>NC_090438.1:359506151-360131151 GCF_031143425.1 Pleurodeles waltl
AAATGTAATTGAAATGTGAAGTAACACTGTCCTACCTGTGTTATCCTTCTGGTTCACTCATGTGTCTCATTATAATGTTCTTCTGCCCTTGTCCTGGCATTCCTCACAGGGGTCAGCAGCCATGATAGGTTTGGGTAACCAGAATCGCCTGCAAATATTGAGGGGCAATATTTAGCCACACACCATCCGATATGGCCCACACCATACCCATACACCAACATATACTGGGTGGGAATTAGGGCTCACCTATTAGCCACACCCTGTGCCTCTGTAGTTGGGCCATCACATTTGGGATGCTGCTTTTCCTCAGGACAAAGGCATCATGCACTGACCCAGGATACTTAGCATTGATGTGGGAGATGAACTGGTCCGCAAGCACACCATCTGAACATTCATAGAGTGGAAACACTTACGATTCCTGAACACCTGTTCATTCTGGAGGGGGGGGGACAATTGCAATATGTGCTCCATCAACCACCCCAAATATATTGGGGATATGTTCCATTGCATAAAACTCAGCCTTCATTGCGGCCAAATCCTCAACCTGGGGGAAAACAATGTAGCTGCACATCTGTTTTATCATGGCAGACAACACTCTTGTCAGCACTATTGAGAACATTGTCTGTGACATTCCTGCTGCCAAGCTGTTACCTGGAAAGAACCAGATGCCATGAAATGGAGTACAGATAGCACTTGCACAAGAGGGGGGATCCCAGTGGGGTGATGGATAGCAGATATCAAGTCAGGCTCCAATTGGGCACACAGCTCTGTGATTGTGGCCCTCTCAAGTCTGTAGGTGAGGATAATGTGCCTGTCCTCCAGTGTTGCCAAGTCCACCAGGGGTCTGTACACAGGGGAATGTCTCCATCTCCTATTCATCCACAGCGGTAGGTATCTAAGAGACAAAAGAGTGAGGATCCGGTCACAAAATGAACAATGGAACTAGAACAGAACTTTGCATCCTGTAAACATGAGATTGGTCATTGTCATTTGTCCAGTATGTGCTAATATCTCCTGTAACACAGCATTATTCCAGGGCCTGCCCCCCCCACCCCACGTAAATTGAGGACTGGGCTGTGTCCCTTTTTATGTACATATGTTTATATCTATTATCTTGCTTAACTTATTATTTCTACTGCATTGATCTTATTACAAACACTTTGGCAAAATCATTTTGTCATTGCACTATTCAGCCAAGTTACGGGGTCAAATTGTTTTTGTAATGTATCTGGTTGTGTGGATGGTGTGTGTGTGTGGGGTGTGTGTTGTGGGTGTGTGTGTCACTCTCTTTTTCGTCCCCCCTCCCTTGTGTGCTAGGCGGCTGTACTCACCGTCATCATCTTCGCTGGCGTTGGTGTTCGTGGTGGTGCAGAACGTAGAATATCATAGGAAAACATGCAGTTCAGGTTCCATGGCGGCGTGGTTCTTCCCTGTGTCTCCAAAGGTGAGTCCTTTCACTTCTGAGCTCAGTTTCCGCCAGGCTTTTGATGTCTTTGGTACCACCCCGGAAAAGGTGGCGGTGTGTGTTGTTGTAATATGGTGGGCGGAACATTGACTTCCGTCTGGCTGTAGGCGGCTATCGCTGTGGTGGCTGTTGTTTCTGTCATGGCGGGTGGTTGGTACATTGGCTCTCTTCCGTAGATCTTTCTGCCATGGTCATAATTTGGGGGTGGTTACTGCTAGCCAGTTGGCCGTATTACTGCTACTTTATCACTGACCGCCGGGGTCGTAATGAGGGCCTTAGTGACCCTTTGTGGCAGATTATACCTCTGGCAGCCATCATGTGTACAAGGGTGAGATTCACACAATTGGAGGAGTAGCAAAATTGGTGCAGAGGAATCTCCAAGGTCCCTAGACATGATTTATCACAAAAACTTTCAACACATGCATAGAGTAAGCATTAGGAGGGGGCACACCATAATTTTGAATGAGTCCTTATGTACGATGCATTAAAAGGTCAGGTATGTTCTCAATACTCCTATAGAGTCGTACTATGGCATCCATCATCTTGACAGTATTGCACCTACTCTGCACCATGGTGGGCCGTTTCTTGTATTCGGCGCACACATTGTGGCGTTAGGGGGCATTTAGAGACGCATGTAAAATGGTTCTGGACTACGTGTGGTGCCACTTTTCCTTGATCTGCCACATGATCCTTCGTGGCTGGTAATGTTGTATTCCTATGAGTGCGGCACAATGCAGCAGAGAGGTGAAGGTGCGCACAACAGATACGTCAGGTATGTTTAGGTGTTATGAATGTAATGGCAACACTTGGAAGGCATTTGATATTGGTGCCACAAGAGGCTTCAACACCATGACAAATGTAAGGCTGTGCCTAGGTGCGACTTTCTTTACATTCACATGGCCAATGCCATTCACATAGCTGATTTATTCATTGTTTGGTGCTATGTGTGTGGGATCTGCATTTAGTTGTCAACCTGTGGACGCTGGTAGTGGTTTAGGGCCAGCTTCTGTATGAAAAGGAGACATAACTCCACCTGTCCTTCATGTGGAGGGCCAGTCAGTTTGTGGTTGTTTTATGTACATATGGGCGTATGTGAGTGTGATGTGCAATGAATGCAGTGTAGTGTGGCATGTAGCAAATGTGTTGTTGTCTGTACATCTGCGTTCCCCTGTCCATCTGTGTTTAGTGTGGTGTATGTATTGTTTTTCCCACATGGCTGGTGTGTTGTCTGTGTAATGATTGATATGGTGGCTTACCGACGAGTAACCCATCGCCATGTTGCCCATCCTGGAACCGCTCATTGATGGTGGAATGTCAGAAAATGTAGGCATTATGGACGCTGCTGGGCTATTTGGTTAGGATGTGTGTGAAGAGCCCAGGATGGTCCACAATGGCCTACACATTTATTAAAAGGGTGTGTTTGCAGTTCCTGTAGCGGTGTTCCATTGCTTCAGGTGGCACAAGCTGGACATGGGTGCAGTCCATTGCACCCAGCGGATGTGGGAACCCAGCGATTAGGTAGAAACCTTGCTTGGTCCCCTGCTGCAATTCCTAGGTGTTGGGGAAGCAGATGTGGTGGGTGTGAGGGGGATGATTGCATCCACTACCTTTGGTAGGAAGGCCAAGAAGGATGACTGGGAGATACCACCCACTTTTGCACCTGTTGTCTGGAATGATCCGGCCAGCATATGGAGGAAGGCAAGGAGTTTGGTCATGGGTGTAATAGTTGTTGGAGTTTCCACCCTTGCAGTGATGTCTGATGCTATGTAATGCAGCAGGCATACAATTGACTCCCGCTTCAGACGGTAGGTTAAGATCACATCTTGTTCCCTGATCCCAAAGATGGTTGAGCTCTGTCGAAATATCCTCTCCCACCTTCTGCGTTGCCTTTGTGGCTGATTTGATGGTGCTTGGGGTTGCTGTGGTGGTGCTGGAAGGACCACTTGTCGTTGCTGTCATCTGTGGGGTCTGCCAAGCTGGAGCATTAACAGTTCCATGTTGCCCAGGATGTTGCCAATGCTATTTCTGTGTGTTTTCCTTACGTGGTAGCATGTGGGCCTCATTTTAATGCCTGATCTGACCAGGCGTTAAAATGTAATGCTAATCAGGCTTTGCGTACTGTTTTGGGACGGTTCCTTAATGTGGGACATTTTAATGTCAGGCTGTAAATGTGGCGCTAGAGGACTACAGTCATTTTTTGGAATGGAACGCCTCCCTTTCATATCATTGTTGCAAAACGACACAAGGTGGGTTGGCGATCCCACAAAATAACGCAGGTCTAGTGACCAAATATACATTTGGAGGTAGGTTAGCTCCCCTTTTGCGTAAAGAAAATTGCATGAAGGCGGCACAAACGTTTCTTAAATGTGGGCCTCAGAATCTTGGCAGAAGGTCAGGTATGATAGACATTAGAAACAGTTTTAAAATGCTGCAATTTCAAATTAAATATGTTTACCAAGTGGTTTCACCACAAAATAGTATCCTGCATGCCCATGACCCCAATGTCTTGAACAAGGCAATCAGACAAGTAGTGCGCGACCCTTATCAGTTCATCTTTAGGCTACAAGCACATTAATGCGTATATGTGCTTGATTTGAACAGCCTGCATCCATCTAAACATAATTCGAAGGAGCAGAATTTCCTTCAATGAATCACAAACATATTTGTGTATAAAAAATGTTAAATTTGCAAATGTTAGAAAAAGTTATGCTTTATCATTTCATGGGCCACATTTCAGAAAGTGTCCTGGGGTCTTAATTGACGTGTGCGCCTACTTTGTGTCCCCACAGGGCACTGTGGTATTACAGAGGAGGCCGCAGATGCTTGTGCAAACCATTTTGTAATACTGATAGTGCAGGTGGACATGATGCACCAGTGCTATCATGAGAGGGTGTTTCCTCATTTGCCTGGGGGCATGAAGGCATGTAAATGAGGGAATCATTTTGCCTTTGTGCCCATATCATATTACAGATGAGGACGCAGTGGCAAATATTCCATTAGGAAACACTTTGAAAGTGAGCCACAAAAAGTTGGCACACTGGCAGTGTGCCTCCTGAGGACAGCACTCTAGTACTCTTATAAGGGGTCCCATGGATCCATCTAGACATTCCCCTGCAAGCAGGGGCAGTCACTTTCAGCACCCGCCTGCAAGTGGATCTCTAATCCCTCTTCAAAGTGCAGGCGGTTGCTGTCTGCACTGTGAAACACGGATTGACCTGGAAGCAGCAACTCCATATTTCACTTAAATGTGCTGTCCCCAGGACTGTGAGAGCACAGCACCGTCATCATACTAAGGCACATGTTCCTATTTACATTTGGTGTACTTGCTTACATTTTTTTTTTAAAGATGCTTTCTACTAAGTCAAATAAAAGAACATTAACTTAACATTGCCAGGACAGAGATATGCAGTTGTGAATATATATGTATAAAGAATATTGTACTTATAAATGCATATTAAACATGTAAATGAATTAGGCATATACAGCAATATAGTATCAAAGACTCCAAGTTTGAATAAAGAAAGAAGAAAGAGAAAGGGAGAGGGAGAAGAGCTATAGGGACAGAAAAGAGAATCAAGTGATAGCCATGTGGAGAGAGAGGTAACAGACATTAGTTACAGCGAATGTAAGATTAAATAAGTATATATAAGAAGAAAAACAGGAAATATATTGACATTTTTAAAAAGGAGGAGAAAAATCAATTTCCTTCGCAGTGCGTGAGAGATAGTTACTTAATGGCAACCATAGCTGATGATGTTTGAAGAAAGTTCCTGTTGAATCAAGCTTGTAGCTGTCAAGTCTATGATGATAACATACAGAATTCCACCACTGTCTAAGAGTAATGTTCTCCGAAGATTTCCAGTTTGAAATAATAATAGAGATTGCAATAGAAAGCAAAAGGTCCACCAATTTTCCAAGAGGCCTGAATGAACTCCAGATATTGTGTATGCCACCCAAAAACAGTCATTCATATGACATTGGTAAGAAGATCTGAGCTATTGCTGAAATGTGAGACCATATTGAGGACCAAAAGGTAGAAAGGGATGGACAAGAAAAAAACATGTGAAAGCCAGTACTCTGCTGAATGTGGCAGCACCAACAATTGTCATTTTGTGCAAGTTTGAGTTTGTAAAAGCGTACAGGAGTGTAGAAAAGTCTATTATAAAAAAAATATAGGGTCTACGTGAGGCTTGCAGTGCATGCAGTGGAATGTATCTTACCATATTCTATCCCATAAAAAAGTTGGCCAAACAACACCAAGATCTGATTCACACAATGTCTTAATAGGTGATTTGAGTCTAGGTAAAACAGACGTCCTTAAAAGTTTATAAATTCCAGCTGCCCAAGGATAATTAGAAGTTACGATCGGGTGTGGAGATGATGCAAGAGAAGAATGATTATGATGTATAAGTTTATTGATGGCCTCTTGGACCAGAGTAGAAAGAATGATATATTGGGATTTCATGTGAATAGGGAGATTATAAATTGCTGAGAGAGTAGTAAAAGGGATGAAAGAGTCTTTATGATATCATTGGGAAATGAGAAGAATGACTTTAGTCATCCAAGCCTTCCAACACAAGGTTTTACCTCGTTTCCTAAGAGAACTATTGTGCCAAATAGAACTATTAAAGAATTGATTAATGGGGGTAAGATGCGGAAATAAAAAAAAGGTTTCAGTAAATTGACTGAATGGGAGATAGTGCTGGGGAACAAGAATTTTGGGGGTTTAGACATAAATATAATGTGTTTATGGGAAAAGGGAGAAATAAATGTTTCTTCCAAAAGAGAACCATAGCTTTCGAGGGGTATCATTGAGTGTAGATAAATAGGGTTGTATTTGCTTAATGCCAAAAGATTTGTGATAAGTTAAAAAGTCAGGAAAATTAACTCCACCTTGTACTTTAGGAAGTTTTAATTTTGAGAGAGAGATTTGGGATTATTTACCGTACCACAGGAACTTGGATAGAATTTTATCAATTGAACTAAAAAATAGTTTAGGTATCTTAATAGGAAGCATCATATGGAAGAAGTTAATGATAGGGAAAAGCGTCGCCTTAATGGTGTCCAAGCAGCCCCCAGGTGAGATATAGCGGAGACCATTTCTGTGTGAGATCTACAAGCTTTGCAGATAACATTTCTAAATTAGTCTTTACTGTATCCTTGAGAATAGTGCAGTACCATACCCCCAGGCATTTAATCTTAGAAGAATTCCAAGATAATCCTGCATCAAAGAATACAGAGCCAGTGCAATGAGCATTCAGTGGTAAGACCACTGTTTTGTCTATATTAAGTTTAGAGCCAGATACATCAGAATATAAATTGAGCTCATGCAGGAGTGCAGAAATAGAAGTGTCAGGGTGAGACATGAACAAAAGAATATCATCAGCATATGCCATAAATGTGATGTGTGCATCATTAATTGGAAACCCCGCAAATTGTTCAGACGTTTTTAATTGGTATAGAAAAGGTTTGGGAGCCAAAATAAATAGCAAAGGAGATAATGGGCATCCCTGACGAGTGCCCCTTTTAAGAGGGAAAAAAGGAGATCAGATACCATTTGTTATAACTGAGGAACATGGTGAGGAATAAAGAATGGATATAAAATGTCGGAATTTAGTACCTAGTCCATGCCATTCCAATGCCTTTGACAAGAAACCCCAGTAGAACCTATCGAAGACCTTTTCCGCATCCAATGATAAAGCTGCCAGAGGAACCTTAAGTTTAGATGCCTTGTTAATAATATTTTAAAAAGTACGGGAATTATCTGCTACATTTCTATTAGGGATAAAACCAGATTGATGAGAATCAATAAGGTCAGGTATATATGAGAGTAAAACTTTGGCATAGAGTTTACAATCAGTATTAATTAAAGATATGGGTCTATAACTTTTACATTCAGTCGCATCCCGATCTTTTTTGGGAATAAGACAAATCATGGCCTCCGTAAATGAGCCAGATACAGAACCTGACATTATAAAGTGATTAAGCAATTAAAAGAGTTTGGGGAAGAGAGACTTAGCAAACTGAATAAAGAATTCTACTGTGAAGCCATCTGGGCCTGGAGCCTTACCCTTGGGGAGAGATTGTAAAGCTGTATATAGTTCGGCAAGTTGTAGGGATTGGTCTAAAGATGAGAGGTCAATCTGCAATAGGTCTCTTGGTTTGAGATTAGAGAAATATTGGTTGAGAGATTCAACTGTTGGTGTGTGTTCTGGAGTGTAGAGGTCTTTATAGTAAGAAGCGAAACACAATGCTATGGCGGTCATTCTGACCGCGGCGGACGGCGGTCGCCGCCCGCCAAGCGGTTCCCGCCGAAAGACCGCACCGCGGTCAAAAGACCGCAGCGGCCATTCCGCCTTTCCCGCTGGGCCGGCGGGCGACCGCCAGAAGACCGCCGGCCGGCCCAGCGGGAAAGCCCCTTCAACAATGATGCCGGCTCCGAATGGTGCCGGCGGAGTTGAAGGGGTGCGACGGGTGCAGTGGCACCCATTGCGATTTTCAGTGTCTGCAAAGCAGACACTGAAAATCCTTATGGGGCCCTGTTAGGGGGCCCCATGGCACCCGTTCCCGCCATCCTGGTTCTGGCGGTGGACACCGCCAGAAACAGGCTGGCGGGAAGGGGGTCGGAATCCCCATGGCGGTGCTGCAAGCAGCGCGGCCATGGCGGATTCCCTGGGCCAGGGGAAAACCGGCGGGAAACCGCCGGATCCCTTTTTCTGACCGCGGCTTTACCGCCGCGGTCAGAATAGCCCAGGAAGCACCGCCAGCCTGTTGGTGGTGCTTCCGCCGACCTCCGCCATGGCGGTCATGGACCGCCAGGGTCAGAATGACCCCCTATATCTTTATCTCTAAAGTGTTTAACACCATTGTTATCTGTGACAGATTTAATAGTTGTTTTTTCTTTTCTTTGTTTCAAATATCGAGCTAGAAGAGAACCAGCTTTATTGTCACCACCATAATATCTGGCATTTTTTTTCAGGAGGGTGCTGCATGCTTGTTCAGTGGTATATTGGTTAAACCCCATTTTAGCTGAGACTAGTGCTTCAAGATGTGATTTACTAGTTTTGTGAGTATAGTATTCATGTTCTAGGGACTTTATATTTTTAAGGATGGAAGTCGATTTTTGTTGAGTAGACTTTTTTTTTGAGTGAGCGTAACTTATGATGAAACCTCTAGAGGCTGCTTTGAATGCATCCCACACAAAATGAAATGATAGTTGATCACTATAGTTGATGTGGAAGTATTCTTCTATAAACTTACTGTAGGAAGCTATAAAAGTAGCATCTGAAAGTAGAGAGTTACTAAACCTCCATGAAGATGTTTTAGAACCATTAAGAAAAAGATAAAGGTCAGTAATCACAGGTGCGTGATCTGAGATCAAAATAGCACCGATTTCAGAGTTGACCACATGTTGTAATAAACCTTTACTCAGAAAGATATAATCAAGCCTAGAATGGGAATGGTGGGTAGGAGAATAAAAAGAGTGTTCCAAGAGGTCGGGATTGCATATTCTCTAGGAATCAGAGAGAGAATGCTGTAAAATAAAGTTTTTAAAAACTTTGTGGGAGGCATGTGGAACGACACGTGATGTGGAACGTCTGTCCAAAAATTGATTGAGAATTTGGTTGCAGTCACCACCTATTTAGTAAATTGTTTGAGGAATGTTCAGAGACAATATGTGAAAGATTCTTCTAAACGTTTGAATCTGGATGTGTGGGGTCGTATATATTTAGGATAGCAAGAGAAATATTGTCAATTGTAAATGTAACAAGTACCCAACGACCTTCTCTATCTTGATGCTGTGAAATTATGGTAGGTTTCAGAGATTTATGACAGAGTATAATTACCCCATTTTTGTTTGTGGTGGAAGGGGAGTAGAAAATGTCCCCCACCCATTGTTTTTTAAGCTTAATTGCCTCAGAGTCATTGAGGTGAGTCTCTTGCAACAAAGCAATGTGACATTTCAAACGAGCTAGGTGAGATAAGACACGCTGATGTTTAATGGGGTGTTTAAGCCCCTTAACATTCCAAGTAACAGTTCTAAGCTGCATAACACGAAGTATTAATAAACAACTGCTGTAACAAGGAAAAAACTAGGCATATCAATTTTGCAAAAGCAAAGAAATGGGAAAGAAACAAGATAGTAAAGAAAATGAAAAGGAGCAAGATGACCTCCAGAAGTTGTATATACATGGATGTGGCAATACAGGGACTAAAGTCCACGAAAGCTAAAGAAGACAAGATAGAAAATGAATACCCCGAAAGGTAGAGGGACAGTGGAGAACCTGAAAAGACAGGCAAGTGTGGCTTCAGTACAAGAAAAGTGATATTAGATAGTAAAACATATGAAGACGAGTTTCATGGAAGAAAAAAAAGCATACAAACGAAAAATGTACCATTCAGGAGACCAAATAACATAATAACTACAGTAAAGGAGTGTGACATGAAGAACGATAAAAATCAAACCTTACCAGTGGAACGTGTAGGATAACAATTTGGATGGTGAGAAAGGGATATGGTTGGGAAAGGAACACGAGGATTGCACAAAGAACACTATCTAAAAAATAAATAAATAAGAAGCTACAGAGAAGGAAAACCATGGATATAAATAATAGACATAACCATTACTATTAAACTGTCCAGAAAAAAAAAAGAAAGGACATTAAAGACAAATTAAATTATATCTTCAAGTAATTGCAGATGCTCCCAGTTCCATTGCTTCTGTTTTGTGTTGGTTAATAAAAGTTTGTAGTGCCGAAGGTTCCTCGAACAAGTAAGATTTGTCCTTGAATGTAATTTTGAAAAGGCATGGGTGAAGAAGACCATATTGAATATTCAAAGATTTGAGTTGTGGACGTAAGTCCAAAAACTGTTTACGACATGCAGCTGTAGCAGGAGAGAAGTCTTATGTGAAAAACACTTTATGACCTGACCATAGCAAAGAGCCCATCTTTTTGGCTTCCGAGAGTATTTGCATCAAGTCAGTAAGTTGGAGAAAGAGAATAATAATGCCTCTAGGATATGCATGAGGGCCGGTTGAAGTCTGTGGACCTAAACGATGTGCACGTTGGATAGAGAGGGGAGAGGTAGAAGGCAAGCGAAGAATTGAAGGTATTGCTGTTTGAAGGAATGCAATCATGTTAGAGCCTTCCAAACCTTCTGGAATCCCAAAAAGGCAAAGATTATTTCTCCTATTTCTATTTTCTAAGTTTTCAGTAGCCAGTGAGCTATATCCTTGGAGATCTGAGGATTGACAGTGTTACAATCTTCAAGGTTACTGACTCTCTGTTCCAGAGTACAAATTTGTTGTTCGTGTTGGGACCATTGCTCCTCAATACGTTGCAAAGAGGCATTGGTGTCCATCACAAAGGGCTTTAATGCACCCAATTTCTCCATGACATAATCTAGAGTAAGATGTGTATGTGATTTTGAGGGAGAATTAAGGTCTTTTTTTGGGCGCTTGACGGAGGAGGTGTTAGATGTTTTTTTCGCAATTGCGCCAGCAGCATGAGATGAAGAGGCGCTATCCTTTAAAAAGTCTGCAGGACTATCCATTGTTAAAGCTGATGGTAGAGAAGATTTAGTTATATATGTGTGCATCACTCAAAGAGGATTATTAGACTTGGAGGAAGAGGATGACTGGCTGCTCTGAGAATTATGTGGTCTCCCCATAAAAGCCAGCAGCAATTTGGTAATAGGAAGTCAGCAATGTGAGCTGCTGCGAGAAGTTTCCAACAACAGAGCAAAATATAATAAAAAATATATAAATAGAAAATCCTAAACTATTCTCTCAGAACAGGCATGGCAGAATACCACAAGAGCAAAGCACTTTACTGCACATAGTCAAACAATTGGTGACTAGTTTTAAGGGAACCTCCTGAAAAAGGAAAAATCCCCTCCGTCAAAGGAAAGCATTTACCATGTTATGAAGAGCAATTTGAAACAGCTCCTTGACAACAAGAGCCCCAGTGAATACTGTAAGTGGAAAACCTCAGCTAAATGTGTTTGAAGAGAGAGGTCAAAAGTTCAGCTGGCTGTCAGAGGTAATAAATATTCCATTGCAGAGGAAATTAGATTTGTAGAATGACATCCAGGTAAGCAGTTAAAAGTCAAATAGAAATATCTCTATGAAAGTTTAGGTTTGTGCAGAGGCTCATGGAGTGAAACAAATGACACAGATAAATAATTACCTCAGGCACTCACATGAAGTCTCTGAAATGACTTCAAAACTCAATGTCTCTGTAAGATAAAAGCATATTTATGCAGCGGCAGAGCTCCAGTGCTCAAAAATGCTGGAGAAATTATTCATTTTGATGTGAAAACATCTCCTTCCTTCCAGGAAGTGCTGAAGCCTCACGGAGCTCTAAAGAGCAGGGGCCATCTTGTGTGACCTCCAGCCATGCCCCTCACTTGCTTAAATTTGCACCTGGAGAAAACAGAAAAAGTGTGCCTTATTGGTAATACAGGCCCATATATATTTTGAATCAGCACATAGGTAAACTGTGTGCCCTACGTAAACAACTGCCAATAGTTTGTAGAGTTGTTCCACACCATGGATGACATCATTTTCCCTGAAAGACCGTTGGTAACAATAGATTTATCCCACCATCACAATTATCTATTAACTCTAAGAATAGTTAAGTTGTGATTACAATATGAACAAAAAAAGGGTGCAGGTTCTTAAATCAAACAACCTTCTGCAAAATAAGATGTTTCTCAAAGATAGATATTGCACCATTTCTAGACAAATCATCAAATGGACTGTTTGAGTTCCCATTGAGCTGATTGGTTTCCCTTTTGCTAGAAGCTTTTTGACAGCTCCTAAAAATATCATTAGAAAGTAACCTGTATGCAAATATTGTGCGGCTTTGTTAGTTTCACCCAAGTTTACAAAAAAATTGAATATTGATTGAATTCCTGAACACCATGGAGATTGGTTGGTCTAGCAATCAGACAGATTGAGTAGAGAAGTATTTCAAGTTCCTGTACTACATGCCAACAGCAGGTATCAGAGACCAGCTAAACAGCATCATCTTTGAACAATTCCATGAAAAGGAATTTTAAAAAATGACAGATTTTTTTAAAAAATAACTGAAAATTCTGATAGAAAGAATTATCCAAAAATGGTACTGCAGGGGCACATTGAAGGCAGCTGGAAAAAGACTCATCTTGATACAAAGAGAATCCTTCCTGAAGTCAGAAGACAGAAACGACCAATCAAAGTTCATGGCGGTGTAGAATCATTACAGGCTGAAATTTGTCAAGTAATACAATACAGACAAAATTAACAAGGCACTGGCCAACCTTTAAGTGAAAAGGTTTCCTCCACCAATAGGACAAGACCTTAATTTATGTGTTGAAAAGAAAACACACTGTTTAATATTCTCTGCAACTTAGAGTTCAAAGGTGACAGTAAATATTCTCAACAACACACAAACTTGCTCCCACTGCTTTCCAAAGATTATTATATGTTTTCAATATGCTCTCTGTGCAGTTTAGTGTTATGCAACACAGATTATTTTTTAGTGCAATCAATATTTCGATAGAATAAACACAGGGCTATAATACACTGTCAATCTATATGTGTGCTACATGTTCTCATTTAGCCCTTAAAGTAATCTTGTGCATCAGCTCCAAGAAACTCAAATTCAGAGCCCTGGACACTTTTAGAGCAATCCAACAACATGACTACATATACCCTATAGTAGTGCATTTGCAAAAACCAAATGACAATATTAACAAGTTGGCCTGAGAGATACAATATTTTGAGCAGGTGACCAAAGTGAAACCAGAACTGTGAGTCACCTTTGAATGATAATTCTGACAACTGCCAATAAAGTCCTAACAATTAAAAGACCAACATTCTTAAAGAAGAAGAAAACACTTTAAATTTACTATAATGAAGTGCATGAAAGTAACCAATCATTTGTATCATTCTTTGTGATGGCAAACACTCTGGAAAAGAAGTGGGATACACAAATATATTTCCTGAATGCAAGAATAAAGAGATAATAAGAACAAAACACAATTCTAAATTTAATAGTATGATTTTTTAATTCTACCTAGAACAAGTAAAAAAACACCTGGCCACAAAAGCTTTAAAGTGCCCTTTTTTATCTAATTAACATCAAGGCAGTTCAAATCATCAAAAGTCAAGTTGGTTGGGCAAGGGGAAACCCTACAGATTAGCCAATCAGGAAGTAACATGTGTGGGGCTGAAAACATGTGGACAAAAGACAAAAAGAACAATGAGGGTAAACAGAATTTGGAAAAATGTAATCTCGGGCAACAGGTCACTAACTAAGATAGGCAAAAGGTAAGTAAAAAGGGAAAGCATCAGCATACCAGAAGCTTGATGAAGAGTCTTCTTCTTAGCGTTAGGGGGATATCTCTAAGTCTCAGTGAGGCATTTCAAAGGGGCAATGTAAGAGAGGACAGTACCTCTAATCCAAGGGGGCTCAGCATGCAGGGAAGAATGGCAAGAAAAGTTCTGCTTAATCATAGTCTCACTGTTCAGCAGTATTTTAAAGTTCATAGGGCAATGTGTTTTGACATTTTCTGCACAGTCACGGATACAGGGACTAGTAGGCATCCCTCAATGTAATGAATTAAAACACCACATTAATACATTCAAATAAAACACTTTGGTATGCAAACTATCAATCTGGCATTTTAGGTCTTCATTAACATTCACTCTGGGCTCATTTCTACTTCAGCTTCTTGTTCAATTTGTAAAGACCAACTGCCACTAGGGCACGCAAATCCATAATCAATAGGGGTCTTAAAAAGGTTACAACAATTCCTTTCCCTGGATTTACAAACCACCTTCCAATCACTGAAAAACAATTACCTATTGCTTCCCAGGCACCTGTCACTATCAACACCATCAGGTCCTGTCTAAAGTCTATCATGTTTGTAATATATTTCCTTATCCTCTTACTATTTTCAGGAATATACTGCGGCATAGGTTCTCATTATCCTTGTAAGACTACTGGATTTAGGCGGCAGAATCACCTGTACTGCAGGGGACTGAGGCCCTCATTATGACATTGGCCGTAACTGTTCCTTACTGCTGTGCTGATGGCTGCCAACTTACCGTCGCACTGGCAAATATTCGTTCACCATATTATGACACACACACACCAGTCCAACATAATACAGCCACGTAGACAAATCCGCCAGCCCAAAGGTCAGTGAAAAAGTTGCAGTCCCAAAACCCACACCGTTACACCAATAGAACAAGGCCCATCACATTATGACCCACGAATCACCACGGCGGACAATCAATGGCGGTAAACCATTGGAGGTACATACCACTGCGCTCACAAAGGATACCCACAGACAAAACAACACCCCATTGGCCAATTCAAACAACATACACCTGACACCCATACACATACTACACACCCACACTACTATAAAACACACACTCACATTACCCAGAACCCTTTACGAATACAATTCATTGCTATGAGACTGACACCAAGACCACTGCGACAACTAGACACACATACCACTCACACCCATACATCCCTCACTCATTCCACATCACACACCCCAACACATTACCCAACACACCCTCACCAACACACATCACATAACACCCATGGCACCACAAAGACACCCCCGTTTCACTGAGGAGGAGTTAAGGGTCATGGTGGAGGAAATCGTCAGGGCAGAGCCACAGCTATTTGGAGCACAGGTGCAGCAGATATCAATAGCAAGGAAGATGGAGCTATGGTGGAGAATCGTGGACAGGGTCAACGTCATGGGACAGCACCCAAGGACAAGGAATGACATTAGGAAGAGGTGGAACGACCTATGGAGAAGGTACGTTCCATTTCAGCAAGACACCAGTTCTCTATACAGAGGACTGGTGGGGGACCCCCACCTCCTCCCCCACAACTCACAGCATGGGAGGAGTAAGTCTTGGCAATACTGCATCCTGAGGGCCTGACCGGAGTTGGAGGAGGACTGGACACTGGTAAGTACACTTTTAACAGTTATCATCCCCCATACCTGCATGCCATCACACACCCAGAATCTCACTCCTATCACTCCACTCTTCCCACACACTCCACCATCACATCACACTAATCCCAATGCCAAACCCTGCATGCTGTACCAATGCATGGACACCCCTCACAGCCCTGCATGAACACTCATCACCAAAGCATGCACAGCATAGGGAAACTAGCATAACCATTTTACACCAACATACACAAGCAAGAGCTGGCAGGGGAACAACAACCATTGAGGGGAAGCTACAGAAGTACAAATGTCAGACAACTGAAGTATAATACATAATTTACATCCCCACAGGTATCCCAGCCAATGGCACTGGAGAGGAGGTGCCACCACTGTCCAGTCCCCCAACAGAAGAGGCCCACAGTGATGATAGTAACTCTGGACTTCGAGATGTGGATGATCTACCTGGCCCATCAGGGACCACTGAACAGTCGGTCACCCAAGCCCAGTCACAGACCACCACAGAGCCTTCTCCATCAGGAACCAACACCACAGCACCCACCCAGCGTCCCCAAAACCTCTGTCCCCAGGACGTATCAATCAGCAATGTGCCCACTTGTACAGGGACCACAGGCCACACCTCGCACACAAGAGAATCAGGGACAGCCAGAGAAAATTCACTTCACAAAGCAGCAATGGAAGGTGAGGTTACAGTGTCTTACCTGTGTGTCACTGGAAGTACTGTTATATTACTGTATTGTTGTTCTGTTGTCCACATCCTCTTCCTCTGCCTCCTCTTTGTCACTGTCCACAGGCTCCACTGCTGCCACATGACCATCTCCAGCCTCATCCTCCTGCAGAAAAGGCATCTGGCGTCTCAAGGCCAAGTTGTGCACCATGCAACGATGATCTGGAAGGCCTTCTTGGGTGAGTAGCACAGGGATCCACCAGTTAGATGGAGGCACCTGAACCTGGCCTTCAGGAGGCCAAAGGTGCGCTCAATGATCCTCCTTGTTTGCCCATATGCCTCATTGTAATATTCCTCTACCCTTGTCCTGGGATTCCTCACTGGGGTCAGTAGCCATGAGAGGTTGGGGTAACCAGAGTCACCTGTAAATATCGAGGGATATCTGTGAGCCACACGCTCACGCTTAGGGCCAACCCCACACCCATATACCAACATACACTGGGTGGGGACCATGGGCTCACCTATTAGCCACCCCTGTGCCTCTGGAGTTGAGCCATCACATATGGGATGCTGCTATTCCTCAGGATAAAGGCATCATGCACAAACCCAGGATACTTAGCATTCACATGGGAGATGTACTGGTCCGCCAGGCACACTATCTGCACATTCATAGAGTGATAGCTCTTTCGATTTCTGAACACCTGTTTATTTCTCCGGGGTGGGCGGGACAAAGGCAATATGTGTACCATCAATAGCACCAATGATGTTGGGGCTATGTCCCAGTGCATAGAAGTCAGCCTTCACTGTGGCCAAATCCTCCACCTGAGGGAAAACAAAGTAGCTAGGCATGTGCTTCATCAGGGCAGACAACATTCTGCTCAGCACGTTTGAGAACATAGACTGTGACATCCCTGCTGCCATGGCCACTGTCGCTTGGAAGAGCCACTTGCCAAGAAATGGAGAACTGATAGGACTTGCACAAGAGGGTGGATCCCAGTGGGGTGAGCTATAGCAGAAATAAGGTTTAGTTCCAATTGGGCACACAGCTCTTGGATTGTGGCCCTATCAAGTCTGTAGGTGAGGATAATGTGTTGCCAGGTCCACCAGGGGCCTTTATACAGGGGGATGTCTCCATCTCCTATTCATCTGCAACAGTTAAACTCTAGGGAGAAAAACGGTGAGCAGATGGTCATATTTAAACATATCCTCAGCGTAAAATGCCTTGCATGTTCTGACAGAAACAGTATGTGAACATGTAATTCTGTAAATGTGCCTATGTCTGCTGTGATGCATTTAGGTGCCATGGCCTGCCCCCCAGAAATGGCGGCTGCCTGACCTGTGTGGAGGGACAAGTGGAAATTAAGTAATTCCACTGACGTTGTGTGCCGTTGCACGAGGCAGTCTAGGACCGCGGTGCAACACCTCATTGGTTATTATTGGGCCCTATGGGATCCAGTGGCCAATGGTGACGCTACACACCGCTGCAGACGTGACTGCCATTTTCTAGCTTGCTACCTGACCTTCAACAGGAGAGGACCTACACTGCAAGTGCTGCTGTGACCTGTGCCTGGAACCGACCATGGCTTGAGTGTCTGGGGAAAAGGCCCCTGCCTTCACTTCGGAGGTTTGGAGAGACTGGTGGATGGGGTCCTACCCCAGTACCATGTACTTTATGGTCTTCCAGACCAACAGGTAAGTACACTGTGAGCACGATGCATGGGGCATGAATGCATGGAGTGATGTGTGTGTAAGCCTCATGTACAGGGGATAGCTAAGGGGTCCTGGGCAGAGTGCTGCATGTATGGTGGTCAATGTATGAGCGTAAGGGGATGGGAGGGATATGTTGGACCATGAGTGTAACAGTCCAGACGATATGACTAATACCTTTTGCTTATGTATCTTTTTCTGCAGGTCAGAGCCCATCAGAAAAAGGGTATTTGGCGTGCCATCGCCAAGGAGGTGCAGACCCTGGTGGTCTTTCACAGGCGGGGCACCCACTGTCGCAAACGGCGGGGGAGGACCTGTGCCACTGGGCATGGAAGACGGTGGAGGCCCAGCTGGGGATGGCCTCCCAATGAGGAAGGGATGCTTGTCGTACCCTGACCCTCCTGATGTTCCGCATCCTGGCGGTGGCCTATCCGGAGTTGGATGGGCCCTTGAAGGCATCACAGCAGCCACAAGGGGTGAGTACAGTTTCAGAATCAGAAAATGGTGCATGTTGAGGTGTTATCGGGGTGGGGGATGCGGGTCTGTGGGTGCCCCTAGGCCAGAACGAACATGGTAGGGTAGGTTCCATGATGGGCAGGGTCTGATGCACTCCAACCCCAAATATGCTATTGGACATCTACTACTGAGCTGGGTCCTGTGGGATTCAGGTGTGCAGCTATTGGTGTTAGGCATTGTACTCCATGGCCTGGTGACCAGCATTGTAACTGGTAGTACATGGCCTAGTGCATAGGGCTGTTGCCTGTGTGTTGTGTGCGCCAATGGTGGTGTTGTTGCTGGCATTGACCTAGAGTATTCTCTGTCTCTTCCCCCCCTTTTTGTTTTGTCACCCTGTCCTGTGCATTAGCATCATCTGGCGGAGGAGCAGAGGCACCGGCGACGGAGGGAGCTGCATCCCACATGGCCCATGAGGCTGAATGCACCAACGGTGAGGGCACCAGTGGGATGGAGGGCGAGGGGAGCACCACAGCGGAGACAGGAGGGGACAGTTCAGAGAGCGACACCTCCTCCGATGGAAGCTCCCTGGTGGTGGCGGACACCTCTGTGCCCACCCCAACTACAGGTACAGCTGCCACCCCCATACCAGCACCGTCCTCCCAGCAGCCCCTCAGCGTGTTTCCCGTGCCCGCTCGACCAGAAGGGTGGGCATCTCCTTCACCCCAGGCACCTGAGGCCCTGCCCCAGTCAGCCCTGCTGCCCTCTGTGAGGAGTCTATTGACCTCCTGTGATCCATTTCTGTTGGGCAGTCAACCATTGTGAATGCCATCCAGGGTCTGGCAGGGCATTTGCAACAAACAAATGCATTCCTGGAGGGCATTCACTCTGGTGTGGTGGCCCAACAGAGATTATTCCAGGCTCTGGCCAACTCGCTGATGGCAGCCATTGTCTCTGTCTCTAGCTTCTCCTCTCCAACTTCCTCTACCCAGTCCCATTCCCCTCAACCCCAGCCTGTCCCAAGCACACCTTCAGACCAGCATGCACCCAAATCAACCCATAGAAGTGGCTCAGGCAAACTCAAGCACCACACTTCATCCCACTCACTCACACAAGCACCATCTAGATGCAGACACACCAACATCCACTGACCCCAATGTGTCCCCCTCGTCCTCGTCATCCACCTCCTTCCCAGTAGTGTCTCCAATCTCACATGCATGCACTCCATCCTCATACACTACCTCCATCACCATCACACCTATCACTACATGCCCCTCATTGGCAGTCACCACCCCCACATCCATGCACACGTCCCCTTTGTCCTCTCCCACTGTGTCTGTGCCCCCTCCTCCCAAAGTACACAAACGCAAGCACTCAGACACCCAACAGCCATCCACCTCACAACAGCATCCAGCCCATGCACCTGCACCCAAACAGAGCAGACAGACACCTCCTACCACCACTCCCTCTTCCTCCACTCCCAAACCTTCCCCCTCTTCCCGGCCCAATGTCCCAAAGAAGCTTTTCCTCTTCACCCTTGACCTCTTCCCTTCCCCTCCCCCATCCTTCACTTCGGGCCAGGGTGGTCAACACCCAGGCTAGCACCTCTGCCACCCAGGCCACGGGCACTGTCGTTTCTGCAGCCACTAAAGTTGTGAGAGGCTTTGTGAAGACACCCGTTCACACAGCCAGTGTGCCTGCACCAGCTGCCAAGGGCAAAAAGGGAGCACCTGCTGTCAAATCCACAAAGGCACCACCAACTGGCAGAAGCAAGGAGAGACCACCAGCTGGCAGAAGCAAAGAGGCACCACCAGCTGCCAGACGCAAGGAGGCACCACCAGCTGCCAAGGGCAGGAATGGAACACCAGCTGCCAAGGTCATTGACAAAGGCACAGATGCCACAGGCAGGATGGATGTGGAGCCTGGTGCTGGAGCAGCATCTAAACATACACCAGCCATGGCACTTCAGCCGTCCGAAGCTGCGGGAGAAGGGCTGGAGCCCGCCCCCACCACAGGCAGCACCACCACCTGCACCACCGCCAGCACCACTGCCAGCACCGCCTCAGCACTGCCACCTGCACCGCCAGCAGCACCACTGACAGCAGCAGAAGCCCCAGTGGGCAGCCATCTGAGGCTGCCTGAGAAGGGCTGGAGCCTCTCCCCAACACAGGCAGCACCGCCGCCAGCACTGCCGCTGCCACCACTGAGCAGCCGTCACCGCCGGTGGGCAGTGTGTAGTTGTGCCTCAATGGGGTCTGGTGCGTCCTGGCCCCTGCAAAGACTGCAGGTGTGACAACCAGGTGAGAGACTGTTACCTTGCACTCCCCATCACCTGCATATCAGGGCCCAAGGCCCCCTCCAGAACCAGTGGAAGAAGGCATCCACTCACCCCCTCCTTGCCAGGATGAAGCACACTGGGCCCAAGCCCCCACCAGAACCAGTGGATGAAGGCATCCACTCACCCCCTTCTTGCCAGGATGAAGCACACTGGGCACCAGACCCCCTCCAGAACCAGAGGGCAAACCACCCACTTGAGAGACTGTGGCTTTGCACTCCCCAGGACCAAACAGTGGACATCTCACCCACTAGAGAGACTGCGGCTTTGCACTTCCCAGGACCAAGCAGTGGGCAAACCACCCACTTGAAAGACTGTGGCCTTGCACTCCCCAGGACAAAGCAGTGGGCAACCCACCCATTAGAGAGACTGTGGCTTTGCACTCCCTGGGACCAAGCTGTGGGCAAACTGCCCACTTGAGAGACTGTGGCCTTGCACTCCCCAGGACCAAGCAGTTGGCAACCCAACCACTAGAGAGACTGTGGCTTTGCACTCCCAGGACCAAGCAGTGGCCAAACCACCCACTTGAGAGACTGTGGCTTTGCACTCCCCAGGGCATCACAGAGGGCATGTAGCCCCCTCCAGGAGCAGTGGCATTGTACTATCTTCCAGCTGAGGTGCCCACACTTGCCCTTCCCCCTAAGGTGCCTGTGTATTTTTGACCTGATGCTCTAGCAGTGTTCTCTCCATATTGTGGCAGGAGTAAGATGTGGCCTTGGCTTATGTGATATGGCCCTGTGTGCCACGGACAATTTGGACTGGGCAGTGTCCCTCTATTTGTTTATATTGTAGATACTGTTTTGTGCTTTAAGGACGTATTTCTCGAAATGTATATTATTACACTGACCTTACTTACTTCCTTTTGTCCTTGCGTTATTCCTGAGGGGTACGGGGTGGATATGTACTGTTGTTGCATCTGTTTGTGTGTATGTTGTTGGGGGTGGGGGTGTTGCTTGTTGTGTGTGTGTGTCACTCTCTTTTTCCTCCCCCCCTCCCTTGTGTGCTAGGTGCAGTACTCACTGTGGTCGTCTTCGCCACCGTTTGTGCTCCTGGTAAACCAGCATGGGGAAGATCTGTAGTTCCATGGTGTTGTGGTTCTTCCTTGAGTGTCGAAAGGTGAGTCGTTTCCCTTCTGTGTACTGTTTCTGCTGTGCTTTTGATGGCGTTGGTACCACCCTGGAAAAGGTGGCAGATTGGCATGTCTTAATACTGTGGGCGGAACATTGACTTCCGCCTGGCTATAGGTGGCTACGCCGTGGTGCCTGTTGTTTCTGCCCTGGTGGTCGGTGTGGTAAAGTGGCTGTCTATCTGAGTTCTCACCGCCATGGTCATAATTTGGTGGGCCATCAGGGGGGTCAGGGTTCGACGGGCACCCCTTCCTCATTAGGAGGCCATCCCCAGCTGGGCCTTCGCCATCTTCCGTGCCCAGCGTCTCAGACCCTCCCACTGTTTCCAACAGTGAGTGCTACGCCTGCATAGACCCCCAGGGTCCAGACGTCCTTGTCAATGCCAAGCCATACACCCTTCTTTTGATGGGTGCTGACCTGCAGAGGAAATATACACAGGAAAATAGTGTCAGTCAGACAATCCTGCCTGTTACAGTTTTGGCCCACCATACCCCTTCACATCACCATTTACACACACATGGCCCAGCATACAACCTGTACGCTGCCCAGTGGACATCCACCCACCCCCTTTACACAAGGCCTTAAAACACCACTCCATGCATTCATGCCACATGCATCGTGCCCACAGTGTACTCACCTGTTGGTCTGGAGGCCCATACAGCAGTCTGTACTGAGGTAGGACCCCATCCACCAGTCTCTCCAGCTCTGCTGAGGTGAAGGCAGGAGCCCTTTCCCCAGTCACACGGGCAATGGTAGGTTCCAGACACAGGTCACAGCAGCACATGTGGTACAAGTCCTCCCCTGTTGAAGGTCAGGTAGCAAGTGAGGAATCAGATAGAAAATGGTGGTCACGTCCGCGTCAGTAAATACCGTCACCGTCGGCGTACATCACCATTGGCCACTGTACCCCATAGGGCCCAATGTTCACCAATGAAGAGTTGCACTTCCACCTGTCCCTCCACACATGACAGGCCGATGCCATTTCGGGGGGGGGAAAGCAGGCCCTGGATACTTTCTGCGTCACTGTTTAAATTTGGACATACAGGGTAATTCACACTGACCCATTACTATTCGACAGCATGCATTGTACTTTTGTAGCCCCATTGTTCAATTTGTGACCGGCTCCTCACTCTTTTGTCCTTTAGATTGCTACAGCTGCGGATGAATAGGAGATGGAGACACCCCAGTGTACAGACCCCTGGTGGACTTGGCAATAATGGAGGACAGGCACATCATCCTCACCTACAGACTTGACAGGGCCACAATCACAGTGCTGTGTGCCCAATTGGAGCCTGACCTCATATTTGCTATCCGTCACCCCACTGGGATCCCCCCTCTTGTGCAAGTTCTATCAGTGCTCCATTTCCTGGTAACTGGTTATTTCCAAGTGACAGTGGGCTTGGCAGCAGGAATGTTGCAGCAAATGTTCTCAATTGTGCTGACAAGAGTGTTGCCTGCCCTGATTAAACACATGTGCAGCTACATTATATTTCCCCAGGTGGAGGATTTGGTCACAGTGAAGGCTGACATCTATGCAATGGGACATATACCCAGCATAATTGGGGCGATTGATGGAACACATATTGCATTTGTCCCCCCGTCAAAATGAACAGGTGTTCAGAAATCGTAAGAGTTTCCTCTCAACTAATGTACAGATGGTGTGCTTGGTGGACCAGTAAATCTCCCTTGTCAATGCCAAGTCTACTAGGTCAGTGCATTATGCCTTTATCCTGAGGAATAGCAGCATCCCAAATGTGATGGGCCAACTACAGAGGAACAGGGTGTGGCTAATAGATGAGCCCTGGTCCCCACCCAGTATATGTTGGTGTATGGGTATGGTGTGGGCCAAATGGGATAGTGTGTGGCAAAATTTTGCCTCGCACTGTTTGCAGGTGACTCTGGTTACCCAAACCTATCATGGCTACTGACCCCTTTGAGGAATGCCAGGACAAGGGCAGAAGAGCGTTACAATGAGGCATATCGGTGAACAAGAAGGATCATGGAAAGAACCTTTGGCCTCCTGAAGGCCAGGTTTCGGTGCCTCCATCGAACAGGTGGATCCCTGTGCTACTCACCCAAGAAGGTCTCCCAGATAATAGAAGGATGCTGCATGTTACACAACCTTGCCCTGAGACGCCATGTACCTTTTCTGCAGGAGGAGGAGGCTGGAGATGCCCGTGTGGCAGCATTGGACCCTTTGGACAGTGAGGATGAAGAGGCAGAGGCAGAGGATGAGGATAACAGAACAGCAGTGATCAGACAATGGGGGTTATTCTTACTTTGGAGGAGTGTTAATCCGTCCCAAAAGTGACGGTAAAGTGACGGATATACCACCAGCCGTATTACGAGTTCCATAGGATATAATGGACTCGTAATACGGCTGGTGGTAAATCCGTCACTTTTCCGTCACTTTTGGGACGGATTAACACCTCCTCCAAAGTTAGAATAACCCCCAATATTTCCAATGACACACAGGTAAGACAGTGTTACTTCACATTTCATTGTCATTATTTTGAAATTCTTTGGCTCTGGCAGTATGTTATTTCCCACTACTATGCCTACTTACTGTACCTTTTGGCAATTCATTTTACAGATGTTGGTGCCTCACTATAGCTCCTGGTTTGATCAATGCAGCCAACTACAGGTCTTTCGTATGTGCTCATCTACTATATAGTTGAATTGCAATGTTTGTGCCTGTTTCAATTAATATATATTTGATATACATGAAATACTCCAAATTTATTTTTTAAAGGGTGTTTATTAAAGTGATAATATATAGAGGGGCAAGTGCAAGGGAATGGGGTGATGATGGGGGAAATTCCAGTGTATAGTTGCAGTCTATAGCACAGGTGCATTGTCCATGGGGACATAGGAAGGGGAGCAATGGCAGTTCAAGGTGGACAGAGTGGGACACAAGGGTGACAATCAGGAGAGTCTCATTTCCTGGCGGGGGGCTTGGCAATAGTCTCTGGCTTCTGCCTGGATCTCAGGGAATGTTTGCGGGGTGGTTCTTCTTCCACAGGGGGAGGGGTGCTAGTGGCCTGTGAGTCCTTTGGTGGGGCCTCCTGTCTACTAGCAGCAGCGGAGATGGAAGGCAGTTCAGATGTCTGGCTAGTGGCAGGGGCCCGCTGTTGTGAGACTGCGTCTCTCATGAGGTTGGCCATGTCTGCCAGCACCCCTGCTATGGAGACCAGGGTGACATTGATGGCCTGCAAGTCCTCCCTGATTCCCTGGTACTGTCCCTCCTGCAGCCACCTGTTCTCCTGCTCATTGTCCAGGATCTGGCCCATCGTGTCCTATGAATGTTGATAGGCTCCCAGGACCTAGGTGAGTCCCTCCTGGAGAGTCGGTTCCCTGGTCCTGTCCTCCCCCTGGTGCACAGCCATTGACCCCAGGTCCCTGATTGTCTTGGGTATGAGGCATACCCTGGGGTCCCTGTAGAGGTAGGCACACTGCTGATGACGTGTCCTGGGTTCAGAGGTATGGGTACGCTGAGTGGGTGGCTGGGATACCTGTGAGGATGTAAATGATTGTTACTGTTTCTGTGCATGACATATTGTGCATCAGTGGGTTGCCCTCTTTGGTTGTTTTTGCCCTGGCAGCTTTCACTTTTGTAAGTTGGTATTTGGTGGCCTAGCTGATTCTCTCTAGTGTGAATGCTTTGGTGATAGGTGTCCATGCAGGGCTGTGATTGTTGTCCATGCATTGGTAGAGCATGCAGGG
This sequence comes from Pleurodeles waltl, assembly GCF_031143425.1. Taxonomy (NCBI): domain Eukaryota; kingdom Metazoa; phylum Chordata; class Amphibia; order Caudata; family Salamandridae; genus Pleurodeles; species Pleurodeles waltl. Next base: position 359,531,618 of record NC_090438.1, read on the forward strand.
ATTGGCATTGGAATGAGTGAGATGTGATGGTGGGGGGTGGGGGACATGGTGGTGTGATGGGAGTGAGGGTATGTAATGGTATGCAGATAGGGTGGTGATAATAGTAGAGAGTTGACTTACCAGAGTCCAGTCCTCCTCCTACTCCGGCCAGGCCTTCAGGATGCAGAATTGCCAAGACTTGCTCCTCCCACGCTGTTAGTTGTAGGGGAGGATCTGGGGGTCCACCATCAGTCCTCTGGACAGCAAGTTGCTTTCCTGCTGCAATGGAACATACCTTCCCCATCGGTGGTTCCACCTCTGCCTGATGTCACCCCTGGTTCTTGGGTACTGTCCCACGGCATTGACCCTGTCCACGATCCTCCGCCAGAGCTCCATCTTCCTAGCTATCGATATCTGCTGCACCTGTGCTCCAAATAGCTGTAGCTCTACCCTGATGATTTCCTCCACCATGACCCTTAGCTCCTCCTCTGAGAATCGGGGGTGTCTTTGTGGTACCATGGGTGTTGTGTTAGGTGTGTAGGTGTGGGTATATTGGGTAATGTGTTGGAGTGTGTGATGTGGGGTACGTCAGTGGTGTGTAGGTGTGAGTAGTGTGTGGCTCTGGTTGTGTCAGTGGTCTTGCTGTCTTTCTCTGGTGGCAATGGTTTGTAATGGTAAAGGGTTGTGGATAATGTTGGTGTGTGTTTTATAGTGGTGTGAGTGGGTGGGTGTGGTGTGTGTATGGGTGTCAGGCTTGTGTTATTTAAATTTACCAATGTAATGTTGTTTTGTATGTGTGTGTGTATTTTGAGTGCAGCGGTATGTACCGCCAATGGTTTACCACCATTGAATGTCCGCTGTGATAATTCGTGGGTCATAATGTGGTGGGCGTTGTTCTGTTGCTGTAAAGGTGTGGGTTTGGATCCCGCCAGTTTATCACTGAAGTTTGGTGTGGCGGAATTGTGTATGTGGCTGAATAGTGACGGATTGGTGTGTGTGTGTCATAATATGGTGAACGGATTTCCGCAGCAGCGGCGGTATGTTGGACGGCAGTCAGCATGGCAGTAAGTGGGATTTACCACCATTGTCATAATGAGGGCCATAATGTCTTTGTTCATGAAGTGGCAATCTGAGTTTGCATAAGTCAACTCATTCTGTCTCGACACTTCTGTAACAACCACTGACATGCAGACCCCATTCAGATGGAACTTGTGCTGTTGCAGCCACTTGTCCAGCCCCAACAGCTTGACTAACCTGATCTCTCTCACTCACTGTAACCAACCCTTCTGGAACAGGTGATGTATTGTCTAGAGGAACTGTAACTTTGTGAGTATGGCTCATCTGTACCCAATTAGGGAGACCAACACACTTCAAAGCTGTGGTGGTTACCAAACTTCTTGATGGGGGCTTTTCTAAAGTGCTTCCAGGCAAATTTTTTTTACATGCTTTTTCATCATGACCCAGACACCTTGACATAGGTCATGGCAAAACTCCTGCTGCAGCTGTGGTATAGCTTCTCCGACCTGATGAGATAAAGAACAAATGATGACAGCCAATCCTTTGCAATAATCTAGCATCAAGTCATCTGTAAAGTTCACAGATGCATTCACAGGAACTGCTGCCCATCTCATTGATCTTCCCATGATAATTTCATGAGGGACAACCCAGTCTTCCTTTCAGGCATACCGCGTATACTCATCAAGATAAGAGGCAATACATCTGGCCATTTCAGTGGTGGATGTACATACTTTCGTCAGTCTAGTCTTCAGAGTATCAATTACTTGCTTGCAACTGCAATGCAATCTTTGCTCAACTTGTAATTTTGCACATAATTTCAGGATCTTGCTGTTGAAGTGGGTTTCTCAGTCTGACTCCAGAGATGTTAGGAATCAGAATCTAGTTATAAGCTCCCTAACTGACAGCTTAGCTACTGTGAGACTGTCATTTCTCCTGGTTGGGTAGGCTTTAACCCAATGGCAGAAAATGCATACAATGACTATCTCAGTCCATTGTACACAGGCAGCTCTATGAAATCCTGCTGCATCCTGTTCCATTGTCCTTCCGATATACCTATGTGAGTCAGTGTAACAACCGTGGGTTTTCCTATCTTCATCTGCTGGCAGGTGACACACCTGTGGCACACAGCTTCTGCAATTACTCTGAATCTGGGCTTAAACCATGTTTGTCGAAAGATTCTGATGACTGAATCTCCAGCTATGTGTGCCTGTCCGTGATAGTATCTATCCATGGGTGACAACAAGCTATTGGGCAACACTGCTCTTTGATCACTTGAAACCTAAATATCATCCTCATCTTTCTTGACACATCCTGCTTTACCCCAACTTTGCTGCTTCTCTTCTGTTACTTCTTCCTGCAATCTTTTAACTTCCTTCAAGGTATCAAGAGCAGTTATCAGGACATTTTGACATGCCTCATCATTTGTTTCATTGTTCTACTCTCAATTAAAGGAAGTACAGCTTAGGGCACAGTATCTTACCACCTCATATGCATTACCTAAAGTTAAATAATCAGTACATTGTTTGTGAGTGGCACACTTTACGACAGCAATTTTTGCAGGCAGCTGTAATGCGTTCAACAATTTACATATTTTATCTCTGTTGAGGATAGATGATACTGAGGAGGTCATGAACCTTCTCTGGGACCACAACTGTCTGAAATAATGAACAACATCAAAACCATACTGACTATCAGTGATGATGGTCACTTTGAACTGCTCAGAAACACAGCACTCTCTGGTAAGAGCAACCAATTTGGCAACTTAGGCACAAAAGACTCCATGAAACCAGGAAGTTTTAAAAACACCTGAAACTAGGCAAACTCTCTAACCAGCTCTTAGGTATCACCTTTAACTCAAACAGGACCCATCAACAAACACGACATAGTCATTTTCAATTAAGGGAATGTCTTGAATGTCAGGTCTTGGTTTGGGGCACAATTCAGTCAAATTGAGACAGTCATGCTCAACCTCATCCACTCAATCATTGGCATTTACAACAGGGCTAGGTAACAGAGTAGCAGGATTCAAGACTGTCCTTCCTTTGAGATTAACTTTTGGAGCTGCAAGGATGACCGTCTCATAATGGGTCAAACGTGCACTGAAGAAATACTGGGTCTTGGTTCAGGTTAACAGTAGGAAATAAAAACATTCAGAGGTTGACCAATAATAATGCCTTCACACTGTTCATTGATGACGCTCAAGGCTGCAACTGCCTTCAAACAACCAGACAGCACAGAGGCCACAGGATCAAGTGTGGCAGAAAAATATGCAACTGTCATGTTTGCATTTCCATGCAGATGTGTAAAAACTGAGAGAGAACATCATCGCTCTCCTAGCAAAACAAAGAACAGTTGTTATAACAAGGCACTCCCAGAACTCGGGCTCGACATAGGCTTACATTCAGCTCTGTGAAGGCACGTATGCAGTTGTCATCTAATTGTACTTGATCTGACACATCCTTGTGTGCCTCTGTAAATGCTTGGTCAAAGGGGAAAAGTTTGGAACTCACTTGCAACAGTAGTCAACCATTACCAATAACATTCCAACTTCCTTCTGATAGCAGGGGGGGCTAGTTTTCATTATGGCTGAGATTCTTTCTTGTGACACCTTCAGCACGACTTTCTCAATGTGGTGACCTACATACAGTTCTTCTTTCTTGCAATACTGTAGTTTGGCTGGGGAAACATTATGTCCAATTTCTCCTAAATGATTCAAGAGAGCTATGGTGTCTCTCCTGCGTGCTTCTTGCATGTTTGATGCCACAAGTAGGTTATCAATATACTGCACCAATACTGAATGATAGGGATTTTTAAGTGACTCCAGTTTCTTTTTTAAGGTCTGATTAAAAACCACTGAACCCTCAGTATACCCTTGTGGAACTCAGCACCATGCCAAACATGACTGCCAAATTTAAAAGCAAAGAGGAATTGAAAAAAAAGGCTTGGCAGAAATCAATCACAGTGAACCATTCTGCGTGTACAGGGTCTAGAATAAAGGCACTGCAGGATCTGTTCCACTGTACAACATGGAACAACAATTTCACTGATTTTTCTCAGGTCCTGAACTATGCAGTATTTCCCATTGGGCTTATGTAGACCTAGAATGGCAGAGCTACATGGACTTCCCATTATCTCCTTCAGAATACCTTGTTCAATTGACAGTTTGTCAGGGGAGGTATTCTAGCAATTGTCCTTGGTGTCATGTTATATGGGGGAGTTTTTGGATACGCTGCATTTGATTTCAATTTTATTTTTATAGGCTATTTCTTTTCCTGAAAAATCTCAAGCTACACGAGTCACTGTGTTTTATTAAATTTTCAGGCAATTCATTACATGACAACATTGGATACAATGTGACACTTGTGTACTGCTTCACATTTGTACAGGGCACATCTTTCTCATTTGTCTGAATTGCAGCTAATAGAAAAATGTAGCTCTCACAGTAGTTCTCCTCCAAGCTAACTTACAAGACTTTAATCACGGACCTCAAATTTGTGCTCATCTTCAAATGGACCTATTTTTACAGGGACGGATTCTGTAACAAGGTTGGTCAATTGTTTATTTGCGAGTCCTACAACTTGGATTCTCTTTCCTGAAAGGGGTAAACTCAATACTTCTGCTGTTCTGACAGTGGAGCATGTAGCCCCAGTGTCAACCAGAAATGATACATGGTGACCCGTGAAATCTGCATTTACATAGGGACCACGCTGATATACTTCTCAGGATGCACCAAGCATGCAATCCTCATCATCTGAGCTATCTGCTTGAAGAATGTCTGAAACTTACTCATCACTCAGATCCATTAGGGAAACGGTGATGCCAACTGATTTAGGTTTGCATTTGCTATTTGATTTAGATCATCTGCTGTTGAGTAACTGGGGCTTGTGGTTCCTGCTTCTGCTGTCTGTAGAACAAATTTTCATTCTGCATTTGGGGTCTTTGAACTCTCTGAATCTGAACCTGATTATTGCCTTGTACTTGAGCAACTCCACTATTCTGTATCTGAATATTCACATTATTAAGAGGACACTCCCTTTTCCAGTGTCCCACATTTCTGCATGCATGGCACAGAATAGTTCTCTTTAAAGTCTGGACATCAACAACCCCTCTATTTTGATCTACCTGAACACCTTGTCCTCTACCTCTAGGCCAAAGAACATTGGTTCCCTGCTGTTGCACATTTTGCTTACCACCAGTGTTCACCATCATCTGTGAGCTTTGATAACTTGCTGTGAAACTTTCGATTGCATGACCATAACCTTCTCATTCAAATATTTCTGCTTCAAATCCAATTCATTGCTACAGTACTTTGGATTCTTCAGGATCTCATCAATCATTTTGTTCTGCCAATAAATCAATACTGCTGAATCATTTCACACACACCTGGTTTCAACCCTGTACAAATCAGGGCACAAAATGGCCCATATCTTTGGTTTCTATAGTTTGTGTGCGACTAAAATTCTTGAAAGCCTTCAACAATCTTTCATAGGACACATGAATCTACTCCTTAGATGCCTGAGTTGTCCTTTCAATCCTCTCTCAATCAATGTCTTTCGAAGACACCTTGTTTTTCAAGAACTCAATCACCTTGTAATACATTTTCATCACTACTTCAGATGGTGCACCTGTTTCTGGGTCTCTTGCGGGTTCACAGTTTGGCCAATCAACATTAACTTTACATTCTGTCCACAAATCACTCAAAACCACAGTGTCAAACAATGCATTCAAATCCTCCCACAGGCATTCTGAAAGTTTCACAAATTTCTCTCTGTGCTTGTATTATTCCACAGGTTTAATTCTCTAAATCTTGGGTAGTCATTTGTGAATAACAGAATATCAATCCTACTCCACAGTACACTAACATAACCCCCACCTGGTTTGTCTCTCATGGGTAGCATTTTTACATTGTCCTCAGATTTATTTGCTCCTGCCGGAGGCAGATTTAGCTTTGCTTTTTTCTGATCTCTTTTCATTGCCCATTTACCTTCCCACTTAACTATAGCTCACCCTTTCTGAATGTTTGTAATTAGTTCCTTAGTGTGCAATTTCATTCAAGTGGATTTCATTTTAGCTATAGATTATGTACTAAACCCCAATCTATAACTCCTCTTCAAGGGCTTTCATTTCTCCAAATCCATATCATATTACTCAGCTACTTTAGCTAATCTTCCATAAACGTGTGCTACACATTGTGTAATGTCTTTGTACATGAACTGCAGTTCATCTTAGGTGTACGTTCCTAATATCATTTAGTTTAGTTCTAATTTCAGTCTGGTCATGCTAACTGATGTACTTCTCTCTGGGGTCTCTTCTATTCTAGAATTGCAGTTTAGTATACCTGTTGCAGCTTCAGGACACATATTATTTAGCCAGCCTCTAAAGCTCATATTAATATTCTGCATAACGTCTGCTATTGAAGAACCCACGGTCTGCTGACTCAGGGTATTAAACGTTGACATGTTCTCTGGCCGTTAAAGGGTGTTCCTCCTTGTAGAGTGCTGCAATTAATGTTTGGGATCTACTCTTGTCTATACAGAAAATAAGTTGAGGCTCTTTAAGGGGGTAAATCCAGTCTGACTTGTCATTGGGTTTGGATCTACAATTTGTGTAGGAAATAGCAGTATCACAAGAGAACCTGTTCTCTCCATCTTTGAGTTGTTAGAATATACTGATTTCTGTTGACCAATTGGTGACATCCCAACAGATGCAACTGGGGTATCAGGATCTTTTGGGACATTAAATGAATGTATATTGCTTCCAGACATACCTGGAGCTTAAGGGAACAACAGGACCTACGATCACGGAAACTATAAATCATCTGGACAAATTAGATTTTTCTGATTCCGAGGAATAGTAATTCCTCCACTCTGTCGGGTTAAGATGGTACAGAAGCTCTGTTTCCTGTTGGGATGGCTAACATTTAGCATTACAATCAAGAGGGGGGCAGGGAGATTATTGGTCCAGTGTACACTCTCCCAAATACGGCTAATGAAACACTTCCTGGTTTGAAGCGCCGTACCGCGGCGTTTGCTTTTTAAACACGGTGACCGCGCTCCCCCATTGTCTACAGGAGTGCGGCCCCGGGTATGTCTCCGCATAACCCAAGAAGCGGCAAAATGTGAGTAGGATCTTCCCTCTTTATCATTACTGATCATCCGGACCGCAGTGCTCTTTCCTGAATTACGGGTACGAATGGCTGTATAGACATAGCTTTTCACTCGATCAGGTTATCGGAGCCGGTTTTCTTAACTTTGTTGGGACTCAAAGTTGTTTTTGACATCTGCCTCCTCTGTTCAACACTGGACACAACTTAAGTGCAGTTAATATATACAATTGTGTCGGAATTATTATAATCTTTAGACGAGCAGCTTGATTTATTTACAATGACTATGGTATTCTTACCACGAGATATGGTGGTGGTCAGAATCAATGTGCAACCAGCATTCATTGATTATGTGCTTTATTCCTGTCTCTTTGTCTAGTATGACATTCTTGGTTGTGTGGCTTGCGTATTCCTAGGAAGCCCGTACTCTATGATGAAATGGTAAGTTACTGTGTGTTTTTTTATCTACCACACTTGGTACTGGTTTAGTCACTGTTTTTATTTTTTATTTTTTATTTTTTCATTGGGCACTAATAACTTCTATGCAAACGAACCTTTGTTTTCACCTTTTCACTGGTCGACTTGCTGACCAAACTGACTACGACTGTGCAGTCTACATAAGTAAGTGACCGACCAGCACTTAACTTTTTTTGTATAAGTATAGGAGAAGTAGTAACGGTCCTGAAGAAGCGTCACTGGATCATTAGTGACCACTTAGACCCGAAACATGTTGACCTAGTATTACAGGATCTGGTGGGACACTACCTAGATTCCTCCATTGGAGCGCAGCTGAGCATTATCTCTATTAGCACTCCCCGTTTTTCTTTTAATCTTGGCCTTAACCTAATTCTGAACTATTAAATATGATGGCTATGATTCTGAGCCAATTTTTACTTTCACTTCTTCCTCTCTCCTACATACGCCGATAGCCAGTATTCATCATAGATCTGACCAATTTTGGTAGAGGGTCTCCAGCTAAGTACCATCACCCTCATAAGGTGTGGCCTGTCAGGCATTGCAATGCCGGTCTGCTGAGGAGGTTGCCCAGTAATGAAGCTTGACATCTTATTGGGTGTGTGAGGTCTCTCCTAATCTACTGACTATCATTAGCCCTGTGTATACCTGCATTTTTCCTCCTTTATGGAACAGTGTACTTCAATAAGTTTAATTAGCATTTAGCATTGACTGACCTGGACTAAACATTTGCACAGGTTGATTTAGAACAAAATGTGGCACAGGAAGTTACACATAAGGTGTCTGCACCATCTGTTCACATTCGAATTTTACACAATCTGATTCACAATAGAACTTGGCACAGGCTGAACTGTGTTAAAGCTATAAACTGGGTGATTCCCTTTGAGAGTTTGTGTCACCAAATGTGCAGGTGCACCTCGTACTGTCAGACTCAGGATTTGTACAACTGGAGTAGTAGGTACATTCGGGCTACATTTTACAGATCTTCACTTTTTTCTCCAACCTTAACTGAATGATACAGAGGGGGGTGATTTAACAGGATCTGATTTATGAATGTATTATCTGAATCACTTTTGTATGTCATTGTCTTTTTATCCTCAGTATTAGTTGTCTGCTCTGCTTTTCCTGCCTTTCTCTTATTCTTGGGTTTAGTGTTGTCTCCATCACCACTAGAAATAGCTGAATACATTCTGACTCCCTTAATTTATGTCTGCTCTCCAAGCTTTCTGTTCTGCATCCCATCTTGTCTCCGTAAGTTTCTTTATTACTTTTCACATTCTGTTTTCATATTTTACTGTAATTTCCTGTGCAATGAGTTACCAAATACTAATTGCTTGAAATTGTGTGGGTCTCAGAGGTAGGTTCAACTCATAAAGCACTCGCCTCAGATTGTCTAGAATTCTCACGTTAAAAGTTCAGGAGAAATACTAAGGCACCTTCTTTCTCAGTAACCGTGCACCATTGTTCAAGCCACAAACCTGCATGAAATCCTTTTTTGGATAACACTTAATGACCTGCAGTACCTTTGGGTGGAGTTTCAATACCCTCTCTAACTGGAACAATCTCCCTTAATTTCAATTTTTAATGCTTTAAAGAACTTCACTTGTAATCAAATTCAATGTCACAACAACTTTCCAATCAGATCAGAAAGTAACTTCAGTCCCACAATCCTTTTCTCTCAATGTTCTCAACCAATAGCAATGCAGCACTGTTGACCAATACCAGAGTGGCTTCACACCAAATGACCTATACCATCATGGCACAATGACATCACACACTCACTTCTTTCAGCAATGCTTCACAATTGTCTCTTACACAATCAATCACACACCTAAAGCAAAATATTGCGAGCAAAAATCAACAACCTGTCTGCACACTACAGGATAGGCACTCAAACACTTCAGAGCTCTAGGGAGATATGCTTTCTGGCTGCAGCTTTCACAATTACATAACAAGTGAAACTTAACCATAAATTCTTACTCTGGTTGATACCGATCCTCCATGTGCTCAGGAATTAATTATTACCAACCAAAACCCACATTCATTCAAGAAAAACTATTTCTACTGTTAATGATGTCTCATGTCAAGCACCTTAATGCAGATAATAATTCCACCAAGTGTCTTCAACACTTGTACATTATCCTGGGATCTTATGCCATGATGAATCCGTCAACAGGAGCAACAACTGTGGACATGTTTAAGAACAAGCCTCACAATCTAATGAGTACGATGACTCTGCAAAACACTTAACAAAATCACAATTTATAGCAATCTTTAAGCCAAAAGCAATGCAAGTACAAAGCCCTATTGATACCCACACATCTCTCTCTCTCAGGAACGATGCTGGAGCTTCATCAGTCTTCAGAACGGCTCATGGAACGAAATTGGCGTGGGCAAATTTTGGACTGGGCAATCAATCAATCAGCTTTTTATAAAGAGCTACTACTCACCCGTAATGATCTCAAGGCGCTGTGGGGGTTTGGTTCTCTGTAATTCAGTCGAACAGCCGGGTCTTAAGATCCTCACTGAATTGAGGTAATTAAAGTGACTGTCTGAGGTGAAGAGGCAAGGTATTCCAGCTCTTCTTTGTGAGTTAGGCAAAGAATCCTCCTCCAGCAGAGGTCTTCCGTATGCGGGGTATGGTGGCCAGCGCTTGCTGAGCAGAGCAGTGAGGTCTAGCAGGGAGTAGATGGTGATGCAATGGTTTAGTAGGTATTTCTGAAGTCGTGGAGAGCCTTCTATGTTTCGATGAGGAATTTGAAGTTGATCCTTTTCTCGACGTGGAGTCAAGGGAGATCATTCAAGTGTTTGGTGGTGTGTTCGTGGTGAGGGACGCTCAGGATGAGTCTTGTGGAGGCATTCTGGATGTGCCATAGTTTCTTCATATTTTTCTGGGTGGTGCCGACGTAGAGGATGTTGCCATAGTCGAGCCTGCTGATGACCAGGCCGTGGTTTACTGTTGTGCGAAAGTCATTTGGGATCCATATGAAGAAGTTCTGGAGGAGTCGGCGTGTGTGGAAACAGGAAAATGTGACAAAGTTGATCTGCGTGTCATTGCTAGAGATGAGTCCAGGATGAAGCCGAGATTCAGTGCGTGCTTCGTTGACGTGGTGGGGGAGCTGAGTGTTGCAGGCCACCACAAGTCATCTCAGGCAGACGTAGAGGGTCCCAGGATGAGGATCTAGATCTTGTCTGAGTTGAGCTAGAGACAGCTCTCTTTCATCCAGGTGGTGATGGCTTCTATTCTGTCATGTTCTTTTTGGTAGTTGAGGGGTTTCGGTCAGTGAGATGATCAGCTGGGTGTCATCAGCATAGGAGATGATGTTCAGTCTGTGGCTTCCGATGATGGATGCAAGTGGGGCCATGTAGATGTTGACGAGTGTGGGGCTCAGGAAGGAACACTCTGCAGCTGATCTCTGTAGGTTCCGACAGGACAGAATGGGAGTCTGACTCTCTATGTTCTGCTGGTCAGGAAGCAGTGTATCAACTGTAGTGAATGGATTCCAGCTGTGTGGAGTCTAGAGCAGAGGGTGTGGTGGGAGACCGTGTCGAAAGCAGCCAAGAGGTCCAGTAGGATGAGGGCTGCTGTTTGGCCATGGTCAAGGAGCAAGTGGAAGCCGTCTGTGGTGGCAAGGAGGGCAGTCTCTGTGCTGTGGTTGCTCCTGAAGCCTGACTGGGAGATGTCCAAAATGTTGTTATTTTCAGTTTGTTTGCAGAGCTGTGCATTGATGGCCTTAGCAATGACTTTGGCGGGGTATGGCAGCAGTGAGATGGAGCAGTAGTTCCTGAGATCCAGAGGGTCAGCAGTGGGTTGTTTCAGGAGCGGGCAGACTTTAGCATGCTTCCAGTCCTTGAAGAAGGTAGCTGTCTCTATGGAGAAGTTGAGAGTGTGTCAGAGCTCTGGTGCAATGGAGGTGTTGGCTTTGTTGAAAATGTGGTGGGGGCAGGGATCCGTGGGAACTCTAGAGTGGATGTTGCTTATGATGGAGCAGATCTCATCCGTGGTGTGGTGACTGTTAGACCTGACAGCCTTAAGGGGGTCACCCCTAACTTTTTTCCTGCCTCCCTCCACTTTTTAGATACTGTTTTTGCTGATTGTGGGACTCGGCCACTTTACCACTGCTAACCAGTGCTAAAGTGCATATGCTCACTCCCTTTAAACATGATGACATTGGATCATAACCAAATGGATTATTTAATTTACTTATAAGTTCCTAGTAAAAGTGCACTATATGTGCCCAGGGCCTGTAGATTAAATGCTACTAGTGGGCCTGCAGCACTGATTGTGCCATCCACTTAAAAAGACCCTTAACCATGTCTCAGGTCAGCCATTGCAAGGCCTGTGTGTGCAGTTTCACTGCCAATTCAACTTGGCATTTAAAATTACTTGTCAAGCCTAAAACTCCCCTTCCTTATTCTACATCTAAGTCACCCCTAAGGTAGGCCCTAGGTAACCCATAGGGCAGGGTGCTGTGTAGACAAAAGGCAGGACACATACCTATGTAGTTTGCATGTCCTGGTAGTGTAAAACTCCTAAATTTGTTTTTACACTGTTGTGAGGTATGCTCCTTTCATAGGCTAACATTACGGCTACTGTCATTTACTATTTGAATGGTAGCTGCTGATCTGAAAGGAGTAGGAAGATCATAGTTAGCATAGCCAGAATAGTAATACAAAATCCTGTTGACTGGTGAAGTTGGATTTAATATTACTGTTTTAGAAATGCCACGTTTAGAAAGTCAGCATTTCTCTGCACTTAAATCCTTCTGTGCCTTACAATCCACGTCTGGCTAGGTTCAGTTGACAGCTCCCTTGTGCGTTCACTCAGACAAACCCCAAACACAGGATGCTCAGCCTCACTTGCATACATCTGCATTCTGAAAGGGTCTTCCTGGGCTCGGAGGGTGGAGGGCCTGACACTTACATGTCAAAGGACAGTAGCCTGCCCTCACACAAAGGACTGCCATACCCCCTACTGGGACCCTGGCAGACAGGATTGAACTGAAAGGGGACCCTGTACACTTCTAAGCCACTCTTTGAAGTCTCCCCCACTTCAAAGGCACATTTGGGTATTTAAACAGGGCCTCTGCCCCCACCAACTCAGACACTTCCTGGAGAAGAGAACCTGAACCAGAACCTGCGACCTGCCAAGAAGAACTGCCCGGCTGCCCAAATGACTCACCTGACTGCTTTCTGTGAAGGACTGCTGCCTTGCTGTTGCCCTGCTGCCTTGCTGCTCTCTGGCTGTGCTGAGAAGTGCTCTCCAAGGGCTTGGATAGAGATTGCCGCCTGTTCCCTGAAGTCTCAGGACCAAAACAACTTCATCTCTGCAAGAAGAACTCCTTGTGTGGCGAAAATTGACGCACTGCCTGGCAGAAACGACGCACAGTCTGCATCGCGGTGAAAAATTCACCGCACGCCAAACCAGAATGACACAGCCCGATTTTGCAACAAGAAGATCGACCCAGCGCCAGCGTAGAGACCGGAAATTCAATGCACGGCCCACTGGATCGAAGCACAGCCGAGCCGGAACGACGCAGCCTGACTTCCAGTGAGGATTCGATGCAGCACCTGCCTTGCAGTAGAAATTTCCACGCAACACCCACTGGATCGACGCAGCCCCTGTGACTTCATCCTGTCAGCGGCGGATTTCAAAGTATTGTCCCCGAGGCGTCTGAAAACCCCTCAACCCGTAGAGGATCCAAGACCGAGCGCCGAAAATTCAACACAAAGCCTTCCCTGCATGAAAAATAAACAAGGCATCACCGTGTGCAGGCCGAGAAATTGACGCACACCTCCATGTTTTTTCATGCATCTCCTCCTCTGCAGTTCTTTGCAGAGATTTTGAATGCAAACCAGGTACGTTGTGCTTGCAAGAGACATTTATTGCTTTTAAGAGATTAAAGACACTTTACATAATTTTTACAGTGATATTCCACAATATACTTATTGCATTTTAATCGTTTTGACCTGCATCTTATCAGATAAATCTTATAAATTTTTCTAAACACTGTGGCGGTCATTCTGACCCTGGTGGTCATGGACCGCCAGGGCCAACGACCGCGGAAGCACCGCCAACAGGCTGGCGGTGCTTCCATGGGCATTCTGACCGCGGCGGTACAGCCGCGGTCAGAAACGGGAAACCGGCGGTGTCCCGCCGGTTTCCCGCTGCCCCAGGGAATCCTCCACGGTGGCGCTGCAAGCAGCGCCTCCATGGGGATTCCGACCCCCTTACCGCCATCCTGTTCCTGGCGGTTTTCACCGCCAGGAACAGGATGGCGGAAACGGGTGTCGTGGGGCCCCTGGGGGCCCCTGCAGTGCCCATGCCATTGGCATGGGCACTGCAGGGGCCCCCTAACAGGGCCCCACATAGATTTTCAGTGTCTGCGTGGCAGACACTGAAAATCGCGACGGGTGCAACTGCACCCGTCGCACCCCTTCCACTCCGCCGGCTCCATTCGGAGCCGGCATCCTTGTGGAAGGGGGTTTCCGGCTGGGCTGGCGGGCGGTCTTCTGGCGGTCGCCCGCCAGCCCAGTGGGAAACTCAGAATGACCGGTGCGGTCATTCGGCGGCTCCCGACGGGCGTGCGGTTACCGCCGCCGGCGGGAGTCAGAATGACCCCCTGTATGTTGTATTTTTGTGGTGTTCTACTGTGTTATTGCATGATTCATTTCACAAATACTTTACACATCGCCTTCTAAGTTAAGCCTGACTGCTCAGTCCCAAGCTACCAGAGGGTGGGCACAGGATAATTTGGATTGTGTCTGACTTACCCTGACTAGAGTGAGGGTCCTTGCTTGGACAGGTAACCTGACTCCCAACCAAATACCCCATTTCTAACAGTGACCCAGTGGTGTTGGATCTGTAGATGTCCTTGATTTTTTGATTGAAGAAGGTGGCTAATCTGTACCAGAGGTCCAGAATGGAGGGATGTTTGCATCTTCTGTTTGGGGTTTGGCACATTCATTGACCACGGTGAAGGGCTCTTTTCTTATTGTTTGTTTTGGAATTCATACGGTCCTGCAGGGCGGATTTCCTATTGGATCTGATGAGGTGGTCATGAGGGTTGATGGCAGATTTGAAGGCTGCGAGGTCCTCCGGGGTCTTGCTGTTCCTATATTTTTTTTCTCAATGTCTGCAGGTGCACCTGGAGTCCTGTAGTGTGAGGGAGAACCAGCTGGGCTTCTTAGGGTTCTGTTTGCCTGGGGTCATTTGGAGTCACACTAGGGTATTGGCACATTTGTGGATCCATTTGTGGAAGTTTCGTGTCAAGATGTTTGCGTCTGTGGTGGTGGGAGGTGGTGACTTGCTAAGTGTGCTGGTGAGTTGCTCCTAGGTGTGGTGATGGAAATGTGTATGCAGGGGTGGTCAATTCTGTGTAGTGTGAAGGTGTTGTCGAAGGTGATGTTGTTGTTGGTGGAGAAGTGTGTGTTAGGGGATGTGTGTAGGCGAGGTGACCAGTTACTTGATGCCGATGGTGGCGAGGTTCTCGAGCAGGGAAGCGGTGATGGGGTTGTTGCAAGTGTTGATGTGATAGTTGAGGTCACTGAGGAGAAAGTAGTTTGTGGAGGTGAGTGTGTGGGCTGCTATTATGTCAACGATGGAGTTGCTGAAGGATGGATGGGGGCCTGGTGCCTGTAGATGAGGGAGCTGTGGAAGGTGGAGTTTTGGGTTGATGTGGATTTGGAAATGGAGGTGTTCCATGTTGAGGAAGAGTTCTTCTGAGTTGGTTGTAAGGCAGATTGTGGATCAATATTTAAATGGTTCTCCCTCCTCGTGGGGCAAACCATTCCTTTATTACCAGATCTGCTGGAGCATTTTTTATTCTTCTCATGAATCAGTGCTGAATGAGGTCAATGGATCTTGGACCCAGCTTAAAGATGTGGAGAACCAAGCAACAATTTCTCAATAAAAAAAAATTAAATTACACAGTATGACCAATTTGTTCATACAAGGGAAACTCCATTTGGGAAAAAGCTAAGGAGTTTTATTACAAACTAAAGCTCAGAGTCATGTAGACAATTCTCAAGACTAAGGGGGTCATTACGACCTCGGCGGTCTTGCAAAAAGACCGCCGAGGCCGCGGGAGACAGAATACCGCCATTGCCAGCGGTATTCATGGCTCCCTATTATGACATTTCCGCTGGGCCAGCGGACGGTAACAGTGTTATCGTCCGCTGGCCCAGCAGAAATGTCACATCAACATTGCTGCCGGCTCGTAATAGAGCCGGTGGCAATGCTGATGTGCAGTGGGTGCAGTAGCACCCATCGCGCATTTCACTGCCCGAAATTCGGGCAGGGAAATGCGCGACGGGGCTATGCCTGGGGGCCCCTGCAATGCCCATGCCAAGTGCATGGACAGTGCAGGGGCCCCCAGGGGCACCCCAAACCCCCTTACCACCAGCCTTTCCATGGCGGTGTTTACCGCCACGGACAGGCTGGTGGTCGGGGACTCATAATCCCCAGGGCAGCGGTGCTGGCACCACTGCCCTGGGGATTATGACCGCCAGGCGGAATCCTGGCGGGATATTGGAGGGGCCGGCGGTATGGCCGTGGCAATTCCGCCACAGTCATAATTGCTGGCGGAACACCGCAAGCCTGTTGGCGGTGTTACCACCACCTTACCGCCGGCAGCCAGGGTCGTAATGACCCCCTAAGTTATAAAGATACAGAATCAACAAGGGTTGACCAAGGTGACGAAATAAGTTCAAGCAAACTAACATCAAGAGAACTAGACATTCAACAAAGATAATATAGAACATCAGTAAAATAACCCAATGTGGAAAACAAACATTGCTCAGGTTTAATAGACATCAAGGCAGTTCAAATTATTAAAGTTCAAGTTGGTTAGGCAAGAGGAAACCCTACAGATTAGTCAATCAGTGAATAACATGTGTGGGCCGACCCATGCAAGCAAAAGACAAAAAGAACAAATAAGGGCAAAAGGAATTTGAAAAAAAGGTGATCTCAGGCAACAGGTCAATAACTAAGATAGGCAAAAAGTAAGTAAAGAGGAAAAGCATCAGCATATCAGAAGCTCAATCAAGAGTCTTTTTCTTGGGGTTAGGGAGCTATCTCGAACAATGGCAGGAAAAGTTCTACTGAATCTGAATCTTAGTCTACTTGTTCATCAGTATTTTAAAGTTCACAGGACAAACTGAGTCACCAGTTTTTCAGCCCATCTGAGGTTGAAGAGGCAACATCTAATAGAAATCAATCATGTGACTCAACTTGAAAAATCCACATGGTTTCCTAGGTCTGTCATGACAATGTTGTCCATCTGTACACTCCCAAGCAAGGTTGAAACAAATGTTAATATCGTCACTCCACAGTCCAAGATTTTCCACATCCAAGAACATTTTTTCACACTCTCTATGTGTAGAACAATAGATATCTATTATCAAGCTAGCCTTCTCCGGGGAACAAAATCTGAAAGAAAGGTGCACATGAACAAGACGACTTGACATTTTCTGCACAATCTTGAATACAGGGCCTAGCAGGCCTCACTTAGGTGAATACAAATAAATTAAAATAGCACATTAACACACTCAAAACACATTTTAATACACAAACTATAAATTTGACATTAATAAGTCTTCATTAACATTCATGCTATTATAACTTTAAACAAAATAACTCTGTTAATAAATTTCAGTCAGTATGGTGCAGAACTGCATTTCTTTATTTTCTCACCCGTATTTAAAACGATTATCATTAGAAAATCAATGTTGTTTCAATGCAAACTATAAGACTCTAAAATACAACATATTGACAGAATAATTCTTCAAACATGTAATTTCATCTTGATTGATGTTTCAGTGTGTTTTCTAAAATGAATTCACACTAACATAACTTTTCACTGCATCACTCTACATTTCTACTATTAGTGCTTTGATTGACATAATGCACTACAATGTCACGTCTAATGATCACTGTGACATGAGGGACAGTACTGAAATTTCCAGCGAGAAAAGGTGGGCTTGTGGAGAGGTGCAAACCGTGACAGAGTCCTGACCATTAGTTTCCTTCTGGAGACTATCTTCAGCAGTCCTAGCAGCAACTTGATTCAGACAGAAATTTGATTCAGGTAAATTCAGGTCTACTTTTCATGTTTTTAGATGCACATATTCTTCATTCCTTTTTATTCTGCAGTAAGTAGGTAAGTAATAATCCATAATTTCTGAATTAAATACTTAATTGTGGGCCCGTGTGAGAAAGTATACCATGTAAATAGAGCTTCCACTAATAGTTACAACAGAGAACTGGCTTCAGTGTAATTTTGCAAATATTAAGGGCCTGATTTAAGGAAAGTAGCACTGCACCCAGTGCAGCGCCACTTTCCTTGAGCCCTTTAGTGCCCCCCTAATGGCATCATGTGTGCGCTGTATCTAAGATAATATCTAAGGTACGTAGGGAAACTAGTGTCAACATTTTTGAGTCCTGCAAAGCCCATTGAGGCCCATTGAAAACAATGCTGTGCCTCCTTTTAAAGCCTACTATGAACAGGCGTGAAAACTGACGAACAAAATGATGCAAAGGAATTCCTCAGATTTCTTTGTGCCATGTTTTGCCCCCCCTAATGGGGGAACGCCCCCTTTGCATAGATTATGCCTGGTGCAGGCATAATGTAGCGCCTAGGGTTACAAAGTGGAACAATGCATGCGTCCTCGTTTGGCTAGATTACTGTAAAAAAAATGACGCTAATGTGCTGCTAATGTGGCACAAGGGGGGCGCTAGGGGCTTTTAAATCATCCCCTAAATCTGAAGTATTATCCTAGTAACAACTAATAAAGAGATATACTTTCTGTGTGTAATGCATATTAACTGAATGAAGGCTGACTGAATGCCCACATACACATAATAAAATAAATTACTGAATCTGGCTAAAGTTGTTTAAAATTAATATTATTGCAGGGTAAATGTGTTGGTGGTAGCCAATATTGACTATCACACTGGGTGCATAATTCTACCTGTTTTTTTGTCCTTCCCATGATGACCTTGTAGGTTCCCAAAATGGTACTACTGTTTTCTAGATAAAGTCAAAATATTGCTCAGTCTATAGTTCACATGAATTTGGATATGAACATGTGATAACATGGATAAAGTTGCTGCAGGTCCTACTAAGGGAGTTCTCAGGTCCATCAGATCATGGATGCTCTTTGCGCACAAAGCCTTAAGTTTTAACTTTGAGGGACATTTTAACTATAAAAACCCCTATCCTCATACTACTGATAATGTACTGTAGATTATAGAACCAGCTAGCATCAACTAAAGGTTACATGCATTTAATGCTAACTAACTTTCTTGCATCCATTGGTAGACCTTTTCCATGATGTCACTTCGTAGCTAGCATAATCATTAATTTCTCCATTGAGAAGTATCTCCAAATGTGTGTCATCTATATACATATGAAAACACATTCCAAAGGCTAGTTATGCAGAGGGTTCCTATAGATATTAAACAGCACAGGCTACAACTTGAGCCATTAAGGAACTCCAAATTTGTGTTTCAGAGGCACAGCTATTTCCTCATTACTACTCGCCAGTGTTAATCAGTTAGGATGAAAGAACCAAGGTCCAGATGTGCAAACACTCTGTTTTGCGATTACTTAATTTCAACAAATTGCTATGCACAATCGGATCATTGCAAAATGGAATGATCACACGTGAAAGTACCCCTATTTGTGACTTGCTATTCATGCGATTTGTAAATAGCTGTGTCACAATTGGCGATTTCTAAAATAGTGAATTAAATCATAAATTGCAATTCTCTAATAGCGAATTAACTCACAATTTACACGTGCTCCTTTAAATACATGAAAAGACTTTCTGGGTCAGCTGCCTGAGCCCCAAAACAGGAAGTACTTATCATTTCCATACTATGCATCTCACTGAGGGGAGATGGAGCAGACTACTGCTGTAAGTGAGAGTTTTGAGGCAAGGAGGACACAACTCCCACTTGACACGGCAAGCCGGGATTCTAAAAAAGGGCTTGGGGGAGAAGGAGAAAATTTTAATTCACAGAAAAGAGCTGGAAATCCTCACTGAGGAATGCTGTAACCATAAGTAGCGTTTTGGCAAGGCATCAATGACAGTCCCTGAGGCTCAAAAAAGAAAAATCTGGCTGGAAATGCAGGTCAGAATCAACGCCATTGGAGTGACAGAGAGGTCAGTGGTATGACCTCAGGTCAAGAACAAAGGAGAAGGTGGATGTGCGTCTGGTCGAGAGTCATGCCACAGGAGGAGGACCTTGTACAGTATCACTGTTGTGAAGTTATTTTAGCATCATTTTATGGGCACGTTATTTTAGCCATAGGCTTGCAGCTTGTGCCCTTTAGCCTAGAAAACAATTAATTTTATTACTTTAGGACAAGCTTCATTTTGTGATGGTGTTTTTATTCTTTTATTTGTTGTTTGCTCAGCTTTGAAATTGTTTTGATTTCTTAGCACAACATCTTCACTGTGTGCCTGCTCAAGGTTGTACACGATAATGTTGTCGGTATAGAGCAGAACATTGAATTCCCTGTTGTAAATCATGAACACCAGGACTCTTTTTGTGAAATTATAGCATATGTGAATTAATGCATTGTCACTGGTAAATGTCCACTTATAGCCGGATAGCCCTCAAAGTATTTTAACCATTTCAATGAGGCATAAGAATTCTAGCAACACTCCTAGTCTGTCCAAAACTATGTTTTTAGGATTAATCATAGCAAAAGCAGTTGATAGGTCAATCTGTACTAACAGTGGTGATAAGCCATAGTTCACCATCCATCCTATATCTCATGCCTAGAAACTCAGATTCCATTCCCTATCATGAAGGAGACCAGTCTATAAACTGCATAGCATCCCATGATTGCCTCAAAATTAGCTGGATCAAACTGAGAGAGAACTTCTTCTTCAGTTACTTAATTCAAATCTGTTTCAAACAATTAGACCAGCTAGATGTATTCACAATCTTGGGAACTATGCTAGTTAGGAGACTTGTAGACTTTTTCAATACAATGGAATAAAAGGGACCTCTTTGACTCAATGAAATCAATCAGGTATTTATAGAGCACATGACTACTCAGCGAGTGTCTCTGCATTAAAGCTAATTGAGCAAGGAATTACTGATATGCCAAACCAAATATCCAAGTTTTCAAGCTATGTTTGAAAGGGCCCTTATCCTTCATAGCTCATAAATGAAAGGGGAGTGAGTTCCATGTAGAGACAGAAGGAAGCGAGGATGAACCACCTAATTTTTTCTTATTGGTTTTAGGGACAACTGCCAAAAAGGCATCTGAAGACTGCAAGGTTCTTGAAAGAAGATAGGATGTAAGCCTTTTAGTCAGATACCGTGGGCTTGTCTCATAGAAGGCTCCGTGGGCCAGCATGTGGTCCCTCAAGATTTAATAGGAACCAAGCTGCTGCTTAGCATCTGCAGACTGAGCTTTACATTTCTCATACATCACCCTATTCCCTAAGTAGAGACAAGTAAAAGTATGAATTAATTCCCCACCCCTGCTTACTCCTGAGTTCTCCTTTACTCACCTGTTAGGTCTGATACCACTTCCAGAAATCCATGCCAGTGGTTATGCTGCCTTTCAATTGATTCCATGACAATTTGCACATTGTTGTCAGAGTAGGTCTGCACACATATGCCAGTAGGCGTATAATACCTCTCTCACGCAGTTCCCCAGCCGATGCTCCTCTCTCTAAGAAATACAATTTCTTTACCTTTTACGCAGCCAGGCGGTAATCCTATCTGATTTTATGCACTGTGCACAATCTTTTCATGACTTTGAATCATGCCATTTAGCAATCACTACCTTAAGTTTTGTTGGATTTTCTTCAAGTTAGAGATGTACCATTTTATATGTTATGACTGTAATGGGGGTTGTTCTAAAAAAAGCCATAACTTGCACCACTACCATTACTTGTGTGTTCTGGCTTAATCTTTTCATTAAAGTAACATTTTAATCACATGAACTGTCTAGTATCTCCCTTCACTTTTTATTACTTGTCAAGCCGCAGGATTCCACAAGTTATACATGTCAGCCTTAGGGGATAGGGATCTCTGCATTTTACCACTTGTAACCAGTGCTAAATGCATGTGCTCACCCCTTAAAACATGGTAACATTGGGTTGTCCCCACTTGGAATATTTATATTACTTAAAAGTCCTTAGTAAGGTACCCACGACCATGTAAATTAAATGCTACTAATGAGCCTGAATTACTTATTTTATCTACTACCTGTCTCAGGCCTGCTATTGCAGCCCCTGTGTGCAGTTTTAAGTTTCTATTTCAACCTGGCATAATAAACCTATTGCTTTCCTTTTTAATTCATAAATGTCACTCCTAAGGTAGGACCTAAATAGTCAATGTGCAGAGTGCAATGTAGTTTAAGAGTAGGACATGTCATTTTACGTTTACGTGTCCTTGTATTAAAGACTACTAAATGTGTTTTTCACTATTACAAGGCTTGTTTCTACAATAGGACAACATTGGAGTTAGCTTATTGCATTACATCTGTAACTTCCAAATGGGAACCAGTAAATAGTTCATGTTTGGTGTTTTTGGAATTGTAATGAAAATCGTCTTTTATGGTGACGTCAGATTTTTGGTTACAATTTTGAAAATGCCACTATTAGAAAGTTGGCATTTCATGCATTAGCCAGTTAGTGCCTACAGTCTGCCTTTGGGTCATATGATTGGGTGTAGCTGGTCTTTGTGCATTCCTCAGAGACAGCCATACACAATAGAGAACTTAGGTGTGTCTGGACAGGCCAACACTGGCAGGATGGGAGGGCAGAGTTATGCCCTGCCCCACTTACACCTGAATAGTCTGTGTCTTGCCTTCACACAAAGGATTTCGTACCCCCTGTAGTTAGTCTGGAGCCAAAGCAGGTGAAGCAGGAAACCTGTGCACTTCAAAGGGAAACCTCCAGAAGCTCCCTACACTTCAAAGGTATACATATTGCACTTCAGACATAAACTCTTTAGTACACTTCTGGACCTGTGGAAGACTCTGCCAAGCAGAGGGACTGCTGTGCTGCTGAAAGGACTGCCACTCTGCTGGACTGCTGCCCTGAGGGACTGCTGCCTACTGTGCTGATCTGCTGCCTGCTATCCTCTTGCCTGGGGGAGAAGGACTGGACCTGCAACCTGTAACCAGGACCCCAAGGTTAGTCTCATGTAACCAGCACTTGGACTATGCAACTGTGAGTTCTACCCTGCCAAGTGGTGCCACCCTAGTTCTGGGCCTATGTAAGAGGGCCTGGCGGTGCTCTGCCAGCCCATTTGCAGAACCAACACATCCCCTTTGCTGCGCAGTACCACCCTGAGCAGAAGCAAAGTAGAACCTCTGCTGTAGGGATTCATCCAGTGCAAGGATTCCACATCAACCCCGTGCCCGATGCATCCCCAATGCAAGCCTCTCATTGACAGCCTTGACAACAATGTAGGACATTTCTTCTACAACATATCAGAGATACCATTACACTCTTAGCAAGCTATACTTCCTTCTCCACATCCTGTTTTTCCATTTCACTTATTGCAAGGCTGCATCATCTAGCCAAAGGTTTAGCACTGATTATTTGCACCAGCTACTATTCACAAAAATCAATACATTTCTGCAAAATGTTTATAAACAGGAGGAAGAGATTCTGTGTGCACTTGCTTCACTTACACCACTCTCACTTATCATTATCTCTAGGGTGAGTGGGTCAAATGCTGGGTCACAGACATAGAGCAGAAGGGTAAAAGCAGACAGCACGATGAGTCCTTGTGCCCCTAAAGGGCTGGTGTTCCCCAAGCAACATGTGATGCTACATCCCTGTGAGCTTTTGAACTGGCATGGTCACACTCCACCTGCTTCACAAAGTATGTCATACATATAAGGTTGGATTTTGTAGTTCATTCATTCCCACAACCTTCTACAGTTCCTGCCTTCAGCACCCACCACATGCCACATGAAAAGGTGGACCATGCTCCTAAAGTGGAAATGACAACATATTGCTTGCAAGATCAGGCTCATTGAGCCAGCACATGACTGTGCCTGCCCTATACCCTTTAGCCCACCTGAATGTGCAGGTCTAAATTTACAGTCTACAACAAAGTTAGAAAATATGTCATGTTATGAAACATGCTGGTAATGTATTAATTAAAATAAGATTTCAAGAACAGTCAATGGACGTGATTATGAGTTTGTGAACTGCCATTGCAATGGTCTGACTGTATCACGATGCATGCGGTTCCATTGACGAAAGACCACTGTGGTTCCATCAGCACCGCCAGGCAGTGCAGACCACCTGTGAGAGCGAGTGTTTCTGCCAGACAGAGTATGATGTTGCCTTCCACTGCCAACACTGTGGCAGTCCAACCACCAAGTCCCAGCTGGTGAAAGGAGAGACATTTAAAGCAGAAACCTACCTGTAGGCAGCTTCACACATCCTGTGCTGCCATGGAGCTGATCTTACACATCCTGCCACTGCTGCTGCTGATAGATGGAGCCCAAAATCAATACTGCTGCGGGTGTAACAGAGGGTAAGACAAAACACCTACCTATGACCTCAAACACCACAACAAATCGACATGCCACCATCGATCAGGTATGGGCGCTGTGCTCCATGGACCAAGTATACCCTTGTATGTCCCGGTGTTGTAGATGTACACAACGTATGACCCAATCACAGCCCCATGATGCCCCCTTTGGGCAGGTCATTGACATTGCACCACTACACTCCACAAAACAACACTTGTCTGCTCATCTCAGTTTCAGGGACAGTGAAGTGTACATAACATTGTGTCACACAACAGCAACTCCACATCAACATCACACCTATTAAATAAACTGACACCCTCACATTGCTCACATGCCATGGCCTGTCGTGATATTGAAGACATATATATATGGATATGTTGTTTAATCCAAACACCCCTTCCATCCAACATCAATGTAATGGACCCTCACATCTCACCCACATTGCAAGACAATGGAAGGTAAATGGGATGGATGCACAATATTTTGAGAGACAAATATACAAATATACAAAGCCACAATGTTATCAATACCTGTAGATTAAGCATGGTGGCATGAGGAGAACCCCAAGAAGGATGCTGCCCTGGGATACATTTCACTTTGCACATGCCCCTAAAACACTATTTGTACAGCAACAAAGCCTTCTTGTATCTCCTGGCATATAAACCTCCACTGGAAGGGGCATTATGTGGGCATGTCAGGCACCTCAATAATCCCCCCTGGGTAGGGTGGGGTTGAATTTAGGATGGGTAGGTTTGGTTTTGGGATGGTGGGCTTCACTTTGGTAGGGGTGGCCTTAACTATGGAAGGGGTGTGCTTCTTTTTGGGGTTGGTAAGGGTATGGCTGGTTTCAGGGTGGGCAGGAGCAGGTGTGGTTGTGGAGGACTTAGACATCAAAGGGATGAGTTGGTCCTTTTGGTTTTTGGAGGGGGTTTTCACAGGGCTAAGGGCAAGGGCAAACATGAAAAATATATTTGGGAAAATGAGTAGGGTCTGCAGAAGGGATTAGGGGTTGGGAGGTTGAGAAAGTACTTGTCTTGGCCATGGGTGTTATGGCTGGTATGTGTGTGTGTGTGTGTGTCTGAGCTATGCTTTTGTTTGGGTGTTGGCTGTTGTGTGAGTGAGTGTGGGCATTTATATTTCTTGGGTGGCTGTGAGGAGGATATGATGGCTAAGGTGGGAGTGGGGACTGTGTCTGTGGGTGTAGTTGTGTCTGGGGTATAGTGTGTGTTTGGTTGCTGGGTATGTGGGTGTTGGGGTGATATCTGGGCGTATGGTGTGTGTGGTGTTTGGCTCTGTGGGTGCTGTGGTATATGGAGGGATAGCGTGTGTAGTGTTTGTGTCTGTGGGTGTGGTGACTGTGTTAAGTGTGTTGTGTGTCGGTCTGTGGAGGTGGGGGTGGTATTTGGGCGTATGGTGGATGTGGTGTGTGTGTGTCTGTGGATGTTCGAGTAGTGTCTGTGTGTATGGTTGGTGTGGTTTGTCAGTTGGTGTGTGTGTTGTCTGTGGGAATGGTAGGTGTGGTGATCTGTATGAGTGAATGTTGAGTGTTTGCATGCTGGTGTGTCTTGTGGTGCCTGTGCATATGTGTGCTGTTTGTGGGTGTTGAGGTGAGTGCATTTGGATGTGTGTTTGTGTATGCTTGGGACAGGTAGGCAAAGAGGGGTATTAGATCGGGAAGAGATAGGTGGGGGTAGGATTGTTGGGGGTGGAAGGCTGCCATCAGTGAGGAGGACAGAGCCTGGAGAGATCTCTGTAGACCAGACATGGCACTATGAATACCTTCCAGGTACACAATCACCTGCTGAAGCTGGGTCCGCTGCTCCTGGATAGCATTCAGAATGGCAGTCTGACCACAGAGATACTCCTCAGGAGGTTAATAGCCTCCTCTCTCAGAGCAGCAGAGGTAATGAGAGCAGGGAGTGAGGTACCTGGTGCAAAGGAGATGTGCACCGTCTTGGATGAGCTGGCATGGCAAACTGGGTGGGTAGCAACAGGGAGGGTGAAGATGGAACTGGGGGTGGCAGACAAGGGTGGAACAGGTTGAGGTCCTGATGGGTCTGCCACCACTAGGGAGTGGCCACTGGAGGAAGAAACCAAAGATGAAGATGTTGATCCTGTGTCCTTTGTGCCACTCCCATCTTCCTCTGGGCCACTGTGCCCCTCTGTGTCTGATGTCTCTTGACTGGAGTTACAAACCTTGAGTAGAGGTTTCAACCCTGTGTCCTCCGCTTGCATATGCTGATGCTGAACTTACAAAGACGAATAAGGTTACTACATGTGTTAATTCCTAAAAAGTTCTGGGGGTCTGTACCTGTATATTTGGTGGCCTACACAGTCTGATGTGGCCATGTATGAATTCCTCTGTTTCTGAGATCTTGACAGCCTATGTGCTGGACAATGTAATAAAATCTCTTCTGAAACAAGACACTTGTATGTCCGTGTAGGTGTGCAATGGTTGTAATCCTGAGCTGGACACATTGTACATGCAACATATCCCTTCTTGCACCAGTATCTTGAATCTTCATTGTATGGTTCACATGGTCCTACATATCTACAAAGCTAAATGTGAATTTTAAGACAGCAGACAATGAGTTTGTGATCAGTGAATTTATTACAAAGCTAATACAGAAAAATGATTTGGGACAGAAGGAAACAAAAATGTACAGTGAAGGGGTCAGTCATGGTTAATAAAATCATTGGAATAGATGCCACACCACTGGAAGTCCAAAGTCCAGGGTACTCCTTTCATTAGAACTAGAATGGTCAGGATTAGTCCACTGAGTGTATGTGTGACACACAAAGGAGGGCATTAAGCCATGAAGGAAGAGGCTTTTTGCTGGCAGTAGTGGGTATCTTGCCATTCGCACCTCCTGGATTCTTGCATGGATGTTCCCACTTTGGAGGGGGAAATCAGCTGCTGCAGAGGCAGGAGTGTCCAAGGGTGTTGTGCCTCTGGCTGGCCCTCCCTTCCTGTAGCTGCTGCAGATGTACTTGGCCCTGAGTTATTTAGCCCACATGAAGGGGTGGACGGTGGTTGAAAAGCACTGCTCAGGGTTATCTGGATGTCCCTCAGCACCCCTGTTAGGGTGCCTATGTTTGGATTGTGCTCATCTATTTTTTGGATAATGTCCCTCTGCAGCTGCTTCATTTCCCAGAGCTCAGATAACACCTGTCCCATCATGTCTTGGGACTCCTGATAGACCCTAAGACATGGCTGATGGTATACTAGTTGACAGTAGCCACAGTGGTCTCAATCCTTGGCCCACTGCATCCCTCCCACACACCCTACCCCCATGAGCCTGTATCCTTGGCACAGGGTGCCCTCTCCAACTGGGTCCTGGATCTTCAGTATCAGGAGTGTTGGGTTGCATCTCAGGATCCAACAAGGGGGTTGGAATTGTGCTAGGTCAACAGTTGGGGGGCATGTTGTTGCCTGTGGTGTTGACACAACAGGGCTGGGAGGTTTCATTGTGGGCACAGTGAGACTCACTGTTGCTGTCTGACCAGGTTGTCCAGATGTGCCAGGACCGTGCTCCACAGCCACAAGTCCAGGAGCATCATCATCAAGGAGGGCTTCATTTGGGGGTGGTGTGGGAGTCTGGTTGGTGGATGAGGTCTGCTGAGGGGCTGCACCAGCACGACCTCTTGAGTAAGAGGGTACTTTGTTATTTGTTGAAGTGTGATATCTACCTCCAAAGGTTTTGTGTTACACACTTGGTAAGGTATCATTCCTGTCCTCAATAGTTTAATCTTGGGATATCAGGAAAAAATGGAGGAAGGTAGAAGACACGTCTCGGAGTTGAGCATGATCTGTATATTGCTCACTCCCAGGTGAGTAAGCCTCATTTGAGAGGTCACTAACAGATGTATATGGACAAGTGAACACTTTGCTGGTAGTTGGAGTTACAGAAACAGGGCCTACTGGGAGTTGCAGTTAGGTCACTCCCTCTACTTCTGAACACTTGACAAATGGTATACCCCCAGATGAGTAAAAGTCATTTGAGAGTTCACTAACAAATGTATTAGGGCAAGTGAACACTGGGCTGGTGGTTGGAGTTACAGAAACAGGGCAGTCTGTGCATTGCAGTCAGGTCACCCCCTCTACTTTCCAATACTTGACAAATGTAATGTTACCCGGATGAGTAAACTTCATTTCAGAGTTCACTAACAGATGTATTTGGGCAAGTGAACACTGGGCTGTTGGTTTGAGTTACAGAAACAGGAGTTGCAGTCAGGTCACTCCCAGTGTCAGCTACTATTGTTGATAAGTGGTGGGGAGGAGGGTGTGAGGGAGGAGCGGGAGTAAATAAAAAAAAAAGTACTTACCTGCTGCCTTAAAAAAAAAGTACTTACCTGCAGTCTTCATTTGCTTTGGCCTGAATCCAGATTCCCCAAGGGCTGTTAGACACTGCACAAACTCACAGATGCCAATCACAACACTGCTCTCATGCTGCTAATACTGCTTAGCAGAATGAGAGCAGTGCCCTGATAGGCCTGAGTGGTCTGGGCCTATGATTGTCAGCTGTGTTTTTTCTTAATTCATCTACTGGGCATTTGTCTGTTGCTTTGCTGAATGTGTACCACGGCCCTTGGCTGCTGTTGGCTAACAGCCGGATGGGGACTGCCATGTTGACTATGTGTTTGTAATGGGCTCTGCAGTTGGCCACGGCGCTGACGGTGCCAGAGAACGGACCGCCAACATGGCAAACCGCCGCTCCAGTAGCGGTCAGCACTTTGGCAGGCTGTGGTTCTGTCTGTCTACATCACAATATTGTGGTTGGCTGTATTTTTGGGACCGCCAACATGGCGGTCTGGCAGGTCGACCACCAACCTCGTAATCGGGCTCTAAATTATCAATTCTGAGCTGATAAAGTTGGGTTGTGTATGAATTCACTTTTTAAATTTTTGTGTTAGGTAGCTTTTCTTTTTAACAACACTTTTTAAGGTTTCAGGGGAAAGGTAGGTTTGAGCATATTATTGAACATGTATGATAATAACACTTGCAGGTGAGTCATTTCTTTCAACACAATACTGGTTACTTTTGTATGTCACATGTCATCACTTCTTTGAGGAAGTATTACACTTTGTGGAATAGAATAGATGTTGGCACTTGATAAATGTTACATGAGACTGCCTGTTTGTGGTGGACTTCTACTTCACTACTACTTGACCACGCATCACTGAGAGTTACAAGCTCTCTGTATCTAACAAGTCACTAATATTTCCTCAATACAATTGGACAAGCATGGCATATACAGGAGAAAGAGTGCAAGTGCTAGTTGACGTACTGCTAAAAATCATGCTTCTGCATGTTGTTTGAATGTACATATTGTTGCATGGAGCTTACATCAAACACATACAACATGTTTCCCAAAATACAAGCACATCAAAGATATAAACACTGGCTTTTCTGCAGTGGCCAGTTACCCTAATATGAGAGTCCAGCTTAACTGAAAATGTACTGCACATTTCAGTATTACAACAGATCAAGTGTGTATTCAAATGCTGAATGGGCCAAGTAAAGTTCCAATTAAACTTGAGTCCACAAAGCAAACAGCAGCAATATGTGCTTGTGGAATATTCAACATCACAATTCTATGATGCAGGTCTTGGAAAGTCTGAATTGTGAACTTCACACAAGAGCAATACCTCAATATGCAGCAGATCATGGCATCATTCACCACTTCTAGTCCTCCTATGGTATAGATTTAGTGATGGCAAATATGATAATGACATACAACATATCTGAAAATACATCAAACTTAGATGGGAGAGTTATCATTTTTAAGGCCAGAATAGCTCTTTGCTTGATCTTTTCAGCTTTTTCAGATCCACTTTATTGCATGTTAATGGAGAAGTTCGTGCCCCTGATTATTTATACTGAGGAGTACCCATATCTGTTCCAAATGTTGCCACTTATGATTTGATTAGCTTGCTTTATGTTTGGGGGAAAATGAAAGACATAATTTACAGCACCGTTGATTTTCACACCACCTCCAGCTGAACATATCCTAAACACATTGTGAAGGGATGGCTGAACAAGCACATTTTCAAATACCTGCAATAGCACCTATGTGAGTTCATGTGACAGACAATGATCCATGACTCCCTCTGTTTGCAAGACTTCAGAGACCACAATGTCCCAAGTCAAGACCCCAGTCAATGGCAGCAGTGCTAACCAGGACTACAGCCAGTGTATAGAAACCTGCTGCATATATCATCACAAAGAAAACTACACCAATGAAATGTGCCTGTTCCTTCTCCCATTGCATATGGTTCTTCTGAGGGTTTTTTGTACAGGATGAATGATTGATTTTACCACTGTTATTAGTGGTTATCAATGTGCCAGATATTGAGCCTTGTCTTGGATGAGTGGCATCAGAAACAAAAAATTTAACTATACAAAGAGAGCCATTCCATAAGCAAGCGAACGTGTTGATACATGTATGGGAGAAAGTGGCATCAGTCAACAATATAAACATTTTCAAAGTCACATATCAAGAACATAGAGAAAAAGGAGTCACCACTCATGTGACAATCCAGCCCCAGTGAGACATTTCAGCTTGGACAAGTATGCCATAGGAGCAATTTGAGAATATAGCACATAAATATGGAGATGGGCCACAATGGAGTGTTAAAAAAATGTGCTTAAAAAATATCCTGATAATTATTTCAAAGGCAAGTGTATTGTTATTTTCTGTTTGTCAATTTTATCAAACTTAAATTCACACTAAACTAAAATATTGTTCAATTAAATATAGTTTGTTTTAACATTATAATTTGTATGTTTTGTTTTATAATTGGTCATTTAAGGTGTTGTTTCTGGGTTGGGGTTATTTCAAGGGCTTTGATTGCTGATGATTTTTACAAACTATAATACATTTTTGGATGTAAATTTCTTAAGTGTATAATATAATAAATTAATATGTTAATAATTTAGTTGTCCAGAGTCATATATTTTGCCTTATGTAGATTTTTTTAATTTTTACAAGTTTTTAGATTTATTGGAAGATTAGCTGGTAGTGTTTTAGTGCTGTCATAATTTTTAAGTGTAACTAGTGTTTTTGAACTCTTTTCATTCTTTTTAAATCAAATTAAATACACTTAAATTAATCTTTAATTGTTTTCTTAAAGGTTTTATCTACATTTTTACTTTTTCAGAATTTGATGATAGAAATATTGGAAAATATATTTTGGGATTCTTATTTTGTATAAAAGAATATTATATCTGAACTACAAAATGCTTTTCAAATGTGTAAACTTATTTTCGGATTATTCAATATGATAATATATTTGCACTTTCCCCATTTTTATATTGCTCTCATTGTCTCATTTAAGTGTTTGTTGGACTGGAGTTAGAACAGTAAATTGGATCTGCCCCTATTGATGCACTTCACTCAATGCTTGTGGGACTGGAGTTAGAATAATGTGTTGCCCATGTCTCCTCCAATTTTGCATTATTCCCAATGTTGGTTGAACTGGAGTTACAATACTAAGGCCCATATTTATACTTTTTGACGCAAAACTGCGCTAATGCAGTTTTGCGTAAAAAAAATTAGCGCCGGCTAACGCCATTCTGAAGCGCCATGCGGGCGCCGTATTTAATCAATGACGTTAGCCGGCGTTAGCCGTCGGCGCTGCCTGGTGTGCGTGGAAAAAAACGACGTACACCAGGCAGCGCCGGCGTAGGGGAAAATGGAGTTTGGGCATCAAAAAATGGGGCAAGTCAGGCTGAGGCAAATTTTTCGCCTCAACCCGATTTGCGTCATTTTTTTTCACTCCCAACCCCCATTGAAATGACTCCTGTCTTAGCAAAGACAGGAGTCATGCCCCCTTGCCCAATGGCCATGCCCAGGGGACTTATGTCCCCTGGGCATGGTCATTGGGCATAGTGGCATGTAGGGGGGCACAAATCAGGCCCCCCTATGCCACCCAAAAAAAAAAAAAAAATACCTACCTGAACTTACCTTAAGTTTCCTGGGATGGGTCCCTCCATCCTTGGGTGTCCTCCTGGGGTGGGCAAGGGTGGCAGGGGGTGTCCCTGGGGGCATGGGAGGGCACCTCTGGGCTCCTTCCGAGCCCACAGGTCCCTTAACGCCTGCCTTTTGCAGGCGCTAAAAAACGGCGCAAAAGCGGCCGTACGTCATTTTTTTTGACCCGCCCACTTCCGGGCGTGAATTTTGCCCGGGAGTATAAATACGACGCACATGCCTCGGAGTCAATTTTTTAGACGTGAACACCTACCTTGCATCTCATTAACGCAAAGTAGGTGTCCACGCTAAAAAATGACGCAAACTCCATGGACTTTGGCGCTAGACGCGTCTAACGCCAAAGTATAAATATGGAGTTAGTTTTGCGTCGGAATTGCGTAAAAAAAAACGACGCAATTCCGGCGCAAACGTAGTATAAATATGCCCTTAAATGTTAACCCTCACCCATTTTTGCACAAATGTATGTGGGACTGAAATTAGAAAAGAAACTCTTGGCACCTCAATGTACGCACACTTTCTAAAGGTTTATGGCTTTGCAGATATATTAATAAATTACCAATTGTGTTTAATAAATTAAATAAAGAATACCAATTAAAACATAACATTTTAGTCTATTGTAAGTGAAAAAGGTTAGGTTAGTATTTTTAATTTTAAACATTTTTTGCTTGTAGATGTCCTGACTAGAATATTAGTAGCCTAGTGCCATTTTTGTTTATTAGTGTAGGAGATACACGGGCGTTTTTTAATAATTAATGTATATTTTGCAGTTTGTAACTGGCTCATGCATTGTAGTGATATTACATTTGTAGAGTTTTACTTATTGTTATATTTTTGGATGAAGATGGGAAAATATGTATTCTTTGTTACAGCTACTGAAGATCTTTCTTCCCTTGTCAAGTTGTGGTTATTATTATTTTTGTGGGATTTCTTAAAGAAAAAACTGTTGGACATTTTTTAGGACAATGTTTTTTTAATGTTCTATTTTTTGTCTTTTACTATGCCTTTTTTAACATGTTTCACATTTTGAACTGTATTGATGGATATGATTTGGAACCTTATGTTTGGATTTGTTTTTAATCTTCTATATTTTTTGGAGACAAACCTTTTGGATTATCTGCTTGGAAAGATTGGCCTCCTTGGACTTTCCACAGAATCAGAACTGTAATTACTTTTGTTTATTTAATATGTTTTGCCATTATCTTTGTTTTATAAGCAATATAATGTATTATTAGTAATTTAGTTCTGTTAGTATGGTTAAGAATTCTATGTGTATAATTAAATAGTTCATATTTTGGGTGATAGTTATTTAATTTATGGGAAATGTGTTGCAATTTGTAGATAACATCATAAATATGCTTATAGTTATGCGTATTTACTTCTGTTATATTTGTATGTAAATGGTATGTGTTTTATCATGCTATATAGGAGCGTTCTAAGGATATTTCTTTTTTAATTATTATACTTTTTAAAGATGGAATATTCAAATTTGATAAATAGATGTTTATATTTTTGGTTAATAGATAAATTTTTTAAACAAAGAGTTTTCCCATTATTTTTGGTAACAATATTTTTGCTGCTCAGATATAACTTCTGTATTTTGTTATAGTTAATATGTGTTTGTTTTCTACCTTTCTGTTGTAAATTTATTTTGTTTTGATGATTTTTATCAGTATTTTTCTGGACAAAATTATCATCATTAATTTTTGTAGTAGATATTTAGGAACTGATGTTTTTGTACCATGATATTTTTGTTCTCAAAGCTGTGACTTGCAACTGAAATCTGAGACTATGTCCACTAATGTCAATAAGACTAGCTTTTGAAGTTGTGTCATGCCCTTTGTGGAAAACAAAAGTTATATGAGGTTGATGGCAAGTGCAGTCTCCACTGAAAATATTCAAATCTGTAACAGTGGTTCAATTTCAAATATTTCTTGTGGTGAAAAAGCATTTTGACACTTTGGAGGGTAGGAAGAAGGGATGTGGAAATTTTCATATCTTGATTTTGTGTAATTATACACAATTTTGGCGTTAAAACATGTAAGTACACTCTATTACACAAAATGTGAAGCCATCATTTTCCACTATATTTTACAAGTAAATGTGTCCTCATATCAATTCTGGGTGCAAGTATACATTTATAAAAAAAAACAGCAAATAACAGACTCTTGAATGCTGTTGTTTGTGTGCATTTGCAGTGAATTTTGACCTCAAATGATGTGTAACTACACAAATCTTCACAATGGTTTATTTGCAGGAATGTTGTGTGACAAGCATAACCCAAAATTTCAAAAGTTACGTGAATCATGCTGGCGAAATTTAAATTTGACCAAGGCCTAGTAGAAAGATCCACTTCACCACAGTGTTTCACAACATTGGCAATGTAACCGTGAGACTTCATTTGGTCACCTTCCCTTTTCCTTCTAGTGGTTTGAAATAGTGGGAGCAGCAGTGGGTACATGCTGCTCATCAACAAGCCAGCTTGTGCATCAAAAGATTTCACAGCAATATCTAAAGAGGCATGAACTTTGGGAGAGAATGGATGGTGGTGGTGAGGTTTTAGAAATTTGGTACTGGGCTATTTGTCAGTGAACATTCTCTGAAATATTATTGTGACCCTAAGACTGTGAAACACAATGCTTTTTCATTGTGTCACCTTAGTTACCCACCTTGTAGAGACACATTCAGATAGCTATGGTCATCATCTTCATGATGTCCTTGTTGTCAGTCACAAGCTTGTCTTTTAAGTTTGTCATAGACCTCAATAAATGTGTTCGCAAGATTGCAGTTGTTCTTTACAATCTTACTCCACTCGGTAAACATGTGTGTACCCATTTCCTGAAATTCAGCACTGTGTCAACTCATCCATCTTTGTAAGTAATTTTGGCCCTCATTACAACCCTGGCGGTAAATGCTGCTTACTGCCGTTCAGAAGACCGCCAACATACCGCTGCGCCTGCGGAATTCCGCTGCAGCTATTACGACCCACAGCTCGGAAACCGCCATAATACAGACACCCACACAAGTCCACCACACCAAAGGTCAGTGATAAACTGGCGATAACAAAACCGACACCGTAACGCCAACAGGAATACGCCCACACTATCACAACACACAAATCCACGCAGAGGTCTTTCAACCGCGGTATTCCATTGGCGGTACACACCGCCGCGCTCAAAATACACACACATTTACAAAACACAACCACATTGGACAATTCCAAAGACACACACCCGATACACATACACACACCACACCCACACACCCAATCCAATATAAAGCACACACCCACATCACCCACAAACCCTTACCACCAGATTTCTGATACCACGCCAGAGAGAGACACCACCATAAACAACACCAGCATCCACAGACACACAACACCATCACTTACACAACATCCACGCACCTCAAACAACACACAACAACACATCCCCTCAAACATCACAACACACACCACCTCACACATCACCCACTCCACATCATGGCACCTCAACAACACCCCAGGTTCTCTGAGGAGGAGCTCAGGGTCATGGTGGAGGAAATTGTCCAGGTAGAGCCACAGCTATTCAGATCACAGGTGCAGCACACCTCCATTGCAAGGAAGATGGAGCTATAGCGCAGAATCGTTGACAGGGTAAACGCAGTGGGACAGCACCCCAGAACACGGGATGACATCAGGAAGAGGTGGAACGACCTATTGGGGAAGGTGTGTTCCGTGGTCTCCAGACACCAGATTGCTGTGCAGAGGACTGGCGGTGGACCCCCACCTCCTCCCCCACAACTAACAACATGGGAGGAGCAGGTCTTGGCAATACTGCATCCTGAAGGCCTCGCAGGAGTAGCAGGAGGACTCGACTCTGGTAAGTCAAAGCTTTACTATTATATCCTCCACCCTACCTGCATGCCATCACATACTCCCACCCTCATCCCCATCACTCCAACACCTCACATATGTCCCACTATCACAACCCACCCATCCCAACACCAAGCCCTGCATGCAACACCAAATCATGGACACCCATCACCAGAGCATGTCCACTACAGATACTCACACAGACCCCAACCCAAATATCACACAAGGACCAAGACAAGAATGCAAGCACTGGAGTACAGGGTCACTCACCCATTGCACACAATGGCACACACAGATGCAATAATCATGCCTTTACACCCCTGCAGGACCCCACCGGACAGGAGGTACCAGACATGTCCAGTCCCCCCACAGAAGAGACCCACAGTGATGACAGCAGCTCTGCACAACTGGATCAAGATGACCAGCCTGGCCCATCAGGGACCTCGGGACAGTCGGTTCCCCTGACACTGGCACAAGCCACCACAGAGCCTCCCCCCTCAGGAAACACCAGCACAGCACCCACCCAGTGTGCCCATCCCTCTCTCCCCAGGACACGTCAATAAGCAGTGTGTCCACCACTACAGGGAACCCAGGCAAACCCACCAACCCAAGAAAATCAGGGACCTGGGGGTAGTGGCAGTGTGCACACGGTTCAGGGGACAGAGGCTCAGGAAAACAGGGAAACTAGGAGGACTGCTGTGCGACAGGGGGAAGACAGGCCCAGGGAACCCACTCTCCACGAGGCCCTCTCCAACATCATGGGAGCTTACCATCATTCCCAGGAGACGATGGCAATGGTACTGGCCAAGCTTCAGGAGACCCAGCGGCTGCATGAGGAACACTATCTCGGGATCAGGGAGGACCTGAAGTCCATTAACAACACCCTGGTCACCATTGTAGGGGTGCTGCAAGGCCTTGTCAACACCAGGTGGCACAACAAGGGGCGCCTGACACTAGCCTGGATGATGAACAGCCCTCCACCTCCGCCAGCGCTAGTGGACAGGAGGCACCGCCACAGGAACACAACACCAGCACCCCATCCCCTGCAGATGGAGAACCACCCCGCAAATGGTCCCTGAGATCCAGGAACAAGACAGAGAACATTGCCAAGACCCCCACCAGGAAATGAGACCCCCCCTGAATGTCACCCTTCTGTCCCACTTTGTCACCCTGTCCATCCTTAAACTGCCATTGCTCCACTTCCTATGCCCCTTTGGACAATGCACCTGTGAAGCAAATAGACTGGACTCTGCCATGGACATTACTCCACCATCACCCCTGCCCATTTTACAACCCGCTCCACTTATTTGCACAGAAATAAACACACTTCAATCACAAAACAATCTTGAGTCAGTCTGTGCTTTCACAAACGTGTAATTGCAATAACCATGGAATATAACAATGTCAATTTAATGGTACACATACCGATGTAACACAGCTGTAGGGCTGGAGGAAATATAGCAGAGGACACAAAATGGGACCCACATCTGTGAAACGGAAAGGCAAAGTGACAAGTCAGGGTCCATAAACTGAGTGAAAATGACCGACTTATGCTAGCTCCAACAATAGTATGAGATGTGGGCGGCAGTGACATCTTCTCACCTGTGTCTCACTGGAAGTATTGCATGATTATGTTGTTTCTGTTGTCGATATCCTCTTCTTCTCCCTCCTCTTCTTCACTTTCCACGGGCTCCACAGCTGCCACAAGACCACCAGCTGGACCATCCTCCTACAGAAAAGGCACCTGCCGTCGCTAAGCCAGGTTGTGCAGCATACAGCAGGCCACGATGATCTGGTACACCTTCTTTGGTGAGTAGTAGAGAGAACCACCTGTCATATGGAGGCACTGGAACCTGGCCATCAGGAGGCCGAAGGTGCGTTCAATCACTCTCCTAGTTCATCCATGTGCCTCATTGTAGCGTTCCTCTGCCCTTGTCCTGGGATTTCTCACTGGGGTCAGTAGCCATGACAGGTTGGGGTAACCAGAGTCACCTGCAAATATCGAGGGACAACTGTTAGACACACACTAACCTGTAGGGACAACCCCATGCCCAGAAAACTATTCACACTGTATAGGGTCCTTGTCCTCACCTATTAGCCACACACAGTGCCTCTGGAGTTGCCCATCACATAAGGGATGCTGCTATTCCTCAGAATGTAAGCGTCATGCACTGATCCAGGAAATTTGACATTCACATGGGAGATGTACTGGTCGGCCAAACACACCATCTGCACATTCATAGAATGGTAGCTCTTCCGGTTCCTGTACACCTGCTCACTCCTGCGGGGGGTACCAAGGCGACATGTGTCCCATCAATGGCACCTATGATGTTGGGGATATGCCCCAGGGCATAGAAGTCACCTTTCACTGTGGGCAAATCCTCCACCTGAGGGAACACGATGTAGCTTCACATGTGTTTCAGCAGGGCAGAGAACACTCTCGACAACACATTAGAGAACATTGGCTGGGACATCCCTGATGCAATGGCCACTGTAGTTTGAAAGGAACCACTTGTCAGGAAATGGAGTACTGACAGGACCTGCACTAGAGGGGGGATTCCTGTGGGATGGCGGATAGCTGACATCAGGTCTGGCTAAAACTGGGCACACAGTTCATGGATTGTTGCACGATCAAGTCTGTAGGTGACTATTACTTGTCTCTCTTCCATTGTTGACAGGTCCACCAGTGGTCTGTACACCGGAGGATGCCGCCATCTCATCACCTGCCCCAGCAGACGTGCCCTATGGACGAGAACAGCGAGCAGAGAGTCAGCCAACACTGACGTATCACAACATGTCATTTGCACACATTTATTAATCCGCAATGTGCCTGTTACTGTGTGTATTCAAGGCCTACATTGGTGGGACACAGTTAATATTAATGCCATGTGGCCCCCTGAAATGTTGGCTGCCTGACCTGTAAGGTGGGACAAGGGGATATGAGGTAACTGCGCTGGCATTGTACACCGTCGCCGTAGGCGGTCGAAGACCGCAGCACAATCCTGCATTGGTTAACATTGGACCCTATGGGTCCGAGGAGCCAATGAGGATGTACGCCGGAGGCGACGGTACACACCGCCGCGGACGTGACCGCCATTTTCAGTCTGTTCACTCACTTGATACCTGACCTTCAACAAGAGAGGACCTACACTGCAAGTGCTGCTGTGACCTCAGTCTGGAAGTGACGATGGCTCATGCGTCTGTGGCAAGGACCCCTGCCTTCACTTCAGAGGAGTTGGAGAAACTAGTGGATGGGGTCCTCCCCAAGTACACACAACTCTACGGTCCTCCAGACAAAAAGGTGAGTACACTGTGAGCATGCTGCATGGGCAATGCCTGTTTGGAGTGGTGTGGATGGAAGATAAATGGAGTGTATGTGTGTCAGGGCAAGGGTGGGAACGTGGGCCAATGAGTATGACGGTCCGGACGGGTAAAGATTTTCCTTTTCCCCTGTACTATTCCACGAGGTCAGTGCCCACCAGAAGAAGGCTATTTGGCGTGCCATGGCCAAGGACGTCCGGACCCTGGGGTTCCACCACAGACGGAGCACCCACTGCCAGAAAAGATGGGAGGACCTTCGCCGCTGGAGCAAGAAGACGGCAGAAGCCCAGCTGGGGATGACCTCCCAACGTGGGAGGGGTGCCTGTCGCACCATAACCCCCCTGATGATCTGGATCCTGGCGGTGGCGTATCCGAAGTTGGATGGGCGCTTGAGGGTATCACAGCAGCCACAAGGGGTTTAGTACACTCTCATTCAGCTTTCATGCGCATTACCAGGTGTCTGCGTGGGGGAGGTGGGCAGTGGGTTCCCCTAGGCCAGGGCGATCTTGGTAGGCAAGGTCCCTTGTGATGCAGGCTCAGTGGCACCCCGACCCCACTAGTGGTTAGTGCCTTCTACACCTAGTCAGGCTCCTGTGCCTTCCATGTGTGCAGCAATCTGGCTTAGGCCTTATACCCCATGGGCATGTGATTAATCTAGGAACTATAAG
Organism: Pleurodeles waltl; assembly: GCF_031143425.1. Classification (NCBI taxonomy): domain Eukaryota; kingdom Metazoa; phylum Chordata; class Amphibia; order Caudata; family Salamandridae; genus Pleurodeles; species Pleurodeles waltl. The sequence continues at coordinate 359,571,550 of NC_090438.1, forward strand.
TGCATGGCGTAGTGCAGAGGGCAGCTGTGTCTGTTGTGTCCGCCAACGGTAGTGGTGTTGCATGCACTGAACATGCCTTTCTTCTGTCTTTCCCCACTTTTTGTGGTCTCCCTGTTCTTGTGTGCATTAGCATCATCAGGCGGAGGAGCATTGGCACCAGAGCAGGAGGGAGCTGCATCCCACTTGACCCTGGAGGGCGAAACAACAGAGTCTGAAGCCACCAGTGGGATGGAGGGCAAGGGGAGCTCCACGGTGGGGACAGGAGCAGACAGCAGTGACAGCAACTCTTCCTCTGATGGGAGGTCCCTTGCGGTGGTGGGCCCCTCTGTGCCCACCGCATCAACAGGTACAGCCACCACCGCCCCTACCAGCACCGCCCTCCCAGCAGCCCCTCAGCGTGTGTCCCATGCCTGCTCACCCAGGAGGGTGGGCATCTCCTTCGACCCAGGCACCTCATGCCCTGCCCCAGTCAGCCCTGCTGCCCTCAGTGAGGAGGCTATTGACATCCTGAGATCCCTCACTGTTGGGCAGTCTACCATTCTGAATGCCATCCAGGGTGTTGAGAGGCATTTGCAACAAACAAATGCATACCTGGAGGGCATTCATTCTGGCCAGGCAGCCCAACAGAGAGCATTTCAGGCTCTGGCCTCAGCACTGATGACAGCCATTGTCCCTGTGTCCACCCTCCCCCCTCCAACCTCCTCCACCCAGACCCAATCCCCTGTACCTCAGCCTATCCCAAGCACACCATCAGACCAGCATGCACACACCTCAACACACAAGGGTGGCTCAGGCAAACATAAGCACCACACATCCCACAGGCACTCACACAAGCATCATACCCATGCACACATACCAACATCCACTGCCTGCACTGTGTCCCCCTCCTCCACATCTCCCTCCTCCCTCCCAGTCTCATCTCCACTCACACCTGCATGCACTACATCCTCAGCCACTACCTCCATCACTAGCACACCCATCACCACACACCGCTCACGTGCACTCACCACCCCCACTACCATTCACACATCCCCTGTGTCCTCTCACATTGTCTGTGAGCCCTCCTCCCAAAGTACACAAACGCAGGCACACACCCACCCAACAGCCATCCACCTCACAACAGCCTCCAGCCCATGCACCTTCAGCAGACGTACACCTCCTACAACCACTACCTCTACCTCCACTCCAAACCCCCTCCATCTACCCGTCCCAGTGTGTCCCAGTGTGTCTAAAAAACTTTTCCTGGGTAATATTGACCTCTTCCCTACACCTCCTCCCCCGTCCTTCCCCTAGGGCCAGGCTTTTCAGGTACCAGCCCAGCACCTCAGCCACCACATCCCCAGGCTCAGTGGTTCCAGCAACTGCGGGGTCATGGAGTGCGCCAACCATCAAGGCTGCCAGTGTGCCACCTTGCGAGGGCAAGGACATCCCGGCACCTGCCAAGGTGAAAAAGGTGCCCACATCCCGGAGGGAGAAGCCGAAAACACCTGCCACAAAGGGGTCAGGGAAAATGAAAAGGGATAGTGGCAAGACAGCTGCGCCACCATCAACGGTGGGGAAGGGCCAAAAACTGAAGGGCAGGTCAGGAGAGGGCATGTTGGCACCGACTGAGGGACCAGTGTCACACCTTCTGTCCACATCGACGCCAACCTGTCCGGCGGAGAACACGGCCACCTGCACCGCCACCTGCACCGCCACAGACCCCGCCGCCAGCACCGCCGCCACAGACCCCGCAGCCAGCACCGCTGTCACAGACCCCGCAGCCTGCAGCATCACCACAGACCCCGCAGCCAGCAACGCCGCCACAGACACCGCAGCCAGCACCGCCTCCACAGACACCGCAGCCAGCACCGCCGCGATTGCCACCGCTGCAAGCACCACCGCGACTGCCACCGCCAGAAGCACCGCCAGCGGCCCCGCAACATGCCTCAGCCAGTGGCATCACCGCAGACATGGCTACCATCCCCAGTGTCAGTCGTCCGAGGTTGGTGATGAGTTCCAGGACCCTGGGCAGCTTCCATGAAGCATCACGGTCATCACAGTTGTCACCTGCATATGGAATGCGAAGCCGCAGTAGTGTGGGGTATGTTGCTGCCTCCATGGTGCATCATGCTACCTGTACCTCGGCAATCTCGTGGCACAGACACCCAGGTGAGGGAATTGTACCGTTCACACTGCACGTGGAGCACTCTGGGCACCAGGCCACCTCCAGAACCAGTGGAGAAAGGCATCCACTACCTCTGTCCTTGGCAGGATGAAGCACCCTGGGCACAAAGCCCCCTCCAGAACCAGTGGAGAGATACATCCACTACCTCAGTCCTCAGCAGGATGAAGCACTCTGGGCACAAAGCCCCCTCCAGAACCAGTGGAGACTGTTATCCACTTTAGAGACTGTGGCTTTTCACTCCCCAGGATAAAGCAGTGGGCAAACCACCCACTGAAAAGACTTGAGAGACTGTGGCATTGCACTCCCCAGGATAAAGCAGTGGGCAAACCACCCACTGAAAATACTTGAGAGACTGTGGCATTGCACTCCCCAGGATAAAGCAGTGGGCAAACCACCCACTGAAAGATTTGAGAGACTGTGGCATTGCACTCCCCAGGATAAAGCAGTGGGCAAACCACCCACTGAAAAGACTTGAGAGACTGTGGCTTTGCATTCCCCAGGACCCATCAATGGGCATGGAGCCCCCTCGTGGAGCAGTGGCGTCGTGCGTTCATCAGGCTGAGGTGCCCCCCCTCCCCCTGAGGTGCCTGTATATTTTCAATGTGATGCCCCTCCAGTGTTCGCTCCGTTTGGAGTCAGGTATCATGTGTGGGCCTCGCCCATGCATTTTGGGCCCAGTGGTCCACGGACAATGATTGGTGTAGTATTCAGACTTGTGTAGTTGGTGTACATATATGTATATACTGGATTTTGACTTTTGACTAATGGATTTTTATTGATTACAATTGTTACAATTATTTCCTTTTGTCCTTGCGTTATTCAAGGGGGGTGGTGGGTGTATATGTAATGTTGCAGCATGTATTTGTGTGTACGGTGTTGTGGGTGAGGGTGGGGGTGTTGCGTGTTGCATGTCTGTGTTACTCTCTTTTCCCTCCCCCCTCCCCTGTGTTGTAGGTGCAATACTCACCGTGGTCGTCATCGCCGTTGTTGGAGCTCCTGATAGAGGAGCAGGAAGACCATCGCCGGCAGGATCTGCAATTTGGGCTCCATGGCGTCCTGGTTCCTCGTGGGGTGTGGAGAGGTGAGTGTTTTCCCTTATGTGTACTGTTTCCACCATGTTTTTATTTGCGTTGGTTTCGCCTCGGAAAAGGTGGCTGATAGCCTTGTTGTGATAGGGTGGGCAGTACATTATCTCCAGCCAGTCTATTGGCGGTGTCCGCCGCGCTGTTTGTTTGTACCGCCGTAGCGGTCAGAGTGTTAAAGTGGCTGTCTATGTTGGCGGTTTCCGCCATGGTCGTAATCCCATTTTTTTCCGCTGGCCTGTTGGCGGTATTACCGCCGCTTTAACACCGACTGCCAGGGTTGTAATGAGGGCCAAAATGTTGTACATTGATGACAACTACATTCATAGTTGAACCTTCCATACACTAGCTCAGTAGCTACTTTTGCACAATGTTTGTTGTGTTCTGTATTCTTACATAAAGGCTTCCAAATATGGGAGCCAGGTGCCAGATGTATATAGGTTTGGTTTTGTGATTTCCTAATTGCACATTTTTGTGACTCACAATTAGGAAACCCATGTATTAATGTGTCTTTGACAGATTGTGCAAGTCGCAGTGGGTCACAAATAACCCTTCCTCATTAATATTCATGAGGTAGGTCTCACTTTGCTATCCTTTGGGAATTGCAAGAATCACAGTTATGGTTGCCTGCTGAGGTTAGCAGACCACCAGGTCTATGATTGCTTTTTCAGTAAAGAAATTTTTGTTTTTGAAATGCATCCCGTTTTCCTCAAAGGAAAACCAGATACATTTCAAAAAGAAAACTGAAAAGTTTTCCTTTTAATTTTGTAAGAGTAGGCAGTGGTCCACGGGACCTCTGCCTGCTCTTACCAAATGTTTTCACCCACATTCACAAAGGGGAAGGGGTCCCTTGGGACACCTTTCCATTTGTGAATGGGTTAGCACGTCCTTCAAGGAATCAGTAAAATGCGAAAGTTTCACAATTGCATTTTGATTGCAAAACATTCACACATACCAGCGTGATTTGGTATTAGAAAGAGACTTTCTAAACACACCCCACTTCCTAATACCAAGTAGCAAAAGCAAAATGTGATTCGGCAACAGGTTTCTGAGTCACATTTTGCCTTTTGTACTTTGGAAAAAGCATTTTTTCAGTCACAAATAGCCAGATGGGCAGTTTGTGACTGGAAAAATGCTCGTACTGGATCTGGCTCTAGATCTCCTTGTCACTTATATCACAATGCACAAATGTTATGGGAATTTGACACTCATTTGCTTCTCCTTGAGTTTCCCACTTTGAATAGTCTCATAAAGAATTGCTGGGGCACTCCAGAAACATTATAATAAACAGACTCTTAGAGTAGTAATCCCATGCATCTATGGATATGGATATATATGGGATTCCACAAGGTCAAAAATAGGGGTGGGTATAATTCGCATGATTCCATGTAGTGTAATCAACTATACAAAGGAAGTAATTTTGTGTTTAGCACTATTTCTTTGTGCAAACATTCCCCCTCTTGTCCAAAACGGGCACAAGGATGCATTTTGCCCTAACATGAATAGCAAGCAGCCTCTGGTGTTTGCTAAATGTGCTCTTGGAATAGCATTTTGATCTAACTTACTACCGCTATTTAGTTTTATTGCACCCTCACATTAAAAATGGAGACAAAGGTGCATTTGACTGTGCTAAATGCAGCAGAACATGAATAGCGGGCCGCTGAATGTTCTTTCACAATACAAATCCTCCCAATTACTCTTATTTATGCAAGCACTAGTGATTGCATAACTATTACTAATTCTGCATTAAAGAGTAAGGTGGAGTTACCAAAACTTCTCTGATTACTCAAGCATAATCAAAATTCTGCCTAGGCCTGATCAAAAATACTGCAACGACCCCACTACCACCACAGACATCTGAATAACCATATCAAGCCAGCTCGCCCACAGACACTGCCTCCATCATGAAGTTGGTCCACTTAGGGGCCCCAACCGACCAATGCCCTCACCACATCTTCAACCTAGGCAAAGCCAGAATAAGCCATGTACTTACCACCTTCTTCAACACTTCAATTGCCATGGCCACCTTCCCTGAGGACTGGAAACACACAGAAGTCAAATCCCCACTTCAGAAATCATCAGTAGATCCCAGCCAACTCATGAACTACTGACCAATCTCTCTGCTCCCATTCCCAGCTAAAGTATTAGAAACAAATATAAACCAACAACTCTACTCACATCTGGAACAGAATGTCTTACTCTACTCCTCCTAATCCAGATTCTACAGCAACTGCAGCACAGAGAAAGCCCTCATTGCAGCTACTGATGACATCCAAGCCCTAGTAGACTAAGGAAACACTGCAGCTCTAATCCTCCTAGACCTCTCGGCAGTCTTTGAAATGGTCTTCCACTACTTGCTTATCACATGATTGCACAACAAAGGCATTCAAGAAACTGCCATCGGATGAATTGACTCTTTCCCTCCCTGAAGAATGGAAGAAGTTCACCTCCCTCCCTTTACCTTGGAAAGAAAATCCTCTGAGGAGTACCTCAAAGATCCTTGCTCAGCCCCACCCTCTTCAAAACGTATATGACATCACTGACCAGCATCACCAAAACCCACGGACTCAACATCATATCCTGTGCCGACCACACACAACTCAGCCACACCACTAATATCAAGATCAGCTTCCACAACTGCATGACAGACGTCACCACCTGGATGGAGGACTACCGCCTTTAGCTCAACACGGACAAGACAGAGGTTCTGATTTTCAGAAACAAAAGCTCCATATGTGACAAATCCTGGTGGACCTCAGAAGTATGACCTAATTCCTAGCCAAACAGACCAGGCTAGGAACTTAAGCATCTAGACAACAAGCTAACCAAGTTGACTCAGGTGAACTCTGTCTCCTCCTCCTGCTTCTTCATCCTTTGCATGCTTCATAAAATATTCAAATGGCTACCCCAAAGCTCCAACAATACCATCACCCAAGCCCTCATCTCCGGCTTTCCACGCTTTTTACACAGAGATCACAGCTCACCTCCTCTGATGACAACAGACCATACAGAATGCTACAGACAGACTTGTACAGGATCTTCCTAGATGAGCTCACATCATCCCCTACCTCAGGCAACTCAACTGTCTCCCTGTGCAGCAAAGATGGCAGTTCAAACTCCTGACCAATGCATACAAGGCGCAACACAACTTCAGACCCACCTACTTCAAACACTGCCTGAACTTTCATCAGCCCACCAGACACCTCTGCTCCATGTCCCTTTCTTTCTCTATCCAACACCCCTGTATCAGACGTAGCAAATGCTGAGGTCCCCCCTTCTTCCACCTAGCAGCAAAGAGATGGAACATGCTACTCTTTCATTTATGGGCCTACCCATCCCTTCTAGACTTCTGAAACTCCCTGAAGACCTCGCTATTCAGCTAAGCCGCTAGAACCTGCAAATGCCTGGATACCATCAAAAGTGACAAGTAGAGCTCTAGAAATCTACTGATTGATTCATTGAAATTTTGCACTGATGTTCATGAACACATTTAGGGACAGATATACAATACTGGTTGAAAAAACTGGCCACAATTTGTTAGCAGTATATTTACAACTAGCGTGGAACTCTGCAAACCAACCTACATGCTAATAGGTCGCTTTTATAAAATTATAAATCAGAGTTGGGTGCTGTCCAAACTACCTGAATAATATTAATGAGGATTGCCACAAATTGCTACTCATTTAGTTTGGCCACAACCATGGGAATGGTGGCTTGCCTGGATCAGCAGGTCACCATGTCTGTGCTTGTGTTTCAAAAAAGTTTTTTTTTAAGCAGCCCCATTTTTCTTAAGGGGGATTGTAAACTGAGGGGCAGATTTATCAGTCTCTCACACAACACAACGTAGCAAGACAACTAGATATTTCTCCATGTTGCACCTTCCCTGGGAAGGCATAGCACTGGGGAGCATTCTCAGATTTACCACTCAGTAAATCTGGGAATGCACTAAAATCCAATGGTGAATGTGTGGGTCATTAGTTTTTTGTTTTTTTTTTTCAATAAAAAAAAACCACTTTGGGATTTTGTTTTTGGAAATAAAAAAGGTAAAAATGTAATGTACGGACAGAGTCATCTGTCAAACTTTCAATGCATTTACAGGAACTGCTGTGACGGCAGTTCCTGAAAATTCAGGAGATGTCTGCTGCAATGGTGGACGTCTCTAAATTTGGCAGGTGTTGGTGTAGCACTGAGTATCCTACCCATGGTGGGAGTAATGTACTCTGCGATGGAGATGGTACATATTCCTTTCACCAAAGTCTAAATTAGACATTTAGGGGGTCATTCTGACCCTGGCGGTCCATGACCGCCATGGCGGAGGGCGGCGGAAGCACCGGCAACAGGCTGGCGGTGCTTCCTGGGCTATTCTGACCGCGGCTGTAAAGCCGCGGTCAGAAAAGGGGAACCGGCGGTTTTCCCCTGGCCAAGGGAATCCGCCATGGCGGCGCTGCTTGCAGCACCGCCATGGGGATTCCGACCCCCTTCCAGCCAGCCTGTTTCTGGCGGTGTCCACCGCCAGAACCAGGATGGCGGGAACGGTTGCCGTGGGGCCCCTGGGGGCCCCTGCACTGCCCATGCCACTGGCATGGGCAGTGCAGGGGCCCCCTAACAGGGCCCCACAAAGATTTTCACTGTCTGCTTTGCAGACAGTGAAAATCGCGACCGGTGCCACTGCACCCGTCGCACCCCTGCAACTCCGCCGGCTCCATTCGGAGCCGGCTTCCTCGTTGCAGGGGCTTTCCCGCTGGGCCGGCGGGCTGCCTTTTGGCGGTCGCCCGCCGGCCCAGCGGGAAAGTTGGAATGACTGCCGCGGTCTTTTGACCGCGGTGCGGTCATTCGGCGGTAACCGCATGGCGGGCGGCGACCGCCGCCCGCCGCGGTCAGAATGACCGCCTTAGTCTAGATTTTCTATACATAACACAATATATATATACTTACGAGGCACATGCATCTTCAAGGTATGTAGATGTGGAGTTAGGAACGGTAAATCCTTTCTTATGAGCACTTACTTTTCATTTTCAATACTTTCTACCTTTATATTCTGTTCTCAATCTTCTTATATGGTGATATTCTGGTGACCGATAATCAGTAGTGCAATTATCTTGATTCTCTCTTTCTTGGCCATCCCCTGTGTCAGAATTATATCCAATTTTCTGTGGCATGTTATGCATTAGAAAGTTGCATTTTTCCAATAGGCCATTTCTTTAAAAGTTAAACTGTTTGCATTTGAATAAATGCTAAATAAATACATACTTCCACTCTTCGCAGTATATCGCTTTAACCCAGAGTAGAATTCCCAAATAAATCTGGATTGACAACTAAGCAAATCTGTATCAAAAGCTGAGGGATAGTTATATTCTAAAATTCCATGGGTGCTAGGAGAAGCTGCAACAAAAACGTGCATGCTCAGCTAGAATACAGCTGTGCAAAATTGCTTACATTTAGCCCACAAAATTTTGAAAAATTCCATTCATTTTATTAATTTAAAATTCTGTAGCAATCCATTTTTTCATTCAGGTGCACGCCTCGCATAAGAAATTCTTGGACAATACAGGGATGAGACTGGTTGAAGTAGAAAATGCTTCTTGTTAGCTAGAGTATTGAGAAAAGCTTGAGGATTGTCATGAATTTTGTGCAATGCAAATTATAAGACTTTCACACATTTTGCTGGAATATTTAAAATTTCACCAAGCCTGTCGAAGACTGCCCTACATGAAAACATTCCAGGGGCCATTGATCAGTATTTCTACATATAAGTATAGCAAGGAATCAAGCAAGCTAAGCATTGATCTTTAAGATAAAACAGTTATTAAACAGTGTTTGTTGGAAATAGTTTGCTTTGGCTGAGGTGGATGGTAACCACTCTCAAGCAACAACCACAATCTTTATCGGGGTGATTGTGGTTAAATGCGGGAGGGATAATAGGGAATAGTAAAAATGGGTAATGCTTCCAACTAAATGAGAGGGGTTTAGGTAAATTTAAAGTGAGATGTAGGGTAGGATGAGCTAATCTAAACAGACAGCAACAATAGAGCCAGGCCATTGTTACTCACAAACTATACTTTTAAAGTTACTGCATAACATATGCAAAATCACTCCAAGCCAGACTAGGAGAAAGTCAAGCACCACTGATATCTATATGCAAATTCAATGAAAAAAATCAAGGTTAATGTAACATTATGGTTAGGTGAGAATTTTGGTGACAACATAATGGCCCTCATTCTGACCTTGGCGGGCGGCGGAGGCTGCCCGCCAAAGTCCCGCCGTCAGGTTACCGTTCCGCGGTCGAAAGACCGCGGCGGTAATTCTGACTTTCCCGCTGGGCTGGCGGGCGGTCGCCTTCAGACCGCCCGCCAGCCCAGCGGGAAAGAGGCTTCCACGATGAAGCCGGCTCGGAATCGAGCCGGCGGAGTGGAAGCTGTGCGACGGGTGCAGTTGCACCCGTCGCGTATTTCACTGTCTGCACAGCAGACAGTGAAATACATGTAGGGGCCCTCGTACGGGGGCCCCTGCAATGCCCATGCCAGTGGCATGGGCACTGCAGGGGCCCCCAGGGGCCCCGCGATCCCCCCTACCGCCATCCGGATCCCGGCGGTCGGACCGCCGGGATCTGGATGGCGGTAGGGGGGGTCGGAATCCCCGCGGCGGTGCAGCAAGCTGCGCCGCCGTGGAGGATTCAATGGGGCGGCGGTACACAGGCGGGAGCCCGCCAGTGGTGCCGGTCCGACCGCGGCTTTACCGCCGCGGTCGGAATCCCCATTGGAGCACCGCCGGCCTGTCGGCGGTGCTCCCGCGGTCCTCCGCCCTGGCGGTCTTTGACCGCCAGGGTCAGAATGAGGGCCAATGTTTTAAACGGACAAAACAACTGAAATTCACTACTCATAGTTAGCTCTGGAAACTATAACATGTGCTCTAAGGGAACTATAACATGCACAGTTTTCTCATTATTAATTTCATTGCACATGTTACTGTGATATTATCATTGGTGTCATAGAAGATGTCATGAGTGATGTAATATATGGGCTAATTAGTAGTGCATGGCGAGGGCACGAGTTATAGTTACCCTATGGCATAAGTGAGATTCTAGGGTTTTTAATGTAAAATAACATTTTATTATCATATGTGAAGTGAACCCCTGCCATTGAGGGCCTGCAGCCTCACCCTGATTCCAACTGACCACTGGCAGTCAACCCTCAAGGCCAGGCTCTGTGGCAAATCCACCTGAAGGCAGCCAACGCAATGCTGAGCAGAGCCTTTTGCTGTGCACAGTGAGAGATTGGCAACGGGGCCTGGCCTGCGACCAGGCCCTGTGGCCAAACCCCCAAAAGGCAGCCATCCCTACATTGCATTGGGCCTTTGGCCAGGCCCTGTGGCCAACCCACCCGATGGCAGCCGAACCCTCTGGAGGCTTCCAACTCCATGCCATGCACTGCCTTTGGCATGTGCAGCATAGGGTGGCCTCCAGGCCTGGGAATTTCATCTCCCGACGCCACCTCCTCCCTGAGCATTAATTGGCCCAGACCACCGTATCCATCTGGCCAAATTTCAATAAAAAGAGGAGGGGGCTGATAGGCCCCCTCCCATGCCTTCATAGACTTTGGGGCCCAATCCACCGGGGCCATGTCTCATTTAAAAGCATATGTGGCCGCATAGCTCCCCTCCCTGAGCCTTCTCGTCCCCGGGGACCCCATTCACAGAGCCACAGGAGGTATCCATGTGAAGTAAGCGGTAATTAAGGATTAAACTCTCCACTGACACTCCACCCTGCAGTGAGAGATGTGGATAGTAGAGAATTTAGATAGATCACCTACGCCTTTCTAGTGTTCACAAACCCACAAGAGTCCCACAGGATAACAACATTTTAAAAGAAAAAATGTTCATTTACTTCCATCACATTACTTATCCCTTTCAAACTTTCCTTCAATTACTCGAGGGACAAGAAGCCTTTAACCTGCTCCTCTATACAGCTTTTCTACTTCATGCCTCAGAACAAACAAACCATGCATTTAAGTAGACAAAACTCACAGTTCTCACTTATAAAAGATAGATCCAGTTGTGAATGGCCAACACACTTGTACTCATATTTTTTCTCATTAACTAATTTAGGAGTTAAATCTGGGCTCTGTTGCCATCATAGACTTCTTGAAACACTATATTCACACATTTATCTATTGTAACCAGTTTATCATTGGGACAGAGGAGGGGGTTTTAGGTTTATGCACAAACCTTTACAAGCAGTGCTCTCCACTCACTCTCCTCCCTACAGTGACAAATATGTATAATAGAGTATGTAGATTGATCACCTACCCCATTCTATTTTTCACAAACTGCAAGAGTCCCATGGGATAACAACATTTTAAAAATAGAAAATTACATTTTCTTTTATCTCAGTATGTGTCCCTTAGAAACCGCCTCTTACTTGCTAGGGGTACAAAATGCCTTTAACCAGCCCCCTTATACAGCTTTTTTTACTTCAGTCTCAACACAAGATGTCAACATCAGGGCAGTGCGCGCTCTACAGGCGACTAAAATGCAAAAACCCAGCCCTTATGCAAGAGCATAATTCATGCATTGTGTTTATATGCAGTATATTAACCTTTTGCATTGCAGACTTTAACCTTGAAAAACACTATTAATGATGTTTGCAATAACTGTTCTTTTGCAAGGTATTGCTGCAGACTTACTGAGTGTGTTAGGGTGTGGTCCCTTTCTAGGACCTTCCAGAAGCTTTCTCTGCAGCATGACTAGGTGTGGTTGTGGGCTGGGCCGGACTCTATATAAGGGAGCCAGCCCAGCTCCACTGCTCACTATTCAGAGGTCCCGGTGCAGAGCAGCAGCATTTTCCTGAGCTCCTGTTCTGGAGGCCATCCCTGACATTCCAGGCCTGCCCCACATTCTTTTGGTGATCCTTGAGCAGGGTGGTAAGACGGAGGTCGGGCTGGGCCCCTGGCCCCGTTCTAAGAGACTCTTGAGTTTTGGGGCCTACTCGTGAATCTTTAAGAGTACGCAAAGCATTGCTCTGATGCAGATCTTGGTGTTCAGATCGGCAAAGGCTTGTGCAATTACTTCATAGCATTTGCATATTCTTGTTTGAATCGGCAGTGTGCGCAATTCATTTACCCCATGTAAATCTTGGTGTTCAGATCGGCAAAAGCTAGCGCGATCATTTCATGGCATTTACATATTCTTGTTGGGATCGGCAGTGTGCGCGATTCATTCCCGCATTTAAACCTTGATGTTCAGATCGCTTACAGGGTGCTCGATCATTCCATGGCAATTGCATATTCTTGTTGGGATCGGCATTGTGCGCAATTCATTCCCGCATTTAAACCTTGATGTTCAGATCGCTTACAGAGTGCGCGATCATTTCATGGCATTTGCATATTCTTGTTGGAATCAGAAGTGTGTGCGATTCATTCCTGCATTTAAACTTTGATGTTCAGATCGCTTACAGTGTACGTGATCATTTCATTGCATTTGCATGTACTTGTTGGAATCGACAGTGTGCGCCATTCATTTCCTGCATTTAAATCTAGGTGTTCAGATCGCTTACAGTGTGTGCGATCATTTCATGGCAATTAAAACTTTGATGTGTAGTGTTTCCTAAAGTACACACAATTATCCAGGGCCTTTGAATTTTCTGCATAGGTGCAAAATTCAAGATGTTACATTCTTTGTGCATATTAAGTCCTTTGTACAATTCATATTGTTTTCCAGGGAATGTTTCAGATTACCTTTTGTCCTCATGTAAAGATGCAATGTTTGTTCTGAAACATTATTCTAGAAGGTTCTTATATTCCCAGACAGTATGTGACATTTCATGAAAAGTTCAAATGAAACATTGTATTAACCATTCTTGATTCCTTTCCAGGTACCCAGACTTCTTGAGGTCTACTTATAGTCCTTTCTTAAGTTATCCATGGTTCCAATATGACAACGCTTAGAATCATAGTCTAGTGAAAATCAATGTGATAATATCTTGAAATTGTGTTGTTTAACCTTTTGCTTCCTACAGGTCTCCTTCCCAGCTGTTCCCTTCCTAATCCCCTTTTCCCCCGCCTGGACCCTCTCAGGCTCTGTGATATTTCTATCAGAGTTTTGGAGCTGTTTAGTGGTGGATGTGTTGGGAGCGTACGCAGGCCCTGAGGATCTGGTCTCCCTGACACAAGTATTCTTTCACAATAAACAGTACTGGTGGCCATTTTATTTCTAAACCAGCAACTTCCAGCCAATTGCAGTGCTTACTCCTATGGGACTCGCTGGAGTGAGATGGTTGATAGTAAAAAGGGGCCTTCTCCTCACCCGGATGGCTCAGTTTTTGAATGTGCGCTCCCAAGGGACACTCCTGATAGTCTTGTGAACCCAACCTTCCAGATGAACAAAACATTTTTAACCTTCATTTCTCAAAAACTACTGGACAGATTTACATCAGTTCACCAAAATGTGCCCTAAGGCCTAACTTCCCGCCAAATTTGGTGCACTTCCATTTAGCAGTCTTTGCAAAATTGCTTCTGACAAAAGTCCATGGAAAATGCATGTGGAAATTTGCTTTTTCAACCCCCCCTTTTTTTTTTATTATCGGCTGCTGCATAACAGATCACCCCAACACTTTCCAGGAAAGAGCTGAGGTGACAAATGTTTTTTGGAAAGTTTTGTGTAGATTTGTCAAACAGTTCCAAAGTTGCTAGCAAATCAAAAAGTGCCTTGTCTATGGAAAAGCTGATCTAACTATGACTACCCAGTGACACCGGGCACTGGACAATATATATGCAGGGGTTGCAACACCAGACTCAAAACAACCTTTGTCACCAAAAACAGACTTCAACTCATAGAAATAGAATCTGTTTGATGGAGTTCACCAAAATGTGCCCTAAGGCCTAACTTCCCGCCAAATTTGGTGCAATTCCATTTAGCAGTCTTTGCAAAATTGCTTCTGACAAAAGTCCATGGAAAATGCATGTGGAAATTTGCTTTTTCAACCCCCCCTTTTTTTTTATTATTGGCTGCTGCATAACAGATCACCCCAACACTTTCCAGGAAAGAGCTGAGGTGACAAATGTTTTTTGGAAAGTTTTGTGTAGATTTGTCAAACAGTTCCAAAGTTGCTAGCAAATCAAAAAGTGCCTTGTCTATGGAAAAGCTGATCTAACTATGACTACCCAGTGACGCCGGGCACTGGACAATATATATGCAGGGGTTGCAACACCAGACTCAAAACAACCTTTGTCACCAAAAACAGACTTCAACTCATAGAAATAGAATCTGTTTGATGGAATTCAACAAATAACTTCAAGATGGCAGGTTTCCAACAAATCTGATTTGCATGTTCACTTCCTTCTCTGAGATAATATTGATTGTCCTCAGTCCCTCCCTACTTTAGTGACACCATTTACCAGAGGCTGAAGCAAGTGACCAAGATTAGGATGTTCAAGAACAGGAGTCTTAGCTTGGAGTGGGCTAGTGACTGCAGGCAATTTAAGCACCACTGAATAGCTTGCACATCTAATAACTCTACCATATGCTACATGCTCACAAGTCTTGAATTCCATGGAAAAAATCACTCATTTGAGTAGACAAAACTCACAATGCTCAATAAAATATACAGTTGTTAATCTCCAACTCATCGGTACTCATTTTTTTTCTCATGAGCTATGTTTAGGATTTAAATCCATGGTCTTGTTGCCATCGTATACTTCTTGAAACAATATATTGACAAACCTTTCTATGGTAACCAATTTATCATTGCAGTAGAGAAGTATATTTTTGGTTTATGCACAAGCCTTCACATGCAATGTTCCCACTAACATTCCTCCCTACATTGACAGATGTGCATAGAAGAGTATTTAGGTAGATTACCTACCCCTTTCTAATTTTCACAAACCCACAAGAGTCCCACGGGATAGCAACATTTAAAAGAAAAAAATAAATTTCTTTCATGACACTATTTATCCTTACAGACCTCCTCCAAATTGCTAGGTGGGCAAGATGCCTCAAACCTGCCCCTTTTTGTAGCGTTTTTACTTCCTTCTCAACACAAGCAATTTTTCACATTGAAAAGTAATGGTGGCCATTTAATTTCTAAACCTACAACAGTCAGACAATTACAGCGCTCACTATTATGGGACTCTCTGAAGCAAAATGGCCGATGGTAAATAGGGGTCTCTCCACCTCTCAGATGGCTCAATTTTTGAATTCACACTCTCAAGCTACACTTGCTATACTCCTGCGAACACAACCATTCAGATATGCAAAAAATGTTAAGTTTAATTTCTTGAAAACTACTGAAAGGATTCACACGAAATCACCAACATGTGGACCAAGGTCTAGCTTCCTGCAAAATTTGGTTTCATTCCATTCAGCAGTTTTTGTGAAAACACTTCTGACAAATGTCTTTGGAACATGCATGTAGAAATTTGCTTTTGAAACTCCCCCTTTTTCTCAGCCCCCATTTTACAGATCACCCTGAAACTTTCCAGGAAGGAGGTGAGGTGAACAGACTTTTCGGAAAGTTTTGTGAAGATTTGTCAAACAGCACCAAAGTTTGTAGCAAATCAAAAAGTGTCTTGTCTATGGAAAAGCTGATCTAACTATAACTACACCATGGCGACCTACACTGGATAATATATACATGAGTTGCAACACCAGACTCCAAACAAACAGTGATGTATTTTGGTCAAAACACACTTAGGGGGTTATTCCAACTTTGGAGGAGGTGGTAATCTGTCCCAAATGTGACGGATTTACCACCAGCCGTATTACGAGTTCCATAGGATATAATGGACTCGTAATACGGCTGGTGGTATATCCGTCACTTTACCGTCACTTTTGGGACGGATTACCACTTCCTCCAAAGTTGGAATAACCCCCTTAGTCACCAAAAAACAGTCTTCCACTCATTGAAATAAAATCTGTTTAATGGAATTCAACAAAGAACTTTGAGGTGTCATGTGTCCAACAAATCTGGTAAGCACATTCACTTCCTCTGAGATAGTTTGGATTGTCCCAAGTCCCTCCCTACTTCAGTGACACCATTTACCATAGGCCGAGGCAAGTGACCAAAATCAGGAGGTTAAAAAACAAGAGGCTTAGGGGGTCATTCCAACCCTGGCGGTCGGTGATAAAGCGGCGGCCAACCCGCCAACAGGCTGGCGGTCCAAAAAATGGAATTCTGACCCTGGCGGGAACCGCCAAAACAGCCCGCCAATTTAACACTCCGACCGCCACGGCGGGACAGACAAACAGCGTGGCGGTCACCGCCAACAGGCAGGCGGCAGACAATGTACCGCCCACAGTATCACAACTCACCAATCCGCCACCTTTTCCGGGGCGGGAGCCCCGCCGATAAAAACACGGCGGAAACAGATTACGAACGGGAAAACGCTCACCTCTATACACTCCACGAGGACAGCATGGAACCCGAATTAAACATCCTACCAGCTCTTGTCTACCTGCTCATCTACCACGAGTACGAACTCCGGCGCAGAAGAGAATGGTGAGTACTGCACCTACGACACACGGGAGGGGGGAGGACGAAAGGTTACGGGCACACACATACGCCCCCCCCCCCCAACTATCAACATACCAATGCAGAGCAACAACTGAGTGACTCCCCCCAACCCTCCCTAAAAAATGCAAAGACATAATAACATTTTAAATTAAATTTATGTAAAATTAGGTTCATTGAAGTCATGGAAAATTATCGTTATGAAATATCAAAGGAAAAATCATGAACAGTGCGAAAGCTATGTACAAAGTCAATAAGTCCTGCTCAGTGTGTCAAATATCCACAGTCCGTGGGCCAATGTGTACCAAACACATGGGCAAAGCCCACACAGGAGACCTGAGTCCGTTGGAGAGAACACTGCTGGGGCATCAGATGACAAAACTACAGGCACCTCAGGGGGAAGGGAAGGGGGGGCACCACAGCCACAGGGGTCCACGACGCCAGAACCACGAAGGGGCCACCATGCCCACTGTCCCATCCTGGGGAGTGCAAAGCCACAGTCCATCAGCTGGATTACAGACTCCACTGGTCATGGAGGAGGCAGGGTGCCCCGAGTGCAGCGTGAACACTAGCTCGACACAGAACCGGCACTGTCAATGGGCCAGCGGTGCATGACAGGAAGGGCCCAGCAGAGCGGTGCTTGAGACGGCGGGGCCCAGCGGAGCGGTGCTTGACAGGAAGGGCCCAGCGGAGCGGTGCTTGAGACGGCGGGGCCCAGCGGAGCGGTGCTTGTCAGGAAGGGCCCAGCGGAGCGGTGCTTGAGACGGCGGGGCCCAGCGGAGCGGTGCTTGACAGGAAGGGCCCAGCGGAGCGGTGCTTGAGACGGCGGGGCCCAGCGGAGCGGTGCTTGAGACAGCGGGGCCCAGCGGAGCGGTGCTTGACAGGAAGGGCCCAGCGGAGCGGTGCTTGAGACGGCGGGGCCCAGCAGAGCGGTGCTTGACAGGAAGGGCCCAGCGGAGCGGTGCTTGACAGGAAGGGCCCAGCGGAGCGGTGCTTGAGACGGCGGGGCCCAGCGGAGCGGTGCTTGACAGGAAGGACCCAGCGGAGCGGTGCTTGAGACGGCGGGGCCCAGCGGAGCGGTGCTTGACAGGAAGGGCCCAGCGGAGCGGTGCTTGAGACGGCGGGGCCCAGCGGAGCGGTGCTTGACAGGAAGGGCCCAGCGGAGCGGTGCTTGAGACGGCGGGGCCCAGCGGAGCGGTGCTTGTCAGGAAGGGCCCAGCGGAGCGGTGCTTGAGACGGCGGGGCCCAGCGGAGCGGTGCTTGACAGGAAGGGCCCAGCGGAGTGGTGCTTGAGACGGCGGGGCCCAGCGGAGCGGTGCTTGACAGGAAGGGCCCAGCGGAGCGGTGCTTGAGACGGCGGGGCCCAGCGGAGCGGTGCTTGACAGGAAGGACCCAGCGGAGCGGTGCTTGAGACGGCGGGGCCCAGCGGAGCGGTGCTTGACAGGAAGGGCCCAGCGGAGCGGTGCTTGAGACGGCGGGGCCCAGCGGAGCGGTGCTTGACAGGAAGGGCCCAGCGGAGCAGTGCTTGAGACGGCGGGGCCCAGCGGAGCGGTGCTTGAGATGGCGGGGCCCTGTTCAGCGGTGCCTGTCTTCACGGCGGGGCCCTCTTCAGCGGTGCCTTTCTTCACGGCGGGGCCCTCTTCAGCGGTGCCTTTCTTCACGGCGGGGCCCTCTTCAGCGGTGCCTTTCTTCACGGCGGGGCCCTCTTCACGGCTGGGCCCTCTTCAGCGGTGCCTTTCTGCACGGCGGGGCCCTCTTCAGCGGTGCCTTTCTTCACGGCGGGGCCCTCTTCAGCGGTGCCTTTCTTCACGGCGGGGCCCTCTTCAGCGGTGCCTTTCTGCACGGCGGGGCCCTCTTCAGCGGTGCCTTTGTTCACTGCAGGGCCCTCTTCAGCGGAGCCTTTCTTCACGGCGGGGCCCTCTTCAGCGGTACCTTTCTTCTCGGCGGGGCCCTCTTCAGCGGTGCCTTTCTTCTCGGCGGGGCCCTCTTCAGCGGTGCCTTTCTTCACGGCGGGGCCCTCTTCAGCGGTGCCTTTCTGCACGGCGGGGCCCTCTTCAGCGGTGCCTTTCTTCACGGCGGGGCCCTCTTCAGCGGTGCTTGTCCAGTCATTCAAGGGAGCCAGACCTGGCCAGGACTCCCTGCTTAGTCGCCCTCCGACCGTGCATTTGCTGGACCCTTTGGTGACGGAGTCCTGGGCCCGTGGTTGTCCTCCCTCACACCTGGGATGGGGCTTGTGGGGCACTCCTTGTCCGCGCCCCTGCTGGCTGACTTCTCCGCCCTGCTGCCCTTGCCCTCCTTCGATGAGGCTCTCTGGCCCTTGCCTCCCCTGGATGTTGTGGCAGGTGACGGCCCAGGACTTTGCTCCTTGGGGGCAGCCGTGTCAGTCTTCTCGCGGCGGCCCTTGATTTTACGGGTCCTCTTTCCAGGGGGGGGGGCTGGCTGTCCCCTTGCTGCTGGCCGATGTATCAGTGCTGGGAAAGGGTGGACTCCAAAACCAGTGCACAATGGTGGCACTTGAAGCAGGGCTGGTGGTGGCTGAGGTGCTCTTGGGACTCTTAGCAGATGGAGGGGGTGGGTCAGGTGGGGCAAAGAGGTTAAGTTTAGAGAGGTAAAGTTTTTTAGGACCAATGTAAAGGGTAGGTGGAGTGGGTATGGGAGTGGAGGAAGAGGATGTGGTTGTAGGAGAGTCAGGTGTGCTGTCTTTGGGTGCAGGTGCTTGTGACGTAGGCTGTCGTGAGGTGGTTGGCTGTTGGGTGGGTGGCTGCCTGCGTTTGTGTGTCTTGGAAGAGGGGGTGACAGACACAGTGGGAGAGGACACAGGGGACGTGTAAATGGCAGTGGGGGTGGTGACTGCACGTGTGCGGACTGTACTGGAGGGTGTGCTGGTGATGGAAGTACTGGCTGATGGTGGTGTGCATGCAGGTGTGAGTGGAGACGTCACAGGGAGGGAGGAGGGAGACGAGGAGGAGGGGGACACAGAGGTGGTAGTGACTGTTGCCATGTCTGCATCTGGGTGTTGCTTGGGTGAATGCTTGTGTGATCTGTGGTGCTTATGTCTGGATGAGCTGCCCTTGGGTGTTGAGGTGTGTGCAGGCTGGTCTGATGGTGTGGATGGGATAGGCTGAGGAACAGGAGACAGAAACAGGGTGGAGGCAGTTAGAAGAGGGAGGCTGGAAACAGGGACAATGGCTGCCGTCAGTGCTGAGGCCAGAGCATTGAACGATCGTTGATGGGCAGCCTGACCCGAATGAATGCCCTCCAGGTATGCATTGCTCCGATGCACCTCCCTCTCTACCCCCTGGATGGCATTCAGAAGGGTAGACTGCCCAACAATGATGGTCTGTAGGAGGTCAATTACCTCCTCACTGAGGGCAGCAGGGGTAACAGGGGCAGGGCCTGAGGTGCCTGGGGCGAAGGAGATGCCCGCCTTCTTGGGCGAGCGGGCACGGAGCGAAGGCTGAGGGGCTGCTGGGAGGGCGGAGCTGGTGCGCTGGGTGGCGGCTGTACCTGTAGAGGCGGGGGCCCGGATGTTGCCGCCACCGCTAGGGAGCTCCCTTCCGAGGACGTGTCGGTGTCGCTGGTGTCACCACGGGTCCCCGTTGTGGTGCTCCCCTCGCCCTCCGTATCCCTGGTGACCTCGGTGTCTGTACCATCGCCCACCGGGGCCTTGTGAGTTGCAGCTCCCTCGTGCTCCGATGCCAATTCTCCGCCGCCTGATGATGCTAATGCACACATGCACAAGAAGATAAAGAAAAAGGGTGGAGGGAGAAATAAAAACAGTTTGAGTGCATGCATTGTCAACACCGTTGGCGGAGAGGACAGACACAGGAGCCTCATGCACTACGCCGCGCAATCGGGGTACACTACTCAGTACTTGTGACTAGGCCAACAGGTCTATGGACAACAAATGCGCACATGGGTGATGCTGGACCATGGATTGCTGTACTTGGCACCCTACAGAGGTGGGGGGTGGGGGCACAGGGCCATGCCTAAAGGAGGGGACCACACTACAGAAAGCGCCCTGGCCTAATGTCACCCACAGCCCTCCTCCCCCACCCAGACGCCTCCACTGCGTGTAAAGATAGCAGAATGTGCTGGTACTCACCCCCTTGTGTCTGCTGTGATGTCCTCACGCGCCCATCCAAATCGGGGTAGGCCACCGCCAGGATCTGGGACATCAGGGGGGTCAAGGTACGACTGGCACCCCTCCTACATTGGGAGGCCATCCCCAGCAGTGACTCGGCGGTCTTCCTGGTCCCGCGGCGGATGTCCTCCCACCTCTTTCGGCAGTGGGTGCCCCGTCTGTTGTGGACCCCCAGGGCCCGGACTTCCTTGGCGATGGCACGCCAAATGTCGACTTTCTGATGGGCGCTGACCTGTTTGACATGTACAGGGTGGGAAAGGAATTTTCATCATTTTTCTGCATTGTAGATGTGATTGCCCCTCCACCCCAACCCTGCCATGTGGCACATGCTCTCATCTGTCGTGGCTTGCACTCCTCATTCGCTCCCCACCCCACCATCTTACATCCACCATACACAACCCAGACATAGCCCATTCAACGTGCACCCAGTGTACTTACCTGTTGGTCTGGAGGACTGTATAGTAGCGCATACTGGGGCAGGACCCCATCCACAAGTTTCTCCAACTCTTCTGAAGTGAAGGCAGGGGCCCTTTCCCCAGTCGCAGCAGCCATTGTCTCTTCCAGACCGAGGTCACAGCAGCACTTGCAGTATAGGTCCTCTCCTGTGGATGGTCAGGTCTCGAGTGGTTAAGCAGATAGAAAATGGCGGTCATGCCCGCGGCGGTGCGTACCGCGACCGCGGGCGCACATCGTCATTGGCTCCTGAGACCCATAGGGTTTAATGTTAACCAATGCGCCTTCGCACTGCGGTCTTCGACCGCCTACCGCCACGGTGTGCCACGCCAGCGCGTTGACCTCATATCCCACTGTCACACTTCTCAGGTCAGGCAGCCGCCATTACAAGGGCCCACATGGCTTAATTGCTACTGCGTCACACAGGCCTAGGCCTTGCATTGCCACTCATACAAGCCTTTCAATGCATAGCGATTCGTGTACTGTGCAAGCTGGGTGAACGTACCTGTGGGTTGCTTGACTCTGTGCTCCATGTTGTCCTTCCTAGGCACCGTTCGCTGGGACTTGCGAGGAGAAGGATGAATCCTCCCGTGTACAGAACGCTGGTGGACCTGTCGACAATGGAAGAATGACATATTATACTTCGATACCGACTTGACCGAGCCACTATACATGAACTGTGTGCCCAGCTGGAGCCTGACCTGATGTCCCCCATCCGCCAACCCACAGGGATTCCCCCTCTGGTGCAGGTTCTGTCAGTACTCCATTTTTTGGCAAGTGGGTCTTTTCAGACAACAGTGGCCATGTCATCAGGGATGTCTCAGCCTATGTTTTCTAAGGTTTTGTCCAGAGTGTTGTCTGCCCTGATGAAATACATGCGGAGATACATTGTTTTCCCTGAGGAGGGTGATTTGGCCACTGTGAAGGGTGATTTCTATGCCCTTGGACATATCCCCAACATCATTGGTGCCATTGATGGGACCCATGTGGCTTTAGTACCCCCAAAAGACGATGAGCAGGTGTACAGAAATAGAAAAAATTACTATTCGATGAATGTCCAGGTGGTCTGTTTGGCTGACCAGTACATCTCCCATCTAAATGCCAAGTTCCCTGGATCAGTGCATGACGCGTATGTCATGCGAAATAGCAGCATCCCTTATGTGATGGAACAGCTACAGAGACACCGTGTGTGGCTAATAGGTGACTCTGGTTACCCCAACCTGCCTTGGCTATTGACCCCAGTGAGGAATCCCCGGACCAGGGCAGAGGAACGCTACAATGAGGCACATGGGCGAACTAGGAGGATTATAGAACAGACCTTCGGGGTCCTGAGGCCAGGTTTAGGTGCCTGCATATGACAGGTGGATCCCTAATGTACTCACCAAAGAAGGTGTGTCATATCATCGTGGCCTGCTGTATGCTTCACAATCTTGCATTGCGACGCCAGGTGCCTTTCCTGCAGGAGGATGGTCCAGAAGGTGGTGTTGTAGCAGCTGTGGAGCCTGTGGAGAGTGAAGAGGAGGAAGACGACGGGGACGACACGGACAACAGGGACACAGTTATACAACAGTATTTTCAGTAGCACACAGGTAAGAATCACCCACACCTTTTTACATTTACTTCTGCCCTCCTGCATCTCTACTTTCTGTGTTTCCCCCAGTTCCTTTTAACTGATTTTTGACTTTCCCTTCCCTTTTCAGAGCTGTATGACCCACAGCGTGACTGCTGCTTTGTTTGACCATGGACTAATGCTTATAGACATTGGTATGTTGTCATCACACTGTGACTGAACATTATTGCACCGTTATGTGTAATACATTTGTAAAGAATACAAGCAGACTCCTGATTTTTGAAGTGCAATTGTGATTTATTTTAAGTGCTGCATATGGGTCGATGATAGTAAAACGGTGATGGGTGGGGGTGGAGTAATGTCCATGGCAGAGTCCAGTTCTCAGTCGCACAGGTGCATTGTCCATATGCCTGTGGAAGGATGGAGCAGGGGCAGTTCAAGGTTGGACAGGGTGACAATGTGGGACAGTGGGATGACATCAGGGGGTATCTTATGCTGGCGGGGGTCTTGGCATCCTACTCTGTCTTCTTGTGTGATCTCAGGTTCCGCTTGCGGGGTGGTTGATCTTCAGCAGGAGGTGGGGTTCTGGTGGCCTGTCGTTGTGTGGGGGCCTCCTGTCCACTAGCGCCGGCGGAGGTGGTAGGCTGTTCGTGGTCCGGGCTAGTGACAGGGGCCCTTTGGGGTGCCACATGGTCCCGCAATGTGGTGACTATCTGGTTGAGGGCCAGGACGATGGTCCCCATTGCGGAACCGATGTTCCTGAGTTCGTCTCGGAACCCCATGTACCGTTCCTCCTGCTGTGCCTGGATCTCCTAGAACCTGTCCAGTACCGTTGCCATCGTCTCCTGGGAGTGGTGGTATGCTCCCATGATGGTGGTGAGGGCCTCTTGGAGAGTGGGTTCCCTGGGCCGGTCCACCCCCTCTCGCACAGCAGCCCTCCCAGTTCTCCTGTTTCCCCGGGCCTCTGTCCCCTGGACGGTGTGCCCACTACCACTGCCCCCAGGTCCCTGTTGTTGTTGGGGTGGTGGGTCAGCCTGGGTGCCCTGTAGTGGCGGACACACCGCTGATTGATGCGTCCTGGAGACAGAGGCATGGGCCCGCTGGGTGGGAGCTGTGCTGGTATTCCCAGAGGGGGTTGGGTCTGCTGTGGCCTGTGTCTGTGTGTGGGGAACCGACTGTCCAGAGGTCCCCGATGGTCCGGGCTGGTCATCAGGTTCTAGGTCGACAGAGCTGCTGTCATCACTGGGGGCCTGTTCTGGGGGCGGGATGGACAAATCTGGACCCTCCTGGCCGGTGTGTTGGCGTTCGGGCCCTGCAGGGGTAAAAGAGTATGGTTATTGCTTCTGTGTGTGCCATGGCGTGCGATTTGTGGGTTCCCTTGTCCCCCAGTGCTGGCATTCCCTTGTGGGAGGAGTTGTGAGGGTGGTTTGTGGGGGGGATGGGTATGTGCAGTGGTCATGCTTAGGTGATGGGTGGCCATGGTTTGTGTTGGCATTCAGGGATTGGTGTTGTGTTGGGTGGGTTGTGCTGGTGAGACATTGGCAGGGAGGATGTGTGCTGGGGGGTTGGGGGTGAGGGTGGGGGTGTGGGTTGGCATGCTGGTGGTTGGGGGGGGTAAGGTAGTTGAGATTAGACTTACCAGAGTCCATTCCTCCGCCTACTCCTGCGAGGCCCTCAGGATGCAGGATGTTCAAGACCTCTTGCTCCCATGCTGTGAATTTGGGTGGAGTGGGTGGGGGTCCGCCGCCAGTCTTCTGCACAGCGATGTTGTGTCTTGACACCATCGACCGCACCTTCCCCCGTAGGTCGTTCCAGCGCTTTCAGATGTCTTCCCGGTTTCTGGGATGCTGTCCCACAGCGTTGACCCTGTCGACGATCCTTTGCCATAGCTCCGCCTTCCTGGCAATGGTGGTGTGCTGCACCAGTGTGCCGAATAGCTGGGGCTCTACCCTAATTATTTCCTCCACCATGACCCTGAGTTCTTGGTCCGAGAACTTGGGGTGTCTTTGGGGTGCCATGGGGTGGTGTGGGGTGGTGTTTGTGGTGATGAGTGTGGTGTGTTTGGTGGTGTGTGGTGTTTTGAGCGTGGATGTAGTGTGGGTGATGATGTTGTGTTCCTGTGTGTGTTGGGGTTTTCGATAGCTGTGCTCTCTCTCTCTCTCTCTCGCCTTCTCTCCGAATTTCTAGTAGTGGGGGTTTGTGGGTGATGTGGGTGTGTGTTTTATAGTTGATTGGATGTGTGGGAGTGGTGTGTGTATGTGTATCAGGTGTGTGTATTTCAAATTGTCCAATGTGGCTGTGTTTTGGAGCTGGGTGTGTATTTTGACCGCGGCGGTGTGTACCGCCAATGGAATACCGCGGTTGAAAGACCGCCGCGTGGATTCGTGGGTCGTAATGGCATGGGCGTGTTTGTGTTGGCGTGACGGTGGAGGTTTGGTCATCTCCAGTTTATCGCTGACCGCTGATGAGGCGGCCTTCCGTGGATGTCGGGTTTTTGGCGGCTTGGCAGTTGTGGGTCAGAATGACCGTGGCGGTTTACCGCGGCCGCGGCGGTAGAATGGCGGTCTTCTGACCGGCGGTAAGAGCCTTTTACCGCCGAGGTCAGAATGATCCCCTTAGTTTGGAGGGTGGCTGCAGACAATGTAAGCATCATTGAATTGCTTACACGTCATGTTAACGACACCATATACCACATGCTCACAAGTTTTGAATCCTACAGAAGAAACAAACCACACATTTGAGGAGACAAAACTCGCAGTGCTCAATTATAAAATATACATACAGCTGTTAATGTCCAACTAGTTGGTACTCATTTGTTCACCTGAGCTATGTTAGGAGTTAAATTAGGGGTCTGTTGTCATCCTAGAAATAATATATTGACAAAGGTATCTATTGTAACCAGTTTACTACTTGGATAGAGAAGTGGGTTTTAGCTTTATGCAGAAGCCTTTACATGCAGCGCTCTCTCCTCTTACACTATTTACTACATTTTTTAAATATATGATTCATTTGATACTGGCACCCCCTCAAAGTATGGCTAGTCCTCTAAATAACTTAAGCTAAAACTCAAACCTATGTCGGAGGTCATAATATGAACATGCAATTATTTTGCTAAGCACCTCGATCTATACGAATGGAAAACTAAGCATTAAAGTATATAATACCTGTCTCCATTATCCCTTGTGATTCTGCATGTCCCACATCTTTTTTTACCACTCCTTCACACTCACTTGATTAGTCTTGGCAAACCCTGTGGCAAAGGCACAGTTAACAACAAGATACCCTTCCATTTCTCGCACATGGTAATTTTCTTAACCCAGTGTCCAATAGTAGCCCATCCAGGTTGGGGTGATCAGGCCTCTATATGGGGAATCTGTATTTCTGTTCGGCTCATACATTGCAAGGGTAAGGGGCTGGATGCAGACTTTGGTTCCAATTGTCTTTTTTGGTTTGTTCTGGGTAATGAAAATTCATTCTAGAAGCCACTGTGCATTCCAACAATCTAAACAAAGTGTGAAACGGTCATGGAAAGGCCAGCAGAATAAAAGGCTCCACGAAAGTAGAAGCTGGAGAATATTGATCCTGAGAGCCAAAAAAGCTGGAAGTTGCAGATGGGTCAAGAGTGAAGTTTGATGTTATTTGTGAAGAGATAAAAATAAAAGACTGAATGAGCATAGAACGAGCTGAAAATACTATGGGGTGTTGCATTGCAATTAAATGAGGGTAGGGCATATTTTATTATGCTACCAAAAAGGAGAGAAAATGACACATGTGCTTGGCCATAACAGACTGGGAAACAGCAATACAGAAAACTTTACTCCATTATCTTGCAAAACAGGACGGAACATGGAAAACCTTACTGACGTAATCTACATGCCTACAGACAAGTGATAGCCCACCTTGTCTAGGAAGTCATGTTACTGATAGTTCCACTACTCTACACCTACAATAAAAGCTCACATTTTAGATGAGCAAGGGGCTGACTGAAGGGGTTTCTACAAGAACACCGGAAGCAGAACAGGACTCAAACGTATTTACCCGCAGGTAGGTGTGGACACCCCAATGCCACAAAACAAACTCTTGAGGAAACCCTCCTGCAGTGCAATCCTCCCGTGAGAACCCGCCGGTACCAAGACCTTCAGAGCAAATGGCACTCATGAGCAGCTGCAAGTGCAACAGTGAACCCTATGTATATTATAAGGCACCAAGATCCAACAGAAACTAGCTACAGCATTGGCCAACACCCATCCCTTTTGACTATGATTGTTGTGACAAACTGGGAGCTGTAAACTGAAAAAATAACAAATCAGTAAATACATGTATATAAATATCGCATCTACACGAAAACATTTATGCATTGGAGTAATTATTGCCTGTGAAAATCAACATAAGGCAAAAATTCAGCAAAATATTTGTTTTCATAAAGCATCACATTTTTAAAATAAAGGTTTAATCAGTAAGTCACTGGTAGTTGGTTTCAGACAAAAACAGCAGTGCTCTACTTGGAAAGATCGCACTGATTCAGAAAAGGTCAATTTGTTTTGAAGGTAGACAGAGTCCTCAATTTAGCATCAAATGTGATTCGCGTGAAACCATTTAGCGGTCCTTGATTTTTAACTAGATAACTGAAGGCTCCAAAACCTAGAATCATGCTCTTGTGGCATGGACTAATGGTTCCACCTGAGTTTCGGGTTCCTTGAAATTACGTTTTTATTTAAAGCCCAGAAAGAAAATATTGTTGTTACAAAATGAAATGTGTTGCTTACTGTTATGGTCCGTACTCGAAGTGTCAAAGTGTCACCGTTTGGGTGCCAAATGTGCAGCACTGAAGTTAAAGATACCAGATATTCCTTACCTTTATACCCACGCCGGGCTGATCAGCTCCTCCGTCCTCAACTGCAGGAACAGTCTGCCATGCGTCCAATCCTAAAGCTTGCTGGCAGCATGAAAGAAGCATTAGGATTAGACGTAGCACCCAGCCAGGGAGCTTGGAAGTAGAATTAAAGTAGAATTAAAGTCTGCCTGCTGTCTCTAACCCGGCAACGCATTGCCAGCCTTGCCAGGTTGGAGAGAGCCTAGTGCGCATGTGTGTTAAATACCTGCTTACTGAGGAGGATTGCTGTACACTCCCCCTCTGTGCTTGTCACAGCCCTTGGCCCGACCCTTTTACAAGAAAACGATTATAAACATAGTTTAATATTGTTTTCTTGTAAGCGTTTTGCTGGTGCTGGTGGTGGGACGTCGTTCGTCTGCCATAACGGAGGAGCACCCTAGGTATTGAGAATTTCCTGAGTATGAGAAACTAACTGGGAAAATACTAATTCAAGGTGGATTTCTCCAAAATTAATCGTCTTCACATGCAGTTTCTACTGCTTTTAGTGTCTGAAATCTCAGGAAATGATGGCAGGTCTGAGGTAACTCTGTGGTCACCATAATTACCAGTGACATAAGGGCCCCATAAAAAGTTATAGGCCTTTCACACTGAAGTACTATGGCCCATATTATTGGGATTGTGGCACAGGGTAGCAGAGCAATTCACCTTGCTGCGCTGCCCTGCATCAAAGGGAAAGGGTAGGAATGCACCATATCTGTGGCATACAACACATTCTTGACCTTTCTCCCTGTGCTGGGGCCATTTCAGCGGCCTAGCAGCAACGCATGCAACCTTGCACCATAGTGCAAGGGTGTCTGCATTGCTAGAATGATTGTTTTTGTGCAGGAGTGGCACCTTCTGGGAGGCTTTCCCCTCTTTCTATCTTCACCTTCACCTCTTTCTGCAAAATGCAGCACACATAGAAAGAGGAAAAAACATGCAGAAATAAATATATTTTTCCTCATTACACCTCCCCTGAGGGAGACATAAGGTTTTGGCACATCCCCAGGTGTACAAGGTCTTGTAATTCTGGGGATGCACCAAATCCATGGGGGTTGCATGGGAACACCCACTGCAACGCCCATAGAACACCTCCCTAATGCAGAGTAAGGCAACGCAGCAATTTCACTGCCTTGCCTTACTTCGTATCTATGAGGCCATTCAAAGCCACGTAAAATGGCTTTGTGTGTCCTCATGGATATGATTTAAAGGTCTGCTCATCCATTGCATCTCAAAAAGTGACACAACAGCATTGCCAGGGGCTCATAAATATGACCCTATGTATCTCAGTTGACAGAGCATGAGAGACACAAACTTACTCAACTGAGAGATGTGAACAAATACAGCATTGTTGTCATATTAACATGAAATGCCTTTGTGCAGTGCTTTCCAAACTGTGGGACAGTTGTAAGTGAAGTTTTGGTGGATAAGCTGTCAAAGAAACAAAGAAAGGGGCATGTAGATTCTGTAATTATCCTTTTCACATTTGCTGCACTTCAAAGACACATCAAACTTTTATTAAAATAGGGATTTATGTTTACAAACTCTCATTTTGGAGTCAGAGAAAAAAGTAAACTGAATTATCCAACAAACTTGCTGGGGTTCAGGGAGTGTGAAAGGAAATGCTCTAGGATGTCATTTTTTGTAACACACAAGAAAATGTAATGAACTGTACACATTTAGCAGTCAGGAAAACAAAAATGAAGCACATTTTTTATAATTCCGAAGTGGGATTGAAACATAGGATCAAAATAAATTCAGACACTTTATTGGTGATACACAAATGATAAATATTCACTGAAACTCTCTTTTCAACCATCATCCTTTGTGTGCAATATAGATTTGTCACTAAAATAGTATGCTTGTGCAAATGTAGTGTCCATTTCAATGGAAAATGTGGTGTCAATAAATGACAGTGCACTACATATAATGCTTTAGGTATTTTAAAAAATCGTTAGCCTCATGTTCATTAAAGCCAGGTGTGTCACAAAAGTTTATTGTTCTACAAATTGTCTCTTGGTTCTAAAACGTTTGGGAAAGACTTCCTTAGTGAGAAATCCATTTAGCAGAAAAGGTTGGAGTTCTGCCCACACCAAGAATATGTGACAGAACAACTAGGTCCTAAACAGCTATAGCCTTAGCTGTAGAGACATTTTAGTTGTGGTCTTCTCCCCTAACTTTGTCCCTCTGTTTCCCAGGTTGTTGATGTGGGCTGGAATCTGTTTTTTTATACTCTCAGCACGTTACCTCTACTATCCAGTGCTAAAGTGCAAGTGCTCCTATGTAAAATGGATGTGTAATTGGCTTTCCATGATTAGCATATTTGATTTACTAGTATGTCCCTAGTGCAGTGCACTAGAGGTGCCCAGGGCCTATAAATCAAATTCTACAAGTGGGCCTGCAGCACTGGTTGTACCAACCACACAAGTAACCCTGTCAACATGGCTCAGACCTGCCACTGCAGTGTCTGTGTGTGCAGGTTTAAACTGCCGATTCGACTTGGAATATACCTTCCCTTTTCATATATGTAAGGCACCCCTAAGGTAGGCCCTAGGTAGCTCAATGGGCAGGGTGCAGTGTATGTTTAACGTAGGACATATACTAATGTGTTTTTTATGTCCTAACAGTGAAGTGCTGCCAAATTTGGTTTTCACTGTGCAAGGCCTATCTCTCTCCTAGATTAACATGGGGGCTGCCTTGAAATATTATTAAAGTACAGATTCCCTTTGGAAGCAGATAGAAATATGGAGTTTAGGGTCTCTGAATTCACAATTTAAAAATACATCTTTTGGTAAAGGTTGTTTTTAGATTGTGTGTTTGAAATGCCACTTTTAGAAAGTAGGCATTTTCTTGCTCATTGTGTGATTGTTTGTGGATTCCCTGTCTGGGTCAGTTTGACAGTTAGGCTGTTTGCACCTCTCCTCTAGACAGTGACACAAAGGGAGGTGGGGTTTAGCCTGCATTTCCTGATGAGCCATCTGTGCTAGGAGGGAGGGGTGGAGTGGTCACTCACACCTGAAAGAGCAGTGCCTGCCCTCACACAATGCAGTCTCCAAAGCCCTGGTGTGTGTCTGGGGCCTGGCCTGGGCAAGGCAGGATTTTACAAACAAGAGAGACTTTCCTTTGATGTTTGTCTACTGTAAAGTAGATCACTTCTGGAAGCAAGAGAAACTTCTGCCAAGGAGAAGAGCTGAAAAGCGGAGAAGTGCTGCCCCTGCCTGTGACTGTGCTTTGTTGGGCTATCCTGCAGTTGCTGCTTCTGCCTGGGAAAGGGGACCAAGACAGGACTTTGTTATGCATTCCTGCTTGAGAAGAATCTCCAAAGGCTTGAATTGAGCTTGCCTCCTGTTGTTGAAGTCTCAGGGCCACAAAGGCTTCCCCTGCCAACACCTGCACTCTCTGCTGAGATTCCTTCCCTGCCAAGTGGTACCCTATCCAATCCCTGGGCCCTTAAAAGGTGAAGTTGGCAGACATGAACCAAAAATCCACGCTCAGAACGTCTCACGGGGACATTTTCAACACACCTTCCGCAGTGCGGGTGAAAAACAACGCGCCACCGGTTTCGCAGCTGAAACCGACCCTCCACCTGCATCGTGGGTGGGAAATTTATGCATCGCAGCTGGAGAAACGATATGCAACACCCGTGTACAGAGGCTGATAACGATGCAAACCCCATGCAGCATTGTTTTCTGGTACCGTGTGACTGGATTTTCCATGCACCATCCCAGGGCATCAAAGTCAACTCAACTCTGGGCTGATCTGAGATGCCCCGTCCGTAAATAGGCACATCGCTCTATTTGAGGGAGAAAAACTATGCATCACTGACCTGACCGAAGAAGGAAATGATGCATGGCCTCACTTGCAAGTAAGGAATTGACGCATCACTACCCTTTTCCGATGCACGCTTGCCTGTGCAGCTTTATTTTTCATGCTAACCAGGTACTTTGTGTAACCAACAGCATTCTCACTGTTTTCTAAGGATTAAGGGCCAGATGTATCAAAGGGTTTTTCCCATTCTGTGTCAATGGGAAAATGTGTTTGTACATATGGCCCTAAGACTCTTAGGGGGTCATTATGACCCTGGCGGGCGGCATCAGCCGCCCGCCAAGATCTGACCGCCGTGCGGCCGCCAATGCGGCCGCACCCCCGCCACGGCCATTTGGAGATCCCCGATGGGCCGGCGGGCGGAAACCTGGTTTCCGCCCGCCGGCCCAGCGGGGATCACGGCCGCAACATAGGAGCCGGCTCCAAATGGAGCCGGCGGTGTTGCGGCCGTGCGACGGGTGCAGTTGCACCCGTCGCGCTTTTCACTGTATAGCAGACAGTGAAAAGCTGCATGGGGCCCTGTAAGGGGGCCCATGCACTGGGCCCCTGCACTGCCCATCCCAGGGGCCCCACGACTCCCCGTTCCGCCAGCCTTTTCCTGGAGGTGCAAACCGCCAGAAAAAAGCTGGCGGTCGGGGACTCGTAATCCCCTGGGCAGCGCTGCATGCAGCGCTGCCCAGGCGGATTATCACCGCCGGGGCAAAAGTGGCGGAACACCACCAGCCCCGGTGGTGCGACCACGGCCCTTCCGCTGCGGTCGTAATATGCCTGGAAGCACCTCCAGCCTGTTGGCGGTGCTTCAGTCATTTTAGCCCTGGCGGTCTCGTACCGCCAGGGTCAAAATGACCCCCTTATTCTTTAAAAAATTAATATCTTGACTTGTGTATGTTGGATTTTTGTCATTTTGGTCTTGTTTAATTTAGATAAATATTACCTATTTTTCTAAACTGGTGTAGTGTTTTCACTCTATTACTGTGTGTGTTGGTACAAATATTTTACTCATTGCTTCTGAAGTTAAGTCTGCCTGCTCACGCCAAGCTACCAAGGGGTAGTGGGGTTCAACTGAGGGTGAGTCTGCTTTACCCTGACTAGAGTGAGGGTCCTTGCTTGGACAGGGAGCAACCTGACTGCCAATCAAAAACCCCATTTCTAATAGGAGTATTCATTATTAATATCATAATTAATTTTAGATGGTGTGAATTGTCACTATCTTGCAAATAAATGGAAAACTTGTGCTCAGTGCGGTTCAGTGAATACTAAAGAAAAAATTACAATTGTCACAAAGTAATAGGTCTTTCGCATAAACTATCATCATGAGGGAAGACAGTAGAAAGATTAGGTCAATATGATCATACCGTCAATAAGACAGCCACTACTCTGGCCAGACTGTGTTTTGGTACCGGTTGCGGATATTCTCCTTGGTAGTTCCTGACCCTCTGTCAGAAAGCCAGAGGTTGACTGAGCTAAACTGTTAAGCTCCCACAACAGAGAGACATTCAGTTGAAAAGGTATCCTCCTTCTATGTTTCAACATTGTGTGTTGTGTTCTGAACAGAGAGTTGCTCAGTGGGTTCTGCACCTACTGCAACGTCTGCACATTGTTGCATTAATTTAAACATCATAACTCTAATCACTTCAGAGAATGACCTATCATGCTGGTTCATCATTGTTCCTTTGCCCCCCTTCCATTGCTGAAGATACAATAGCTGTCCCTACAGCTTAAAAGACATTTTCACCCATGCTGGACAAAGGATGCAGTATGATATCTCTGGGACTAGTTCTCAGAGCTCATAGCCATTGAAAACAAGAGCACATTCACATTCTTCTTATATGCATTCAAACTGTCTTGTGATACTAGCTCACCATAAGCATACATACTTGACACAAGGATAAAAGTGTCTTTAGAGACAAAAGATGCAATAGGTGCTCATTCCCCAGCATCCTTGTCTCCAAATATGGAAACAGAAAAGTCATAATAAGTTTAGCGCCTGAAACACACAGAACTTGCAGACAGTGGTGGACCCTCATTCAGACAGAAAACAATTGCCTTGCACTGTCATACCCACACACCAAATCCAATCCCAAAGCCCTATACCAGAGAGCAATGGGAGGGAAAAAGAGAAAGGCCACAATACAAACAGGCAATATAAAGCATAAGTGATATTTAAAATATAGCAAATACAATTCAACAACTTAATTTTTAAAAAAGCACCTCAACTTCTTCCTGCCACCCTCCTCCTGTAACCAGAGTGTCCAGGGAGCAGGACCAGCCTTTGGGGTCTTTCTCCTTTGGTTCAACAGTAGGTGTTGTCCTCCTTCTATCATTCACAGGTCCAGAGAAGTTCTGAAGAAGGTATCGAGGGATTCCACATTTATGACTGACACCAGCATGTGGGTGTGGAAAACACCTTGATCAAAAGGGAAAAGGTTCCCAGAGGGCAACCCTACCCATTTTGAATCACTTCCTGGGGTTTGGCCCTAAGCAATCCCACAGTACACTGCTTTACCAAAATCCAACATGGCAGAACCTTTCTTGCCCAGAGCAGAGCTCTGGGCTCACACCTCAGGTGTGTCTGAGAAATGAGAAACTCCTCCTGCAAATCAGTCCTGAACAAGGTTTTTACCCCATCTGGGATTGGTGCCATCCTGACTACCTGGACAATAGAAGGAAAGGGAAAGCCTAGCTGTGTGTTACATCTGCCTCCAGCAGGAGATTCTGCTTTCAAATTTGTGCGATTGGTTGGCAAATCCCCTAGGCCATCCTGTCAGGAGGAGCTCACACCTTCTCCCACCCAGGGCCCTTTGTTTCCCTTTTCCGGGAGTCATTCACACCTCTTTGCAGAGGGCCAGCAGGCCAGGTGACAGTGGGTGATTCACTCTGAAAAGGTTATCAGAGGCTTTAAGCAGAAATAAAATGTTCACTATCTAAAGTCACTATTTCTGAAATAGATAAAAGTTGATGCAGTTGGCTTTTGTTTCACTATGAAAATGAGTGAAGTATTTTGATAGCCAATCTGAAGCTAATTTTATTAAGTTTGATAAAGTAACCCTGTGTTTTCTATGGCACAGCCAGACTTGCTTCATTGAAAAATGGGGCTGGCACCATTTTCACTGTATTGACATGTAAAACATTTTAGACATATGCCCAACTTTTAAATACATTGCACCCTGACGGAAGGCTGGAAATACGTATCATAGGGTTGAAATAAAACTATTTGAAAGGAAGGTTTAGGCTGCTTAAATCGGTGATTTGAACAGGTTGAAATTACCATTTTAAATCTGCCCAGCTAGCTTACTGTGGTGTTCTAAAGTCATGATTTACATGGTCACTTTAGTTGTGCCAC
The DNA here is from genome assembly GCF_031143425.1 of Pleurodeles waltl. Taxonomy (NCBI): domain Eukaryota; kingdom Metazoa; phylum Chordata; class Amphibia; order Caudata; family Salamandridae; genus Pleurodeles; species Pleurodeles waltl. Next base: position 359,606,508 of record NC_090438.1, read on the forward strand.
AACAATTACGGTAGAAGAGAATTTAATGTACAGGCCCAGGATACATAGGGTCCCATATACTAGTGAGTTATATGTAACCTAAATATGCCAAACAGCATTTTAACCAAACAATTTAGGGGTTGGTGCACATACTGGGGCCTGTGCAGAATTAAAAAATCAAAAACAACAGTAAAAAAAATGTGGCTGATCATGCAAAAAAGGCGGTTTCATAGATGCCCCCCTCCAGATGAGAGGTTGGGGCAACTTAAACATTGGGGGCCGGATTCACAAAGGTAAATTAAGATCAAAAGTCTAAGTTTAGATCAAAAGTCTAAGTTTAGCACTTAAGTCTAACTTTACTCATAATAAAGTTAGACTTTAAGTCTAAGTTTTTTTTGTGTCGTATTTCTTTATTAAAGATTGTAGAAGCAAAAATCGAGATCAGGAGTATTAACATATTGCTTAAATCACTTTCATCATGCAGTAGACAGATGTCCTTTACATAGACCCAAAACTTACAGAAATGGAGGGGACTAAAGTCGTGCGAATATACAACATGACCAGGGACAAACAAATGGCAAGCATGGCTTCAACACCAAGATCAAATCTCCATAGTACAGTGCAACTAATAGTTCAACACAAGCAGTCTTATAGATGTATAAAGATACGTTCATGACTCCAATCATATCCCCATGACAGTTTTCACAAATGGTAAAAAAAATTGGGCAATTCCCCACCTATTAGTTTTCCACCACCTCCCCCCACTGCAGCAACAGCCGCTGTGGGTGGGGGCAAGGGGAACGTCGTGGAGAAAGGTCGCTAACAGAGATGTCTATGGGAGGAGATGAGTGGCTCATGTAGATCCCGGGGTCTGTAAGGCGGCAGGGGCGCAGTTGACAAAAGAGAGAGATTGAAGTAAGAAGGGGGAAAGACCGGGCACATAGGTCTGGAGAAGCGGCTCTATAGACATGCTGAGAGGATAGAGAAGAAGGAGATATGCAATGAGATAACTTGACTTATCGCCCTGACTTATCGCCCTGTCAAGAACACACTGTACACAGGGTACATCCATATACTAAGCAGATTTTGAGGCAATATAGATCATGTTGATAAATGGGTGAGAAGAGTTTGTGCTAGACTTGAAGCCCTAAGAATAGTGAACATCTGATATGACGCTCTACTGATCGAGGGTTAGTTCTGAGCTAGAAGGTAGAGAAGCCAGTAACAGAAAGGAGAATACAGTAACAAGGACACAATATTTGTGAGAAAAGAGAGAGAGGGGAGGAGACGAAAGATAGATAAGGAGCTATGGAAAGGGTATAGAGACGAGGGTAAGAAGAGAGCATATGTATAGTAGAACAAACAGTAACATTAATAATGACAGTAACAATAATAGGAACAGAAACAGGAACGTCAGCCGGGGGAGAAGGATGTAGATGGGATGGGAATACAGTGGGGGTGGTGAGGGGGTGGGGTGTGGTGTGTCCTGGGGGCAGTATATGTGTGGAAGTAACTGATTCTGAGGGGGGTGAGAGGTATTGGAGAGGATGAGAGCCCTATGAATGGTTAGTAGATGAGCACATCTTATGCACAGCAGACCATTGCTTTGCTCAAACGGGATCACAAGATAAGGTGTAATCAAAAGGTATGGTGATAGCCCGGTGCGTGCATGTGTAGTCTTCTAATCCCTCTGCGCAGATAGGAAAGGTGTCCACATCTGAAGAAAACGTCTAGTTTGTCTTGGAGACCGTAAATGAGCTTCTCGTGCATGGCCGCTTGGTACATAGCAGCAATCCATTCCCCATAAAGAAGAACATTAGCCGTATGCCAGTGTCTGAGGATACATACCTTGGCTGAAGCGAGCGCAGTATGTAGTGGATGTTGTTGTGGTCTTTTTAGGCAGCTTAACTCACTGGTATCATGTAATAATAATAGGGAAGGAGTGACGGAGGTCGGTAATGGAATTATCTCCCTGAGGGTGCGTCCTACTTTCTGCCAAAAAGTATGTATAGCTGGGCAATCATGTAGGATGTGAGGCAGGTCACAACGGTCATGAGGGCATCTCCAGCACGAGGCATGGGATAATAACCCGCTGAGCGCAACTTCTGAGGAGTCCAGTACCATTTGTGCAGTGACTTGAATAGACTAAATTTTAGGTGAGCTTATCTGGCCCCCCGGTCCCTGGCAGCTATCATTTCAGCCCAATCCTCCACTTCGTATTCAGTCTGGATGCGTGCCTGCCATTTTGCCTTAGTGGAGAGTAAAAGCAGAAGAGAGATAAGGTGATGGTTTAGCTGGGAGTGAAGCCTGGAGATTGCGCCTCAGAGGGATCCCCAAGTATCCAAGTAGTGAAGTATTGGAGATTGAGGAAGGTTCCATGGGGACTTCCCCAGTCGTCCCTCCAGGCAAGCTGAACTAAGCACCATAGATGATGCTTCGGGAGGTCAAATTCCTCCCTTAGTTCTGTGAAGTATTTCATTGTGCCCCTATTCAGAAGTTGGTCAGGTCGGTGAAGGCCCTTTGAGTGCCATTCTTCCCAGGAGATGGTTTTCTTTCCTATGAGCAATCCCCCATTGCCCACAGTGATGCCCTGTCATGGATCGGGGGGTCAATTTTGAGTAAGCGATGAGCTTGATGCCAAGAATTGTGCATGGGGTTGGTGGAAAGCAAGGGGACAGGCTTTGTGTTATAGAGTATCTGTAATCCTGATGAGGGACAAAAGATAGCCTTTTCCATCTCCACCTAGGGAGGTGGATCTCGCGCTTTCGGCAGCATATACACTAGTTGTGAGAGGTGTAACGCAAGCATATAGTGTTACACGGAAGGAAGGCCCCACCCCCGTACTTGCGTCTGGCAAGCAATGCTACTTTGGGTAGCCTCGGATGCATTGAACCCCACACAAATGCCCGAATGCGACAGTCTAACTCCCGAAGTGTAGACAGAGGAATCTGCAGAGGTAACATACCTAGGACATATAGAAGGCATGGTAGGGTTACCATCTGTATCGCCTGAGCTCTGCCCCACATGGATAGGCCTAGGTATATCCATTTATCAAAGTCACGTTTCATACTGGTTAAAAGCGGGTCCACATTATCTGTGATCATGTTCTGTAGTCCCCTATTGATATATATGCCAAGATATTGAAGGCGCGACCCTTTCTATTTTACTGAGAGATCTCAGACTGATGCGTTCACTGTTACAGGAGATAGCTGTAATGCCTCGCTCTTACCCCAGTTAATTCTATATCCCGACAGGAGCTCAAACTCAGAGAGGATGGCGCGAAGAGCCGGCAAGGAATTGGTTAAGTCGGTGAGGGTAAGTAGAATATCATCAGCAAATAGATATATAGTAGAATCCCAGCCAGAGATGTGTATCCCTGAGGTGGTATTTGAGCCACGTATCATGGCCGCCAAGGGCTCTACAGCCAAGAGGAACAACAAGGGTGACAGGGGGCAGCCCTGGCGAGTTCACCTGCGCACCAGGAACGTGTCAGAGAGGAACCCACCGCAGTTGACCTGTGTGGTCGGAGAGTCACATAGTAGGCGTACCATTTTAATAACACTGGTTCCAAGGCCAAAATGCTTTAGTGTTTCGAAGAGATACTACCACTCTATGTAGTTGGAGGCCTTCTCGGCATCCAGAGAGAGGGCTAGAGCTTCCTCATGTGAGTTCTGTGTCGCCCATATAGCATGGAGTAGTGTGTGGAGGTGATTTCTGGAAAAATGGCTTGGCACAAAGCCAACCTATATGTGATGGACCAGAGAAGGTATAACTTTCTTGAGACAAGTCGCAAGTATCCCTGCCCGGATTTTAACATCTCCGTTGAGGAGGGATATAGGACGGTGACTGCCACACATAAGGGGGTCCTTACGTGGGTTGGACAGTACTATTATAGAGGCTCTGTTGGATAATGGATGAAGAGAGCCAGTTTGTGTGGCCACACTGAAGGCCTCATATAAGGTTTCCACCAAATCCTCTCCCGCCCATTTATAGAATTCTGTTGCATACCCGTCCTTGCCGGATGCCTTATGATATGGTAGGTTAGCAATAGCCTGTCGGATTTCTTCTCTGCTGATGTCTCCTTCTAGTAGAGCCCTACCTTCCTCCGATAGGGGTGGGAAGTTCGCCTTCTCCACAAATGCAGATAACTTAACCTGATCTACCACCACCTCCGGAGCATAGAGGGTCCGATAGAAATGACCAAATTCATTAGCAATTTCTTAGGGATGTGTAATAAGTGAATCATGGGTATTGTACAGAGCCGGGATGGCCAATGTCACCTCTCTTTGGTGGAGCTGGGCAGCCAATAGGCGGCCTGCTTTCTCCCCATGCTCATAATGGCGGCCCTTTAGTCTCTGTAGGGCATATTCTGCACATGATGTGTAAAGAGAGTTAAGTTCCATTTTAGCGTGTTCCAGACATCGCCAGAGGGGTGTGGAGGGAGCCTGGGTATAGTCACGTGTACTATATAAGATACAGTCTTCCAGGGCTTTCTGCTGTTCACACCTTTGGGCATTGGCAAGGGCAGCATCTCTCATAAGTTGCCCCCTGAACGCCGCCTTAGCTGCAGCCCAGAGCAACTGAGGTGAGGCTACCAAGCCTTTGTTATTATGTAGGTACTCTGCGACATGAGATCTAACCTGCTCTTTCCCTTTTTCAGGGTGAGGCAACGGGAGGTATTAAGGCACCATGGTTTACGACCAGGAGAAACTTGACCTGGGGAAATTTGCCCGAGCCTTAGAGACAGTGAACCGGAGAGTGATCTGACAAGGCTGCTGGGAGTATCTCAGACTCCCTAACAGCTTTGAAGAGCTGATGTGAAATTAGTAAGTAATCCAGTCTGGATTGGGTCCCATGTACTGGGGAAACAAAAGTGTAATCGCGGTTGGTATGGTGTGAGAGACGCCAGTGATCCTGCAGGCTGTAGTCTGAAAGGATGTCTCCCAAAAGGGATCTGTCGGCATTGTTACCCGCATTGCTGCTGTTTGATCTATCTAGGATAGCATCCGGTGCTAGGTTCCAGTCCCCACCCAAAAGATATTGAGAAGTGCCGATCTCTATCAGTATCCTGTTAAGAGAGAAGAAGAAGGAACATTTAGAGCCAGTGGGGGCATAAATAGATCCCACGCATATTGTGGAGGAGCCCAGTACTAACTTGGCAAGGACATAGGGGGTGATTCTCACCCTGGCGGGCGGCGGAGGCCGCCCGCCAGAGTTCCCCCCTCCAGAATACCGCACCGCGGTCATTAGACCGCTGCGGGTATTCTGTGTTTTACACTGGGCTGGCGGGCGACCGCCAAAAGGCCGCCCGCCAGCCCAGTGTAAAACTACCTTCCCACGAGGACGCCGGCTCAGAATTGAGCCGGCGGAGTGGGAAGGTGCGACGGGTGCAGTTGCACCTGTCGCGAATTTCAGTGTCTGCAAAGCAGACACTGAAATTCTTTTTGGGGCCCTCTTACGGGGGCCCGCGACACCCCATACCGACATCCTGTTCCTGGCGGGAGAACCACCAGGAACAGGATGGCGGTATGGGGTGTCAGAATCCTCCATGGCGGCGCAGCTTGCTGCGCCGCCATGGAGGATTCATTTGGGCAGCGGAAAACCGGCGGGAGACCGCCGGTTTTCCACTTCTGACCGCGGCCGAACCGCCGCGGTCAGAATGCCCAGCGGGGCACCGCCAGCCTGTTGGCAGTGCCCCCGTCATTTTAGCCCTGGCGGTCTTGGACCGCCAGGGTTAGAATGACCCCCATAGCGTCCCTCTGTGTCGCACCATGTCTTGAGGAGCCTGAACTGTAAGGATTGACGAATGAGAATCGCCACACCGCACCTTCGTCCTGTGCCCTGCGTACCATCTTGCGGTGACGGTGCTCCGCTGTAGAGCACCCGGCCCACCCAATCCCTACACAGGTTTTCTGATTCTGAGGAGGATAGGTGGGTTTCCTGCAATAGAGCAATATCTGTGTTTTTGGATGTGCGATAAGATAGGATTTTTTGTTGAAAAATGTAGTGTGTCATGCCATGAACGTTCCAGGAAAGAACCTTTAGCGGTGCTGTGGAGCCCATTAAGAAATAGCAGTGATTCAGCTGTGAGAGGATTCAAGATCTCAGAATGGGAAGTATTCTAACTGGAGGGGCTATAGGGGGGTAATGCTGGACTCCGAATATGAATACTGTGATAAGGGGCAATTAAGGGAGGGGAAGGAAGAGTTTATGGAGGGTCCCCGGCTGAAGAATAGAAGAGGGTCAAATAGATAGGGAGTAGAGGACAAAGAAAAGAGATGAAATGGGAGAACAGATACCAATAGTGAGAGAAAGAGAGGAAAACAATGAATAGAAAGAGAGAGGGGGCAAATCTGCAGTTATAGCTGAGGGAAAAGGGACCCAGACCTCGTGCCCCTGTAGATAGGGAAAGAAGAGAAAAGGAAGCACAGAGCAATATCTGTGACAGGTAAGAAAACTCCTTACCTCCAGTAGTGCTGTTAAACTGCGGGTCAGTGCCGGCATGGTCCGCGCGACGCGTGTGTGCAGAGGAACGGGGGGACAAGAAGAGGTACGTGATTCATTTATATGGGCCGTCTATAAACCGCTGGGAAGAAGTAACACTTGGTGTTAGGTCTTCGGATGGTAGAGGGGAAGGGGGTGGGAGGAGAAGGATGGGGTGGAGCAATCATTACTATGGAGAGCAAGGTCCAATAGATAGAAAAGAGATATGACCAAGCACCTAGCTTTGACCATTTGTTGAGGGGTTCCAATAACCCGGATGGACTGGGACCGGGAGTAATGGGAGATAGTAAAAATCCAGTGGATCGAGTGAATTGGGCATGTGTGTCTATATCTGATCAAGGAATCATGCCATAGCAAGGTAACCGCACTCAATATTTGTCCCCTGGGGCCCGCTCATAGATAATCCTGGGCATAAATGCAGCAGTCCCCAGTAGTAACACTAAAACACAACCATAACTCTGAAACACCGGTGCCGCAGCTTGCGAATCCCCCCACACACCCTCCCCCAGCAATAAAGGAGAGATAGGAAAGTTCTGCAGTCAAAACACTTAGACGTCGACGTGGATGGCCCCTCCATGATGTTCTGCTTCTAGTTGGGCTATAGAGATGACATGGTAACATCAGGTATGATCAGTGGTTGACGGCTTCAGAGGAGAATGGGACTTGTCTCTGCCCTGGTCTTGGGTATGTGCGATCACTGCTTGCAGGGCATGGTCATGTCCATCCTGCAATTTAGACAGGCGATCGCATACCCTTCCTCTTTTCTGCAAAACAGCATGAGGTTGGGAGAAGGCAGTGGGTGCCAGAGAGGAGTCGCCCCCGGCAGAGGGATCCGGACCCAATGGCACAGTCCATGGGGCATTGAGCGAGGTCATCCAAGAATAAGCTAAGGTCCATAGGTTCCAAGAAGTCTTTCGATTTGCCATTGGGTGTGATTCACATACGATCTGGTTTGAGTAGTCCAAATTGAATGTCCAGTTTACGGAGTTGAGGCCGGAGAGCCAAAAACACATTGCACTTTTCATTAGTGATCCAGGAGAAATCTGCTGCCACTCTGACCTCATGACCCTCCAGCAAGAATGGACCCTTAGTCCGTGCGGTCAAAAGAACCTGCCGGGCTTGCTCATGACGGAGAAAGCACGCGATGATCTGGTGGGGTCGCTCTGAGGATATTGAATGAGGAGGGCCGATCCTGTGCACTCTCTGGAACTCGAGCAGTGACTAGAAGGTCAGTCTGGTAAGCTCTGGGAGCAAGCTTTCAAGGAATGCTTTGATATCAGTGCCTTCCTTTCTTTCTGCTATGCCAAAGAAAAGGATGTTATCTCTTCTTCCGCTCCTGTCCTCAAGGTCCGTGAGCTTGCCTCGCAGGGTCCGTATCTCTGCATCGTGTTCGGGCAGCAGCCCAACGTGTTCTTCTACAGTTGTGAGGCGTTGGTCTAAATCTGCTACCTTCTCACTGAAGCAGGCTATGTCCGTCCTGATAGAGGCAGAGGCTGCGGATAGGTCTGTAATCTTCAATCCATCGCCTCAAGGCACCTTCCAACCGCTGTAATCTCCTGCAAAATACAGTCAGTGACATCTATCGCTCAAGGGTCAGCCGGTACAGTCGTTGGGCTGGAGAGGGTCTGCTGGGCAGCCATGACTTTCAGCTGAGCTATGGCAGTAGTGCTTGCCAGAGGGTTTTCCACTGGGCATCGCCTCTAAGGATAAAGGATTCTGGGAGGGTCAAGCCGGCCTCCTCTGACAATGAAACTATATCTCCAGTCGGTGAGCCAAGGTATCAGCTCGGCAATGGGCAGGATCCTCAATGTACATTCTGCTATTGAGTGTCTGGCATAGCTGAGCAGGTTCCTACTAGGGAAGGTATCTGCAGTGATCCAAGGATAATAGACCCATTCCTGTAGGAGGCAAGTGGTTTGACTTCTCGTTGGGAGTGCGAGAGGTGTGGGCGCTAAAGGACTTTTCTTCCTATTCTGCTGTGTCTGGCGTGAGTGTGTATCCCAGCGTTGCAGGGGATCACAGTTTTGTCTGTGGATGAGGGATGAGTGGCGCTTTCGCCTTGCTCTTGCACGGAGGTTAATTGTTCGGATTGTCTCTAGGATGTACCGGAGTGGAGGCCAAAGGGAGATGCGGACACGATTGATCCTGCTATGTTGTGGGCCGACTGCGAAGCTTTGTGGACAGAGATCGTCGTCCCTGGCAGGGGGTAGCCCGTAATTGTAGATCACCAAAGTCTATGCCTCTAGGTCACCAGATGGTATGTCACCCACATGAGACCTAGTTCCTGGTGCCTCAGGGGTTGTGGCGTGTGAGGTAGCTCCTCTGGTTGGGGAGAACCTCTCCCCTTTCCGGGTCTCTCTACTGGGCAGCGGGGCACATAGGTGCTCAGTCTCCTTCCATACTCCTGTAATACGGACTGTAGAACTAAGTTTGCCTGTGTATAGGGCATGTGCTTTAAGGGAGGGGAGGGGTGCAACTCACCAGCCCACTATCCTTCTACCTCTCCCATGCAGCAAAAGGTGAGTAAAGTACCAGATCTGGAGCTAGTGCATATCCGCCTGAGCAACCAGCCCCAGCGTCTTCCATAAAGTCTTATGTTGCAATGGGGGGCCTCAGGATGCTTTGGAGCGATCCTTTATGGAGTTCGGGAGGGTTTCAATGCCTCGTAGTTTCTCTAAATCCCTCCTCTCATTTTTTTCTTTCCTGTCACGCCGTAGGCTAAAGGGGTCCTCCCTGTGCGGTTTCCGCATCTGTAGGGGGGGGTCCACGACCCTCATGGACCAGGGTGCCCTTTTCTTGCTTCTGCGGTCGGGGGCAGCCCTCCCGACTGCACACCACACTCCGCAGAGTTCCGGGGCCCCGGGCGTAATCGAGGCCGTGACCTCAGGCACCAATGCAGGCAACGTATCCTTTGTGGTTCTCCCGGCACCGGGCAGCAGTTTTCAACTCCGCTTTGCTCCGCCGCCCGGTCAGGATATATCGGGAGCCTCTACAGTGGCCCCCCTGCAACTGGGGCCCCCCCATAGCCTACGTCCCGCTTCACCGCACAGAGCTCCCCGTTCAGGCGGCCATGCTGTACGGCGGCCAAACCACGCCCCTTTTAGGTCTAAGTTTTACACTTTTGATCTAAACTTAAACTAAAAGTGTAAACTCAGAACAAAAGTCTAACTTTACTATAAGTAAAGTTTGACTTTAGATCTAAACTTAGACTTTTGGTCTAAACTTAGACTTTTGATCTAAGTTTATCTTTGTGAATCAGGCCCTACCTTGCTAGTTCTCAACATCTAAGCAGAAGAACCTGGAAAATCTACCTGCATTGGCATGGACAAGCCCAGGTCTGTGTTCCACTGTAAAGTCCATTCCCTCGAGGGAGGTGGATCAACTCAATAGCTTGGGGTTTCCCTTCTCATTTTCACTGCTAACCAGTGCTAAAGTGCATGTGCTCTCTCTTACAAATTTGGTATGATTGGATTATACCTAATTGGCATATTTAATTTACCTATAAGTCCCTTGCAAAGTGGTATCCCTATACCCAGGGCCTGTAAATTAAATGCTACTAGTGGGCCTGCAGCGCTGCTTGCGCCACCCACAGAAGTAGCATGTCAAACCTATCTAAGGCCTGCTAGCGCAGAGCCTGTATGCGCAGTTTTGTGCCACAGGGACCTGATATCTAAATTTACTTACCAGGCCCAGAACTCCCCTTTTACTACATGTAAGTCACCCCTAAGGTACGCCCTAGCTAGCCCTTTGGGCAGGGTGCCATGTATGTAGAAGGCAGGACATGTGCCATGTTGCGTGGCATGTCCTGGTAGTGACAAACAGCCTAACTGGGTGTCTCACTGCTGTGAGTGCAGTCTCCTCATAGGAAATGCCCTGCCTTATGTGTAAGGGGTATTGCCTTATTTATGAGGGGTAGCGTAGGCATGTTTGGTATGGTTGTGACAGTGGTAAGAAATGCTGCTTACTGGTGTAGGTGTATTTTTTATTACTATCACAGAAATGCCACTTCTAGAAAGTGCGCATTTATCTGTGCTTATGACTTTGGTGTTTTGCAGCTTGTCTCCAATCAACGTCTAGGCAGACTGACAGTTGGGGCTTTGTGCATACTTCTCAGACAGACTGAACACAGGGAGGGTGGAGGTGAAACAGAGGTGCATCTACATATTGTAAAGCCTTCCTGGGCTGAGAGAAGGGAGAGGCGGGGCACACCTGCATTTGTAAAGACTGTGTCCTGACCTCACACAATAGGGTCGTTAACTCCCCACTGATGTTTGGAGCCTGTGCGGAAAGGAGAGAGGGGGCACTCCCAGAACCAGTTGTAACTGGCTGGAACCTCCTCTCCCTACCATTGTGAAACACTGTAAGAACTGACGATAAGTACAGGGGAATTTTCCCCACAATTTGAACACACTTGGGACTTGAAACTGGACACAGAACGCTGATGAATGGACTCACCAGGAAACTACCTTGGACTGCTGCTGCTGTGCTGACCTGTGACCTGCCTGGTCACTAGAAGGACTGTCACCCTCTGCAAACCTTGTGCTGGCCTGTAGCTGGGCCCACCAGCCTGTGCTCCCCTTGTCTCCTGGTTGCTCCCAGGGGCAGGGTGCTGTGCCCCTGACCCCTGTAAGGCTCCCTCTAGGTCTGGACTAAGCACTGGAAAAAGCGCTCACTTGGAATTTCAGACCAGGGATCACCCCCGCAGCCGGGCTTTTAACTTTGCCCCCAGCGCTCTGAAAAGCGCTTACCTTCTGCCCGAATCACCGCCGCAGCCCGGGCTTATAGAAGTGCCCTCATGCTTGGAGGAGCACTTTTCTGCCGTGTACATCACCGCCGCGACCGGAGCGCTGCATCTGTGAGTAGCGCGAGGACCGCACTGTTCGTAGTGCCCCCAGGGCACTTGCCAAAGCCAAAGAAAGGAGCTGGGCCTCTCCTATTGTGCCCTCGGGTGACGCGCGCTTTATGGAGCGCCCCCGGGGCACACAACGGCACCAACTCTCGGAGCTGCCTCCCTCGAGGACGAGGGACGGCAGCAGGGCAGCTCGCACACCAGATCGGGTGCGGCCGCAGAAGGAAGCAGACAAGGAGACTCAACGAAGGCCCCTGCTCCTTCTACCTCTTTTGGGCAGCCGCACCACGGACAAGGGCGGCTGCCCTCTTTTTACGCAGGACACGGGGAAAAACGGGAGTTCCCTTCTCCCCGGTCACTGCCCTAGGGGTGCGATCGCCCCCCCCCTTCGAATCTTTTTGGGCCCCCCCGCTTCGGAGAGGGCCACTAGAGGCCAGGGGGGCCCCACAAGGATCGCGGGTCCCCGGAGTGGCCCGTTCCTTTTTACAGTAGGGAGGGTGCAGATCGCCCCTCTCTCCCAGGAGACCGGCGAGGCCCCTGTTTTCCGCGCATAGAAGCGCCGGGCCCCCATACTCCTCCTTAGGCACTGGAAGTGCCTCTTCTACCAACACCCAGGTACTCTTTAGGAAATCTAGGCTCTAGGAGTCTAATATAGACTTGTAGACGCTTACTGTTTCCTACCTGGTGATTGGTTATGCATATATGTGCTAAATGTTCCTTTTATGGGCATGTCTAGCTGATGTGTACTTATATGACTTGTGGTATATTCTCTAATGTTCCTTTTATGGGTATTTAGGAATTGTTCATGATAAGTGCATACATCTTTTACTCTAATTCCTGACTACTGCTTATGTTGCAGAACCCTGAGTACTTAACGTGTTCTAATGTGACAACTGCATATTCTTGCAGAGTATTAGTAACTTGTATAACCTTCTGACAACTGCTAAGGTAGCAGGGTATTACTTATGTATAATGTTGGTCTAATTATGTTTTGTGCAATACAGATTATTTTTACACAGCTCAGTGTTGTGTTTACTTTGTGGTGCACATTTTGCGTCACGTGTGTTGTGTGTTGTGCAAACGCTTTACACATTGCCTCCAGGTTAAGCCTGACTGCTCGTGCCAAGCTACCAAGGGGGTGAGCAGCGGTTATCTTGGCCGTGTAACTCCCTAGCCCTGACTAGAGTGGGTAGGTTCTGCCTGGCTGAGGTGAATACCCTAGCCAACCAGAAACCCCATTTCTAACAATACCCGTACCTTGTATTATCGGGTATATCACGCAGGGGAAAAGTGGCTCCACCCCACGGAGACCACTAAAGAGGAGATGTTTGATGCTATTGTTTTAGAACAATACCTTGACGCCCTCCCAGCCACCACTCGCAATTGGGTCAGCCAGCACCCTGATCTCACAAACTGATCAGCCATTGATCTTGCTTGTGCCTTCCATCGTGCTCCCGAGTTTCGAGGGGCCCATCCGAAGGCCACGTCTATGACCCTGCGAGAGCCGGTTTCTAAACCTATCTCCACCTGCCCAATAGCAGGCTCCAGTACAGAGAGAACAGCCATATCCCATCCCAATCCTTCCAGGGACATCATGACTGGCCCACAATGTTTTCATTGTTCCGAATGGGGCCATATAGCCCGGCGTTGGCCATTGAAAAAAGATACCGAATAACCAATGGAGATAGGTATGATGAAAGGCAGAGTTTTGTGGCTGGGACATAATAAGACTAAATATACTACAAAAATGAGAGTGAATAAAGAAGAAAGGAACATACTTATTGACTCCGGGTATAGCCAGAGTGTAGTGAAACAAGACTATGTGCAGCCCGACCAGTGGATCCCCAATGCCCAAGTTTTAGTACCCTGTGTCCATGGAGATTGGAAATCCTATCCCATGGCCACGGTCCTGATTAATTGGAGAGGACAAGAAGAATGCCTGTCTGTAGGGATGATTCCCGACCTCGGGGAGGACATAATTATAGGGACCGACTACGACGCTTTTGCATACTTATTGAATAACGCCAACCAGGAGCATACAGCAAATTTGTGGTGGAAGGAAGCTCCTTTTGTGACCTCCGAGATCGAGGAGCATAGTATTAGCAAGAAGCTCAGTAAAAAACAGAAATGCAAACAGAAGCAGGGATATCGGAGAAAGGATGACGACACTCAGCTCTCGGTCCCCACTGACCCAAAACCCATAATGACTGTAGCAGGAAGTTTTCGACAGGTCCAAAGGGAGGATCCCACTCTGAAAAATGCATGGCATAGTGCCTTAGCCCCAGATGGGGCTCGGTAGGTCCTATGTTCACCATTACGAATGACTTGTTGTATCGGAAATGTCCCAATACTCCAGGGAAAAACCCTCAGTTATTAGTGCCCAAAGCCTATCGAGAACAAATACTCCACCTGGCCCACGGGGATAACTGGGGAAGACATTTAGGGAGGGAAAAAACAGAGGCAGCAGTTCTACAGCGGTTCTATTGGCCGGGAGTTTACAGGGATATTAGAAAGCATTGCCTGGTATGTCCAAAATGTCAACTCATAAACCCCTCATAAAACCGTACCGTTGCTTTACAACCTTTCGCCATTATAGACATCCGGTTTTCCTGGTTGGGGATGGATTTGGTGGGGCCTTTAACCCTGTCCGTAAAGGGACACCAGTATTTGTTGGTTTTAGTTGACTATGCCACGAGATGCCCAGAGGTCATACCAATAGCCAGTATGAACACTAAAACCATAGCTCAGGCTATGATTGAATTTTTCTCCCGTGTAGGTTTCCCCAAAGAGATTCTTACCGAACAGGGAACACCGTTTATGTCAAGACTCATGTCCGAGATTTGTCATACCGCCTGGGTAAAACAAATATGGACCTCCGTATACCACCCCCAGACAGATGGTCTGGTGGAGCCCTATAATAAGACTATTAAAACCTTACTGAGAAAAGTCATAAGCGACTCTGGAAGAGATTGGGGAAGAAATTGGCTTTAGTTCTCTACGCATTACAAACTCATATACAATGCTCCACCGGACATAGTCCTTTTGAATTGTTATTTGGCAGACAGCCGCGTACTTTATTAGATATGCTGTCTGAACAGTGGGAAGAGTCGGAAGATTAATTAAAGGACATTCTCTCATATACCAAAGATCTTAGAGAAAATCTACATACTATATGGGAAGAGGCTCACAAAACATTGAGGGATGCACAAGCAAAACAAAAAGCATATTGTGACACCCTTAGCACACTACGTAGATTACCCGTGGGAGACGAGGTGTTGGTTCTCTTACCCAGTAGTGAAAATAAACTACTGGCCTGATGGCAGGGTCCATATAAAGTCCTAGACCAAGTCACTCCTACAACCTATAAGATTGAGATACCCCACGGAACTGGTAGAGAACAAATCTATCATATTAACCTCCTTAAAAAATGGTACGAGAATACGGAGACTCATACAACTCTATATATATCCCCTGAAAGTGTAAACGAGATTTCGATGTATCCCACAAAGGCAGACACTCAGACCAACCTACCAATTCCCCAAGTGAATGAGAACTAATCCCCAAAACAAAAAAAGCACCTAGAACACATGGTCCTTACTAGCCTTGATGTAATTTTCCAAAAAACGAGGTAGGACCCACCTGATACAGCACCATATCTGTACTATTGGGGACAAAATAGCCCGACAACAGCCCTATAGAATACCAGAGGCCAAACGACAGGTAGTGGAATAGGAAGTACAGAATATGTTGGACGCCGGTATAATTGAGCCCTCTTCCAGCCCATGGTGTTCGCCGGTGATCCTAGTGCCCAAACCCGATGGGACCACCAGATTTTGTGTAGACTTTAGGCAGGTAAATGCATTATCTCATTTCGATTCCTACACAATGCCCCGGATTGATGAGGTATTGGAACGTTCAGGACAGGCTGCTTATATGACCACCCTGGATTTAACGAAGGGGTATTGGCAAATACCCCTTAGAACCGAAGATAGAGAAAAGACGGCATTTGCCACCCCCTCAGGCCTACATCAGTTCACCGTTATACCGTTTGGTCTACATGGGGCACCAGCTACTTTTCAGCTCCTCATAGACGTAATGCTTCGCCCTTTCCAGGCGTTTACAGCTGCATACCTGAATGACACAGTCATTTATAGTGGCACCTTTGGAGGAGCACCTTGACCATCTACATCACGTTACACAAGATTTACGTGCAGCCCACCTTACTGCAAACCCTGAAAAGTGTAAATTGGGACATACTACCATTAGATACCTCGGTTATATCTTAGGGGAAGGAAAGGTCAGACCCCAAATTGAGAAGGTACAAGCCATTATGCAATTGCCCCTTCCCTGTCATAAAAAGACATCAGAGCTTTCCTGGGCATGGTGCGGTATTATTGACGGTTCATACCTCCGTATTCTGAGATGGCCGCCCCCCTCACAGATTTGCTGGGTAAGACTAAACCCAATCGTCTGACGTCCCTCACAGACTCTGAGAGACATAGTTTTGAGTACCTTAAATCTCTATTGACCTCTGAACCGGTGCTCTGTTGTCCTGATTTTGGCAAGCCCACCTCATCCAAACGGATGCCTCCGATCTGGGTCTAGGTGCTGTGTTATCCCAAGCGGATGAGGAGGGGCTTCTTTACCCTGTTGTCTATATCAGTAGAAAACTGTTGCAGCGTGAAGAACATTATCCAACCCTTGAAAAAGAGTGTTTGGCCATCAAGTAGGCTGTTGAGTCCCTCCGTTATTATTTGGCTGGACGTCTTTTTACTTTGATAACGGATCACGCCCCTTTGACGTGGTTAGCTCGACACATGGACACTAATGCTCATATCCTCAGATGGTTCCTTTCATTCCAATCTTTCTCCTTTCAGGTTTTTCATTCCCCGGGGTGCCGTCAGACCAACGCTGACCACCTGTCCTGGTACCCATTGGACGCGTGGCTCTATCAGCCACTTCCTAGAGTGATTGTGACAGGCCGATGTGTTGGTTGGACCCGTTGTACCCCTCGGGCGCCGATGCTATGCTGATTCCCTCGGGGAGGGAACCAATCCGCTGCTGCTTCCGGGTGACGGTGGGCAGCAACAGCTGCTTTACGCCACCGCCAGGTTTGAAATGGCAGAAGGCGGCGATTCCGAGGAGCGCTGCGAGTACGAGGAGGAAGAGAAGAAGAAGGAGAAGGGACAAATCACAGCAGCGATGTGACCACAGGAGCAGGCGAAGTCAGAGAAAGAGGCAGCGGTGAGAGGATCAGCAGGAGCAGGTTGAAGGAAACCTTTCCTCGTGGCGAACACGGGAGACCCCAAGACCACCTCCAGCACCAAGGATGCTACAGGGGTCCAGGAGGCAGTGCGCCCAAACTCCGGCCACGCTCTAGGGAGAGCATGGCCTCTGCAGGTGCGTGGACAGGGCATACCTGTCGGGGAAGGGGAGGTGGTGGAAGGGAAGGGGATGTTACATTAAGACTATGGTGGTCATTACAACCCTGGCGGACGGTGTTAAAGCGGCGGTAAGACCGCCAACAGGCCAGCGGTAAAAATATTGCAATTACAACCGTGGCGGAAACCGCCAACAAAGACAGCCACTTTAACACTCAGACCGCCACAGCGGTAAAAGCAAACAGCTCGGCAGTCACCGCCAACAGACAGGCGGAAGACAATGTACCGCCCACACTATTATGACAGGCCAATCCGCCACCTTTTCCGGTGCGGATTCACCGCGGATAAAAACACGGCGGAAACAGTGATTTCGAATGAAAAACTCTCACCTCTACCCACTCCACGAGGAAGGAGGACACCATGGGGCCGGAACTCCATATTTTTCCTGCGATAGTCTTCCTGCTCCTGTACCAGGAGCACCAACGGCGGCACCTACGACACAGGGAAGGGGGGAGGCAAAAAACAGGGACACACACACGCAACACCCCCACCCCCACCCACACCCACTACAACACACACGCCAATGCATATCTATACATCACAGTTACACCCCCTAACCCCGCGGAAGAATGCAAAGACAAAAGGAAATGAGTGTAACCATTGTAATATATCCAAATTCAGTATGCAAAAATATACATATATACACTATTAACAAAATATACACCACGATTAGTAGTCCAGGTATAGCACCATTCATAGTCCGTGGACCACTGGGCCCAAAATGCATGGGCGAGGCCCCACACACGATACCCGATCAAAACAGAGAGAACACTGCAGGGTCATCAGATAGAAATACAACAGGCACCTCAGGGGGAAGGGAAGGGGGGGCACCTCAGCCGGATGAGTGCACAACGCCAGATCCACGAGGGGGCACGATGCCCATTGATGTATCCTGGGGAGTGCAAAGCCACAGTCTCTCAAGTCTCTCCAGTGGGTGGTTTGTCCACTGTTCAGTCCTGGGGAGTGCAAAGCCACAGTCTCTCAAGTCGCTCCAGTGGGTGGTTTGGCCACTGTTCAATCCTGGGGAGTGCAAAGCCACAGTCTCTCAAGTCTCTCCAGTGGGTGGTATGCGCACTGTTCAATCCTGGGGAGTGCAAAGCCACAGTCTCACAAGTCTCTACAGTGGGTGGGTTGCCCGCTGTTCCATCCTGGGGAGTGCAAAGCCACAGTCTCTCAAGTCTCTCCAGTGGGTGGGTTGCCCGCTGTTCAATCCTGGGGAGTGCAAAGCCACAGTCTCACAAGTCACTACAGTGGGTGGGTTGCCCACTGTTCCATCCTGGGGAGTGCAAAGCCACAGTCTCTCAAGTCTCTCCAGTGGGTGGTTTGCCCGCTGTTCAATCCTGGGGAGTGCAAAGCCACAGTCTCTCAAGTCTCTCCAGTGGGTGGTTTGCCCGCTGTTCAATCCTGGGGAGTGCAAAGGCACAGTCTCTCAAGTCTCTCCAGTGTGTGGTTTGCCTGCTGTTCAATCCTGGGGAGTGCAAAGCCACAGTCTCACAAGTCTCTACAGTGGGTGGGTTGCCCACTGTTCCATCCTGGGGAGTGCAAAGCCACAGTCTCTCAAGTGGATAACAGTCTCCACTGGTTCTGGAGGGGGACTGGTGCCCAGAGTGCTTCATCCTGTGCAGGACAGACGCAGTGGATGCATGTCTCCACTGGTTCTGGAGGGGGACTGGTGCCCAGAGTGCTTCATCCTGTGCAGGACAGACGTAGTGGATGTATGTCTCCACTGGTTCTGGATGGGGACGGACTGGTGCCCAGAGTGCTTCATCCTGTGAAGGACAGACGTAGTGGATGCATGTCTCCACTGGTCTAGAGGGGGACTGGTGCCCAGAGTGCTTCATCCTGTGCAGGACAGACATAGTGGATGCATGTCTCCACTGGTTCTGGAGGGGGACTGGTGCCCAGAGTGCATCACTCACCCCGTGAGTGTCCCTGTTGTGTCAGTGCCCCTGCCGCTCATGGGCTAGCGATGCTTGACTTGGCGGTCCTTGCCCTGTTCAGCGGTGCTTGACTTGGCGGTCCTTGCCCTGTTCAGCGGTGCTTGCCCTGTTCAGTGGTGCTTGACTTGGCGGTCCTTGCCCTGTTCAGCGGTGCTTGCCCTGTTCAGCGGTGCTTGACTTGGCGGTCCTTCATTGGCCAGCTGGGCTGGGGCTGGCGGTCCTTCATTGGGCAGCTGGGCTGTGGCTGGCGGGGCCCTCCTGGGCAGCTGGGCTGTGGCTGGCGGGGCCCTCCTGGGCAGCTGGGCTGTGGCTGGTGGGGCCCTCCTGGGCAGCTGCGCTGGGGCTGGCGGTGGCCTCCTGGGCAGCGATAATGGGGCTGGCGGTGGCCTCCTGGCCAGCGGGGATGATGGCGGTCCTCTCCGCCATGCTGCTCCTCCCAGACTTGACGGGTTTCTTCTGCCCCTTCCCCACCTTGGGAGGAGTCACAGCTGAGTCCACACTCCCCCCGGGACCCCTGTGAGTGGCTTGGGTGGCTGGAGTCTTCCCCCTCTCCCGCCGGGCACTGGCCAACTTCTGGTTCTTCACAGGGGGGGGGGACTGGCTGTGCTGTTGCTCCATGCCACATTGGCTGTCCTGGTGGCCGGCACCACTGGTCCCGTTGATTTTGTGGCTGAGGTGCTAATTCGGGACCTATGAGTTGGACGGGGGGTGGGAAATAGGTTAAGGGTGGACAGGAAAAGTTGTTTGGACAAACTGGGATGGGTAGCTGGAGGGGGTTTGGGAGTGGAGGAAGAGGTGGTGGTTGCAGGAGGTGTAACTTTTGTGGCTTTGGGTGCAGGTGCATGCGCTGGAGGCTGTTGTGAGGTGGATGTCTGTTGGGTGGGTGTGTGCCTGCGTTTGTGTATCTTGGGAGGGGGCGTCACAGACACACTGGGAGAGGACACAGGGGACGTGTGAATGGTAGTGGGGCTGTGACTGCACGTGAGCGGGATGTGCTAGTGGGTGTGCTGGTGCGGGACGTAGTGGCTGTAGTGGTAGGGCATGCACGTGTGAGTGTAGACGAGACTGGGAGGGAGAAGGGAGACAAGGAGGAGGGGGACACAGTGGAGGCAGTGGATGTTAGTGTGTCTGTATGTGTGTGATGCTTGCGTGAGTGCCTGTGGAATGTGTGGTGCTTATGTTTGCCTGAGCTTCCCTTGTGTGGTGAGTTGTGTGCAGGCTGGTCTGATGGTGTGCTTGGGATAGGCAGAGGTACAGGGGATTGGGTCTGGGTGGAGGAAGTTGGAGGGGGGAGGCTAGACACAGGGACAATGGCTGCCATCAGTGCTGAGGCCAGAGTTTGAAAGGTTCGATGAAGGGCAGCCTGACCAGAATGAATGCCCTCCAGGAATGCATTGGTTTGTTGCAACTCCCTTACTACACCCTGGATGGCATTCAAAATGGTAGACTGCCCAACAATGAGGGACCTGAGGAGTTCAATGGCCTCCTCACTGAGGGCAGCAGAGGTGACAGGGGCAGGGGCTGAGGTGCCTGGGGCGAAGGTGATGCCCACCCTCCTGGGTGAGCGGGCACAGGGCACATGCTGAGGGGCTGTTGGGAGGGCGGTGCTGGTGGGGGGGTGGCGGCTGTACCTGTAGTAGTGGGGGGCACAGATGTTGCCGCCACCACAAGGGAGATCCCATCGGAGGACGAGTCTGTGTCGCTGGTTTCAGCTCCTGTCACCGCCGTGGTGCTCCCCTAACCCTCTGTCCCACTGGTGTATTCAGAGTCCATAGTGTGGCCCTCCATGGCCATGTGGGATGCAGCTCCCTCGTGCTCCAGTGCCACTGCTCCTCCACCTGATGATGCTAATGCACACAAGAACAGGGAGACCGCAAAAAAGGGGGGGGAACAGAAGAAAGACATGTTGAGTGCATGGCTTACCGCTACTGTTGGCGGACAAGACAGACACAGCAGCCCTCTGCACTACGTCGCGCTGTTGGGCTCTACAGTGCAATTCCTGGGAAATGGCCTACAAGGCTATGGACGACATCTGCACACATAGATGACACAGGTGCATGAATAGCCGTACTTGGCACTCTACAGAGGTGGGTGGGGGGCCACAGGGCCATGCCTTACAAAGGGGCCTAGCCTACGGAACTCGCCCTGGCCTAGGGAAACCCACAGCCCTCCTCCCTCACCCAGACCCCTCCACTGCGCGCAAAGTCAGCTGAATGAGAGTGTACTCACCCCCTTGTGTCTGCTGTGATGCCCTCAAGTGCCCATCCAACTCCGGGTAGGCCACCGCTAGGATCCGGAACATCAGGGGGGTCATGGTTCGACGGGCACCCCTCCCACGTTGGGAGGCCCTCCCCAGCTGAGCCTCCGCCGTCTTCTTTCTTCAAGAATATCCTCCCATCTTTTACGGCAGTGGGTGTTCCGTCTGTGGTGGACCCCCAGGGTCCGGACGTCCTTGGCGATGGCACGCCAAATATCCTTCTTCTGGTGGGCGCTGACCTACATGAAATGTACAGGGGAAGAAGAGAAGTCATTACCCACTGCGCCGTCAAAGTGAGTGGCCCCCATCCCTACCCTTGCCATGTGGCACATGCACCCACCGTCTGTCATGCACTCAGAACTCTGCCCCCTTCCTTCTTACAACCAGCCCTCTCTGTACTTACCTGTTGGTCTGGAGGACCGTAGAGTAGCGTGTACTGGGGGAGGACCCCATCGACGAGCTTCGCCAACTCCTCCGATGTGAAGGTAGGGGCCCTTTCCCCAGACACTGTAGCCATAGTCGCTTCCAGACGCAGGTCACAACAGCACTTGCAGTGTAGGTCCTCTCCTGTTGAAGGTCAGGTATCAAGTGAGGGAACAAATAGAAAATGGCAGTCACGTCCGCGGCTGTGCGTACCGTTACCACCGGCATACATCGTCATTGGCTCCTGGAACCCATAGGGCCAAATGATAACCACTGCTGAATTGCACAGCGGTCTTCGACCACCTACCGCGATGCTGCACAATGCCAGCGCAGTTACCTCATTTCCCCTTGTCCCTCCTTACAGGTCAGGCTGCCGCCATATCAGGCGGCCACATGGCAGGCCAACTAACTGCGTCACACCTATTTAGGCCAGGAATACGGACAGACAAAGGCACACAGAGATAATTTCACGATTGTGCTAAACAGCCTTGTAAAACCTATGTGGTGTATGATCCTCTGCTCACCCTTATCCTCCATAGGGCACGTCGCTGGGGCAGGTGATGAGATGGCACCAACTTCCGGTGTACAGACCCCTGGTGGACCTGTCGACAATGGAAGGCAGACACATCATTATCACTTACAGACTTGATCGTGCAACAATCCAGGAACTGTGTGCCCAGTTGGAGCCAGACCTGATGTCAGCTTTCTGCCATCCCACAGGAGTCCCCCCTCTAGTGCAGGTCCTGTCAGTGCTCCATTTCCTGGCAAGTGGGTCCTTTCAAACAACAGTGGCCATGGCATAAGGGATTTCACAGCCAATGTTCTCTAACGTGTTGTCCAGAGTGTTATCTGCCCTGCTGAAACACATACGCAGCTACATCGTTTTCCCTCAGGTGGAGGATTTGCCCACAGTGAATGGTGACTTTTATGCCCTGGGACATATCCCCAATATCATTGGTGTCATTGATGGTACACATGTGGCATTTGTCCCCCCCCCCCCCCCCACAGGAATGAACAGGTGTACAGAAATCAGAAAAGCTACCATTCTACGAATGTGCAGATTGTGTGTTTGGCAGACCAGTACATCTCCCATGTGAATGCCAAGTATACTGGCTCAGTGCATGACGCTTACATTTTGAGGAATAGCAGCATCTCTTATGTGATGGGGCATCTCCAGAGGCACTGTGTGTGGCTAATAGGTGAGCTCAAGCTCCCCACTCAGTTTAAATCAGTGTCTGCATATGGGAGACTCCCTAATGTCTGGAGGATGTCTAACAGTTGTCCCTCGATATCTGCAGGTGACTCTGGTTATCCCATCCTGTTGTGGCTACTGACCCCAGTGAGGGATCCCAGGACAAGGGCAGAGGAACGCTACAATGAGGCACATGGGCGAACTAGGAGTATAATAGAGTGCACCTTTGGCCTCCTTAAGGCCAGATTCCGGTGCCTCCATCTGACAGGTGGCTCCCTATACTACTCACCGAAGAAGGTGTGCCAGATCATCGTGGCATGCTGTATGTTGCACAACCTGGCTTTTCGACGCCAGGTGCCTTTTCTGCAGGAGGATGGGCCTGATGCTGGTCTTGTGACAGCTCTGGAGCCTGTGGTCAGTGAAGAAGAGGAGGCAGAAGAAGAAGATATAGACAACCGAAACAACATCATCATGCAATACTTCCAGTGAGACATAGGTAAGAGGATGGCACTGCTTCACACATCTCATACTACTGTAGGACATAGCATAAATCTGCCTTTTTACCTCTGTGTATGGACCCTGACATGTTACTTTGCTTTTCCATTTCACAGATCTGGGTCCCACTTAGTGCCCTCTGCTATGTTTACTGCTGCCCAACAACTGTGTACCATTGGTATGTGAACATGAACATTGACATTGCTATATTTCTGAGAGGTTGCGATTACACATTTGTGAAAGTACAGAGTGACTCCAGATTGTTTTGTGATTCAAGGGTGTTTATTTCTGTGCTAATAAGTGGAGGTGTGTGTGCAATGGGCTGGGGTGATGGTGGAGGAATGTCCATGGTAGAGCTCAGTCTCTTGGTCTCACAGGTGCATTGTCCCAGGGGGGTATAGGAAGGGGGGCAATGGCAGTTTAAGGTGGACAGGGTGACAAAGTGGGACAGAATGGTGACAATCAGGAGGGTCTTATTTCCTGGTGGGGGTCTTGGCAATGTTCTCTGTCTTGTTCCTGGATCTCAGGGACCGTTTGCGGGGTGGTTCTCCTTCTGCGGGGGTGGGGTGCTGGTGGCCTGTTGGTCCTGTGGCGGTGCCTCCTGTCCACAAGCGCCGGCGGAGGTGGAGGGCTGTTCATCGTCCAGGCTAGTGTCAGGGGCCTGTTTGTGCCACTGTGTCCCTCATGGTGTTGGTCAGGTCTGCCAGCACCCCTGCAGTGGTGACCAGGGTGGTGTTAATGGACTTCAAGTCCTCCCTGATCCCAAGGTAGTGTTCCTCCTGCAGCCGCTCGGTCTCCAGAAACTTGGCCAGTACCGTGCCCATGGTCTCCTGGGAATGGTGGTATGCTCCCATGATATTGGAGAGTGCCTTGTGGAGAGTGGGTTCTCTGGGCCTGTCCTCCCCCTGTCGCAGAGCAGTCCTCCCAGCTTCCCTGTTGTCCTGTGCCTCTGTCCCCTGAACCGTGTGCCCACTGCCACATACCCCAGGTGCCTGATTGTCTTGGGTTGGTGGGTTTGCCTGGTGTCCCCGTAGTGTCAGACACACTGCTGATTGATGTGTCCTAGGGACAGAGTGATGGGCCCGCTGGGTGGGTGCTGTGGTGGTGTTTCCTGAGGGGGGAGGGTCTGTGGTGGTTTGTGACTGTGGCAGGGGAACCGACTGTCCAGAGGTCCTTGATGGGCCAGGCTGGTCATCTTGATCCCGGCGTGCAGAGCTGCTGTTATCACTGTGGGCCTCTTTTGTGGGGGGACTGGATATATCTGGCACCTCCTGTCCGGTGACATTGGGTATGGGTCCTGTTGGGGTGTAAATGCAGAATTTTAGTATCTGTGTGTGCCATCTTGTGCATTAGGTGAGTTACCCTCTACTCATGTGCTTGCATTATTATGTTTGCCCTTGTGTGATTAGTGTTTTGGGGTCTGGGTGGGTATCTGTACTGGACGTGCTTTGGTGATGGGGGTCCATTCATAAGTGTTGCATGCAGGGCTTGGTATTGGGATGGCTGGGTTGTGATAGTGGGGCATATGTGAGGTGTTGGCATGATGGGGATGAGGCTGGGGGTATGTGATGGCATGCAGGTGGGGTGGAGGGATATGGTAGTTTAAATATGACTTACCAGAGTCCAGTCCTCCTGCTACTCCTGGGTGGCCCTCAGGATGCAGTATTGCCAAGACTTGCTCCTCCAATGTTGTTAGTTATGGGGGAGGAGGTGTGGGTCCACTGTCAGTCCTCTGTAAAGCAATCTGGTGTCTGGATACCACTGAATGCACCTTTCCCCGTAGGTCGTTCCACCTCTTCCTGATGTCATCCTGTGTTCTTGGATGCTGTCCCACTGCGTTGACCCCGTCAACGATTCTCCGCCATAGCTCCATATTCCTAGCAATGGAGGTGTGCTGCACCTGTGATTCGAATAGCTGTGGCTCTACCTGGATGATTTCCTCCACCATGACCCTGAGCTCCTCCTCAGAAAACATGGAGTGTCTTTGAGGTTCCATAATATGGTGTGGGTGATGTGTGAGGTGATGTTTGTTGTGCTGTGTGATGTGTTGTGTTGGGGTTTGTTGTTTGAGGTGCGTGGATGTTGATGGTGTTGTGTGCCTGTGGATGCTGGTGTTGTGTTTGCTATTCTTTTTTCTCAACTTTTTCAAAAAAATGTCGTAAGGGTTTGTGGGTGTTTTATAGTGGTGTGAGTGTGTGGGTGTGGTGTGTGTATGTGTATCAGGTGTGTGTATTTTCCAATGTAGTTGTGTTTTGTAAGTGTGTGTGTATTTTGAGCGCGGCAGTGTGTACCGCCAATGGATTACCGCAGTTGAAAGACCACTGCGTTGATTCGTGGGTCGTGATAGTGTGGGCATATTCTTGTTGGCGTGACGGTGTAGGTTTTGGTATCTCCAGTTTATCACTGACCTTTGGTGTGGCGGACTTGTGTGGGTGTCTGTATTGTGGCGGATTCCAAGATGTGGGTCGTTATACCTGTAGCGGATTTTATGTTGGTGGCCTTCAGCACGGTGATAAGCGCGATTTACCCCCAGGGTTGTAATGAGGGCCAGAGTCTCTCTCTTTATGCCCTAGCTGATGGCAGTCCGGGCATACCCAAGCCTTCACAAAGAAAAATGTTTCTTACCTTTGCTCCCCCCACTTAATTTTAGCAAAGGCGCAGGACATTTGGACAAGCTTTTGGGGCCTTTGTGAGAATTGCTTCTTTCCTCTTTCCACCAACTTTCTTATCAACCGCCAGGGACGTTTTGGATACATGGGTGAGCACATACTCATTAGCTGCCTTACACAGTTATCTGGGATTAGATCATTTAGAATCCACTACATGATGGTGTAACAACTCTGAAGAACAGTCACTTAAAATGTTTATCTTGACAATAAAACTATATCACATTTCTTCCCCTTGGAAGAGCTCTGGGCATACCACTGAGTTGTGTCTAGGGAAATGGGAATCTGCCCTTGCAAACCATCTCTGAAACAGGATTTCTTTTTGTTGGAAATGGCCCTCTGTACAGAGCACCCCCAGACCTTTTGCTTTCCTCCTCCTTTTTTTTGCTGGACTTTTGCTTGTTGGCCTTAGGACTCTGTGCACCTTACCACTGCTAACCTGTGACAAAGTGCTTGTGCTCTGTCCCTAAAACATGGTTTGATTGGCATTTTTCATTTACATGTACATCTATTGTAGAGTGGTATACCATATATCCAGGACCTATAAATTAAATGCTACCAGTGAGTCTGCAGCACTTATTGTGCCACACCTTAAAACTTGTTCCAGGCCTGCCATTGCAGCCTGAATGCAGTGTCCCACTGCCATGTATACTTGGGATTTAAAACCCCTTGACAGGCCTTGAACTCCCCTTTTAATACATATAATTCACCCGTAAGGTAGGCCATGAGCAGCCCATAGGGCAGGGTGCTGTGTGATTTTATAGGTAGGACATGTACTTTTTAGTTTTACATGTCCTAGTAGTGAAAAACTCCTATATTTGTTTTCTCAATGCTGAGAGACCTACTTCTCTCATGGGGTAACTTTGGGGATGGCTTATTAAATTAATACGCTGTAATTCCTAAACCAGAGGTGGTAGATATGCCATGATTGGTATTGGTATAAACCCCCATTTTCCTGCCCTTAGCTGTCTGTGCCTGCAGCCTGCCTTAGGTCACATGACTTGGTGTAACTAACAGTTTGGACTTTGTGGATTCAACCCAAACAGCCATGCAATAGTGGGATTAGCAAGGCCTGAAAGGCCTTTCCAATGGCAGAATGAGGGGGGGGGGCAGAACTGAGCACAGCCCCACTCACATCATACTAGTGTGAGCTCTGCTGCCACACAATAGGCTTAACAACCCCGCATCGTCAGTGCAGCCAGCTAGGAGCCAGGGTAGGAGAGGCAGAATATTCCTCCAACTTTAGAGAAATTTTCTGGAAATTTCACCAACTATTAGGAGCATGGCACCACGGTATAAAAATAGGGCTCTCAGACCTCCTCCTCAGTTAACTACTGGACCTGCAGAAGGGCTCTCAGAAGACTGCCTCCTGCTGTGACCTGCTGTGCACTCTACCAGACTGCTGTTGTAACTGGAAGGACTGATTTGCTGTCTGGAGCTTGCTTGGAACCTTTAGAGGCCAATGCTGCTGCAAAGCCCTGTATCTCCACTTTCACCCAGGACTTCAGAATTGACGAAAATAGCTAGTTTATCTGGTCTTTGAGCCACCGGGACATAATAGACTCCCTTCATCTTTAACCTGCACCTGGATCTAGCCTATGTGAGTCCTGAATCCTCAAGAGGTCTCCAGCCACTCCGAGACCCTTGGTTGTGGTGTCAAAGGTGCCCAGATGACAAATTTCCAAAAGTGAGGACTTCTACAAACTTTTGCCTAAAACTACTCTGAGAATCAGGAGGAGACCAGGACCAACCTGCTAGCCTGTCCACCCGAGGTCCATCACCAGTTGGATTGACTTCACAGATTCTCCCACTATTTTGCTCTCCATAGCAGCAAATCCTCTTCAGCGACTCCTCGTGAAAGGGGTTTCCGACCCTGTGGAACTGTCTTTGGCTACAGTCTTCTGCCTTGTCCTGCTGGAGATTTTCAACTTCCATTTTGAAGTCTGAAGGTAAAATCGTCACCGCTGCTTTGCTCCACGGCTACCCAATGATGTTGCTCCCTCCTCGGACACTCCCGTAGGCTTGCCCACTGAACTATCTTCTCTGAGACTTTTTTTCAAAATTTACTAAGTCCGAAGGTAAACGCTGACCAGGCCCAATCCACTTTGTGTATCGAACTGCGCTCTGTTGTGGTCGGCCTTAATTTTTTACTTCGTCCGGGTCCAGCACGACCAGATGTCTGTGTTTGGTACTTTTCATTTTTAAGCTCTATTTAGCTCTGAAAACTTTAAAAAAAATCATAATTCAGGTTCTGCTAATTGGATCCTAATGGTTTTGGTGTCAAATAATTTATTCACATTTTCTCAATTTTTCTAAATTGGTTTGAGATTTTTATTGTGTTGTGTTTTCACTGTGTTGCTGTTTGTGTACTACCTAAATACTGAAACTATGCCTCTAAGTTTAGCCTGACTGTTTTTTGTGACAAGCTACCCCTGGTTAAGCACAGGTTTGTTTAGTGACTTGTTGTCGTTCACCCTGCAAGGGATTGTGGCTGTTGCTTCACCAGGGCTCACACTCCAGTCAACCAACAAACCAATTTCTCACACTATTAACTGAATTGACACCATTTTGCCTACCTGAACATTGGAAAGGGAAAGTCTAGATGTGATTTACATCGGCCTGTGACAGGGGATGCACCTTTGAAGCTTGTGCAGTTGGTGGTCACATCATCAGGCCATCCTGTCAGGTCACACCTCCTGCCACTCAAAGGCCCTCTAGCTCCCTTTCTTGGGAGACATTCACAACTCTTTGCAGGAAGTCAACATACTCCCAGCTAACAGTTGGAGATTAACTCTGAGAAGACTACCAGATGCTTTAGGCAGAAAATATAGTGACATTCTAAAGTCACCATTTCTGAAATCGACATATTTTGATGTTGGCATTAATTTGGATTTTGTTGCACAATAAAATTGAGTGTTTGAAATAATGTATTAAGAGTAATAAAGTAATCCAGTGTTTTCTATTCACAACCAGCCTTGCTGTAGTGAAAAAAGGGTTTATTGTATTTTCCACTGTTAGGACACATAGAAACATGCAATATATACATCTTACTTTTAAATACTATGGGGCATATTTACAAGGATTGAGTGCAGCCGTTGCGCCATTTTTTTGGATCAAGAATGGTGCTAACTCAGCGCCATATTTACAAAGTGGTGCTAGACTTGTCTAGCTCCATTTTTCTTAGGCATGCATCATTTTTCAGGAGTGCCACCTCACCTTGCATTGTGTACCGACAATGATATGCAGGGTAGGCGTTCCCTTCTAAAAAAAAATTCTATCTCGCTAGCGTCATAATTTCAAGCTTGTCAAAAATAGAGCCGCTATGGAAAAATTATGCTAGCCCTCATTTGCATCAAAATGTTAGTGCTTGGTTGGACCAGGTGTTAAAATGACACACAGACACAGGTATATAAGGAGAACACACACAAAACACTCTGGAAACCCACACAACAACATGGACCTGCTACTGCTACAACTAGGCCCGCAGATAATACCAGTGATGATACCAAGTACCACCAGCACTACCAGCCCCACCGCATCACCTACCATCACCACCACAGCAACCACAAAGACAGCCAAGAGAGGGAGAGCACCTATCACCAAAGAACATCAATTGTTGGCATCAGAGAAGGTGACATCATATATTATCATTTGAAGTGGGAGTCCATCACCCAGCTGCTCCAAAAAATAGCACTGACTATCACGGCAAGTGCAGATAGGCAAACCGACAAGCCACCGCTGACAAAGCTCCTGGCTGTGCTGCACATGCTGGCCTCTGGCTCATTCCAAACAACTGCAATACTAGTGGGTGGAATATCCCAGCCCTCCTTCACTTCATTTCTGCCAACTGCACTGGATGCCCTCATCTATCTAACTCACTGCCACATCATCTTCCCCAAAACTCAGCAACTGCAGCAGGAAATAAAGGAAGGTTTCTATGCCGTTGCTGGGTTTCCACATGTGTTCGGTTCCATGGATTGCATGCATGTGCAACTTGTACATCAGGCTGCAAATCAACACCTGTACCGCAACAGGAAGCACACACATTCAATCAACATGCAGGTCATTGTGGACCATCGGGGGCTCTTGACAAATATCCTTGCTAAATATCCTGGCAGTCTTCATGAGGCCTTCATCTTCAGGCACTTAATCATCAATCAATGTTTCCAGGATGGACAATATGGAAATGGCTCACTTGTAGGTAAGCTAGCAGACACTACATAACACATATAAAAATGAGACATATGGGCCAACCTATGCACACACTACACTCTGCACACATGGATAGTGACTCATGGATGACTACGCATCAACACATATGCAGCCTGCATCACTCCACATATCCAATGCACATCACACTCACATAGGGCACTATGTGCAAGACCCATGCACAACTAGAGCATCAGTGTTACTGATGCTCTGGTGGAGCAATGCCCACTCCCCATTTACACAGTGGTTTCAAGCCACTTTTTGTGTCTTACTGCGGTCTTGTAAATGCTGCACTTTCACACACATTACTCTTAAGCATATTGACATGCCCCTTGTGCTGCCTTAGCGCCACCTTAGTGTCATTTCTATGATGCTACGATGGAGCTAAGGTGCCCATTCACTCCTGTCATGTTACAATTGTTTTTTGGGGGGGGGGGTTTTATACTAGATATCTATGAATTCCTGCTCTCATCTTATCACACTTATCTACTCATCACTCTTATGTCATGTCTCTATCAAACTATCCTCCATTCTCCCTCTGACTCATCCCAAATCCCTTCTACCACTTTCATCTCCTAAATATCTCTGCCTAAGCTCTTCCCTCCACATCTAACTCACCAAACCTCACTCTACCTCTGTGACCTCCCACACAACCCTACTAAATTCTCCTGCATTCATCTCACCCTGCTACTATGCTCTCCCTAACCCTTCCACATTCTCTTCCCCCTCCACTCCCCTTTACTCATCCCAAGCCTTTGGGTTGAGTAAATGAAGGATATACTCCCAATTAACACCTCTGGATTTATTTCCTCCTCCACCCCTCCATTACTCCAGTCTAACTAACAAACTCTCATATCCGTGGCTCAAATTAACTCATAATAATACTAAAACTGTACTCATTATTAAACGATACTAATCCATCACTAATTCTTGTTGGGTTCCGGAGTAGCGTGCTACTCATCGAAAAGCGCTTTGACGCCTCGTCAGGGGTAGTAAGCGCTATATAAATACGATTACAATACAATACAATACAATTTTGTGAAATGCATGCATTGTGCCACTCTGCAAACTCTTGCACTATCTCATGGCTGCCTCAGGCATGGTGTATGCAAGGGGGGCATTCTCGTTTAGGGATGCCAGAAAAAAATGTCACAGTGAATACTATAAGATTTCACTATGCAATTTGTTCCATCATACTTAATGCCTATTCAGGACCGGTGCCAAAGTGACACCCCATCATAATCTATGGGTCTCCCTGACCTTTGCTGCATTAGCTTCAAAATATTTTGAACACTAGTCCAGCAAAGTTCCATAACAACATCAAAAATTCAGACTCTTTTGTGGTAATGACATCCATGGTGCACTGGATAGTAAATACCGCACAACCATGATGTTGTTAGGAGGGGCAAGGGGGGGTGCAAGAAAACTGGTGCATCAGGACCAATGTGCCAATTCCTTATAATATGCCCCTTAGTGTTGAAGGTGTGTGCAGTGGATGTTGCAGAGGGTATGCCACCACAAAACCCATAGCATTTTGGCGCAGCCCTTCATTTATGGGAAAATGTACCCCAATGCAACTCCAAAAATGTTAATGTCACCCTATGGGTGGCATTACCATGGTGGAACCTGGAGAAATACTTGATTTCACCAAAGTGTTTTCCATTTTCAGATGTGTGATGCATTCTGCAGGTCAAATCCAAATATTACATCTCCATCATTGATTGGTCATGTGCATAAAGGGACATCTTCCTGCACATAATCAATCAAACCCACAATACCGACATCTGTGCACCATGGTGCAATGGTGCCCACATTGGAGCCTGGCAGCTGACTCAGTGGCAGTGCAGGGGCTGAACACAGAAATGCAATGTATCCAGTCGATATGGCACATTGCTGCCATTTTACAGTGGTGTAAGGTGGCATAGCAACACATATCCCGCCCTGTCCTGTGCCAAAAGGGCTCATAATTCAGCCCCAGACATGGCAATATATCTTGAGCCACTATGCCACACTTTGCATGAGGTCTACACAGGCACATGCATGCCTGCTAAGAAATATTGATAACAACTCTGTGTGCAAGGGAGGTATACCATGTCCGGGGGGCACATGCAACACACAGGGCACAACACCTGTCTCATGGTACACACAACAAAAGCTAGGAGAAAACTGACACAACATGGCTCATTGGCAGGTCCCATGATATTGGACACATGTGCAATAATCTGCAACATCACATGCATCCTGCAAGGGTGAACTGTCATTCCACACTATTTAAACAATAACCAAGCCCTTAAGCTTGTACCCTTGACTGGAAGGTGCACTATCACACACAGTTACAATCATGAATGCAATCAGGAAACCACACAATACCAGATGAAAGTCTGAATCTCTTTAAAGACAATACTGTGCAAGGCGAGTTGGTAAGTAACACAGGGTCACGTCTGACACTGTCTCTGTTTTTCAATTGCAGCTGACCAAGGATATGGCATCCAGCCGTGGGTGATGACACCCTATGTCAACCCACAGAGCGATGCTGAGAAGGCCTACAATGTGGCTCACATCCGCATCCAGAATGTTGTGGAGTGGGCATTCAGCATCCTGAAGTCGCGATTCCAATGCCTAGATTTATCAGGGGTGAGTCTGATGAACTCACCTTCACTTGTGTGTAAAATGATCGCTGTGTGTGCAATTTTGTACAAAATCAGTGTGTAGACTAAAATCCCTTGGGATGAACAGGTGGAGGACTCCAGGGTGGAGGATGATGTCCCACCTCTGGATGGGGAAGGACAAAATACCACTGCTGGGGCATGCAGACATTCACGCATTGTTGAGAATGTCTTCACTTGAATATTGCAATAAACATGTCACTTAGAATGAACCTGTAAATAAGTCACTGAATCACACAAGTGTCTTGGAGTATCTGTCACATCCAAATGCAACAACAACTCATACATATCTAGGAAAGCAAGACTACACAGCAACAGTGGGAAAACAAGTAGAAACATACTCAGGAACACCAAACAGCTACACACAAAGCAATGAGAATGGAATGTGTAAGTGTAATGTTTGCATTGCAAGCTTAACATACATGTTACATAGCAAAACGTATATATCACGGAGGTCTGTTGGGTTGCAATTTGACAGCAGCCGCATTGTTACTCCATGTGAGGAATGTTATCCAGATGTCAGCCCTTGGAAGGACAAGAGCAGTCAGTACCCACTACAGTAAGTCTGTGTCAGCTATGTGACAACGAAATGTTTTAGGGGGTCATTCTGACCCCGGCGGTCAGAGACCGCCGGGGCCAGGGTCGGCGGGAGCACCGCCGACAGACCGGCGGTGCCCCGCAGGGCATTCTGACCGCGGCGGTTCGGCCGCGGTCAGATGCGGGAAACCGGCGGTCTCCCGCCGGTTTCCCGCTGCCCTGCAGAATCCCCCATGGCGGCGGAGCGCGCTCCGCCGCCATGGGGATTCTGACACCCCCTACCGCCATCCTGTTCCTGGCGGGACTCCCGCCAGGAACAGGATGGCGGTAGGGGGTGCCGTGGGGCCCCTGGGGGCCCCTGCAGTGCCCATGCCAATGGCATGGGCACTGCAGGGGCCCCCGTAAGAGGGCCCCACAAAGTATTTCAGTGTCTGCTATGCAGACACTGAAATACGCGACGGGTGCCACTGCACCCGTCGCACCTTCCCACTACGCTGGCTCAATTCTGAGCCGGCGTCCTCGTGGGAAGGTTGATTTGCCCTGAGCTGGCGGGCGGCCTTTTGGCGGCCGCCCGCCAGCCCAGGGCAAATCCCAAAATACCCGCTGCCCGCCGAAGTTAGAATCACCCCCTTAGTGTCTCAGTCATAGATGAAAATTCATAACATATCAGTGACAGCCACATGCATGACAAATAGGGTGTGAAATACAGAGGACACTGCACAAGTATGTCTAGGCCTGCCACACTCAAATAAGTACTTATCTCCCATGTATGTCAAGCAATGTCATGGCATCTCTCAGGACACATACATATTTTCACATGCATGTGTGTACCATAGCTGTCAGGAGTACACATACAATCCACACACACTGTGCTTCTGACAAAGGATGTTGATAGCAGATGTGTGTGAGTACCCACATTAATCACACATATATAGGACAGCTGAGACACTCTTGTACTGAACTGACACAGCTGCTTTGTGGAGTGACTAACAGACTATACAAGTGCTGTGACTATAGTCTGGAGGTGTGTGGATGTCAGTCACTCATCCTGCATACAATGGATATGCTATGGTAAAAATTGCTTGCCCTGTAGCAAACTCAAGGTTCCTAGGCAATTTTCACATGGACAAAATACACTGACACGCATGAAGGATGCTCAAGATGATGAGCAAGTACCAATTGTCCAACCAGTGCCAGCAATATGGCAATTGAGGCCTACATTACACTATCTGGCGTCTACAGCTGGGCATGTCTACACAATCTCTATATATCAGTGGTGGCCCATCTTTTAGGGAGGAGGGGCCACCCCCCCCCACCTTTTGCCCCTCATGAAGAGTGTCTGTCAGGCTGAACAAAGGCCAGCCTGACAGACACTCTTCATTTTCAGCTCAGACAGCCAGGAGCAGACATGCGCGTCTTGCGCAGACTCCTGGCTGCCTGAGCTGAACTTTGCTGGGCTTAGGAGGTCACAGCTCCTATGGGCGTGACCTCCTTGGCTCAGCAAAGGTGCCTCGAGGCCCTCCCCTGGGTGACGAGGAAAGTGTCACCCATTGACTTTGACCTGGGCGCTTCAGGTTTACGCCCTGAAGCGCCCAGGGCGAGTGTTGATCAGTGACACTTTGTCACAGAGTGGGGTGGAGTAAGCTGTCTCACTGACCCCATCCCACTCTGTGACGAGGCTGGGACTGCTGCCTTCCCTCATTGGCTGACCTTAGGACAGCCAATGAGGGAAGGCAGGAGTCCCAACCCTCGTGGGACCTGGAGGCTGAAGGTAAGTGTGTGTGTGTGTGTGTGATGTTTTAAATTAAATGTTTGGTGCGCGCGTGCCTGTTTGAGTGTTATGAGTGTTGTTAATGGATGTGCGTGCATGCATGTCCGTGTGTGAAAGAATGAGTGTGTGTGATCTTTTAAAATGAATGTTTGGTGCATTCGTGCATGTTTGAATGTTAAGAGTGTTAATGGATGTGCGTGTGTGAAAGAATGAGTGTGTGTGTGTAATGTTTTGAAATGAATGTTTGGTGCATGCGTGCATGTTTGTATGGTATGAGTGTTAATGGATGTGCGTGCGTGCGTGTCTGTGTGTGAAAGAATGAGTGTGTGTGTGCTTCCCGCCCGCCCCCTCCCTGCTAAAGCTGCCGGCCACCACTGCTATATATCAATAAACAATACAACATTAAAGAAATGTAAGACCACACACTTAAGCACACACACTGTGTAGACTTAACATCCAAGTCACACTGTCAGCAAGTCCACCTGTGTGGACTAATGGATTGCCTATGCAATAAAGGCTCATCCACCATTTAAAATCGCAAACTTCAGTAATTCCCAGTTGATAAGAGTCCAAGACTGACAGAAATCCCCTGTAAGTGCCTAATAGATAATAGGGTAAGGCTGACAGAAATCCCCTGTAAGTCCCTAGTAGATAATAGGGCAAGGCTGACAGAAATCCTATGTAAGTCCCTAGTACATAATAGACAAGGCTGACAGAAATCTCCTGTAAGTCCCTAGTAGATAATAGGGCAAGGCTGACATCAACAGCCTGTAGGTCCCTAGTAGATAATAGGGCATGGGAGAGTAGACGTATATTTGGAAACCTGAACATGAGGGTGCACTGATGTGTAGCCTGCCATCCTTGTCTGATTGCAGCTCTGTCATGCACAGTGTGTGCTACAAGGGAATTCTGTGCAAACCTATGTGGTTAGGAATTGTACTGTCAAAGTTTTCATTGAAGAAAACGTTGTCACAAAATGCAACCTCAATGTCTCCCCTAGGTGCTCACAGCATTGTGTGGCCCAACATTGTGAGCATGGACTAATGGTAAGAAACATCATAACCAATTGTGTTTTTGTAAAACACCTCCGAACACGTATGTACAATAGTGATGTATCTACAGAGGGTAAGATGTCAGTTACTGAAATGACCAAAGACATTGTACTGAAAGTGCACTATAACCCATAGTTGCATCATGTACATTTTTGCACTGATATAACAAGCACACCACAGTAGCAGGCAAAAAGGAATCACACATGAAGAACACAAACCAACCACATGCATGGCATGACAAACACATCTATGGCAAATGTTTGTCCTAAACATCCCAATATTTGCCTGCATGGGGAACCGTAAGTCATCCATGTTGAACAACTGCCTGATGTCTGCTCCTTTGGACACACATTAGATTTTCACATAAATGCACTGTAATAGGGGTTGGTAAGCTGACCACAGACTCTGGAAATTCAAAAGGATCCCAGGATATACTCAACAAGGTTATAATGTGATTGAACATGTGGAGCACATGAGTCATTTATCCTAAGCTGTGGGCTACACAAACAGTGTAAATGAGCCATCGGTGTAGTCAGATCCCATTAATGCATGTATCCTCACAGACGTAAACATATTCCACGCATGGGAAGACAGGAAGTTGCTAAATAGTGAAGTTCCTGGCGAGCAAGGAGATCGTACGTGAGATCACCACTCTTGCTAGCACCATACACTTCAAACACCACCATCACTTGCGTGACCACCTGCTGTCTGTACGTTGGGACAAAGAATATATTGTCTGACGTGAGCAGTCCCACATCTGGGTGTGGCGGCCACATTCCATGGCTAGTCCATGGCATCCCTGGGTGCTCGAATGGTGCAATGACATCATGTAACTGCTCTTGGGCCTACATGGGGGAAATCCCACTGTAGGAGATGGATGTGGTGTAGGGGTGATAGAGGACACAAAGACTGAGGTTAACTACCCTTTATAGGGGTTTACGTGCTTTTTATTGTTCTTGGCGGTAGATAAGGGGGAGAATAACTCTAGAACAGTCTGTGAGTAACCGGTGTTTCTGAGTTCTGTTTTCCTTTCCTTTTCTCCCTCTCGGGTCTCTATCCGTCTCAGGTGGGTTGCTTATTCTTTTCCCTTCCTTTTTCTTCCCTGTGGCGTGTTCCGGTATCTTGGCGGCAGGTTTCCTCGGAAGAACAAAAACAGGGTGGCAGCCGGTAAGTGTGGAGGGTAAGCATGGTTTTGGTTCTGTGTGGGGGTAGGGGAGAGGAGGTGAACTAAGGGAAAAAAAGGGGGGTGGAATAGTGACGGAAGGGTTACTCTAACCTTTTTAGTGGGGAGGTGAAATGGTTTCTTTTCCCAGTGTCAGGCAGCATGCGGGGTTGTTAAGGTGCCCAGGGAACTTGCCCCGCTTCAGGCGCTCTCCCCTTAGAGGTAGTCACCCTGTCTCCCTTCCTCCCCTTTCCTCCCCCTCTCAGTCCTCCCCTCTCGTCCTACCCTTCCCCTTCCCTGGGTTCTGCTGTGGCCCTTTACTAAGGCACGTACCTTGTCCAGCCACGACCCTCCTGGGCCGTGGCAGGCTGTCGCGTCCTCCGTCTCCTCTCGGTGTGGTTCTTCCGTCCCTTCCTTCGTCTCTCCTCTCGAGTATTCCGGGTTGGCGCTTCTCTCCGTCTCTTCTCTCGGGGCGTCTGGCTCTCCGTTTCTCCTCGTCTCACTCTTTTCCGCCGTCTCTCTCTCGGGGTCCTCTTCGCCTCCGGAAGAGCCGAGCGATCTAGTTCTGCCGTGCCCTTCTTCACTCTCGGCAACCCGGAACTCCGGGGCCGACTTCCGCCTCCTTCCCGATGCGTCTCCATGACGACGGGGTTGCCGATCTGGCGAGGCGTTCGGAGAGCGCCATGATGGGGTTTCCTCCGGCGCTCTCCTACACCCACCTTGCACACATTATGCCTTGTGCAGGTATGATGTGTCGCAATGGGTTTACAAAATGGTGCAATGCTAGCATTGCGCCACTTTGTATATATGACGCATGGTGAGGGTCTTTTTAATGCCACCATAGCGTAAAAATGAACGGCGCGACAGAGGCACAATGGCACACAAGGGGCTTGTAGATTTGCCCCATTCTTGGCATTTAAGGCCACCCTATGAACTTGTCATTGACATGACTCATGGGAAATTTGGCCTGTGCATTGTCTGATCCCAGTAAGGCATGTACCATCACACGTGTAGACTTACAACACATACCTTTCACACATAGAAAGAGAGGAGTATGTTGACTTGAAGTATCCGCTGGTATCACAACACTACACATGACTGGATACATGTAAAAGGGACTTTCCCAAGGCCACCACCAGATTTTGACACATTACATGCCTTGCTAAAAAAAATATCATGCATTTCCACCATATGTGTTTTCTGATGGCATTGAGTCTTCCAAAAATTATGCATACAATGTGAGGGTGGGGAGTGGCTAATGTGTTGCCATGCGACATAAAAAATCACGCACAGACGGGTAGCATCGAAAAAAAACTACACATCATCATAAACATGATGCATCAACACTGGAAGTGAGCTAATGGATCTGCCATGCTGCATACCAGGAACTACAACATTACTTTCATTTTCTTTTTACAGTCTCAGTCTTTTTATCTGTCTTGTGAGAGGAGGTGTATTTGTTAGGTGTCTTGATGTGCTGTTTGAGGTGTTTAATGTGCTGTCTACTGTCCAATTATTGTCCTTGACTGCAGTATTGTCCTGTTTATTTGTCATTTGTATTGTGTTGTCATTATATTGTCAGGTGTCTATCTACAGCGTAGTATTGTAAGTTGGGTTAGTTGGGGGTTGTGTGGCTAATTTGTTTTTAATTAAGGGTACAGTGGGTGTGTGAGACATGAAAAGGAAAGGAAGGGAAGGGCATGTCAGCTCAGCGCTGAGGAGTTAGGTGGCTTAATGGCTGGTGCCTCATTACCTGCCCATCATGGTGGCCATGGGTAGCCGATTGATCCAGGGCTACCGGACAGAGGCAAGTAAGTTGTGGTGGGGAAAGGTCCTCTCCCAGATAAACAGGATATTCAAGCTAGAGCGGATGGCCCAGCAACTCAAACATTGCTGGGCAGACATTGTGAGCAGGGAACAGGACCCTCTGGACCACATTGGAATTGAGGACTGAGGAACTGTGGGCGAGTATATAGTCTATGTTGTTGACTCCTGTTTTACAATTGCAGGTACATGTCTGTTGGCCATATGGCCTCCTTTACCAAGTTAAGGCAAAGGGTAGAGTTGTAAGCATTGTGTTGGTAAAAGAAAAGTAACCTTGGCAATGTTAACATTGCACCATTAAGGAGACAAAAGGCTTATTCCTGTCTTTGTCCAATGGGTTTTTCCACTTAGATTCTGATGTACACCAATACTGAATCAACTGTGACATGGTGGAAGGGTACATGGTTACCAGGAACATGTACCCATGTCCACTAAATGCCTAACTACTGATGTATGTTGCATAGTCATGCACATTTGACCAAAATTTACACAGGAGGAAAGGGAGCCATGGCTGAGTGTGCCCTGTGAGTCATGTATTTGCAGAGTGACATTGCTTGAAATATTTTGCAGTAAAAAGTGATCTGCAATTACTTAACAATATAGCCATGTCATGTTTGTTAAGTTTCAGCACATACGTGTACATGTCAGCCTGATCTATAAACGTATGTCACTGAGACATGTATAATGCCATTATTGAGTATTCATCAATATAGGTATACTAAGGTTATTGGCATATGATGTCTGATGTGCAATAGTTGTCCATAGTGTTCATTGTGCAACATTCACAGTGCCATGTCTCAACTTTCCTCTGGCAGGTGGACTTCAAACATACACAATCGGAGAGGTGGCAAGCTTTAAATGACCTCGATGCAACTAGTGAGGAACAATCTGCATGTGTAATGTCTTGTGCAAGTGTCCTGCGTGCAGTTGTATTTGTATGCAATGCCATGTACCAAGTACATGTATGCTACAACTAACATAGTAGGCTAAACATGGATATGGACTGTGTGGTAGCAGTTGTGTTTAGGATGTGAATCCCATGAAATAAATGTACTGGTGGCAACATGTGTAGCAACAGCCATGGAAATGTTGGAATTGGTACAAGAGTCCCATAACAGTGATGACAGTATGGCACGTGGCCAAAGTTAATTGTCCAACACATGTGTGCAGGGTTGCAAGATGTTGTTCACTGTACATGTCACTGATCTGTGTACCACATGTAGCACTGAGTAACTCAGGTCATTGTGTGATGCATAACCATGTGAATAGTCACCTAATATTAGCAGGTCAGTGGTCAATATACCACACGTGACATGCCAAATTTTCAACCACCATTGTGGTGTGATGCCCCATTACCTGAGTCGTAGTTTGGAGCACGTCTAACCTATGTCATCCTCACATATCTCATAATTTATGTTTGGCCAGAGGAATATCCATACTACACTGAGATTATGATGTGCCATGACCCACAGCATCATCTACTCATGGTAATGCAGATGGTGCCCACGATGTGATGTAAAAATAAATGACACACAATGTACAGCATTAGGCAGAACTCTTCCAAGATCCATGTACAGATGAGGTGTAGAACATGTATGCACCCACATATGAGAGGGTGGTTCTGAGTGTTGTTATGCAACATGCTGAGCATAGTTTAACACACATATACAACCAATGTCCAACATAGTGGTAAGAGCAAGTTACTCTGGACTATGCATAAAGTCATGGCACAGGTCACTAGGTACAGATCTGTGTCAATATGAGAGTAGTGTCATCATCCTCTGCGTGACAAGAGTGACTGCACCACCCTGCAATTTCATATTTGATGCCTGTCACAATCAGTTTAGCATTTAAGCAATGTGTCCTGTTATCTGTCCTTGCCATATGTGTCCATGTTGTGAGACCACTTTTTACCCTCAGTCTGTGCTCAGATGTGTTTGTCAAATGTCTGGATCTGAGGTCAATAGCGCAAGCATGAGGGACATTTCTGAGCAAACCACCATGATGAGTATGAAGTTGCATGGTCACAAGGTTGATGTTTATTACAATCTTAGTCAATGGTGACATGGTCCTTCAATGATTTTCCAAGATGGTTCATTCTTATTGTGCAACAATACCTAGTCACAATACCATGGACAGGGGCAATGTAGGGTTAATGGTTGGTGTGCAGATGTGTCTCTCCCCTGCCCTTCAGGATGGTATGGTGAATTGTGTTGGACAATGTGTTACAACCACAGGTGGTGTAGTCATTGCATGCGTATTGTTCATTTGCCAAAAATACAATCGGCTGACATGTGCAATTCATGTTGAAGCTGCCAACATGAGTGCATCCCAGAAGTAACTATTTGCAAAGGGGCAGAGAGGTATAACCACATTTGGTGGGTTGCCCAGAGTCGTTGCCCAAGGGGGTCCAGCCAAAGAACCATCAACCACCACCCACGCAGCAGCAAGGCCTGTGGTTACAGGCATTGCCACTTATCCTGGGGCAAGACCTTCAACCTTGGCTCCATTGATGAGTACTTCCATCTCTGCTATGGTGGCACCAATCTACGTGGGGCCCTCCTACGTGCAGGAGTTCCTAACGGAGTTGGCGGACCAAAAGTACCTTATTGCCCGGTTGGAGCACCAAAATTGCCAGATATTGTCATTGCTCCGTGAACTCAAAGCACATGTAATGAAGCACTGAGGGGACACTTGGACACGGACACAGCTCATCACTTCCCTTTGGAAATATACTTGTATATATTTGGGGTATTTAGTTAGTTGGGGTTTGGTAAGATAAACTAGTGTAGATCAGTTTGTAGTACTTAGCGATAGTTTTTTCTTAGGGGTGGGGGTTTGGATTACTGCTTTCATTTTTTTGGTTGAGGAGGGAGGTGATGTTTAGGGTATGTGTACAAAATAAATAAAAAATAATAATAAAAAAAAAACTTTTAAAAAACTCCCAAAAATATGTTTTTGTTTAGGCTATATGTTTGGTTGGTCAATGTTTAGCTTTAGTTACTGTTGCCCTTGTCATTAGATGTATACTAAGGGGGGTGGTGGGTTGATGTTTACCATGTGTCATCATATGGTTAGAATAAGCAGTGATAAGTTAAGTTAGTTTTAGGAAGATTTTAGGCTAAGATAGTGTAGCATAGATTAGTTTAGGTAGTTTATTTAGTATAGATTTTTTAGTTTTAGTTTTGTAGTTAAATAAAACTTCTTTCTATTCCTAATATTTGGTCTCCATTCTGATTTACTGTGTAGGTGATAGAAAATATGCACAGGTCATGTTAGGCACATGCTTTGGCAAGCAGTATTTGGTTGGGATGTGTGACTATGTGTATCCCCTATGGTCAAGTTCCTGTCAGATTGGCAATGGTGTTGTATCAGCAACTCCATACATCTTTTGACAATTTACGTGACACTGTGGATGTGCGCGAATAAACAACCCAAACCAAGTATTACTAAAGCAATTCACTGTATTGTGAAGTAATGTGACTTGCATTGTCATTATTTTATTGTATTTGCACTCCCCGTAAATCTAGATTTAGAAAACTCATGACTGTCCCTCAGACTCTTACACATTCATCATTTTTCTGTCACATCAATGGTTTTCCTGTAACTAACA
This sequence comes from Pleurodeles waltl, assembly GCF_031143425.1. Lineage (NCBI taxonomy): Eukaryota > Metazoa > Chordata > Amphibia > Caudata > Salamandridae > Pleurodeles > Pleurodeles waltl. The sequence goes on from NC_090438.1 coordinate 359,649,088, forward strand.
TCCTTGCTAGTCCCAGCCACGTTTGTAGTGATTGCTATCAGCTATCATGGTAAATTCATGATAACTGTCATATGCCATGACTGGGATGCTCTGATACAATTTACTAGTTCGCATAGCTATCAGTCACCTCAATCATGTTGGAGTCAGTGTGTGTGACTTTGTGTATGGCACACAATGGGTGTTGATGTGGGCTTACCCATACATTAGCCATTGCACTTGGCACTGCCTCAGATTTACAATGGAATGTAGACCTGAGGCAATGCCAAAAAATGACATCAGTCCAGGGGTGTGGTTTGCATGGTTTGCATGGCACAATAGGGAGTCAGACAAATCTTTAGGCTGCTTTTTGCTTGTTATTGGTGTGCTGCATTTTTCAACCTGCATAGAAGGAACAAGTAGCGTTTACTGTTTGCATATATGTGCAGAGAGGAAAACTTCCTGCAAATAAACATTCAATTCCCTGAAATACAGACTCCATTGCAATATGATACAAGTGTGACTGCATTGTCAATAGACAGCTGCATCTGCACTAGCGCTAGTGAGAAAACCTGGTTCCACAGTATTTTATTGCATACACTACTTACCTGTGTTTTAGTTATGATGCAGTGCAGCTACATTGCTTGCAGCACCATGCTGCCATATTTGCTTGGTACATATTCTCCTCAGTGTATAGACTTCCCACAATGCATAAAGTTTGCATAGTTACTGCCTTAAACACAGATTCAAGACAATTGATGCTTAGAGTTGATTTATTTGCATGTGAAATGATGAAATTGGTTGTACTGTACAGTACACAGGAGACTGACCCCATGAGAGATCCCAAACCATTGGAAGTCCATATAGAGTCCAAGGGGGGTGGGGGCATGTCATGAGACATGTGTAGGAGAGGAGTGCATCAGTGAGGAGGTAATTGCGTTGCCAATAGGTAGGAACTGGTCACATTGACAGTTCACATGTGTGATTGGTCAACAGTGGGAGATTGAAGGGTGGACGTTGATATATGTTGAAACACTGACATGATCTTAAGCACAGAGCAAAGGAGAAACTGTCCACGTGCCACAGACTGTAGCTACCAGGTGGTTTTTTGGTGTCAATGTTGTTCCCTCCACATCCTCATGTGTGTGGGGCCTCCCGTGCCATGGGTGGTACTGGTGTTGAAGTGGAGGGGGGCAATCACACATCAGTGGCTGGAGATGTGGATTCAAAGGTGCTAGCAGCTGTTGTGTGTGGAAAGATGAAAGGTATCACTGCAGCAAGGTGGTACTGCTGGTTTCACAACAGAGCAGCTATATCACAGTAGTAGTAGGCAGCCAGGTTGTAACTAAGGGAGCCCACCATCCACTGCATGGACTCCCGGGCAGTTTGAATAGCCCTCAGCTTGTTGTCAATTACACTGGTGCCACTTTGGGAGGGCAATTGTTTGAGCCCCTGCCTCAGGACACCAGCTATGTCAGCCAGGGACTGCTGGATTCCACGTGGCAGAGAATTTTGCCTCTGATGGCAGCAGAGTTGTCCTTATTCAGACTGAGGCACCCATGGACTCCGGCTAGTCTGCCCGCCATGGCTCCATCCCCTCCCACATCTGCTGTGTCAGCTACCCCTAGACTTCTACCACTGCATTTTGGAAAATTACATCTGGGTCCTGGGAGTCCAAGGCTATGGATGAGGTGGCAGGTGGTGTGTGTTGTATATTGGGTAAATCATTTGGAAACCCAGCACTGCTGTGTGTTCTCCTTGTGACCAGAGATGGTGTCTGGATGGCACCCAGGATCTGCTGGAGAGAGTCAGAATTGATGGTTTGTAGTTGGTCATTTCCATCCTCTGTGACGTCCTGGACAGGTAGCTGGCCGTTAGGTATGGCATCGTCCTCTGAAAGGAGATGGAAATATGTCAATGTTGAGTTGTGTTAACTGTTCACATGAGTCATTAGGTTGTTGATCATGATGCCTCACTTTCATGGCACAGAGCTACGCATCAGGTCCCTCATTTATGGGTCCCTAGCAGCACACAATGCCACCAGGGTGTAATTTTGTGGAACACACCATTGGCACAATATGCCAGTCCACGTTTTCTAGTCCAATCTAGCCATCTTATGTGATTTTGTGGGCTACTGCATGTAGACCCCTTTCATGCATTACACTGCACAGCAGTTGCATAGGATAGGGGTTGTTTGGGGTGTTCCCATGCAACACCCATGGAATCCGTTGCATTGCCTGATCTATGAGTTTTTGTATGTGCCACATTCTTCTGCCACACCACGTGTGTTGTAAGAGTGATGTAAGGGGGAGAAGTGTCCTCATGCATTCTCCTTATCACCTCTTATCATGTGTGCTGTATCCTAAAGCACCCATAGTAAGATGCAAACACCTCTCGAGTATGGGATTGAAGGGGAAGCTGTCTCTTCAAGCACAACAACACTCATCCGTGCAACACAGGCCTCCTTGCAGTGTGGATGCAACCCTTTCACATGCATAGAGTGTCTCCAATGTAATTCCCCCTTGTGCCATTAGTTATTTACAACATTGCCCTGCACTGCATCTTATCTTGTGTTTGTTGTTGCTCTTCATGTGCTGCAGTATCCTGTCCCTGAACTCTGGTGACTAACTCCTCTGGGATGACTGCTGCTGCCATCTCCTCCAGCTCATCCAGCTCCTCCTGGGTGCAGGACTTCCACCTCTGGTCTGCAGTGCTGCCTTTCGGTTGCTGGGCAGTTTCTCTTGTTCTGCACTTGTAATTGTGTCAGCGTTTCTTACAATTGGTCACAGTCCTCTTCACCTCAGCAACACTGTTGACTTTATCAACTATGGACTGCTATATGGTCACTTTCCTACTTATTAGCAATTTAGAGGAGATGAAGAGCTGGTGTTGGTGCTCCGTCACCCATGTGATAAGGATATGATTCTCTCCTCACTGAATCTACACTTCCTCTCCCTTTCTCCTTCTCCTGGGAGTCTGTCTGAACATCCTGGCTTGTACTGGGCTAACTGGGGTCTCTTTGGGGGTCTCTTTTAGGCAAAAAGATACACTAGCAAAATAACTGTCACAGAACACGCCGCTAGCACCACTTTTTCAGCACTAACTTCATTTTTTTTGCGACATGTCGCAATGGTTAGTGTATTTTTTTTACTTTAGCCTTTTCTTACCGACATGCTTTGCCATTTTGTAAATATGGCGCAAGCGTTGCAATAAGAAATGACGTAAGCCAGTGTTACAATTTTTTGACACAAAACTGCATTAGTGCCGTTATGCATAATTTCTTGTAAATATGCCCCTATGCACTCTGCTTTTGGGCTAGTTAGACCTACTTTAGAGGTGACTTACTACTATTTAAAAGGAAGGTTTAGGCTGGTTAAAAGAGTGATTTTAACAGGTTGAAATGTCAGCTTTAAAACTACCCAGTTGGGTGCTGTGGCAGGCCAAGGGTTGTATTTTACATGGTTACATTAGTGGTGGCAGAATAGGTCCTGCAGTCCACTAGTGACTATAAACTTGATATTTAACTTACAGGCTTCAGGTACATGGTACATGTACATGTTATATGTAAATTAAATGTGCCAAATGAGGTTTTAACTAATGCAACACATTTTTAGGTGGCAGAGCACATGCACCAAGGCCTAGTTAGTAGGGCCTCAGTGTGGAATCCAAAAACCAACAGCATCAGTCCATAACAATTTGTGCGATCATGCAAAAAGAAACACTTTCTTACATTAACACATAAAATGTATGTTTTGGGAACAGTAAGGGATAAACACAATTAACTGCAGTTGACTGGGAGGGCAACTGCTATATTTTGCTTCAGTGAGAGGAAATCTAGTTAAATAGAACTGGAGAATGACTGAAGCAAACTCCTCACAGAAGTGGTTTGAGGATATGAAGATGTAAGAATGGACCCTGCCATAGGAGAGTGTTGCTTACGTTCATAGGGGAAAGGTATGTTGTTAAGAGCAGACTATTCTGTCATACATTGATCAGCAGTCATTTTAGTGAAGGAACTGAAGAAAGACTTCTTTCTATGAACCCTAGGTGGTATTGAATTTCTTTGTTTTTTGCAAAATGTGTCATGCTGGTTGGAGCTTTATATAAACAACTGTGTTTATGTTGGTGGACCAGTAGTACAACAAAAGTGTACAGTGAAGTGTATCACTGGAATTTAGTCACAAAACTAAAAGTCCATCCTTTTCTGATTTCTTTGGTAAAAACACTTTGGGTAAGCATCTGGTGATGAGAGCAGTATATCATCAAAAAGGGTCCAAACTGGGAAAATGGTTGACAATTTGAGCTTTTGTTTATGCAAGAGGATCATCATAAGGACAAACCATACTCTCAGAGCTAAACAGACAGAAGACTTTCTTTGAATCACCTTAAGTAGACATTTGTAAGTTGGTCTTGAAATACGTGTATGTCTTGTAAGATTTGGAGGAGACCTGGAACAAGGATCAACAAATATCATGAAAGTTAGGAACCATGTAATTCAGCTTTGGTATGAATACTCACTGACATACACTGCAAAAAATAAAGCATTGAACAATTTCCCTTTTAATACTAATTTTCAAGACATATTGCCCTCATATGCAGATGCTTCTGTCGTAGTTTGGACTCTTGCTCTGGGCAAGACTGCTGGTTCAAGGATGACAGTACTTATGTTTGTAGGTGACTATGCCTATCCTACAAGACGCAACTGTAGTCCCAACCCCTCCGGCTCACTAGCAGTACCTCACCAACAACCCAAACAGTTAAAGGTGATTTGTGGTAGCCTTTACACATGGACTCAGAAGTATGACATCTTAGGGAGTATCGTGGTTAAATGGAGATTACCCCTTTCTCACAGATATATCATGTCTCAACCAAACACAGGCAATAACGAAGATGCAGTAATGTTTCAATAGTTTTTATTTAATACAGTGCGGTAAATCACATGGGCTGCAATGATTAGGATAATGAACAGTGCAAGAAATAGAATTGTAAAGACGAGAGTCATGATTATGAAGACCCCCACCACATTGTGTTAGCATGGAAAGACATAAAGGGCCTGATTCCGAGTGAGGCGGGCGGCGGTAGCCGCCCACCTAGCGGGAACCGCCATATGGCCGCTCCGCGGTCGAAAGACCGCGGAGGCCATTCAGGCTTTCCCGCTGGGCTGGCGGGCGACCGCCAGAAGGCCGCCCGCCAGCCCAGAGGGAAACCCCTCCCCACGAGGAAGCCGGCTCCGAATGGAGCCGGCGGAGTGGGTATGTGCGACGGGTGCAGTTTGCACCCGTCGCGTATTTCAGTGTCTGCATTGCAGACACTGAAATACAAAGTGGGGCCCTCTTACGGGGGCCCCGCGGCACCCCCTACCGCCATCCTGTTCCTGGCGGGCGAACCGCCAGGAACAGGATGGCGGTAGGGGGTGTCAGAATCCCCCATGGCGGCGCAGCAAGCTGCGCCGCCATGGGGGATTCCAAGGGCAGCGGAAAACCGGCGGGAGACCGCCGGTTTTCCTTGTCTGACCGCGGCCAAACCGCCGCGGTCAGAATGCCCGGCGGGGCACCGCCAGCCTGTTGGCGGTGCTCCCGCATCCCCGGCCCCGGCGGTCCTTGACCGCCGGGGTCGGAATGACCCCCAATGTGTATAATATGTCCTAGTACCCTATTGTAATGGACCTAACCTTCAACATAGAGGAGAGCTGGGTATGTTAAATCTAATCTGACAATGCCATGACCCTGGAAGGAGCCCCCAACCCTTGTTACCTTGAAATGAGGTCTTGAGCTCAGACTTCGAAGTCCGGGTCAGCGTCAAGGAGACGTGCAGCATTAATAGCAGCAATGGTATCAGGTCGGAATCCCTCTGATCATCTGTCTAAAGTGTGATGTATTTATACAGATCTACTTGGACCCCTGACATAGGTTGTTCCAAAACAATAGGTAACACTGCATGCTTGGGACGGTAATTTCTAATGTGAGCACCTACAGTTTGTTTGTCTTTGTCTCATGAGTTGACGCCTTAGCGCGGTGACACTGATAACATAACTCTAAACAAAAGGGGCTAACTATGAACAAGGCAGCCAATTTAGGAGAATTAATTAAATAAATATTCTAAGACAGAGCAAGCTAAGTAGGTTAAAAGTCACTAGGTGGCGGGGGCACGAGTGTCCATGCCAAAGGCTAAGCTAACTCCTGTTATCCCATTAAAACAAACTAGGATTCACTACACCCTCCTCATTGCCGTAACAAGTATGACACCATTACTGGATGCCACCGAAGGTGAGGCAATACAAAAAGCTAAAAAACTGCTCTGAACTAAAAGCGAAGCATAAAAACCAAAGTTAAAAACATAGTGAAAATTAAATGTTTAAAAGCATACTGAAGAGACTTAAAGTCAACCATGACAAGCACAGCAGGCCAAATTTTCCAATCATTGTGGCATGGAAATATAGTCATGATCTTAAAGAATAGCTCTGAAGTCACCTGTTAAAAATCATCTGATGTAAGATCGATCACTTGGGCGGTTGGATTTACGGAGCAAAAGTGCGCAGTAGTCTCATGTGCAGGTCACTGGAAATGGGTCATTGGTAAGGGCAGGTAAGTACCTACACTCAGCTATAGGCCACTAAACCTCTACTTAGGTCCAGTTAGGTCTCAGTAAATTAAACGTAGCTCAACCCCTGGTAGCTTGGCAATGAGCGACAAGACTTAACTTAGGAGACAAAGCATAAAGCATTCAAATATCACAAAACAGTAATTAAATAAAACACAGAAAACAGTATAAAAATCCTAAATCAGTTTATAACAATAGGAAATATTTTTAGTTTTAAAATGACACCAAAACGAATAAAATAGGATAAGGGGAACCAGAGATATGATTTTTTTTTAAATTAATGCTTTCTAGCGCATAGAAATAAAAAGCGCAAATCTGGTCATTTGGTCGCACCTCGACCGGGACAAAGTCAAAGTTTAAGGCTGATTGCGATGGAGACCGGCTCGGCTACAGCCCGCGGGAGGCCTTGGTCAAAAGTTTACCTTAGGACTTAGTCGTTTTTCTTGAGATTTTCTTCCACTAGACGAATCTGCCAGTCCAATCTGACCTCCTGGAACTCTTCCTCGCATACATGTCGCAGGAGTCCTCTGTGGAGATTTTTACCTTTGGAGGTGAAAATCCTTTAACCGGGGCAAACCTGTATCTTGATACGACATCCTTGGAGCCCTCTTCGGATACACTGCGTGGGAGGTCCCGGTCACCTTCCTACGTTCATACTCAGTTTTTTGGAGATTTTCGTCACTGGGACAAATCTGCAAGTCAGGTCGGGTCGCGGTTGAGGCAAGCCAGCTAGAGTTGCAGCTGCGGGTCGGTCCCTCTATGGAGCTTTTTTCCAAAAGTTCTCCAAAGTTCTCCAAAGTTCTGGATCTTCTTTCAGATGTAATTTTAAGGTTCTTTTGAGGTCCACAGTTCACCTCAAGGTTCTAGAAGCTCTGAGATGCTCCTTGGGGGTGCGGACTACAACTCCCAGAATGCACCTGGTGCAAACTCCTTTTTGGCCACTGGACAGTGGTCAGCTGGTTGGTTTCTTCGGGAGCTGGTGCAGGGGACTTTGGTTAGCAAGTTTTCACCTGTAGCAAACAGGGAGTCCCTCCTTGAACCAGGTGAAGCCAGGCAAAGTCCTTCTTGTGGTGAAGCCCAAGTGTGTAGCTGGTGCAGTCCTTCAGAGTGCAGTGTCCAGGTGCAGGCCAGGGGTCCAGCAGGGCAGTCCTTCTTCTTCTGTAGTTCTTCCTTGTTGGAATCTGATAGGGATCTGAGGTATTGGTGCAGGTCTGCCAGTTTTACCCTTGCTCCTGGGTGAAAAACAGAGGGGTCCTGGTTCTCCAATCCTTCCACCTGTGATAACCACTTCCTGGGAAGTGTGGCAAAAATCAATCCCAGGGAGCAACACTCCTCAAAAATCCATCATGGCTTAAAGTGATTTTTGGAGGTTACATCTTGCTGAGTCCACCCACTGGTGTGGCTAAAAGTCCTAAACACACCCCTCTCCTGCCCTCTCCTAATCTAATCAAGGGGGCACCTAATTGTCTGAGTTTTCAGGATATGAGGGTGTTGCTGGGTTGCTCCAAATGTCCTTCCCTGCCTTTGAAGACCAGTTTGGCAGCCCTCCCCCTTCCTGCTTCCCCATCTGCTGAGGGGAGATCTCCTCCCCAGGCAAATCTCTTTGTGTTGAGCCAAGCCACTTCTCACCTCAGCCTGGTGAGGCTGCCAGAGGCTGACCAATTAGAGGAAAGCAGCAAAAACACTGCAAGGCTGAAGTTGGCAACTTTTCAGGTAAAGTTTAAAACACTTTACCTGAACAAGTTATATTAAATTTAACAACTTTAAGTTGTGGGATTTATTATAACAATTGATGTGATACCAAACTTCTGTACCTGTTACTTAAGGAGACAAAGTCTCCCCATTCTAGCCTATGGAGGCCATTCACTACAATGAGGGAAAAAATAATTTGGCTGTTTTACCTCATCAGGGTTTATCAGATTATTTTCATAAGGTCCACGCTTACAGGTACATGGCACCTATGTGGGAACTACCTCTTCTGAGGTCCCTAAACCTCCATGCCCTACCAGATACTAGGGACTTAAAGGTAGGTTCATTTTGCCAATTATAAATAGCCTAATTTGCATTTCCACTTTACACAGAGCACTGGCCCTGGGACTGGTAAGCAGCAGCCAGGGTGCACCCAAGAGTCAGTATCCACCAGTACCTGTCCAAAACGTTTGGGGATGACCAGGGTAAAAAGGAGGACTTTCCTACACAGGTCCACCTGCATCAGTGCCATTGTCCGTAGATGGAAGAGCCAACTCTGAATGTTCATAAGTGGCCTCGTGGATCAGCCTTAATCTCATGGGGCACCACCGTGTACGAACCCTCATCACGGACATCAGCAGTTCTTGGTCCACAGGGGAAACTGGCAAGACGGCAAGACACACTGTCGGCAAATGTTAAAAAAAGTGCTGGGAGAAGCCAAAACAATTTAAAGAAAGACAGAAGCAGAGAGCAGACTCTCCACATCCGAAGAGCTCTGAAAGGAGATATACTCTCAGAAATAGGGAGAATACTAGAACTCCTGATAGATATACTGAGTCACGTCCCTCTCACTCCTTTCATGATGCTCCGGATAGATGTAGCGAGAGAGGGGGCTGTCGTAACTGATGTCCTGACTACGTGAAGCAAAAGAAAGACTCGCCGCAGTCCACAGTCAAAAAAGAAGAGAAGGCTTCGCAACAAAAGCCACAGTTTAAAAAGAAAAAGGTTAGCACTGTCAGTTAAAAATGCCAGTACACTTGAGAACATTGCTGAAAAACATGACGTGGGCAGTGACACTGCTAGACAGCGCAGCAGAGGTCACGATATGTCGCCAGAGTCTGAAAGGTCATCTGGATGCAACAGCAACTAGCGATTTTGTTGCAGTTGAAACGGCGGACCGGCGTGCACTCCCACCAGATAGATTTTACGATCTAAAGATCAAAATTGAGGGAGACGTGGAACGCACCATTGGTGTGATCTTTTGGGACGAACCGAATTGTGACATCCTATTGGCCAAGAGAGATTGGCCGCCCGAACACGTCCGTAAGCTCCCACATGGGGAAAATGTCATTTTGCCTTCTTTCTCTAATCTTGCTCCAGAGGCGAAAAAGGAAGCCTGCGCTGTCTGTTGGGCTCTAGCGCAGGCACCTGCATTATATCACAATCATGTAGGTTGGGATAGGGACTCTCTGTGTCATACAATACCTATCAGGTCTACACCCCAACGTTGGGTTTTTGTAGCTCCTCTCAGATTCCAGAACTTTCTGTCACTGAAATGAGAGAAAAAAGTGTTTTTTTTGGCCAAAGTTTGAGGATTGCAAAGGATTCTGGGTAACAGAACCTGGTGAGAGCCTCACAAGTCACCCCATCTTGGATTCCGCTAGGTGTCTAGTTTTAAAAAATGTGCAGGTTTGGTAGGTTTCCCTAGGTGCCGGCTGAGCTAGAGGCCAAAACCCACAGCTAGACACTTTGCAAAAAACAGCTTTGTTTTCTTTAGGAAAATGTGATGTGTCCACGTTGTGTTTTTGGGCCATTTCCTGTCGCTGGTGCTAGGCCTACCCACACAAGTGAGGTACCATTTTTATCAGGAGACTTGGGGAACGCTTGGTGGAAGGAAATTTGTGGCTCCTCTCAGATTCCAGAACTTTCTGTCACAGAAATGAGAGGAAAAAGTGTTTTTTGACCACCTTTTGAGGTTTGCAAAGGATTCAGGGTAACAGAACCTGCTAAGAGCCCCACAAGTCACCCCATCTTGGATTTCCATAGGTGTCTAGTTTTAAAAAATTTGCAGGTTTGGTAGGATTCCCTAGGTGCCGGCTGAACTAGAGGCCAAAATCCACAGCTAGGCACTTTGCAAAAAACAGCTCTGTTTTCTTTGGGAAAATGTGATTTGTCCAAGTTGTGTTTTGGGGCATTTCTTGTCGCTGGTGCTAGACCTACCCACACAAGTGAGGTACCATTTTTATCGGGAGACTTGGGGGAACGCTGGGTGGAAGGAAATGTGTGGGTCCTCTCAGATTCCAGAACTTTCTGTCACCAAAATGTGACGAAAAAGTGTTTTGTGGGCCACATTTTGAGGTTTGCAAAGGATTCTGGGTAACAGAACCTGATGAGAGTTTCCCCATCTTGGGTTCCGCTAGCTGTCTAGTATTAAAAAAGGTGCAGGTTTGGTAGGTTTCCCCAGGTGCCGGCTGAGCTAGAGGCCAAAATCTACAGCTAGGCAATTTGCAAAAAACACATCAGATTTCAATGTAAAAATGTGATGTGTCCATGTTGCGTTTCCTGTCTGGAGCTTTAGGCCTACCCATGCAAGTGAGTTACCATTTTTATCGGGAGACTTTGGGGAACACAGACTAGGAAAACAAGTGTTATTGCCCCTTGTCTTTCTCTAAAAAAAATTCTTCCAAATGTAAGACAGTGTGTAAAAAAGACGTATATTTGAGAAATGCTCTGTAATTCACATGCTAGCATGGCACCCTGGAACCACTGCTTCTCAACACCTCATCTTGTGCCCATTTTGGAAATACAAACGTTTTCTTGATACCTACTTTTCACTCTTTATATACCAGCAAATTAATTGCTGTATACCCAATGAAAACCCATTGCAAGGTGCAGCTGATTTATTGGGTCTGAGTACCTATGGTTCTTGATGAATCTACAAGCCCTATATATCCCCACAACCAGAAGAGTCCAGCAAATGTAACAGTATATTGCTTTAAAAAATCAGACATGCAGGAAAAGTTACATAGTAAAACGTGGAGAAAAATGGCTGTTTGTTTTTCCCCTTAATTTCAACATTTCTTTTATTTCAGCTGTTATTTTCTGTAGGAAACCCTTGTAGGATCTACACAAATAACCCCTTGCTGAATTCAGAATTTTGTATTTTGTATTCTGTAACTTTTCAGAAATGTTTAGCTTTCTGGGATCCAGCATTGGTTTCACACCCATTTCTGTCACTAACTGGAAGATGGCTGAAAGCACAAAACATATTTAAAATGGGGTAAGTCCCAGTAAAATGCAAAAATGTTGTTGAACAATTGGGGTTTCTCATTCAAGTCTGCCTGTTTCTGAAAGCTGGGAGGATGGTTATTTTAGCACTGCAAACCCTTTGCTGATGCCATTTCCAGGGAAAAAGCCACAAGCCTTCTTCTGCAGCCCTTTTTTCCCATTATTTTAAACAAAAAACAAAAAGTTCCCTGTATTTTGGCTAATGTCTTGGTCTCCTTCAAGGGAACCCACAAAGTCTGGGTACCTCAAGAATCCCTAGGATGTTGGGAAAAAAAGAAGCTAATTTGGTGTGGGTAGCTAATTTGGACACAAAGTTATGAGGGCCTAAGCATGAACTGCCCCAATTAGCCAAAAAAAAGGCCTGGCATCTGAGGGGGAAAAGGCCTGGCAGCAAGGGGGTTAAAAGGGGCACACCATTGTCTACAATGGGCCCCTATGTACTGTTCAGGGTTAGCGCTGACAGTTTACTGTATAAGCAAGATGAAAATACTTACGGAATAAATATATCTTCATATTGCTTTCTTCTGGCTGTTTTCATGGATATAAAATTAAACAAATACAATCCAAATGTTTCGTACATATTTTGTACTGATATAAAGTAACTACCTATAGCGAATACTGTAATGCTAGTCCAAGAGAATTAGTTACAAACCAATGCGTATGCAGTGTTACTGTAATTACATATAGAACAGAGTTTACCATGATAATTGTTGCTAATAATGTAACAAATGTGCTCTGTGGCACCCTAAGAGATTTAACAAAAATCAAACTAAGTAAAAGATGTTTTTAAATTTGCAATTTTTTCACTAAGAAAACTTATTAATTAATATAACCTCTTCTTACAATGTAGTTAAGTCTTTCAGCAAAAAATAAAATAGCACATGAAATGGGACTTCGACTGCAAACAATCAATTTTGAACAGATGTCCGCCGGAGGCGCAAAAAAATGCAGCAACAATTTCTAACATAGGGTTATTTCCTTGCAATGTGCGATTTGGACATTTACGTTGACTCTTAGCTTTTGAATGAATACTGTTATTTTTGCAAATGCTTGGTATGTTCCCTTTTCTGCAAGTAAATTGCCCTGTACAACAAAGTCCTGTTTTCCCTGAATCAGAGAATGCCTACCAGACGTGTGACCTCTAACGGAGATTTTCTAAACAAGATAAAATAATGCCTGGAATATCTTGTTGCACATCTTTGGAGTTTCACTCTTAAAAACGTGTTTATAGATCCACACTTTTAACACTCATGCATCCAGTTGTAATTTGGAAAAGGACTCTGTCCCATTTCAATACTATTAAAAGTATTTGAGTCTTAATTTGAAACTTGATTGATGACCTTAGAGTAGGAAATTTGAATATTGAAAACATCAGTGACTTTTGACTTTTTATGACTTTATTTCACCATACTCTTTCACTATAATGTAGCTACCGGACAAAATGAAAGTCTCTTTATTGGTTTATGTAGTCATAACTCAAGTCAAGATTCAGTCTTTCGATTTCCCTTGAGAAGACAGTAGCTATTCAGGTAAACGATAATTAATTATATTTTCAAACAATCTTGTTCTGCACCTCTTTGCAGCCTTTGGCCACATTGATCACTAAGGCCTGCACAATTCAATGTTTCTATAATGGATTTGATGGCATCACATTCTACATAGAGAACATGGACCAGTATGATTCCATGCCTGTACCTTTTAATATATATCCAAAGCACTAATTATGAGTGATATATATATTTATATATATAGCTGTGGGGGAGGAGGTAGGGGTCAACGGCCAGTCCTCCTGATGGCGAGCTGGTGCCTTGCTGCAGTGGAACGCACCTTGCCCTGTACGTCATTCCACCTCTTCCTTATGTCGTGCCTTGTGCGTGGATGTAGTCCCACAGCGTTCACCCTGTCCACGATCCTCCGCCATAGCTCCATCTTCCTGGCAATGGATATCTGCTGAACCTGTGCTCCAAACAGCTGTGGCTCTACCCTGACTACTTCCTCAACCATGACCGGCAACACCTCATCAGTAAAACGGGGATGCTTTTGTGGGGACATGGGTGTTGTGTGGTGTGTGTACATTGTGAAGAGGGTGATGTGTGATGTGGTGGGGTGTGTGGTGTGTGGTGTGTAACGGATGAATTGGTAGTTGTGATATGTGTGTGCAGTTCTCTTTTGGATAAGCATATCATAGTGTAGCTGTCTTCTCGTGTTAGCAAAGGATTGTGGGTGATATGAGAGAGTGTTTTATAGTGCTGTTGGTGGGTGTCTGGGGTGTGTGTATTTGTGTCAGGTGTGGGTTTTTTGTTCTGGTCAATGTTTTGTATTTGGTTGGCCACTTCCACTGCAGCGGTGTTCACTGCCAATAGTTTACCACCATTGTATGTTCGCTGTTGTGATTTGTGGGTCATTATTTGGAGGGCGTAGTTTTGGTAGCATAACAGCATGGGTGGTAGTACCAACAGTTTATCATGTTCAGTGGGTTCAGCGGATTTGTGGTTGTGGCTGTTTTCCGTTGGTTTTGTATGTATGTCTCATAGTCTGGAAGACAGATGTCCGCATCCACAGCAGTTTGCTGGCAGCAGTCAGCGTAGTGATATTCGGTATTTACCGCCAATGTCATAATGAGGGCCTCTGTGTTTATACTCTATGATCCTGTGGAAGGCTTATGCTGAAATGAGTTGTCGGCCATTCATGCACTGACAAGGTGACTAAATAACCATATTTTGTGAACTTTGCCTGTGGACCCTTCCACCTTTCTCTTATACTGGAAGGACAAGTTGCAAAGTACATATATAAAAAACAAGTGTGACAGGAACATTATGGTTGGGAAATAAAATTAAAAAACTATAGAAATTCACTGAGAAAAAAAAAGGTTACAGGGGCATTATGGATAGGCTTACATTTTAAACAAACAAAACCAAAGAACCTTGTCCGGACACTAATGAAAACCAGTGCAGGGGACCATGCGCTCCCCTTCTCCCCCGCAGCCCCGGAGACCACCACCTTCCTGGGGATCTATTGAAATGCAGTAGGCGGGGCACACAGCCTGCCCGCAGCCCCAGGGACTGATACCTCCCCGGGGCTGCAATAAAAGAGTGAAGGGGTCCGTTGTGGCCTTCTGAACCCTAAGGACCACACTCTCCCTCGGGCAATGCCCATTGGAGGAGGGCCATGCACCCCACCCTTCATGGAGCAAAACAATGGCCCTGTGGACCTCCACTCCCCAGGTCTGGTGCCCACACCTGGGACATAGCAGTTTGCTGTGACTTGGTGGCAGCTGACAGCTGCCACCAAGTCACAGCAAACACTCTGCTCGGATGAAGTGAAAGCTGTCAAAGATCTCTCACTTCATGAGAGTGGAGGTTTGCTCTGTTTCCCTGCTCACAGGGACAGGCAGGGAAACAGAGGAACATTATGCACACAGAGAGGAAGCTGCTTTAACAGTTTCCACTATGTGACACCAATGCTGGCTCCCGTGGGGGAGGCTGGCTGGTACTGTGAGGGCCGTTATCACTGTGTGCCCTGGGGGACAACCAGGTCACATGGCTAGCCCCCAGGGTATGGGGTCCCTTGGGCTAAGATCGGCCATGGTAGGGGGACCACACGCCTCCCAAAAAAAACTATGGGGGTCATTCTGACCCCAGCGGTCTCTGGGTCGGCGGGAGCACCGCCGACAGACCGGCGGTGCCCCGCAGGGCATTCTGACCGCGGCGGTTCGGCCGCGGTCAGATGCGGGAAACCGGCGGTCTCCCGCCGGTTTCCCGCTGCCCTGCAGAATCCTCCATGGCGGCGGAGCGTGCTCCGCTGCCATGGGGATTCTGACACCCCCTACCGCCATCCTGTTCCTGGCGGGACTCCCGCCAGGAACAGGATGGCGGTAGGGGGTGCCGCGGGGCCCCTGGGGGCCCCTGCAGTGCCCATGCCAATGGCATGGGCACTGCAGGGGCCCCCGTAAGAGGGCCCCACAAAGTATTTCAGTGTCTGCTATGCAGACACTGAAATACGCGACGGGTGCCACTGCACCCGTCGCACCTTCCCACTACGCTGGCTCAATTCTGAGCCGGCATCCTCGTGGGAAGGCTGATTTGCCCTGGGCTGGCGGGCGGCCTTTTGGCGGCCGCCCGCCAGCCCAGGGCAAATACCAAAATACCCTCTGCGGTCTTTCGACAGCGGAGCAGTATTTTGGTGGGGGAACTTCGGCGGGCGGCCTCCGCCGCCCGCCGAAGTTAGAATCACCCCCTATATATTTAGGCCTGGCCTTGGAGGATGGGGTCCCTGGGGCTGAGGTCAGCCAGGGGAGTAGGCCCACTTGGCCCCCTTTCCCCCAAAAAGTAAATAAATATTTCTGCTGGGCCCCGGGGTGGGGTATCATGGGCCGAAATCAGCCTTGGCGATGGGGCCTTGCAGCCCACCTCTCCCCCAAAATATTTAAATGTTTAAGAGAGGCCCAAGTGGATGGGTCCATGGGGCTGAGGTCAGCCAAGGAAGGGGAGCTACGTTGCCCCCCTCCCCATAAAAATAAATAAATATTTCCAGGCACTGGGGGGATTGGGTCCCTTGGGCCGAACTCAGCTGGAGGAGGGAACTGCATGCCCCCACCACCCAATAAAATAAATATTTAGACCATGCCTAGGAGATGTGGTCCCCAGGGCGAGAACAGACTGGGGGAGGGGGGCACAAGGTACCCCCTCCCCAAACAAATCTAAATTTTAGGAGGCCAGCCTGGAATGGATTCGGTCCCCGGATCCAAAAATTGCCAGGGGAGGGGGACATGCAGGCCTACTGCCAACTATTGCTGTGCATGCTCTTTGGCTGTGCACAGTGCACAGTTGGGTGGTTAGGGTTGTTGGCCGCAGGGACTGGCCACAGGCCAGACACTGCAGCCAACCCCCATTTCACACTGCCAGGTGGGTATAGGGGTTGGTTTCAGGTCCTGGCCACAGGCCAGGTTCTGCGGCCAACCCCCACTGTGCATGGACAAAGGATTGCACAGCGTGAGGTTGGATGGTTATACGGGTTGCTACAGGGCCTGGCCACAGGCCGGGCCCTGCAGCCGACCCCCGCTGCACACAGCCTAAGGCCATGCACAGCACAGGGTTGAATGGTTGTACAGTAATGAAAATTACTTTAAGTTAAAAAACATAGAAAATCATTGAAAAACACAAAAAGGTTACAGGGATGTTATAGCTAGGAAATAGAATTAAAAACAACATATAAATACAGGGATGTTATAGGTAGGCTCACATTTTAAATTTACCAAACCATTGAAATTCACCTGTTCCAGTTAGAGCTATCTCAAGTAACTAAAACTTGTGGGGAAAAAAATGTTTATATATATATATATATATATATATATATATATATATATATATATATATATATATATATATGTTTATATATCCTACTGACAGTCACCATAGGTAGTTATAGTTAGGACCTAATTTCTTTAGAAAAAGATTTTTTTTTACCACTTGCCTATATCTTTTGTACCGTTTAACAACTCTTCACGAAATTGTTTTAAAGAGTACTGTCTATGGTCATGTTGTGCATGGAAAGTTTTGGAATGATCCGTCAAGCAGGGACTGAGAAAAAGTGGTATAAAAAAACTAAATTTCCCATGTTAATTTCAATAAACTCGCCTTCAGCCAGAACCAGTGGATGGAATTACACCAAACTTTTGCTCTGCAGATTGCCTTTTTTTTTAATTTGACGTAAATCCGTTCAGTAGTTTTTTAGATATTAAATGGAAAATAAAGTTGCATATCTAGGGCAGCGGATCCAAGGATATCTCCTGCTGAGATCTTATTGGCTGTCAACACTTCAATCAAGAAGTGTTGGCAGCTGTTTTGGGACTTGGCTTCAGCCAAGCCTAAAAAAAAAAAAAAAAGGGCAGGGTATGTATACCTCACACCCCTAGCCTTGGTGCAGGAGTTCATCTTTGGATTGAATGGCATAGAGATGTCTGGACACGGCGATTTGTGGCCTAGTGGTTAAGATTTCACACCATCACACAGAAGGTTAAGGGTTCCAGACAATGGCCCTCATTTTGAGCTCAGCAGACGGGAAAGCCTGTCCGCCAAACTCCTGACTGGGTGGCTGCGGCCTTTGTGGCAACCACCCTACCTGAACTATTAGGAGTTTCCTGCTAGGCTGGCAGGCAGAAACATCTGTTTCCACCTACCGGCCTACTGGGAAACAGACTACAGCATTGTCTCTGGCTCTTAATCAAGCCGGCAGCAATGATGTAACTCACAAGGTGCACCAGCACCCTCACAGTGTCCACAGTACTGGGCAGGAGGACACCTGCACTGGCCCTTCTATGGCCCCCTGGACCTTTTCTCTGTCAGCATTTTCATGGCAGTGATACAGCCCCTGTTCTCGGATTTCTAACAGGAGTCAGGAGACAGGGCAGGTTTGGGTAGCCAAGAAGTGAGGACACACATTAGCCTTGCACAATGGCAGGGAGTATGACTGCTGAAGGCATACACTGACATACATTGGTTGGGGACTCAGGCCCACCAACAAGCCACACTACGTACCTCTGTAGTTGTGCCATCAGCTGTGGGACACTGCTATTTCTCAGGTCAAAGGCATCATGCACCGACCCAGGATACTTGGCAGTGACGTGGGAGATGTACTGGTCAGCACGGCACAGCATCTTGACATTGAGTGAGTGGAAACTCTTCCTATTCCTGTACACATGTTCATTGGCCCTGGGGGAGACTAAGCCAAATGAGCCCCGTCAATGGCCCCAATAACATGTGGTATATGTCCCATTGCATAGAATCCGGCCTTCACAGTGGGTGATTCATCTCCCCGGGGGAATGCGATGTAGCTACACTTTGTTTGAACAAGGCTGCCAAAATCCTTGCAAGCACAATAGAGAACATTGGTTGTGATATTCCTGCAGCCATGCCCACTGTCACCTGGATAGAGCCAGTTGCCAGAAAATGTAGCACTGAGAGTACCTGCACAAAAGGGGGTATTACTGTTGTGCAACGGATAGCAGGTAGATCAGGCTCCAATTTTGCACACAGCTCTATGATTGTGGCTCTGTCCAGACCATAGGTGAGTATAATGTGCCTGTCCTCCAGTGTAGCCAAGTCCACAAGGGGTCTGTAAATGGGTGCTTGCCTCCTCCTCCTATTCCTCTGCAGCGGTTGGTACCTAAGGGACCCAAAAGTAAGAAAGGGGTGACAACAGGAACACTACAGCAATGAACACAGAGCATGCTTGTATGTTGGACACACTGGAATTGTCTAGGGGTGTACATTCTACAATAATGATGCACTTTTAAATCTGTACATGTGTACTAGCAGTAGAAAATGGCAACCGCCTGTTCTGTATGCCGTGACCGCCATTTTATTGCTATCACTTCACTTGATTCATGACTTTCCACAGGACGACATCTCCACTGCCTTTGCTGCTGTGACCTGTGTCTGGAACCTGTCATGACCCATGCAACAGGGGAATGGGCCCCAGCCTTCACGTCGGAGGAGTTGTAGAGGCTCATGGATGGGCTCCTACCCCTGTATTGGCAGTAGTATGGGCCTCCAGACCAACAGGTGAGTACACCATGGGTACATTGCATGTGACATGGTTGCATGTAGATGTGTGTGTGTGCTGGCAGTGTGTCATTTGGGGGGTATGGCTGGTGGCAGTGTTAATGCAGAGGTACAGGTCATGTGTGTGCCTGATGGGAGGCAAATGCAGTTTGTAGGCCACATGTGTGACAGGTTGGATTGTCTGGTTCATGGTGCACCTCTGTTTGTGTTTCCTCTGCAAGTCTGTGCCCATCAGAAGAAGGGGTTTTGGTGTGCCATCGCCAAGGACATGCGGACCCTGGGGGTCCATAGCAGGTGGAGCACCCACTGCAGGAAATGGTGAGAGGACCTGAGATGCTGGCCCTGGAAGACCGCGGGGTCCCAGCTGGGGAAGGCTTCCCAACGAGGGAGGGATGCCATCAGGACCTGACCCCCTGATGGCCTGCATACTGGCAGTGGCCTAACCAGAGCTGGATGGGCACTTGAGGGCATCACAGCAGCCACAAGGCGGTGAGTACAGTGTGTTTGACAACCATCTCTGTTGCCTGGCATGGGATTTGGGTGCAGGGTACTAGTCAGTGGATGCCCCAATATGCCAGTTTGGACATAGCTGGTCCAGCTTACGTTAATTGGGTGAAATGCATGTTTTTGATAGCTAGGTAGCTTACTTTCCATGGCAGACAGGGCTTAGCAGGTCCCAGTTTGTGTACAGATTGCAGTGTTCGGCTCCTACCTGCTGTGGTACTTAGCCAATGGTATGCCAGTGTGGTCCATACTGCCCATTTACAGTCTCAGTGTGTGACAGTGATGTGTATGCCATCTGTGCTCTTGGTGCTGTGATTGACCCTGTGCTTCCTTTTTTTGCTTCCCCCTCTCCTTTTGTCATCCTGTCCATGTGTGCATTAGCATCATCTGGCAAAGGAGCAGGGGCACCGGTGAATGAGGGAGCTGCAGCCCATTGGACCCAGGAGGGAGAGTCCACGATGCTGAGGGGACCAGTGGGATGGAGGGTAAGGGGAGCACCACGGGGTGACAGAAGCTGATACCACTGACTCTGATTCCCCCTCCCATGGGAGCTCCCTGATGGTGACGGACCTCTCTGGGACCACCCCAGCAACAGGTTCTACCACCACTCCCGTATCAGCATTGCACTCACAGTTGACCCCCACCAAGTTGCCCGTGCCCGCTCACAAGGAGGGTGGGCGTCTCCTTCGCCCCAGGCACCTCAGGCCCTGCCCCAGTCAGCCCTGCTACCCTCAGTGAGGAGGCTATTGACCTCCTGAGATCCATCTTTGTAGTGCAGCCAACCAGAGCGGACGCCATCCAGGGGCTGGCATCCCAGATGCAGCAATGCAATGCCTTCCTGGAGGATTGGTGGCCCTACAGAGATCGTTTCAGGCTCTGGCCTTTTCACTGACAGCAGACAGTGTCATTGTTTCTTCCATCCCCCCTCCAACTACCACTTCCCAGTCCCAGTCTCCTCACTACAAACCCATTCCATGCACACATTCAGACAAGCATTCACACAAAACATCAGACAAGACTCGCACAGACAAACACAGGCAGCACACTTCAGTCCACAAGCACTCGCACACACAACATCATCCACTGCCTCCAATGTCCCCCCGCCTCCCTCACAGTCAAATCCGCACTCACACCTGCATGCACTGCATCAACAGTCCCTGAACCTGCCACCTACACTGCCTTGCCACAGTCAACACAAAAGCAGACCTGCAGACATGCACCCCACACACCCCACACACCACATGCGCAGTCACCATCACCACGTCATGCAGCACACCCACCTCACTTAAAGACACCACCACAACATCCATCCACACTTCCTGTTTGACCTCCCCCACTCTTTCTGCCCTCTTCCAAAGACACACAAACACTCGCACTCAGACCCCCAACAGCCATCCACCTCACACATGGGCACTGTCCATGCATCTGCACCCAAGTCCAGCACACCTCCTCTTCCTACAACCACGCCCTCTACCTTCACTCCTGGCCCCCCTCCCACATCCCACCCCATTGCCCAAAGTAGCTTTTCCTTTCCCGCCTTGACCTCTTTGCTCCCCCTCCCCCATCCTGCCCGTAAGAGGAAGGTCCCACCCCCCAGCCCAGTACCTCCAGCACCCAGTCTGACCTTGTTCCACCTCCAAAGTCTCCAGCTGCCACTAAGGGGCACCTGAGGAAACTCCTCCACCCACAAAATGGAGGGCTACAGTGCTGCCCCCTCCCAAATAAAAAAACAAAACCAAGGAGCCACTTTTAAAACCAAAGGCCAAAGAGACACCTTCCAAAGCAAAGGCCAAGGAGTCCCCTCTCAAACCTAAGGCCAAAGAGATCCCTCCCAAAACTAAGTCAAAGGAGACCACTCCCAAAACTAAGGCCAACGAGACCCCTCCCAAACCAGAGGCTAAGGAGCCCCCTCCCAAACTAGAGGCCAAGAGCCTCCTCCCAATGAGAAGCCATCCCCCAACCACTCCACTCCCCCACACCTGGAGGTGCCTGCCCATTTCCAACATGATGCCCCTGACCAGTGGAGTCCCGATGTTGTCAGAAGTCAAATTGTCTGTAATGTCAAGAATGCACAGTCCCACTTAACAGTGGAACACCTGCATGGACCACCATAGCACATCCCGCACCAACTGGATGCCATGACTGCATACCAACACATGGCAATGACAGCAATACAATCCACAATCCCCAACCTGAAATGCCAAATTGTAACAATGCTAAAACATGTCACACGCAAGCTTTGTCTGCAGTGCTGCAGCTGTCATTGCCATCACTGGGAAGCAAGTCAAGCTACTCCAAGCATCAGACAATGAACCAACAAGTACATACCCACAATGTACCTCCCTTCCTTTCCATTCACAGGTCCCGCTGCCACTGCTACCCGGCAGCCCATGCCAAAAACAGACAGCCCTCCCAGGAAGAAGGCCCCAGTGGATATCTGGAAGTTGACCACTTGCCTGGGCCTACTGGGACAACTGTTCAGTCCACACCACAAGCCCCACCCTGGGCACATCTGAGTTCCCCTACCACAGCACAGTCAACCCTACATCCCCACACATGGGTCCCAAAGACAGGACAATCAGCAATGTGTCCCACAGTACAGGGACCAGAGCCATGGCTACACAGCCAAGATGCTGAAGGTCCTAGTGTAACTGGGAGTGGGCACACTGTGCCCGGTTCACCAGTACAGGGGGCCAGGGGCAGTGGGAGGGCATCTGTGGCCCAAAAGAGGGGGCACCAACAACAGCAAAGGACTGGCCAGGAGGCCATCACCCAAGTCCTGGGAGCATACCAGCAGCCCAAGGACACTATGGGCAAGATCCTTGCAACCATCCAAGAGAATCAGAAGCTGCAGAGGGAACACAACCAGCAGTGGAAGACCCTCATTGCCACCATAGCCTCCATTGCAGGGGTACTGAAGGAACTGTCCATCATCCTGCATGTGTCCTCCACCTACCAGCAGGTCCCTTACACTAGCCGCATTCCAAACAGGCCCTCCACTTCTGCGGCAGCTAGTGGAATGGAGGCCCTGCCAGAGGACCCGCAGACCACCAGCACCCCTCCCCCAGTATGAACCCCCAAGCAAGCGAGGACATCCATCTAGACATCCTGCAGGTCCTGATGTCAAGACCAAGACCACTTCCAGGAAGTGACCCTCACCTGAACATTCTCCCTTGTCTGCACATTGACACACCCTGTTGACTGTCCATTGTCATGTCTCCATTTTCCTATGGCCCCTTGGATACTGGACCTGGACTACCTACCTATAGCTGGGACAACTACTCTGATGATTACACCCACCATGACCCCACTTTTCACACATTGCACTTGTGAGTAACATTAAACACCTTTGAGCACAGCTACTGCCTATGTGTCCTTATTGTAATGAGTAAGAATCACATTTGAATGACATGTCATTGCAGTCAAACCATTGTCCTGCAAACATCTGTGTGATAGATAGAAGGGGGAGAGCAATTTGCAGCAAGGTTGATGGTAGGGCAGAGATAATCTGGATACATGTGTTAAGGGAAGGCCAAGGCAGGAACTAGAGTCCCACCACACGAATGCCCTGCAAATAGACCAAGACAGGGAAAACTATCATGATAGGACACACTATAAGCCACTCAAGACACATGCTGCACAATGTCTCAATCCCTAGTGTGAGTTAGCATGTGGAATTACAAACCATATGGCCACGTCAGGTCTAGATTTCCACAACATCCATACTCAATATTCCATACCTCACAGCTGACAAATCACACCTAAAGGCATGTTTCACAGGCTGTAAAAGTTGAGGGACACATTCTCTCATTGTGGATTGTGAGGAATGATATCAATACTGATTACAACACTATGCTTGGCAAAACAATTGCAGTGGGCAACACAGTACAGGGAACTTAGCGCATGGTCAAAAAATTGCATGAGTGATGCTATACAACAGCTCAGTGGTAATAGCACTCACATTTGAACTTAAACACCTCCTCTGATGGGCTAAATGCCCCCCCAACCCACCTAGAGGGGGAGCTGCACTCAATGCCTCCACTGATGACAGGCACCAGGAGGAGCTGTGGCACAATGCAGACAAGAGTACAGGAAAAATACATTACACATGACACATACCTGTTTCTCATGTGACGTATTGCTGAATTAACTCTGCTCTGGAGTCAGCTGCATCCTCATCATCTTCCTCCTCATCACTCCCTATGTCCCCTTCTTCCGCTAATGGTCCGGCTGTCACCTGCTCTACATCCAGCAATGGGATGTGACGTCTCAGGGCCAGATTGTGCAGCAAGCATGCAGCAGGCAACAATGATCTGGCAGACTTTACGTGAGTTGTGGAGTAGGGCACCTCCAGACACATGTAGGCAGCGGAATCTGGCCTTCAGTAGGCCAAAGGTCCTCTCAATGACATGCCTCGCCCTGCCATGGGCCTCATTGAAATGGTGTTCACCATCTGTTGTTGGATACCTCACAAGTGTCAGCAGCCAGGGAAGGTTGGGGTACCCAGAGTCACCTGTGTGCACAAAGGTAGGACACATCACAATACAAGTGGGGACACAGGGTAGATTGTGAATTGATGTGAGATGACAGGTGCACACATCCAATTAGATACATACTGATGAACCATGCCCGGTCCCACTGTAGTTGTGCCATCATGTGTGGGATGTTGCTGTTCTGCAGAATGTATGAGTCATGTACAGAACCAGGGAACTTGGCCATTGCCTGCTTGATGTAGTGGTCAGTGAGACACACCACCTGCACATTAATGGAATTAAAGTTTTTCTGATTACTGTACATTTGTTCATTTGCCCTGGGTGGAACCAAGACAATGTGGGTGCCATCTATGGCTCCTATCACATGAGGGACATGTGCCAAATCATAGAAAGCAGCATTTACAGTGTTCAAATCTGCATGTTGAGGGAACATTGTGTAAGAGGGCAGAAGCTTGAGCAAAGCACACAGTACATCCTTCAACACATTGCTGAACATTGGCTGTGACATCCCTGCTGCCAAGCCCACTGTCTTCTGAAACGACCCTTTGGCAAAGAAGTGGAGTACAGACAACACCTGCACTAAGGGAGAGATGGCATAGGGATGAGGTATGTCAGGCAACAGATCAGGCTCCAACTGGATACACAGCTTTATGACGGTTCAGATGGTATGTCTAAATGACGTGCCTCTCTTTCAGGGTAGCCAGGTCGACTAGGGGCCGGTGCACAGGGGAGTGTCTCCTCATCACCATTGCACCGTATTTGGGAACAGGAGAGAGGACAAGTCAAACGTTGATGTGTGCAATATCTCGATATTGCAAATCTATGTAGTAGCCTATTATATATCATCCAGGACACACATAATAATCATCTACTATTCACTTTTTGCATGTAAAATGGCAGCTGCCTGTCCTGTATGCACAGGATAGTTGGTAGTGACC
Source organism: Pleurodeles waltl (assembly GCF_031143425.1). NCBI lineage: Eukaryota > Metazoa > Chordata > Amphibia > Caudata > Salamandridae > Pleurodeles > Pleurodeles waltl. Next base: position 359,674,138 of record NC_090438.1, read on the forward strand.
TTATTCCGCTGGCGTAAGACGTCATGGCAGTAGGCGGTCTGAACTGCTGTGCAACACCTCATCAGATGACATTGTTGCCTATGGGAGACGGGGGCCAATGCTGATCACCGCCGGTGGTGACGGTGATGTACGCGGCAGCCGTAACCGCTATTCACTGTCACATAGCTCACTTAACTACTGACACTTGTGCAAGCAAGACTCCCACTGTGTGTGCTGCTGTGTTCTGAAGCCAAGATGCCACGTCCTGCAGGAGATAGGGCCCCAGCCTTCACTGAGGAAGAGCTGGAGAAGCTTGTAGATGGGGTCCTACCCCTGTATGAACAGTTATATGGGGCACCAGAGCAGCAGGTGAGTCTCATATCACTGTCATGTGTGATTGTGATGTGTGCGAGGAAGAAAGGAGTTAGGATGAGGCAGATGGAGTGGATGCATGGAGATGGGTGAGGAGTCTGAGCGTTAGTGGCTTGAGGGCACATGACTGTGGCCATGAAATGTGTTAGATGTGTGATGTCCACTGCTGACCCTGTAATGCCATTGTACATGACTATTTCCTTTTGTCTGTGTTACCCATGCAGGTCAGTACCCATAAAAAGAAGGGTATTTAGGGTATTTAGTGTGACATCGCCAAGCAAGTGTGGACCCTGGGATCCATGCCTGGTGCAGCACCCACTGCAGGAAGTGGTGGGAGGACCTGAGACACTGGGCCCGAAAGACCACAGAGGTCCAGCTGGGGATGATTTCCCAATGAGGGAGGGGTGCCCTCAGACCCTGAACCCCCTACTGGCCTACATTTTGGCTGTAACCTACCCTGAGGTGGATGGGCATTGAGGGTAGCACAGCAGCCACAAGGTGGTAAGCACACATTGACACCTCCACAATGTTCTGCCTGTATGGCTATGGGTTTCCCACTAGTGGAATGATGTAGCATAGGTCATTGGAAGTAGCACACCGACTATGGGTATCAGCCACCCGGGGGGATTGGTTCATAGATGTATGCCCACACCATGCAGACAGGGAAAAATGTGGGCAGTTACTTCCAATTTGGGAATTGTGTGGTGACCCTCAACAGGGTTCCTGATCCAAGCTCCTAGCATCAGCATCAGTACAAGTGAGGTGTCAGGACATTGCCATCAGTATCCGCCTACCACTGTGAGTGAGGTACCTGGTGTGTCTTCAATCAGCTGCCATGCACCGTATGTGTAGATGGGTACAATGGGGCCAGATGTCACTGTGCTATATGTCAATGGATTCGTGGGCATTCTAATTACCCATGCAGGATTCTGTGGAGTACGGTTTACAGGAAATGTCCCACACACGTACATGGGAGTGTGGCAGGTACTGGGCAAGTGTGACTAGGTTGTCCCTCATCAAGTACACGAGTGCTACTGTTCCAACATTGGCAATTTCCATCAGCATGGCTGTGGTATCCCCCATGGTGTCCTACTGATGTGGCATGTATAGATGAGGACATGCCCTAACATGGCATAGCAGCAGCAGATGTAGTTGTTACTCTGTGTGTATGTAGGGTTGGTAGTGACCCATTGCACCCTGTCTTTCTCTGCCACCCTCCTTCTCTCTCCACCTCTGTCTTTGTGTGCCCCATCAGGCAAAGGAGAAGGGGCACTGGTGAGTGGGGAAGATGCAGCCCACGGTACTCAGGAGACTGATACCAGCACAGCCGAGGGGACCAGTGGGATGGAGGGAGTGCCACGGGGGAGACAGGAACGATGACAATTCCTTTGAATTCCTCCTCAGATGGACGCTCCCTGGTGGTGGCGGACCTACCTAGGACCATCCCACCACCATCCTTGTCCACCACCCCCCTTACCAGCACCGCCCACCCTTTAGCTCCCACACAGTTGGCCCTGCCTGCTCACTCAGGAGGGTGGGCATCTCCTTTGCTACAGGCACCTCTGCTGCCCTCAAAGAGGAGGCTATTGACCTTCTGAGGTCCATCTCTGTGGGGCAGTCAACCATTGTGAATGCCATCCAGGGTCTGGCATCACAGATGCAGCAGTTGAATGCCTACCTGGAAGGCATTCACTGTGCCCTGGCTGCCCTGCAGAGTTCGATTCAGGCTCTGGTCTCCATATTGACGGTAGCCAGTGTTCCTTCTTCTTCCATCCCCCCTCCAACTACCTATTCCATTCCCACATCCCTCTCCCCTCACCCATCCAAGCCATACCTTCATACCAACATGCATCCACATTAACAGAACCTAATTGCAAGGACAAACAGAGGCACCACAAAAGACACCACGCAACATTCAGATGCAGACACAGCAACATCCACTCCCTACACGGACTTCCCCACAACCTCTCCCCTCACAGACACTACACCACTCATACATGCAGTCACCACATCACCAGTCCCAGATCCTGCCACAAGTGCACTCATTCCCACCGTCACCACAATAGCAGACCCCATGCATGCCCCCATATACCACATGTTCACTCAGCAGAACTGTCAACACCACCACCTGCAGCACATCCACCCTACCTGCACACACCACTGCAACAAACATGCACACATCCCCCTGCCATCTCCCTGCATCTCCTCCCCCTCCCACTACACCTAAACACCTACACTCACACACCGAAAAGGCCCAGATGTCATCCACGCTCGCACCTGCACCCAAGGCACCTCACTATACTCACCTCAGAACCACTCCCTCTCCTTCCACTCCCAAATGTTACTCCCATGACCACTCTTGTGCCCCGAAATAACTTTTTATGCATGAGTTTTCCCTGTTCCCCCCTACTGACCCATTCCTTGTCCGTCCAAGCACCCTATTCTAGTCCCAAAATCCCTGTCTTCCAACTTCCATGCCTCCCATGGTGCACCTGGTACCAGCCATGCACCTCCCCTACTTAAGACATCTGCCTCCACCAAGGCCAAGGTCACCCCTCCCAAATCAAAAGCCCAGCCCCCTCCCCCAAAATCTAAATCCAGAGCAAACGTCCCAACCTAACCCAGACCAAAGGATGTGTGTGGCCATCGCTAGCCATGCCAGGTATTGTGTGTGTGTGTGTGTGTGTGTGTGTGCACTAATGTCCTTCCCTCCAATGTGTGGTAGGTGGCTATACTTACAGTTGGTGTCTTTGTCGCCATCGCTAGTTCAGGAGTCATATGACCAGCAGGAGCATTGGGAAGACTTCCAGTTCAGGTCCATGGCAGCTGCGGACGTGCCTGTGTTCCTGAAGGTGTGTCCCCTTTTATGTGGTTCATTTCTGCCAGCTTTTTAGTAGTGGGATACCTGCATCGGGAACTCTGGCGGTATGTAACCTCATAATATGGTCAGCAGAAACATACTACTGGACGGCCTGGAGAATGGCCCGCCTTCACTGGTGGTACTGGCAGCGACGTGGCTGTGTTCTGGTAGTAACACTACCATGGTCATAATATGGTGGTCTGCTCCGCGGGCGCGCAGCGGTGCGACCACCACCTTCACCACAGTGGTCATAGGACTGCCAAAGTCATAATGGGGGGGTGCGTCTTTTCTATAGGTGCACGTGAAGCTCCGCATCTGTGTTGGTCCCCCAATGAATTTCAGTTCCAAGTTTTATGATCAATCTCGATTCATATTTTCTCAAGATCAATTCTAGGTCACCACACCTTGGTTTCTTTTCTACATGCTGAAATAATATCTTAAACCAGCCATGTTGTATATTCCTCAAAAAACTAAGAATACTGTAACATTATAGTTAGATTATTATATCAGTGACAACTTTAATGTTTAAACAAACAAAAACACAGAAATTCACCAGTTATAGTTAGCAGAGCTATACATTGCGCCCACACCATGAACTGCTTATGACCTCACATATTACATCAATCATGACATGTTCTATGACATAATTTATGACATCACTGATGACATCACAAATGACATTGTCCTGCTTGAGATTTTTGACTTCTGAAAAAAGAGGCTAATTCTGAAAGTAGAAATCTTCAATCTGACTCCATCCAATGACTACCTTACAATGACTTCTACTCCTACTCCTCAGACACCACCAGCTTACTTGTCCCACTAAACTTTAATTTCTCAGGGACTTTATTTCAAAACAATTGAAGGTAAGCGGAGACCAGGTTTAATCCACCTTCTATATCCGATCCATATTCCAAATTGTCCTGACATGAAGTTAATGGTGACTGACAAACATTGTAACTAATACCCAAAAACACTCACTGTGGTGTGCAGTTGAATCAGTTGTCTACTGTGAAACCGGTAACTGAACATTTCTCTCTATACCTCTTTAGAGGGATTGTACTTCAAAATGTACCTGATGAAGTTGATTCCACTACTAAATTAGTAATTAATCAAAAAAAAATCATAATTAACTTTTCATTGCAATGATTGAAATAACCCTGCACCATTGTTCATACACCTTTATAGGTCCTTTTAAAAATAATTTTAGCCCTATATGTGTTTGTTCATGTGTGTGTGTGTGTTTGCTCTGTGTGTGTGTGTCTTTGTATGTGTGAGAGAAAGAGAGGGATTATTATTCAGCGTTGCACCAGTGCTGTGTATGTTATGGTAGGTACCCTTTTGCTATTACTCCCCAGCCTATCTTGAAAGTTTAAAATACTCTGATTTATTGGAACATTTAATCCTTTTGTGATAAAATAAAAAATAAAGTCATGTCTCAATTACCTATAGCTACATTAAAAAATCCCAGATTAGCAGAATGCCCACAAACTGACTTGACTTTCTTTTGGGGGATGGTACCTACAGGAAAAAAATATCATGCAGTTCTCAAACCTTGTGTCTATTGCATACTTTAGGATTAGTAGCAGAAACACAGTTAAAATAAGTACTAATAGGATTGGTCGCAGAGACATTGTTAAAGGTTGCATTTCATTTCCATTAACACTATCCATCTTTCATTTTTATTAACTTGGTTAAAAAAACAAATCCACATCGAGCAGTTTTTGAATTTAGATGTGTAGTTGCATGATACTCTGGCTTAGTCATTGTCTTTGAGCAGTATCATAAAATTTGAGTTCATGTTTCTCAACCTGAATAAAGTTATGGCATTGGGTAGAAGATCTGGCCAAAGAATAGAACATTTAGGAAGACTTTTTTTTCATTTGCTCAAACAAAAAGGCTTGTTGATGCGTAAACCAATGTATGCATGAAGCAAAAACAATGCATAGCCCTTTAGGATTTTTGGTCCTGTGATGTCTTGGAAAGGACCAGGCTATCTAGGTTGTAAAGTAAACCCAAGTGTACCAAATAGAAAAAGCATGTAATTCAATAAAGGGCAGTTCAACACAAAAACATTTTAAGGAAATAATCATCATAAAAAGTGATTAATTTAGAAGCCATGAAGCATCTCATTTTTAAGGCACTTGTGCATTTTGTTTTTAAGTTTTGTTTAAAAATAATGAGGATGATTTAATTGTACATCTCTTTTTGGTATTTCTTTTCAGCAATTCAGTGCCCTGTGTATAAATGCAATTGCATTATCAATACAATAATTTGCATGAGTATCATAATTAAATCTGACCATCGCATGTGGTAATTAATGCTTACTTATGTAAGAAAAACATGATATAATAATAAAAAAGCTGCTACTTATATAGCGCTAAATAAGTCACTGGGTGAGCTCGGAAGAATAGATGTTTTTATTGTTAGCTGTATAGCACTATATTTACCCTGCATCCAAAAGATGAGTACTACTAGCCAAGGATCGAACAGGTTACTATATATCTTCTAAGTCATCAGCAGCAAGAACTCAACTCACTGACTTACCTGGCTCTGATGGTTACCAGGGGTTTCTTAACTTGTCTTTGATTTATTTTCAGGAACTTGGGGGCATATTTATACTCCGTTTGCGCCGAATTTGCGTCATTTTTTTCGACGCAAATTCGGCGCAAAACTAACGCCATATTTATACTTTGGCGTTAGACGCGTCTAGCGCCAAACTATGAGTAAAGAGCGTCATTTTTTTGCGTGAACGCCTTCCTTGCGTTAATGAGATGCAAGGTAGGCGTTCCCGTCTAAAAAAATGACTGCGCCGCAAATGCGTCGTATTTATACTCCCGGGCAAAAATGACACCCGGGAGTGGGCGGGGCAAAAAACCCCGCATTTGCGCCGGTTTTAGCGCCTGGGTCAGGGCAGGCGTTAAGGGACATGTGGGCTCAAAATAAGCCCACAGCTGCCCTCCCATGCCCCCAGGGACCCCCCCTGCCACCCTTGCCCACCCCAGGAGGACACCCAAGGCTGGAGGGACCCACCCCAGGGACATTAAGGTAAGTCCAGGTAAGTATAATTTTTTTTTTTTTTTAATATTTTTTTTTGGCATAGGGGGGCCTGATTTGTGCCCCCCTACATGCCACAATGACCATGCCCAGGGGTCAGAAGTCCCCTGGGCATGGCCATTGGGCAAGGGGGCATGACTCCTGTCTTTACTAAGACAGGAGTCATGTAAATGGCGTCTGGGCGTCGTTAAAAATGGTGCAAATCGGGTGGAGGCGATTTTTTGCGTCAACCTGACTTGCACCATTTTTAAGACGCCCTAGCGCCATTTTTCCCAACGCCGGCGCTGCCTGGTGTACGTGGTTTTTTTCCACGCACACCAGGCAGCTCCGGTCTGCTTGCGCCGGCTAACGCCATTCAATAAATACGGCGCCCGCATGGTGCTTCAGAATGGCGTTAGCCGGCGCAAATTTTTTTTACGCTAAACTGCGTTAGCGCAGTTTAGCGTCAAAAAGTATAAATACGGCCCTTGGTATGGTATTGCAAATGAGAAAAAGCTCTAACGGTTCGGTACGGATATGATTATGACAGCAAATCACATTTTTATGAAATGTAAATGATTAGCCTTAATCCAGGTGTGTAACACAGGCTCCTGCAGCCCCAGCAGCATTGGGGGGAGAGGGGTCAGCCTTACAGGGGACCCCCACACCTTCAAAGGGGCCCATTCAAATCAGCCCAAGACCAAAGAATATCTGTGAGATACGGTTGTCTGGGAGGTAATCATTTTGTGCCCATCATTTTGCGTTACATTGCAGCCATAATCTTGTTGTACCACCATTAGCCCAGTGGAGATGACCTTTAAAGATGCTTGGCATATATTATTCAAGATATTGTCCAATCTGGTTACATAAGAAGGTTGTTGCCTTATGTTCAATTGAAAGTTGCTGGTATGTATAGCAATAGATTGAATCAGAATGGGTGGCTATGATTCTGTCAATAGTTTATTCATTTTATAATTCATGAGATTCTGCAATCCTTGTATAAACAACAGACTAACTTCTTGATAGTCAGTGACTTTGTAACTCATATAGTCAAAAAGACATTGAAATCAACTGTAATAAGTTATTGTAGTTAACTTCTGGCTTCATGGGGGGTGAGGCATGGTGCAGATCCACGGTTACCGCCTTAACGTGGGCTTTGTGGCAGTCAAGACGGGAGGTCAGTCCGGTGTCTTTTTGAAGGAGATGCTTACATGTTTCAGGCAGCAGAAATGATGTGCGAGCATCACATGATATTGCAGGTTTGCACTGAGGAGGTTTTCTACCGCTTTCATTAAGCATTTCATCTGAGAATCTTGGCAGGAGCAGAGAAGGAGAGCGTGCCTGCCATTTTGTTTTTCATTTCTCCTCACGGAAACTAATTTTAAATATATAACTTGGCTGCTGCTCAAGATATAATACCAATGGGAACCTTTTGAAAGTCACTGCTTGCCACTAGTGTATATTTGCATCACTATTGGTTACCTTTAAGCACCTATATAAAAATGCATAGTTTATTTTTCCAAAGACAATTTGGTTATCTGTTCTGACTTATTCAATGACTGATTGACAGTAACATATATGGGTACGGACAACAAAACACATAATTCTACAGTTTCTTGAAAAATTCCTACTTCCAACTCATTTCTCTTCTGGTAGATATGGAGAGTTCTGGGAATATTTGTCAGGAGTCTGCATCTTTCTAAACTATTTTATTAGGTCCCCAACCCTCCACTAATACTAAATTACCATCTAAATTGACAACAAACTCTTCTACTTCCACTAATAAAAGAATTAAAAAGCTCAAGCCATGGAAGAAAGTAATAAACAGCTCCAAACGCTAGATAATAAATGGTCGCATGTACAGGAAAGAGTCGGGGGCAGAGAGCTGGAGTCCTCAAAGAATCTCTACTAAAAAATCTTCTATTGCAACCTGAAGGAGATTCCTTAAAAAACAAGCTGAAGACTGTAGGAAGGTAGCCTCTTTCTAGCCTTGTTACCCCCACATTTGGCCTGTTTGTGAGTAAATGTCAGGGTGTTTTTACTGTCTCACTGGGATCCTGCTAGCCAGGGCCCCAGGGCTCATAGTAGAAGCCCTATGTTGTCAGTGTGTTTGATATGTGTCAGTGGGATCCTGCTAGCCAGGACCCCAGTGCTCATACGTTTGTGGCCTATATGTGTTCCCTGTGTGGTGACTAACTGTATCACTGAGGCTCTGCTAACCAGAACCTCAGTGTTTATGCTCTCTCTGCTTCTAAAATTGTCACTGCAGGCTATTCTGAATGGCACACTGGAACACCCTTATAATTCCCTAGTATATAGTACCTAGGTACCCAGAGTATTGGGGTTCCAGGAGATCCCTATGGGCTGCAGCATTTCTTTTGCCACCCATAGGGAGCTAAGACAATTCTTACACAGGACTGCAGCCTGAGTGAAATTACGTCCACGTTATTTTGCAGCCATTTTACACTATACTTAAGTAACTTATAAGTCACCTATATCTCTACCCCTCACTTAGTGAAGGTTAGGTGCAAAGTTACTTAGTGTGAGGGCACCCTGGCACTAGCCAAGGTGCCCCCACATTGTTCAGGGCAATTTCCCTGGACTTAGTGAGTGCGGGGACACCATTACACACGTGTACTACATATAGGTCAATACCTATATGTAGCGTCACCATGGTAACTCCGAACATGGCCATGTAACATGTCTAGGATCATAGAATTGTCACCCCAGTATCATTCTAGTATTGGGGTGACAATTCCATGCATCCCTGGGTCTCCAGCATAGAGCCCAGGTACTGCCAAACTAACGTTCCGGGGTTTTCTCTGCAGCTACTGCTGCTGCCAACCCTCAGACAGGTTTATGCCCCCCTGGGGCCTGGGCAGCCCAGTCCCAGGAAGGCAGAACAAAAGATTTCCTCTGAGAGAGGGTGTTACATCCTCTCCCTTTGGAAATAGGTGTGAAGGGCCTGGGGGAAGTAGCCTCTCCTGGCCTCTGGAAATGCTTTGAAGGGCACAGATGGTGCCCTCCTTGCATAAGCCAGTCTACACCGGTTCAGGGATCCCCCCAGCCCTGCTCTGGCATGAAACTGGACAAAGGAAAGGGGAGTGACCACTCCCCTGACCAGCACCTCCCAAGGGAGGTGCCCAGAGCTCCTGCAGTGTGTCCCAGACCTCTGCCATCTTGGATGCAGAGGTGTGAGGGCACAATGGACACCTCTGAGTGGCCAGTGCCAGCAGGTGATGTCAGAGACCCCTCCTGATAGGTGCTTACCTTTCTCTGTAGCCAATCCTCCTCTGAGGGCTATTTAGGGTCTCTCCTATTGGTATCTCACCAGATAACGAATGCAAGAGCTCACCAGAGTTCCTCTGCACTTCCCTCTTCGACTTCTGCCAAGGATCGACCGCTGACTGCTCCAGGACGCCTGCAAAACCGCAACAAAGTAGCAAAAAGACTACCAGCACCATTGTAGCGCCTCCTCCTGCCGGCTTTCTCTACTGTTTCCTGGTGGTGCATGCTCTGAGGGCTGTCTGCCTTCACCCTGTACTGGAAGCCAAGAAGAAATCTCCCGTGGGTTGAAGGATTCTTCCTCCTGCCAACACAGGCACCAAACTTCTGCATCACCGGTCCTCTGGGTCCCCTCTCATCCTGACGAGCATGGTCCCTGTAACACAGGGGCTGGGTCCAAGTGTCCCTGACAGTCCAGTGGCCCTTCTGTCCAAATTTGGTGGAGGTAAGTCCCTGCCTCCCCGCGCCAGACCGTAATCCTGTGTACTGCATGAACTGCAGCTGCTAGGGCTTCTGTGCACTTCTGCAAGACTTCCTTCGTGCACTGCCTAGCCCAGGTCCCCAGCACTCCGTCCTGCATTGCCCAACTTGCTGAGTTGGACTGCGAATTCGTGGGACTCCCTTTTGTTGTGCTGAGTTGACCGTCATGCTCAGATATTCTGAATGCCTGTTCAGGTGCTTCTGCGGGTGCTGCCTGCTTTTGCATGGGCTTTCTCTGTTGCTGAGCGCCCTCTCTGTCTCCTCCTCCAAGGGGCAACCTCCTGGTCCTTCCTGGGCCCTGGCAGCACCCAAAACCTTCAACTGTGACTCTTGCAGCTAGCAAGGCTTGTATGTGGTCTTTCTGAGTGGAAACAACTCTGCCTCCTCCAGCACACCGTGAGACATCTTCTGACCAAAGGAGAAGTTCCTGGCACCTTCCGCTGTTGCAGAATCTTTGGCTTCTTCCACCCGAAGGCAGCCCTTTTGCACCTTCATCCGGGGTTTAGTGGGCACCTGCCCCCCTGGACACTTGGGTGACTCTTGGACTTGGTCCCCTTCCTTTGCAGGTCCTCAGGTCCAGGAATCTGTCTTCAGTGCTTTGCAGTCAGTTCTTGTCTTTGCAGAATCCCCTATCTCGACCTTACTGTCTTTCTGGGGTAGTAGGGTAACTTTACTCCTACTTTTCAGGGTCTTGGGTTGGGGTATCTTGGACACCCTTAGTGTTTTCTTCACTCCCAGTGACCTTCTACACACTACACTAGGCCTGGGGTCCATTCGAGGTTCGCATTCCACTTTTGGAGTATATGGTTTGTGTTGCCCCTAGGCCTATTGTCTCCTATTGCATTCCATTGTGTCCTACAGTGTTTGCACTACTTTTCTAACTGTTTACTTACCTGATTTTGGTTTGTGTGTATATTTTGTGTATATTACTTACCTCCTAAGAGAGTATATCCTCTGAGATACTTTTGGCATTTTGTCACTAAAATAAAGTACCTTTATTTTTAGTAACTCTGAGTATTGTGTTTTCTTATGATATAGTGCTAAGTGATATAAGTGGTATAGTAGGAGCTTTGCATCTCTCCTACTTCAGCCTAAGCTGCTCTGCTATAGCTACCTCTATCAGCCTACGCTGCTAGAACATTTCTAATCTACTAATAAGGGATAACTGGACCTGGCACAAGGTGTAAGTACCACTAGGTACCCACTATAAGCCAGGCCAGCCTCCTACAAATTGCAATAGAAGAAGTAATCTTCAAATATACAGATTAGTCAAAGGAATTGAAGGATCAGATCCTACGTCATTTTTTCAAACATTTATATCCCAAATTTTGGATTACATAGGCTTAGTCACTCTTTGCTTCAACGTCGCAGAAACCTAGAGGAGTAATCATTTACTTTTTAGAGTACCGTGCCCTTCTCAGAGTTATTAAAGCAGCCAAAGATAAAGGTCATACTTCCTGGTCTGGATTGAATCTTTTCTTCACTCTAGATTTTGCCAAATCTACTGCAGGAAGGCAGAAGAAATTTCTTGATCTACTTCTTGCACTCCGATCTTTGAATGCTAGATTTTTCTTTTCCATCCATGTTTGGTCACAGTGACTTGTATTAATAAGACTACCACTTATGAAGATCCTAGACTTTTGCAAAAATTCATTGTTAACTGTATGGGTGAGACAATGGACACTTCCAAAGTTAATAGTGCTTGTTCCTCGTAAACATGAAATGTTTGGTTATTATATTATTGCTGATGTGTATATATACTTTTAGCATTTTCTTAAAGAGATAAGCACTTATTTGGTTTCTCTACCAACTGCTTGCTAATTATTGATTTTCTTCTTTTTTAGGTACCCGTGTGTTTTATACAGTTCAATATAATGTTATGTGTGGCCTGGTATTTCCTCTCGTGTTGGCTGCTTTGGAGTTCGGTTGTGTCATCCCCATCATGTAGTTCCACCCTCCTCAACTGAGTGTATGTTTTGAAGGTGTGTTCTTTATTTTTGTTTTATTTCTTTGTTTATCTTTTTCCCTGTCTTTCACTTCTTCATTTCTTTCTTATTCTCTTTGTCTTTTTTTTACTCCTCTCTCTTTTCTTCCAGGTACATTTCTTTACTGTTTGTTCTATTTTCCTTACATTGGCCCTCATTATGACCCTGGCAGTGAGTGATAAAGTGGCAGTAACAGGCTGACGGTAATTACCACCAAATTATGACCATGGCGATGAGAACTCCCACAGGCAGCCAATGTACCACACCATCTGCCAGGGCGGAAACACCATGCACGCCGGCGGTCGCCATCAACAGCCAGGCGGGAGACAAAGTACTGCCCACCATATTAAGACCCTACAATCCGCCACGTTTTCTGGGGTGGTACCAACACCATCAAAAGCCTGGCGGAAACACATCACAGAAGAGAAAAGACTCACCATCGGAGACACAGGAAAGAACAACGCCGCCATGGAACCTGAACTGTAAGTTTTTCCGATGATCTTCTACATTATGCTCCACCTGGAATACCAACGAAGACGATGACGGTGAGTACAGCCACGTAGCACACAAGTGAGGGAGTGAGAAAAGAGAGAGTGACACACGCACAACACACACCAGTCACAAACACCATACACACGTCCAGCTGCACCCTATACACTGCAGAATAATGCAAGAACAACAGGAATGCACCAAGGTGAATGTATTAATATCAATGAGCTAATAAATAAACTAATTCAAAGGGCCCTCATGCCACAGGGCACAGTCCAAGGCCCAACTCAAATCCTGACTTTATCCATATAGCACTCTGCAGGGGCATCAGTTTGCAAGTGGGCAGGTACCTGAGGGGGATGGGGGGGGCACCTCAGTTGAAGTCGGGAACAAGCCCACTGGTTCTGGAGGGGGCTCCATGCCCATTTCTCTCTGCTGGGGAGTGTAAGGCCAGTGTCTGGAGTGGGTGACTTTCCCACTGGTTCTAGAGGGGGCTCCATGCCCATTTCTCTCTGCTGGGGAGAGCAAGGCCACAGTCTCTGAAGTGGGTGACTCTCCCACTGGTTCTGGAGCGGGCTCCATGCCCAGTTCCTTGTCCTGGTGAGTGCAAGGCCACAGTCTCTGGAGTGGGTGACTTTCCCACTGGTTCTGGATGGACCATGATGGTGGTGGATCTTGGTGCAGTGAATGCAGGTGTGAGTGTGGACATGACTGGGAGGGAGGTGAAGGAGGAAGGGGAGACAGTGGAGGCAGTGGATGTTGTTGTGTCTGCAACTGTCTGGTATTTGCGTGAGTGCTTGTGGGATGAAGTGTGGTGCCTGTGTTTGCCTGTGCCACTCTTGGGTGTTGTCTTGTGTGCATGCTCGTCTGTCTGTGTGCCTGGGATTGGTTGGGGTTGAGGAGACTGGGACTGGGAAGTGGTAGTTGGAAGAGGGACGGTAGAAACAGGGACAATGGCTGCCATCAGAGGGGAGGCCACAGCCTTAATCGATCTATGTTGGTCAGCCAATCCACTGTAAATGCCCACCAGGAATTGCTGTATCTGGGATGCGAGCCCCTGGATGACATGCACAACGGTTGATTGCTCTACAGAAATGGATCTCAGGAGGTCAATAGCCTTCTCAATCAGGGCAGCAGGCCTCAATGGGGCAGGGCCTGAGGTGCCTGGGGCAAAGGAGATGCCCACCCTCCTGGGCAAGTGGGCATGGGCAACTCGATTAGGGGCAATTTGGTGGGCTGTGCTGGTACGGGGGTGGCGGCTGTACTTGCAGCTGGGGTGGTCAAAGAGGTTTCCGCCACCACCAGGGAGCTCCCATCAGAGGAGGTATCCGAGTCTGTGTTGTCACCTCCTGTCTCCGCCATGGTGTTCCCCTCACCCTCTGTACCACTGGTTCCATCGGCGTTAGTGGACTCTGCCTCCTGGGTCCTGTGGGATGCAGCTCCCTCTGTCGCCGGTGCCCCTGCTTCTCTGCCAGATGATGCTAATGCACACAAGGACACGAAGACAGACAAAAAAGGGGAGGAGAGAGACAAAGGAAACACTGGGTCAATGACTGCACCAACACCACAGTTGGCATACACAGCACCATCACACACAGGGGTCAAGCTTAAGCACTAAGCATTGCACTGACAGTGATATGGACAGATGCTAAGGCAAGATGAGGGCCACACACTGCCAACTGCACCCCTTCTGGTACCCACAAAGCCCTGCCTAAAATGGAATGCTATCAAGCTAGGTTACCTGCATTTGCTATTGCACCCATTGCCCTAGAGTTGGCCCACGCTGCAATGTCTGACCTGGCATTAGGGGCACCCACTAACTTACATCCACCACCCAGATCCCACCCCATCTGCCAAATATTGGAATGATACACACTGTACTCACTCCCTTGTGGCTGCTGTGATTCCTTCAAGCGCCCATCCAGCTCAGGGTAGGCCACCGCCATTATGTGGGCCATCAGGGGGGTCAGGTTTTGACAGGCACCCCTTCCTCATTGGGAGGCCATCACCAGCTGGGCTTCTGTGGTCTTCCGTGCCCAGCATCTCAGGTCCTCCCACCGTTTCCGACAGTGGGTGAACCGCCTGCCAAAGACCCCCAGGGTCCACACGTCCTTGGTGATGGCATGCCATAATCCCTTCTTTTGATTGGCGCCGACCTGCAGAGGCAATTCAGACAAGAGAACACCATTAAACAAACAGTTCAGCCTGTCACACAAATGGCCCAGCATTCCCGTTTCCTTCACCATTGGCACACACATCGCTCTGCGCACACCATGTACACCACCACAAGACATTCCCCCTACCCACAATGACACGATGCTTGCACACACATCTCCATGCATCCTTCCCACATGCATCGTGCCCAAAGTGTACTCACCTGTTGTCTGGATGCCCATACAGCAGTCGTTACTGGGGTAGGACCCCATCCACCAGTCGCTCCAACTCCTCTGCAGTAAAGACAAGGACCCTTTCCCTGGTCACTCGGCCATAGTGGGTTCCAAACACAGGTCACAGCAGGACCTGGAGTGTAGGTGTTCTCCTGTTGAAGGTCAGGAAACAAGCAAGGAATCAGATAGAAAATGGCAGTCATGTCCGCAGTGGTGTACACCACCACCGCCGGCACACATCCCCTTTGGCCACTGTACACCATAGAGCCCCATATTATCCAAAGAGGAATTGCAAAGCGGTGTAAGACCGCCTTTCGCCACAACACACAACGTCGGCGGAATTACCTCACTTCCACCTGTCCCTCCATACAGGACAGGTGGTCGCCATCTCAGGGGGGACAACGGTCATATCAATATTAACTGCGTCACAGATTAGATTGGCACATACCTCACCATTAACACTGTCCCATTACATATGTGCACCAAGTACACTGAAGTTGTGGTTCCATTGTTCCAATTGTGACAGCCTACTCACTCTTGTGTCTCTTAGATACCTACTGCTGCAGATGAATAGGGGGTGGAGACATACCCCCGTGTACAGACCCCATGTGGACTTGGCTACACTGGAGGACAGGCACATTATCCTAACCTATAGACTGGACAGCACAGGGCTACAATCACAGAGCTGTGTGCCCAACTGGAGCCAGACCTGATCTCATCTATCCGTCATCCGACTGGGATCCCCATTCTTGTGCAAGTGCTATCAGTGCTCCATTTCCTGGTTCTTTCCAAGTGACAGTGGGATTTGCAGCAGGAATGTCACAGCCAGTGTTCTCAATCTTGCTGGCAAGAGTCTTGTCTGCCCTCGTGAAACACATGTGCAGCTACATTTCTTTCCTCTAGGTGGAAGATTTGGTCACTGTGAAGGCCGGATTCTATGCAATGGGACATAACCCTAATATAATTGGGGCGACTGACGGGAAACATAATACGTTTGTCCGCCCGCCAGAATGAACAGATGTTCAGGAATCTTAAGAGTTTCTACTCACTGAATGTGCAGATTGTGTGCCTGGCAGACCAGTACATTTCCCACATCAATGCTAAATATCCTGGGTCGGTGCATGATGCCTTTGTTCTGAGGAATAGCAGTATACCTGTGATGGCCCAACTACAGAGGCACAGGTTGTGGCTAATAGGTGAGCCTTGGTCCCCACCTACTGTATGTTAGTGTATGCCTTCAAGTGTTCCCCCCATAGGATTGTGTGAGGCTACATGTGGTCCCTCAATACTTGCAGGTGACTCTGGCTACCCAAACCTATTGTGGCTGCTGACCCCTGTGAGGAATGCCAGGACAGGGTCTGAGAAACAATATAATGAGGCACATGGTCGAACCAGACAGATCATAGAGAGGACCTTCGGCCTTCTGAAAGCCAGGTTCAGGTGCCTCCATCTGACAGGTGGATCCCTGTGCTACTCACCCGAGAAGGTCTGCCAGATAGTAGTGGCATGCTGCATGTTGCACAACCTGGCTCTCCGATGCATGTACCTTTTCTGCAGGAGGAGGAGACTGGAGATGCCCCTGTGGCAGCAGTAGACCCTGAGGACAGTGAGGATGAAGAGGCTGAGGATGAGGATGAGGACAACAGAACATCAGTTATCCATCAATACTTCCAATGACACACAGGTGAGACACAGCAACTGCACATTCCTGTGACTAATGGTGTATTCTGTGTGGCTGTAGCATGATGGCATTAACTTCCTTTGCATCTTAACTTACTGCCACCTACGACTTGTCATTTTACAGATGTTGGTGATATGACAACTGTGTACTGATGTGCTGACCACAGCTAGCTACAGGTCATTATTTCTATGCTCTCACAGTGCACAGTTCATTTGCTCTAGATTTGACTGTATCCATAAATGCACATTTTCAGTACCTAAAACACTAGTAGTCAAGTAGTGTTCAATGGTGTTTATTGTAGTGCTAAGAAATTGAGAGAAAAGTGCAATGTAATGGGGTGATGATGGAGGAAAGTCCAGGGTATTGTTCCAGTCTCTTTGTAGCACAGGTGCAGTGTTCAAGTGACCATAGGAAGGGAAGCAAAGGCAGTTCAAAGTGGACAAAGTGAAAGTGTGGGACACAAGGGGGACAACCTGGAGAGTCTCATTTCCTGGTGGTGTTCTTAGCAAATGTCTCTGGCTTCTGTCTGGTTCGCAGGGTGGTTCACCTTTTGCAGGGGGAGGGGTGATGGTGGCCTGTTTGTCCTGTGGCAGGGCCTCCTGCCCACTAGCTGCAGAGGAGGTGGAGGGCTGGTCAATGGACTGGCTAGTGGTAGGGGCCCGCTGCTGTGCTGTTGCCTCCCTCATGATGTTGGCCATGTCTGACAGCACCCCTGCAATGGAGATCAGGGTGGTGTTAATGGCCTTCAAGTCCTCCCTGATCCCCTGATACTGTCCCTCCTGCAGCCGCCTGTTCTCCTGCACATTGTCATGGATCTGGCCCATTGTGTCCTGGGAATGTTGGCAGGCCCCTAGGATCTTGGAGAGTGCCTCCTGGAGAGTCGGTTCCCTGGTCCTGGCCTACCCCTGGCACACAGCATGCCTCGCAATGTCCCTGTTGCCCTGTGCCTGCGTCCCCTGAACGGTGTGCCCACTGCCACTGACCGTCTTGGGAATGAAGCGTGGACTGGGGTCCCTCTACAGGTAGGCACACTGCTGATTGACGTGTTCTGGAGATACAGGTGTGGGTACGCTGCTGTGGTGTTAGATACTGATGGGGGAGGCTCTCTAGTGGACTGTTAGTGGGCTGGGGTGGCCGACTGACTGATGGTCCCTCATGGGCCAGAATGTTGGTCCAGATCCCGAAGTCCAGAGTTACTGTCATCACTGGGGGCATCTTCTTTTGGGGGAAAGGATAGTCGTGGCACCTCCTCTCCGCTGTCATTGGCTGGGGTACCAGTGGGGATGTAAGTGATGTATTATGGTTCATGTGTGTGACATATTGTACAACCCTGGCTTCCCCTCTATCGTTGGTGTTGCCCTGCCACCTTTTGCTTGTGTATGGTGATGTATTGTGTGATTGTTAGTTTCCCTATGCTGTGCATGCTTTTGTGATGGGTGTCCATGTAGGGCTGGGAGGGCTGTCCATGCATTGGTATAGCATGCAGGGCTTGGCATTGTGGTTAGTCATATGTGTAGGTGCAGTATGTGGGATGGGGTGGAGTGATGGGAGTGAGGGTGAAGGTGTGAGATGGCATGCAGGTATGGGGGGGTGATAAGTGGTAAATATTGACTTACCTGTGTCCAGTTGTAGGAGGCTGGACTGGCTTGTAGTGAGTACCAAGGGGTACTTACACCTTGCACCAGGCCCAGGTATCCCTTATTAGTGTATAGGGTGTCTAGCAGCTTAAGCTGATAGATAATGGTAGCTTAGCAGAGCAGCTTAGGCTGAACTAGGAGACGAGTGAAGCTCCTACAGTACCACTAGTGTCATATGCACAATATCATAAGAAAACACAATACACAGATATACTAAAAATAAAGGTACTTTATTTTTATGACAATATGCCAAAAGTATCTCAGTGAGTACCCTCAGTATGAGGATAGCAAATATACACAAGATATATGTACACAATACCAAAAATATGCAGTATAGTATTAGAAAACAGTGCAAACAATGTATAGTTACAATAGGATGCAATGGGGACACATAGGGATAGGGGCAACACAAACCATATACTCCAAAAGTGGAATGCGAGCCACAAATGGACCCCAAACCTATGTGACCTTGTAGAGGGTCGCTGGGAGTGTAAGAAAACAGTGAGGGTTAGAAAAATAGCCCACCCCAAGACCCTGAAAAGTGAGTGCAAAGTGCACTAAAGTTCCCCAAAGAGCACAGAAGTCGTGATAGGGGAATTCTGCAGGAAAGACCAAAACCAGCAATGCAACAATGATGGATTTCCAGACGAGGGTACCTGTGAAACAAGGGGACCAAGTCCAAAAGTCACGACCAAGTCGAGAGTGGGCAGATGCCCATGAAATGCCAGCTGTGGGTGCAAAGAAGCTGCTACTAGGCAGTAGAAGCTGAAGATTCTGCAGGAACGACAAGGGCTAGAAACTTCCCCTTTGGAGGATGGATGTCCCACGCCGTGGAGAGTTGTGCAGAAGTGTTTTCCTGAAGACAAACTGCAAACAAGCCTTGTAAGCTGCAAGTCATGCGGTTAGGGTTTTTGGATGCTGTTGTGGCCCAGGAGGAACCAGGATGTCGCCAATTGTGTCAGGGGACAGAGGGGGCACCCAGCAAGACAAGGAGCCCTCTCATAAGCAGGCAGCACCTGCAGAAGTGCCGGAACAGGCACTATGAAGAGGAGTGAAACGGTGCTCACCCGAAGTTGCACAAAGGAGTCCCACGCCGCCGGAGGACAACTCAGGAGGTCGTGCAATGCAGGTTAGAGTGCCGTGCACCCAGGCTTGGCTGTGCCAAAGGATTCCCTCGGAAAGTGCACAGGAGCCGGAGTAGCTGCAAAAGATGCAGTTCTCAGCAATGCAGTCTGGCGTGGGGAGGCAAGGACTTACCTCCACCAAACTTGGACTGAAGAGTCACTGGACTGTGGAAGTCACTTGGACAGAGTTGCTGGATTCAAGGGACCTCGCTCGTCGTGCTGAGAGGAGACCCAGAGGACCGGTGATGCAGTTCTTTGGTGCCTGCGGTTGCAGAGGGACAATTCCGTCGACCCACAGGAGATTTCTTCGGAGCTTCTAGTGCAGAGAGGAGGCAGACTACCCCCACAGCATGCACCACCAGGAAAGCAGTCAAGAAGGCGGCAGGATCAGCGTTACAGAGTTGCAGTAGTCGTCTTCGCTACTTTGTTGCAGTTTTGCAGGCTTCCAGCACGGTCAGCAGTCGATTCCTTGGCAGAAGGTGAAGAGAGAGATGCAGAGGAACTCTGATGAGCTCTTGCATTCGTTATCTAAGGAAATACCCAAAGCAGAGACCCTAAATAGCCAGAAAAGAGGGTTTGGCTACTTAGGAGAGAAGATAGGCTAGCAACACCTGAAGGAGCCTATCAGAAGGAGTCTCTGACGTCACCTGCTGGCCCTGGCCACTCAGAGCAGTCCAGTGTGCCAGCAGCACCTCTGTTTCCAAGATGGCAGAGGTCTGGAGCACACTGGAGGAGCTCTGGGCACCTCCCAGGGGAGGTGCAGGTCAGGGGAGTGGTCACTCCCCTTTCCTTTGTCCAGTTTCGCACCAGAGCAGGGCTGAGGGGTCCCTGAACCGGTGTAGACTGGCTTATGCAGAAATGGGCACCATGTGTGCCCATGAAAGCATTTCCAGAGGCTGGGGGAGGCTACTCCTCCCCTGCTTTAACCCCATTTTCCAAAGGGAGAGGGTGTAACACCCTCTCTCTGAGGAAGTCCTTTGTTCTGCATTCCTGGGCCAAGCCTGGCTGGACCCCAGGAGGGCAGAAACCTGTCTGAGGGGTTGGCAGCAGCAGCAGCTGCAGTGAAACCCCTGAAAAGGCAGTTTGGCAGTACCCGGGCCTGTGCTAGAGACCCGTGGGATCATGGGATTGTGCCAACAATGCCAGGATGGCATAGAGGGGGCAATTCCATGATATTAGACATGTTACATGGCCATATTCGGAGTTACCATTGTGAAGCTACACATAGGTAGTGACCTATATGTAGTGCACACGTGTAATGGTGTCCCCGCACTCACAAAGTCCGGGGAATTGGCCCTGAACAATGTGGGGGCACCTTGGCTAGTGCCAGGGTGCCCACACACTAAGTAACTTAGCACCCAACCTTTACCAGGTAAAGGTTAGACATATAGGTGACTTATAAGTTACTTAAGTGCAGTGTAAAATGGCTGTGAAATAACGTGGACGTTATTTCACTCAGGCTGCAGTGGCAGGCCTGTGTAAGAATTGTCAGAGCTCCCTATGGATGGCAAAAGAAATGCTGCAGCCCATAGGGTTCTCCCGGAACCCCAATACCCTGGGTACCTCAGTACCATATACTAGGGAATTATAAGGGTGTTCCAGTATGCCAATGTAAATTGGTGAAATTGGTCACTAGCCTGTTAGTGACAATTTGTAAAGAGAGAGCATAACCACTGAGGTTCTGGTTAGCAGAGCCTCAGTGAGACAGTTAGGCATCACACAGGGAACACATACCTATAGGTCACAAACTTATGAGCACTGGGGTCCTGACTAGCAGGGTCCCAGTGACACATAACAAACATACTGAAAACATAGGGTTTTCACTATGAGCACTGGGCCCTGGCTAGCAGGATCCCAGTGAGACAGTGAAAACACCCTGACATACACTCACAAACAGGCCAAAAGTGGGGGTAACAAGGCTAGAAAGAGGCTATTTTCTCACACCAGTCCTCTGGCTACTCCAGTGAGTCCCTCAGGATGCAGTAATGCCAAGACTTGCCCCTCCCATGCTGTGAGCTGTGGGGGAGGAGGTGGGGGTCCACTGCCAGTCCTCTGTATGGTGAGCTGATGCCTTGCTGCTATGGAACGTAACTTCCCTCGTAACTCATAATACCTCTTCCTGATGTCCTCCCTTGTTCTTGGATGTTGTCCCATGGTGTTCAACCTGTCCACGATTCTCCACCATAGCTCAATCTCCCTGGCAATAGATATCTGCTGTACTTCTGCTCCAAACAGTTGTGGATCTACCCTGACAATTTCCTCCACCATGACTCTTAACTCCTCATCAGTGAAATGGGGGTGCCTTTGTGGGGACATGGGTGTTGTGTGGTGTGTGTTGGGGAGAGTGTGTTGAGTAATGTGGTGGGGTGTGTGAAGTGGGGTGCATGAGGGATGCATGGGTGTAAGTGGTGTGTGTGTCTAGTTGTCGCAGTGGTCTTGGTGTCAGTATGGTGGCAATAATTTGTATTCATAAAGGGTTGTGGGTAATGTGGGTGGGTGTTTTATAGTGCTGTGGGTGATTGTGTAAGGTGTGTGTATGAGTGTCAGGTGTATGTCTTTAGTATTTGCCAATGTGGTGTTGTTTTGTATGTGGGTGTCTATTCTGAGCGCGGCAGTATGTACCGCTAATGGTTTACCACCCTTGAATGTCCGCCGTGGTCATTCACGGGTCATAATGTGATGGGTATTATTTTGTTGGCGTAACAGTATGGGTGTTGGGACCGCCACTTTAGCACTGACCTTTGGGCTGGCAGATTTGTGTGTGTGGCTGTATTCTGTCGGATTGGTGTGTGCGTGTCATAATATGGCGAATGGATATTCGCCACCCTGATGGTATGTTGGCGGCCGTCACCGCTGAGGTAAGCAAGATTTACTGCCAATTTCATAATGAGGGCCATTATATCTTATTATTGCTTTTTTACGCTAATATCTTTATGAATTGCATAGTACTGTCTTTTGAATTTTATGGTTATTTACAATATGCTATATATCCATTATTTTATATAATATTACGTTCAGAATAATTTTCTAGAATGTTAATAGTTTGGGATCTCCTATCAAATGTCAGAGAGTACTAACACATATATCTAAACTAAAAGGTGATATTGTTTTGTTGCAGGAAACTCATGTGACAGATACGAAAATTGCTAAGCTTATAAAATAATGAGTCGGTCATATTTTTTCATCCTCAGGTACAGGGAAATGAAATGGAGAAGCTATCTCTGTCATAAGGACCTAGACAGTTAGGTTATTTTCCTGGATTCAGACACTATCTGTCACAGGAGTGAGGTATCTCTTATGATTAACAAAATACCTGTATCACTTTTCAATGTCAATGTTCCCACCCAATTAGATACGTCCTTTTGGCCTGCAATTGTATTTCATTTAATGGATCTCACTGATAATTATTTAATTCTTGGAGGGGATTGTAATAGGGTTATGGACCCCTTTATTGACCTTCACTCCAAGAACAACGCTGCACCCACAATGTACTTCAACTATCAAACAAAGAACATTGACTGATGCTTGGAGAGTGTGCAATCCTACAGTACAGGAAAACAACTTTTCTCTACTCATTTTACTCAAACACAAATTGATTCTATATTTGTATCACAACATTTTGTGCAACATATTTTGAATTAGGAAATTGACTCCCTATTAATTTCAGATCATGCTCCAGGTATTGTAAATATAGACCTCACACCAAAAATTCCTGGGAATAGAAGATGGAGATTTAATAATTCCTTGCTTCTTGATATTAAGTTCACTCAACTTTTTGAAAAATGTGCAACCCAAATGTTTCTTGATAACGATACACCTGAGGTGACCATTCAAACTGTTTGCGATGCATTCAGCTTCTAGAGATTCTATCTTCTCACAAGTGGCCAATAAGAAAAATACATGGTACTAAAAAATTAGTTCAAATCATGAATCACATTATGCAGCTAGGACACACATATTACACCTCCAAATCTAAAACATGACTCATTGTAAACTAGTTCAAGCCAAATGTATCTTCACCAACAAATCAACAGACATCATTAATACATATCTCCTTAAGTATAGTGCTAAACACTAGGGGGACAAAATAAATCTGGGAAATTTCTCGCAAATTGTCTTAAGATTAAAAAAGATCATGTTAAAATAGAATCTATTGTGTCTTCTACTAATTTTGCCTCAGTGTCTGGATATAAATTAAACAAAAATAAAAAGTGAAATACTCCCCTTAAATAAATAGTTTTCATGCTGATTTTATTTCTTCTAACTTCCATTGGAATCAAGACAAAATTAAATATCTTGGACTTTGGTTCAAACTCTCCATTAAGGAACAGTTTCATCCAACATGATACAGATTATTTCCTTGTCAAATTATACTCCTTTATTTATCAAATATACCTATAAATATTCCCTGTCATGATTTAAAAATAAATCAACATAACTGTTTCTAAATTTCTAAGGAACAATAAAAAAAAACTTCAAATGTCCCTTCAAAAACGTTAAAAAAACAAGCATTTAGGAGGTGTAAATTTCCCTGATTTTCACTCATATAACACTGCATTCTTCCTTAACCAAGCTTCTTCCTCATTAAATGAGGATACATCTATCTTATCGCCTCTCTGGTAGACATACAAAATGCTTTTCCTCATCCTTTCTCTCTTCAAGAATTTTTAACCTTTACACAACAACCTCTTTCACTCTCCCTTCCCATTTTGAAAAATGTGCCTAAAATCTTTGGCCCATTTGTGTTCTCAATAAAAACATAAAGGATAATTTTTTACACTCCTTAATTTGGTAGACTAAATATATTAAGATAAATATTAAAGCTATTTTTTGGAAATCGTGACATGCAAAAAGTCTAAGCTGGGCTAATCGGCTTTTTGATAATGATGCTTTTCTTTCTTTTACACAAGTTCAACAATGTTTGTCTCTTCCAACTTCATGTTCAACTAAATACCTTTCCCTTACTAACATCATTCAAAAGGGCTATGAGAGATTTATACTAGATAACATTTCCATTTCTCACATCAGTCAGTTTACAACTTCAGTGTTGTCCTTTCCTTCAGTGTCACATATTTATCAAATTCTCACAGCTCCCCCAATAGATAGGTCTGTGGTAGAATTACAATCAGAACATGATTTGCATGTAACTTTCCCAATATCCCTATGGAAAAACTTTTGGCTCAAGATTAGGAAATCATCTGGAGTGGCTGATATGATTCAAACTCTTTTTTATATTTATAGTAGGATATTGATTACTCCATCCTGCCTACATAAAATTAATTCTACAAATTCACCCTCCTACTGGTCTTCCAATGTTTCACCCTCGGACCTTACACATATGCTCTTTGAATGTTTCTCCATACATCACTTTTGGTTGATGGCAGCAAATAAATACAATTTTTAATACATATATCACTTTTAGTTACACAAATATATTTTTAGGTAGTCTTGCTTAAGATTGGTCATGTCATCAGGATAAGATTGGTATTTTGGATTTACTTTTTGTTGTTGCATTTCAGCAAGTCACCAAGGGCCGTATGTATCATGCATGTGAATGAGCTGTTTGTGACTACAAAAATGCATTTTGGGATGTTTCAATTCCAATTTGTGATTCAGTAACATGTTACATCACAATTTGGAATATTGCATACATACCAATTCGGTATTAGGAAGGGGCGTGCCAAGGACTCTCCTTAATACTTCATGTAGATGGTAACTCGTTTGCACCCACACAGAATACTTCCCAGTAACCAGTTAGCACCAGCAACCACTCACAGTCTTGTTAAAGTAGTGCTCTCATGACAAACATAACCAACCAACAAGTAGCATCTACTGTGATCTCGAAGGACTTCTGAGCTGACTGGAGGTAAAAAATACGTTTAAAAAAACGAATAAAATCACAAGGTAACACAGAAAAATAATATACTGTGGGATGGCACTGTTTTACTAACTCATGCAAGAAAGTGACTTTTGACCTAACACAGGAGACAGTCAGCAACATAGGAAAATGAGGCAATACACGTTTCACTGTATTAGACAGAGGCTAAATGCTGCTACCAACAATTTAAATGCCACATCTCCTCTTTAGGTACTGGCCCAGGATGTCTGTTCATTGAGGAGTGTTACACTGCACTTCCTCCGTATGTGAGTGGCATTTATTGATATATAAATACATGAAACATTTGTATGAATTGGTTTAAAAAGGAAAGTTTGCTTTATTTGAGGTATATATCACGTTATTTATCCACGATATTATATGCTACTTGTTTCATTTCCTAAATAGATGCATAGAATTATAAGATTACATTGTAGATGTAAAGGGCGATCTTTACTAAACATTTCAAAATGTATGTTCTACCCATCTGTATAATAGTTGCAATAAAATAGTTGAAGGTGTTGAATGACGCTCATTTCCATCCACACATCTGAAATAGATTAACTGGGTACAAATGCAATATATTCTAGTTTCCCAAAACAAAGACACACGATCTCATGAATGCCTTGGCCTCACGCCGCTTTACCTCGGTTTATATTAAATAGTAAGCAGCACTCTTGAAGCAGCTGACCATTAAAAAAACACTTGGCTTTGAACAGCTTGTTCCCACCCTTTATACTCAGATTAAAACCAAATATGTAAGTCAATTGATTTCGGAAAAGGCATTCCACCGTTCTGAACACTCAGACCGAATGCCCCCTAAAAGGCAACAGAAAGGCAAGACACAGGCAGTCGGTGATTCAGAACGACAGCATCATTAATCATCGTCAAACATTACGTAAAACTGATTTCAAAATCAACCCAGTTTGTGCGGTCTCTCACTGAAATTAGATCTGCATTTTTTATTTTACAGTAAATTTCGAATCATACCTCTGTTGGCACCGAAGCAGCGAGATGTACACTTAGCCTGCCTCACTTCGAGTCGTTTGTAATGTTACATAATTCACCCAGGGTCGAAAAAGGAACTTAATTCTGTCAGCTTTCATTTCTCTCAATAAATTACATTTCCTCTCGGCAGCACATTTTTCAATCAATCGCCTTGAAACCAAACTATCTCCTGAGCACGCCGATGCCAGGATAAACGTGCTGTAAACCAGCGCCCATCAGTGGTGGAATGGAGCTGGTTTTAATGTTGTTTTGATCTAAAGTGCTAAGGAACGCGGCCGCGCAGCATAAACTCGGAAAAACTTACATTTAACGTGTTTTGCCCTGCACTTTCCTAAAACGTATAGGAACACAGAGACGTTTAAAACATAGACAAAGTGAACTCTGGCCTCCAGCCCAATCATTTTAGCCCGATCCCCCACCCAAATCCATAGAACCAGCTCTATTCTGCAGAGTCTTGCCATGATGACCTTTAATAATTCTTACACAGCTTGTTTTAAATACCGTTTTCCTTTCCTTTATTTTTAATGTGAATGATGTGTCAGAGTCTATTGCAGACATTTTGCAGAGAAATGCAAAAACCATAAAAACGTTTCTTTTTTTATCAAAACAGGACCTCTCATATGAGAAATGGAGGGGGTGGGGGCCTCACAGAGATTATTTGCAGCAATACTAGTTAGCTGCTGCTGTGTTACAATATTGAAAACTCACCTGACTACCCCTGAATATTATACTAAACACATTTAGAATTTGGAGAGTTTGCATGCGCACTGTCAGTGACCTGGCCAAAGGGTATGAAAGAGCTGAAACTAGATCATGAATAGCTGTTCCAAAAGGGACCCCAACATCGGTTTGTCCTAGGGCCCCAAAAATCCTTAAATTTTCCCTGTAGGAACATTCCTACTAAACTGTGAAATGGAAATATTAAAAGTATTATAACATGTATATTAAATCAAACTATATAAATACCTCACACAAAACAGCATTTATTTCTCTAGTTAGTGAGAGAAGTTTCATACATAAAGGTGATGAGGATTCTCAAATCTAGGACAGTCACTCCCATAAACCTAAATTGAATTATTCTACATGGGAGCCTGCAAACCCTGTGTAAAAGCCCATCTCTAAATTCCGTGTGATGTGTGTAGTGGGAAGCAGCCTTAACCACGACTCCCGAAGAACGAAGTTGTGGACAACGACATGCATTGTATCAACATACATTTGTCTGTAATGGTTTGTAATAAAGAAACAAGGTAACTGCTCAGCTTTAGGAAGTTATTATAGTTGGGTTCTGGTGTCACAATGCCTGCTGCTAGAGACAACAGCCAGGGTGAAAGGCAGGTCACTAAGCATAACTAAAGCTACAGTATAATCAGGGAAAACAAAATCTTTTCTTCTGCTTTGTTTTTCAAGATGAACAGCGACCAGCAAAAAATAAGATATTTATGGCTGCATGATTATTTTTAGCACCTTTCAGTAATTGTAACAAAGACAGAATCTCTCTACCTCTCTGCACTTTCTGAGCTACAGCCTTTTTTTGTTTAAATCTAATTTATTAAAGCGATTCTAGTACCATTTTGCTAAAGGAAATGCTCTTTGATGTGTGCCTTATTTTGTAGTACAGATTTTACTGTTATTCATCACCCCTGCAAACATCCTATCCCATATGGAAGAGCAACAATCAAGTATTTAAACTGTTTGTGGGAATGACGTTGGTGTGACCATATATTATAAGGAATAAAGTACCTCCCGCTGAACTTTATAAGGATATTACAAGTCACCTGTTAGATCCATGACATTATAAAGGAAATAGGCCCTCAGCCTTGTTCCAGTAAATGGTCACAGAACTCCTCTGGGACTTGTAATATCTTTATAATGTACAGCATGGGGTACTTTCTCCAATATCCATTCACTAACAAAATGCATGTGTATATATTATAAGAGTGGCCTTTGAAATAACTTTGTTTATTAAATAATGTATAACATTTAAAAATATAAGAGCTTTTAATGGTCAACCTTAATTAATTGTATTTTTCTAAAATTGTCAATCAGATTTTGCTTCCCTAATGTGTGTGTGATGGTATTTTTCTGTGCTTTTAATGTGCACAATCAGCATAAAAATAGTGACCTTGAGTTCAGGGGCTGATGGTGTTTTGGAAAAAAGATACTTCTAAAATTGTTTTTTCTTCAAGATTATACAGCTCTCGGGCTCTGTGACAGCACCACCCCGCTACCTGCAGTGAATTAAATATCACCCTGGCACTTCTAGGATCAACCAACTTGAAACGGTCTTTCTTATTCTTTGTAAACATTAATGAATGTCAAACCCCATTCCAAGATGCCCACTTGTGCTTGCATATGAGTGTTTATAATTGCACGTGGAGGGTGAGCATCTTCAAAAGATTTTTATCATAATATACAAATAAAATGAAATGGAAGGTGCCCTCTCATGCATGCATCATGCATGTCAAGGCATGTATGCACCCTCACAGATAACTATCTTAAGATGGCTGCTGGAGCATGCATACACATGGGTGACCATCTTGGAAATGTTTGACACATATTAATTTTGTTTACTATTCCAACATGGCTTTACATTTCTTCTAAACCTATTGGTCAACTTTGAATGCAGTGGAGCATTCTCATACCAATTCTCTCCTGGGTAAATGAATACACTCTGTACATTGTTTAAAAGCTGTAGCGTTTTTCAGTTCATACTCTTATCTTTAGAGGATCTGGAAAATTGGTACCAACGTAATTTCAGTAAAAGAATAGACACAACAAATGGACTGTGACAAAGATGGCTGCAATTTGTGGGATTGCAGGTATTTCCAGCAGTTGAGCAAAACATGTAGACATGCTCACCCACCACCAAAAAGTATTTCAATGTGGGAGTAAACTCAAATGTTATGTTATTTTATAAATTGGTGAAGCGCACAAATACTCAAGAAGGTGTCCTGACACAGAAAGGGAGGAAGAATATAAACAGTAAAAAAGTCAGGAACTGTAAGACACAAATTAATCAGCGAACAGTCAACTTTTATGATTTACTTTCTGAAAGTGTGGAGCTCAGATGTGTTTTTCAGTGAAAGTGGTAATCTGTTTGTAGGAAAGCAGAGCGTTATGCAGTGATGCTGGTTAGGATTCACTATTTAATACTCTCACAATACCCCAAAGAAGGACCCTCAGATTCACATAAACAAACCCTTTGGTGATTCTTGGTAGCGGGCAAAAAAGAGTCAGGCTTTACTAGAAGAACATACGTGGGCACAGTTGAGTTTGAGGAGTCTGCACGACTCCTGCAGTCTGCAATGGAATGCTTGCTGTAGTTTACTTGGGACAGAGGGTGGTACAACCAGTGCATCAGGCCCTGGTGATCTCAGTAATACCCATTCCCTGGGTACAACTGGTACCATATACTACGGACTTATAAGGGGCTTAAAATACCTGCCAGTTGGGGATATGAATTCACAGTTACCAACTGAGGGAGAGAGCACTGGTATTGGGGCCTGGTTAACAGGCTTCAATCCACTTTCAGAGTCAACCAACAGCATCTATAGCAAACAAAATGGGGGGGGGGGCATATAAAAAGGGCACTTTCTTACACTGTTCAAGGGTTTTGAAGATAGACGAGAACAGATTTTTCACCCATAATAGTCTTTCTGGTAGAAGGAAATATCACTATTTTTGAAGAGGTTGACTGAAGTGGGCAAGAGGGATGAATGAGTTAGGTTTTTTCCTAAGATAAGTAATGCCTGTGTTATGGATGGCACAGTGTGTGAGGCATACTGCCTTGAATTGACAATGCATTTTCAGATGGACCTATTACGAATATTGAGGTACTCAGAGACAGAAGCAGTAGGAGGAAGGATGAGAATCAATCAGGTGGTAGAGTTTTGGATCACTTGCAGTGAAGAGGTCAGGTAGTCCTGTAAACCCAGGTAGATAGTGTTGCTATAATCTAGGCAAAAAGTAGTGAAGGAGTGCATTACTGTTTTTTAGATGTAGGAATAAGAGGGATACTTCTCTTGAGCATCCATAGCAGACTGAAAAAGTGTGGGAGCTAAGAGAAATTTGGTTAGAAAAGGTGTGTTTCTCGACAAAGAGAATGGCAAGCTTTCTTGCTTGAGTTGCAGGAACAGTTGAAGTCATTAATTCAGAGTGCCACCAACATATGAACCAGGAGTCTACCTATTTTAGTATCTTGATCTCCTCACTGTTGAGCTTAAGGCAGCTATCCCTCATCTAACAAGTCACTGCTCTCAAACAGAAAGAAATGGTGGATTGCTTCCGATACAGGTTGGAGGAGAAGGAAACAATGATGTAGGTGTCATTGGTCTATGAGACAAATTCAAAGCTAAAGGATGGAACCAAAAATGGCGGAGGAGAAATCAGTACATTAAAGGGATTGGGGCTCAAAGTGGAGGCGTGGGGAATGCTGCAGGATATACAGAAAGCACATTAGACATAAAAGGGGTCATGAAAATCAATTGCGATCTGCCATCGAGGAAGGATCCAATCTATGTACGGGCATTTTTACATAATCCAAAATGGAAAAGTCACTTTATCAGGATAGCATGTGTGACAGCGTCAAATGCGGCTCTCATGTCAGGTGAAATGAATACAGCTGACTTTTTTTGTCCAAGAGTCTATTACTGCTATGAAGGCTGTCTCAGTATTCTGAAGCAGGCCAAAATCCAATTAAGAAGACTCTAGAACATGACTAGTCTCTAAGTAGCTGTTTTTTTATGAAGAGGTATAACATAGTCATGTTTCCAGACATCTGGCACCAATGTGGTGATGACAGATAGAGTGCAAATGTCCTTGAGAGCTGATCTCAGGATTTCAGGAGCAGTGTCACAATGTGGGGCGAGCATGGGTTTGATAAAGAGCCTGACATAGAGGCCTGGAGAACACATACAACCTTCTCCGTAGAGAGATACTCTAAGTATGCAAGCAAAACGTTCCCTAGGGTTCCAGTTGCTCATAAGTGAGCGTGCCAGAGTAAGTGCTGATTGAGGTTTGAAATGTGCTTGAATGGTTGCAATTTTATTTCTAAAGAAGGCATATGACTTAGAATAGAGTTCCTGTGATGGCTATATAGGATTGTAGCAGGTGGGGATGGTGTAAGAGATATCGTACAATAAAGACAGGAATCACCCTGGGGGCAGGTGTAAAAGTGGGGTGGACTCAAAAAGGGAACACAAACAATAATGAACCATAAGGTACAGTACTAATGGGAAACTATGACACTGGCAGCAGGTCAGGACCCAATCAGAAGATGAACAACCATAAACATTCAACTCCACAGAACAAGACGCATATTCACATCTTTGTTGCTTGCCTTCTTAAACCAAAGAGAGAGGTGGAAATTCCTATTGTACGAGTGGAACCTTGGGCAGGAAATCCCTCATTTGTGAATTCTAAATCCATCACTTAGAGACAAAATCACATTCCATTTTCAGCCCGTATGCAACTGAAAATGTCGAAAATCCATTATATCCATTATAAGTTTTGTTTAGAACTTCATATGACAGACCTTTCTCTCATCATTGCAAATAATGAGTGTTCCCTTTTACCTTGATTTAACAGTACTACCTTTGCTGATTTAAGAATCTTTGTTCACCTTGAGCAAACCAATACCTGTATCAGTAAAAGAAGGCCAGATGTATGAAGCCTTTTTGCATCCACAAACAGCCCGATGCATAAAATCATGTCATTTACGACCGCAAAAGGCTTATTATTATTTATGAATTCCAAATTATGAGTCCATAACACATTACAGAATTGCATTTTGGGTTTGCAAACAAATGCCAATTTGGTATTTGAAATGCCCGCTTTTAGGGCATCCATTCCAAATAACAAATCAGAATGATATTTATTAATGTGTTTTGACAAAAATCCGGTCGCAAAACATTAATAGGTTACCAACAATTGAAAGCTGATGTTAAGGCATTAGCAAATGGGAAGAGATTTCCAAGTGAACCCTTCTCCTTTGTGAATATTGAAAAATATGGTTGTTTTGATCACCTCAGAGAGCCACCATCCCTCTTATGGCTGAGGTTTCTATTGTGGCACAATTTGTAATGTACTTCATTAATATTCATGACTTAGGTTGAATTTTGACCCACAAAGAATCAATATTTTGTGAACCAAGCTATCAGTAGCAAGGCCGGTTTGCAAAACGTCACACTGCTCTCAAAAATACTGGCCTTAAATCACAACCAGTATTTTGAGACCAGTGTCCATATTGAGCTTCGGTTTGTTTAGCTAGGTGATCGCTTCTTTTTGAGAACATGGATTGTAAGTACCCGGGGATATGACTATTATGTCCATTGCAGTTCTGACAGGAGCTGTTTGCTTCAGTAAGCAGATTTATGATTTGACATAAACCTGAAATGTGGGTCTAGGGTATCATTTTAAGATTGTGGAGGGTTTCAGTTGTTTACTTTCTGGAAATACTAGTATGCTATGATATATGTTATTACCCATCATTTCACATTTATAGCATCTTTCAAATTGAGCCTGGCTGCACAGCAACAACACAAATGGTCTGTGCACATTTGTGTGGACCTGACTGTAATTGCATATTATAGCCCACGTAAGTGAGACCTGTTTTAATGCTTATTAATATAATGTATTTATAGTTCACCCACTGGACTAAAATTGCAATTGTATATTATTAACCAACTCAATAGTACTCATTCTATTGACCTTGGAATAATTAAAGGACAGATGGACCTGTCAGGATTCAAACCTGTGACTATGAGGTCAAATGCTGATCGTTGGAATGGGTGCAATAGTTCACAGAACCACCATTCAGTATTTCCATTTTTATCTCAGTCATAGCATGGAGAGGGTGTGTTAAGTCAAGATTTTCAAAGAAATGAAAAAATGGTCTAAACAATCCAATACAAAATGTTTAGAGATTAGTATGAGTTGTGTTTCATTTAGGAGAATCAGTCCCAGGATAAAGGTCACATTGTGTGTAGAGAAAGAGCAATTTTGAAGAAGGTTGCTATTTGATAAGAGGGATTGTAAGAGTGTTTTGTGGCTCTCTTTTTCTTTATCCCAGTGGAAATTGCAATCTCTCATCAAAATCTGATCACAAAACAGGGTCAATTACTCAGTGCAGTGCTATAATAAAGACAGCTATTAATAGAAGTCTTTTTGCCATCATGTGGGTTCTATAAGTTGTCTAACACATGTAATGTAGCTATCAAAGTGTTGTCTCCACATTGTAGAAAATGAAAATCTTTTGTGTGTTCTACCAAATGTTTACCTTAACTGTTTTTCCTGGCTTTAAACTCCTGTGCACTTTACCCTGCTACCTGTGCTACAGTGTATGTGCTCCTTTTGTTATACTGATAAACAGCATATTTATCTTACCTACAAGTTCCTAATATATGTTACTAACTATACCCAGTGCCTGTGAGTTAAATGTCACTAGTGGACTGTGGCACTATTGTGCCATCCACTACATTAACAATGTAAAACATGGATTCAGGGCTACCACTGTAGAATGATTAAAGAAGATTGTGAACAGCACATTTGGCCTGTCAAAAGAAACCCTTTTGCCTAAGCCATCCTTTTAAATAATAATAAGATATCCCTAATTATGCCTCACTGCCAGTAAGACTGTTTGCATTTTATTTAAAAGTAGCACATGCAAACAGCTATTTTCATTGAATGCAAGGCTCATTGTCTTGTAGGAAATCATTGGGATACAATATTAGATTTAGTGAAATTATCTTCATCTAGGAAATACTTTGAGATCTCATTTTTGGACTCATTAAATATTTATTTATTCCCAATTCACTGGTGAAATTAGATTTTTAATAAATAATAGGGAACAAGGTACCTTGTAAAGGTAACTTTTCTCTGCCTAAAGCCCATTGAGGCTAATTTCAGTAACCTTCAGCTGTAGCACTCTTACTACGTAACTCTGAATGAGGTGTTAAAACTATTCCCAGAGCAGGAAGCAAAGGCTTGGGTTTGGGAAGGTTTTTCTATATTGCTGGCAGGATATCCACTAGAGCTGTGACCAGGACCTTGATTAACTTCAAAGAACACCCACCTAATTACAAGTGAATGTTAGCTGACACCTGGAAAGGATCCTTCTTTCTTCCCTTGGCTTCAAACACAGTGGGAGAGGAGCTGTCCCCAGAAACAATTTAAAGTGAACACAGAGGAGGAGTTGGTCATTTCCCTGGCCACAACTCTGGGCTGGGCACACAGGGTCTGCATATCTTTGTTTTAAGCACTGTGGGATAGTTTGCTGTTGAATACACAGTTAATGCTGCAAAAGGGGGCAGGAATTCTGCTAGAAACGTTCACCTTATTGATTTGAGAAGAGCTAGAAGTTCCAACCACCCAAGGGATGGTACCATGCATAAAAGGAGCCCACAGTA
Organism: Pleurodeles waltl; assembly: GCF_031143425.1. Lineage (NCBI taxonomy): Eukaryota > Metazoa > Chordata > Amphibia > Caudata > Salamandridae > Pleurodeles > Pleurodeles waltl. The sequence goes on from NC_090438.1 coordinate 359,708,738, forward strand.
ACCTCCTCAGAACACTACCAGGCCTGTGGCAGATTGGAAGAGGTCTGAATCAGTTGTCTGAGATATGAGAAAGCCTAAAAGACTGAACCAGTACCCCCTCTTGCACCATGACAAAAAAGTAGAATCTAAGGGTCTTGAGGCTTACTTCCTGTTGAAACTAGATGGACCCAACAAGCTGCAAGAGACATTTCATGCAACTGCCCAACTGACCATTTCCAAATGGACCTGCCTAGAGCCTGCTAGCAGCTTCTGCTGGACTGAGTCTTCAACCTCAGCTGCTATTTCTGAGTTACTGGAACCATGGGCTGTGTCACAGGATACTCCTCTTAACATCTCCTTAAAACCTGGAATTTAAAAATATGTTGTCTGCAAAGACCTCAAGAGGACCAGGATCAACATGCCATGATGCATCTGGGTAAAAGATTCAGGTTGCTTCATCTCTGAGCATTCCTGCAGCAGCTAATCTGGTTCAGCAGGATCTTGTGGAGTAGGTGTCTGGCCTCATGGAGTTCTCTACACCCTGCTCCAAAAAGGGATTAAGTCTAAACATAGAAATCGTCACCGGATGAAGATGCCAAAAGTATCCAGTCAGCGAGGGACCTTTTTTGGGCATGAAATTCAAATTTCTCAGGCTCTGTAGTTTCCCATTGAAGACCAACATCTTCACTGGGACCTTGTCCAGTGGCTAGCTGACGTTTATAGACCTCCTCGACCAAAGCCTGTTGTCTGCCCTGCTGAGGATTTTTGACTTCCATTTCAGTCCAAATGTAGAATTTTCCAACTGGTCGAACCTGCTTTCTCTCTCTGACCATGCCTCATTGCAGTCAGACTTTAAATAGTGCTTAGGTTCCAGTCAAGTGCAAACCAGATGTTAACTGTTGGCGCTTAATGTTTTTTGTGCAATTATGAATCTTAACATTTAATAATTCATAACTCATGTTCATCCTAATTGGATTTTTGTTGCTTTAGTGTCATTTTATTTATTAAAACATTGCTCTATTTTGCAAATTGATTTAGCATTTTTCTAGTGTTCTGTTTTGACGTTATTGACTTAATTGATGCTTTGGTACTGCATACATAAATTACACATTACCAGGAGTTGGGCTCAGGTTGATTTAGTAACTGCAGTGATTCACCCTAACAAGGGTTGTGGTTATTGCTTATGGTGGGTAATTACCCCCCTTAACTAATACCCCAGGTTCTTCCACATAGTGAAGTCTTTGAATGAGAATGAGTTCATTGAGTCATTTGGCTTACATTTACGAGGACTCTTTTGCATGAAGGCAGCCTTCATAAGGATTTTGTTTCTGGTTAAAAGCTCTATCAAGAGGGAGGATGTTGTACCTTAGTTCATAATAGTGCTGTAGATGCTAAGCAGAGCCACACTCTTTGAGTGGAGTAACATCGCAGTCTTGGATTATGGCATAAATGGAAGTTGTATTAGAAACCACAGATTGACAGTTCAGAAGTACAGTTTTCATGTGATATCTAGGAGATGGATCACTGGGTGTTGGGGAGGTTATTCTTATGAGGGTGTTTGGGCAGATTAATATTTGTATTTAAAATGTGCAGTTGGAAATTGTGGTATTCGAGGTAATATACTATAACAGAGGTGTCAGGGTCTATGGTGTTGTGTAGGAATGCCCAGAACATTGGGTTTATTGTGCTCTTAGATGTAACTGGGTGTAAGGAGACCAGACCCTGCTAAGAAAGTGATTGTGGGTATGTCAGAGGGTAGGGCGGAAATACGACATAGGAGACTTAGGCTTTCGTTGAATGTTGGTGTTTATTGTATTTATATACACAGAACAAAATGTAGACTTTAGCGTGTTGCTGTTGGAGGGGGAACTTCATTGCTCTAGGTTGCCAATGACCTAGTAGTCCTCTTCTCGGTCTCTCCTCTCTTTTCACAGGTACTCAGACTTCGCCCGCCAGGACCCTCGGGAGAAGGAGACAACACGGTAAGTATTCTTTCCTTTCCCTAATTTAGACGATCATCACAACACCCAGTGTAGAGATATTTGGACTGTGAGAAAAAGTAATCCAGCGTTATGTTTGCTTGTAAAGGAGAAGGCCAGTCCTATTCTTTAGCCAAATACACTCAATGGGGCTTTTAGAAAAGATCCTGCATTCAGTCTCAGTGTGCCACTTTCTCAGGGCTTCCCATGATGACGTGGAAAAAATATGATGGTCCATTTTGGTGTATTGGCTCAAGCCCTTCCCCTTTCTTCACATAGAGTGTGAAATTAAACTCATATGTCTAGTTATGGTAAACTGAGATGGTACTTTTTTTTTCTCATAAGGGATGTTTGTGTTCGAGACTATGAAGAAAAAGTGTAGTGTATCAATCCAGTAAGTTAGGTCTTTAAAAAGAAAGAGTAGATCAGCTTTTGTGGATCAAGGCTGTCACTTTAGTATTTTCCATTGACTAAGGTTTCTGACTTGACTGTCAGGACTGGTTGTTTGTGATATTTAAGGGTATGTTTGTCTAGGTCATGGGTCAATAGGACCTCAGGGGTGTTTTTGTGTGCATCCTGGAATCACACTGTGTTTGAGGTTTGGTGGCCATAATATCATCACATATAAAATGTATACACTATTCATCTTGAAAAATAGATTTAGTATTGGACAGCCTCAATATGCAGCCATGAGGCATTTCCCAACAGAAAGAGAAATACTGTAATAAGATATTTTGGATGGAAAAGTTGTGCATTGGTACAACCTCACATTTGTTTTATATTTCATTGAACTTCAATATTACCTGGAGTCTGACATCTTAGATTGAATCTGTGCTAAACCTAATACCCATTTATTGCAAGATAATAATAAGGTGTAACAATGTGTATGTTTAAACCTCATTCAGGAATCTGTCAGGCATCTGCTGATTGGCTTCAGGGATAAGGTACTAAAGGTAGCTTCACAAGAGCAATGCACAAACCTACGGATATCCTCTAGCTTACATCAATCACTGAATACATTGTATTCCATTGTGCTACATGTTGAGTGAGCTTCAACAGAGTACATATCAGCTCCACTTGAAGAGTTTACTACCTGAATCCTGTGAATCAAAGTCAGGAAAGAGTCGGACCATGAGGGCATCTGAAAGGAATTAGTTGCTGATCAGAGGAATGGAAATTAAAGGAGAAGGTCCTAAAGGATATTCCCTTAACAAGACTGTCCAAGGCTGGTCACAATCAGGTCTCCTTTATATGGTTCTTTTCTTCCTGAGGAAAAGGCAACTTCACCCTGAAGTCACAGTACTGTGACTGTGCTCTAACACTATTATTTCAGCTGTGAAGGGCAGGTATCCACAACAAGAGTAAAAGTTTCTAGAAGAAATAGTCAGCTGCTCACAAACCTTCAAGGTGAATGTTAGCTTGAACCTCTGATTCCAGTAGAAGAAGGAGATTCCAGAAGGAGCTACTCTAGAAGACTAATTCCAAAAGGCACTAAAGGAGACCATAGTTGAAAGGAGCTAACAAACAGAAGTAGAACCCAGAAGGAGTAAAAATGTACTGACAAAAGTAGAAACAGATGGGGCGATGAGTGACCAAAAGTACTATGGCTATATTGAAAGCGGGTTTATAAAGAAAAGACTGTCCTTTTACAGAGTTACAGAGGCAAACTCGATATAGAGTAGTCACATGACTGGCCTTCATATTGGATTAGGAAAGTACATAAAAAAGGAAAATACTTCCATCTTGGACTGTGCATGATAAATCTTCAATTGGGACTAGAGAATATTTAGAGGGCAGCCTTTAACAGGCATCTGCAGATCTTCAAACATATAATTGCCCATTTCTAAAAAGAAGGACACAGAGTGGCTATTGAAACCCTGCCCCACGCACCACCACCCAAAAGCAGTGTATTAGCACTCCCGGTGCCAAAAAACCACAGGCGTGATGAGACACCATTGAATGATGGGGAGGGATCGCCCATCTAGGTATGTGGAGCTGAGCTATGAGTATCTGCCCACCGCTGCCACCAGAACCTTTTATACTGCAGCCAGCCATACCTGTGGTCTCCTCAACAGTGGCCAGAGATGTTGCCCATCAGCAGGTGTAACAGAGACACACTGCACATAACTGAGGCATAACAGGCAAACATGGATACAGACCCAAGCTGGAGATATAAAATATACCTTTATATGTGGAAAATATACCCCGGAAACATAAATAGCTCTGACATATAATACTCTTTTGTAGGATCATGCATCAGGGAGAGATATTTAGAAGAAAGAGAAAAATTAGAAGAACTTCCAGATAAAAATAGCAGTCCTTCAAGCAGTCAAGGCCATTCCATACTCAACACTTGGGGCTCCTGCAACAATCTGAACCTTCTTCTGCTTTTGCTCATCTCAGGCACCTCTATATGCTTTTTCACCCTGCTTCTGCTTCTTTGAAAGCATCTTTCTCTGTTTTTTCCCACGCTTTTTATGTAGCATTTTTCTCTATTTTATGAAGCATCTTTCTCTCTTTTTTGCCTGCTATTTATGTATTATCTTTCTCTGCTTTTGCACTCCTTTTGCCTCTTTCTAGCATCTTTCTCTGTTATTCTCCCTGCATTTGCCTCGTTAACATCTTTTTCTATTTTTACCCCATTTTTTCCTTGAGCTCTCCTCTGTTGTGCTCCCTTTAGCCCCAGTCCCCCTATCGTACCATCTCCTGCCTCTTCCAGCTCCTCACCTAATTCCTCCTCCAGTGTCTTCTTCCCACTTCTTGTTCCCATGCGTGAGTAGCCCTGCCAACTGCCCCTGCACTCCTCTCCCTCACAGGGCCTACTTAATGGTGGCTGCTGCCCATCTGCACAGCTGAGGTGCACCGAAGGCAAGTCTGTCTGCTCCCACCTGTGCCTGGATCATGCCCAATGCCATGAACCTTGGTCCACTCATGCCCACGCCCACAGTGATACACCACTGCAGTTCTTTGATCACTTGACACAGGATGGCTCTCCTCCCAATGCTGCTGCACTGTGCCACACACCATGGTAGGCATTTTCACCTCCACCCACTGTCCCTTCTACTGTAACACGCGCTGCTGTGTTGGCATTGTTCTATAAAAATGATTCTTTAGTATGCGCACTTCTATTAAATTAAATTAATGGAAGTACCAAGCCCCCTTTTAAAACAATATGGAGGTTCTTTAATACAGTGAATGATGTTAGAAATATAATTAATTTTAACTAAGTATATTAAAAAAGGAATTATTTAATTCTATTTTACAGGGCAGAAGTAAAGTTTTTTTTTTGTCTTTACATAGCTACATAAGAAGTTTGACCAAGTAGAAAGGGTATATGCTGCTAAAATTCGGAATTTACATGAGTAGAGACTTTTTATTAATACCCGAGTTTATGGGGTGTTAGTTAAACTCAATACTTTTATAGGTGATGTTATTTGTTGTTAAAAGTGAGAACAAAAGAGTAATGTTTTTGAGTAATAATGGAGGCTAATTTCTATAGATTAATAAATACAAATGAGATACCAATCAATTGCGGAACTCTCAAAAATATTTGATTTAATTTTGTTTCAGAAAAATTATGACACGTTTTCTGTAAACCACTAAGAATCACTCACATAAATCCATGTCAACATTTTCTGAAAAATAGGTAAGTGAGGCTCAGTGGTTTTGGGTTCATATTTCCTAAAATGGAATTAAATGATATACTTGATTATTAATAAGAGTATTGTAAAAAGTGTGTCTATTTCATTTCATTTAGGTGTTACCGGCTAGAAGAATGGTTCAGTCCTAAAGATGACCCACTAATGATTTATGTCTTTATATAGGGTCGAAACGTTGACTGTATTATATGTGGATTAAATATACAAGGTGACTTCAGGACACCTGGAATAAAGGGGTCTTATTGAAGTTCATTTTCTTTTTATGTTTTTAGCCACATTCTGTATATATTGTATATAACACTTTGGCACTTTAATATCACACTATCACTTTCACTGTGCCGTTATTTTAGGAGCACCTAATTTTGAAATGCTAAAGTAAAGCTTTTATAAGTGAAAGAATGTTTTTGTTAAAATAAATAAAAAAGGTTACATGAACCAATCTGAGACTATTATATTTCAGCTACAAGAGGCCTTTAGAATATACTTCCCCCGATTTCACCAAATTTGTGTTTACTATTTAACTACCCAGGTCTAAGGGTTATATGGGTTTGCCTCATTTGTTATAATAATACTTTTAGAAAGTGAGCATTTCTCTACACTTAAATCCTTCCGTGCCTTCAAATCCACGTCTGGCTAGGTTTAGTTGACAGCTCCCTTGTGCATTCACTCAGACAACCCCAAACACAGGATGCTCAGTCACACTTGCACACATCTGCATATTGAATGAATCTTCCTTGGCTGGGAGGGAGGAGTACCTGACACTTACATGTCAAAGGACAGTAACGTGCCCTCACACAAAGGACTACCAAACCCCCTACTGGGACCCTGGCAGACAGGATGGACCTGAAAGGGGACCTTGTGCACTTCTAAGCCACTCTTTGAAGTCTCCCCCACTTCAAAAGCACATTTGGGTATTTAAGCAGGGTCTCTGACCCAACCAACTCAGACACTTCTGAAGTTAGACACTTCTGGACGAGATACCACTGATGAAGAATCCCTGAACCAGAACCTGCAACCTGCCAAGAAGAACTGCCTGGCTGCCCAAAAGACTCACTTGACTGCTTTTCTGCAAAGGACTACGGCCCTGTTGTTGTCCTGCTGCCTTGCTGTCCTCTGGTTTTGCTGAGAAGTGCTCTCCAAGGGCTTGGATAGAGCTTGCCTCCTGTCTAAGGACCAAAAAGACTTCATTTCTGCAAGAGAACTCCACGTGTGGGGAAAATCGACGCATAGCCTTCAGGGAACGATGCACAGCCTGCATTGCGGTGAGAAAATCTCTGCACGCCGAACAAGATTGACGCAGCCTGACTTCCCGAAGAGGAGAATGATGCAGCACCAGCATGTGGTGTTATACTGTGTTATTGCATGATTTATTGCACAAATACTTTACACATTGCCATCTAAGCTAAGCCTGACTGCTCAGTGCCAAGTTACCAGAGGGTTGGTATACGATAATTTGGATTGTGTGTGACTTATCCTGACTATAGTGAGGGTCCTTGCTTGGACAGGGGGTAACCTGACTGCTAACCAAAGACCCCATTTCTAACAATGGGGTTGTGGAAGGTGTTGGTATCTCTGTGTGTGTAGAGTACCTTCAGCTTGTTGAGGTCTGCGTTGAAGTTGCAGTTCCTGCAGGTGAAGGGTCTGTGGGTGTCCTTGTGAGAGATGGTGCAGTAGTCATTAAGACATCCAAAGTTTAGGCTGTGGAGGGTCTCGGCATCGTAACAGAGGTTGGCCAGGGGGTGGCTTGACGGAGATCCAGAGTTTCTGGTGCTAGGCTTCGTCCGGGAGTGGCAGGCACAGACGGCTGTGGCCACCAAAAAGAAGTGAAGGGAGGCAAGGGGAGCTGTAAGCTGGGAGGCATCAGCTCAGGAAAGGTGATTCCTGAGGGGGAGGAGGGCAGGCCACAGGGGCTAGAACAGCGCGGGAGGGAAGGCAGGGACAGCAGGGGAGAGTAAAAAAGGAAAAAGAGCTGAAAGAGAAAGCAGAAGTATAAACAAGTGAAAAGGCAGAAAAAAGCAGGTGTGAAAGAAAGATAGCAAGACAAATACTTACTTTTGATGGCCACTAGACCACCAGGGATGATGCGCAGGGAAGAGCCTTTTGTTGGAGGAGGACTTCTAACTGAGAGTTGGGAGACTCTCAGTTCATGCCAGGCAGAAGGCAGAGGCAGCAGCAGCAGCCAGAGGAGCTGGGGAGGGCAGCTGACGCTGACCAGGAGGTCAGTGCAGTTGCCCCCTCACAGCGCTGCAGCCGCTATTAAGAAGGGGAGTGTGTGGCGGGAGTAGTTAGCTGGGAAGCGGGAGGCTGGGAAAGGTGCTTCGCTGGAAGGGGGCGGGGCCACAGAGGCCAGATCGGCATGGGAGGGAAGACAGGGACAGCAGGGGAGAGTAAAGACGGAAAAAGAGATGGAGGAGAAAGCAGAAGTGAAAACGAGTGAAAAGGAAGAAAAATGGAAGAGTGAAAGAGAGACTGAGAGAAAGATTCTTACTTGTGGTGTCTACTAGACCACCAGGGATGAGGCGCAGGGAAGAGTCTGCGGGTGGAGGAGGGCCTCAAATGAGAGTCAGTAGACTCTCAGTTTATCCCAGGCAGAAAACAGAGGCAGCAGCAGCCAGAGGAGCTGGGGAGGGCAGCAGATACTGATCAGGAGGTCAGTGCAGTTACCCTCTCACAGCGCTGCGGACGCCAATAAGAAGGGGAGGCGGGGAGAGCGGTCAGCTGGGAGGCGGGAGGGTGAAAAAGGTGCTTCGAGGGGGAGGGTGGCAGGGTAGCAGGGGCCAGAGAGGTGTGGGAGGGAAGGCAGGAACAGCAGAGGAGAGTAAAAAAGGAAAAAGAGATGGAAGAGAAAGCAGAAGTAAAAACGAGTGAAAAGGCAGAAAAGAGCAAGAATGAAAGAGAGATAGAGAGATACATACTTGTAATGGCCACTAGACCACCAGAGATGAGGTGCAGGTAAGAGTCTGCGGGTGGAGAACAGCCTTGAACTGAGAGTTGAGAGACTCTCAGTTCGTCCCAGGCAGAAGGCAGAGGCAGCAGAGGCCAGAGGAGCTTGGAACGGCAGCAGACCATCAACTACTGGACAACATACATTCAGGATTGAGAAAGAACTACAGCAGAGAAACAGCACTCATCACAATTACCGATGACATCAGGATATTTCTGGATCAAGGAGAATGAGCGGACTTCATCCTGCTCGACTTCTCCATGGCATTCGGCACAATCTCCCACCATATACCCATCAAAACATTTCCCGGGGTCAGCATCCAAGGACCCATACTCAACTGGATATGCTCCTTCCTCACATAAAGAACCAAAATTGGAAGTCTCCCAACCTTCACATCAGAAACCAAGAACTGGATCTGTCCCTCAGTCCAATCCTGTTCAGCGTCTGCATAACAGCGCTCCCAATCTCCAGGCATCACCATCATCTCCTATGCTGATTACACCCAAATCATCCTCTCCCTGGCATACAAAACAACTACCAAAAGAACCAACTTCACCAGCTGCATGACCATGGTAGCAGAATGGATGAGAACCAACTGCTTCAAACTTAGCTCGGACAAGACAGAAGTACTGGTCTTTGGAAACAAGACCTCCACATGGGATGCTCCCTGGTGGCCGACAGAACTAGGACCAACATGAACACCCACCGACCACACCAGAAATCTGAGGATCATCCTGAACAACAAGCTCATAATAACATCATAAGTAAAAGCAATGAACTCCATCTGCTTCTACATCCTGAATATGCTGTAAAAAGTCTTTAAATGGCTGCCACATAACACCAAACAAACTGTCACAGATGCCCTCATTAAAAGTATACTCGACTACGGCAAAACAATCTACTCCTGTATATCCTAGCAGCTCCTGCACAGACTTCAGACCATATAAACCCCTGTTGCAAAACTCATACTCAACCTTCCGCACTGCACCTACATCTCATATCACCTCAGAGATCGCTACTGGTTGCCCATTCCCAGGCTCATCATGCACACCTACAAAGCCTTGCACACTACTAGCTGAGCATACCTGAACAACCACATACATTTTCACCAATCTGCCAGACATCGACAGTCAATCTCACTATCACATTCACAAAAGCAAACAGGAGGACTCTCATTCTGCTACATTGCACTCAAAACATGGAACAAACTCCCACAAGACACCAGAGTCTCCCTTTCATTCTTGAGTTCCACACGAAGCTGAGGATCTGGCTCTTCAAATAACTCCATGAGGAGCACGCATTGACAAACCAGTTCAAACACCTGCATTCCCTCATGGATGGTTAGTGAACTCTACAACATAACGTAATATAACATAACATAAAAGAGGAGATGTTCCATTTGAGACAGTGCTAATAAGAGGAGGCTTCTTCAGGTGAATGTCCCTTATGAAGTAAAAAAAACAAATTATCTCTTTTAATGGAAATGTACCTTTTGTGAGGTAAAAACACATTTGTCACAGAAAGGAACATATTGTTGGTCCTCCATGATAGGTTTTGAGTAGGGATTAATGAGAAGAAGCAATGGGATCTAAATGCTACCTTATGTGCAAATCAGGCCAAGCTGAGCAAACAGATGTTTTGGAACATTGAGTTTCTAGAGACTAAGGGGGTCATTCTGACCTTGGCGGTCCATGACCGCCATGGCGGAGTGCGGCGGAAGCACCGCCAACAGGCTGGCGGTGCTTCCTGGGCGATTCTGACCGCGGCGGTAAAGCCGCGGTCGGAAAAGGGGAGCCGGCGGTTTCCCGCTGGCCCAGGGAACCCGCCATGGCGGCGCTGCTTGCAGCACCACCATGGGGATTCCGACCCCCTTACCGCCAGCCTGTTTCTGGCGGTGTCCACCGCCGGAACCAGGATGGCGGGAACGGGTGCCCTGGGGCCCCTGAGGGCCCCTGCACTGCCCATGCCAAAGGCATGGGCAGTGCAGGGGCCCCCTAACAGGGCCCCACAAAGATTTTCACTGTCTGCTTAGCAGACAGTGAAAATCGCGACGGGTGCCACTGCACCCGTCGCACCCCTTCAACTCCGCCGGCTCCATTCCGAGCTTGCTTCATTGTTGAAGGGGCTGTCCCGCTGGCCCGGCCGGCGGTCTTCTGGCGGTCGCCCGCCGGCCCAGCGGGAAAGCCGGAATGACCGCCGCGGTCTTTTGACCGCGGTGTGGTCTTTCGGCGGGAACCGCTTGGCGGGCGGCGACTGCCGCCCACCGCGGTCAGAATGACCACCAAAGACTCGTTGAAAAATTCAAGTAGTGATTCCTGAAAGGCCTGGCCATTATAAGTTTTCCAAGAGACTATTCATACAAAGTGTCACAAGTGGTCTTCCAGTGTCTAGTAATGTGAAGCCGTTTTCATCACAGAAGGAGAGCACTGAACAGAGAAAGAGGTGAGGTAAGATTGTCACCAATTCTTAGAGGTTAGGAAACCAAGCATGTGGAAACTTGCTGAAAGCCACCAACAAGATTTGGAAGGCAAAACAAAAGAAAAAAGCAAGACTAAGAAGGAAAAGGCACACAGGCAGAATTGAAACCAGTCTAAGATGAAGACATTTGTCTCCCAGGCTTTTGGATGGGGATGCCAGTTCTCAAACTGTAAAATCTGGCAGAACAGATTGGCCATAAAAAGTTCTGTATTTAGAAGACTCAAGATGAGGTAATAGCTTGAAAAGTCTGAAGGTCAAGCCTCTATTTACTTGAGTCATATCAAACTGGACAGGTCCTAGAAGGACACCCTTGTGATTAGTAGATTGCTTTAGAGGCAGTGCTGCTACAGATCTTGGACAGATCTGCGAGAGTTTTCAACCTTGAATCTTTTAGCTTGTTAACATATCTCACACCTGATGCTTGCCCATTTGGAGAATATCTCTGCAGTTTGATTTACTTTTGATTAGACTCCTGGTGGCAAATGTACTGATGAGAAGCTCTAAGATAGTGACATTGAAATGGCTATTGTCCCATAAAACAACCCGCTAGTGGATGATCCATTAAGGTTTGCTCCCCAGACTGACCTGCTTAGGAATTGATGACAAACTCCAGAGTAGAACTAAAGAAGAATTTGTATTCAAGGCCTCTGTGTTTGACAAGCATCACTGAAGTTGCGGACAAGACTCCTCATTCTGAGAGATGAGGTAAAAATAAAAGAGGTCCTGCTAAAGATTAATAGATTTTCAGCATTGGCGATCCCAGCAGTGGAGGAAAGCTGGATTAAAAGCCTGAATGAAAGCATTCAAAAGACAGATGACACGTGTAAGAATCACCAGTAGGAGTAAAAGAGTTGAAAGAGCTAATTTCAGCTTTTAACTGATCAAAAGAGGCTTTGTCTTGCATAAGGTATAATTCAAAGTGAGGGTTAGAAAATATGTTACCTGTGAATTAGTGTAAGAGAATTTCCCAGAACTGAGCACCAGGAACCCCAAGTCCAAAATGTGAAAAAATCTATATTCTGTGTAAAGAGGTAAGGTTTTAGGACACCATTTCATGTGGAGGATGTTATCCAGGTAAGTAATAGATTGAAGGGGGGGAAACTAAAATACACAGGGCCATATTTATACTTTTTGACGCAAAATTGTGCAAACGCAGGTTTGCGTCGAAAGTTTTAGCGCTGGCCAGCATAATTTCTTAATGCCACCCGTGCGTCATATTTATACTTTGACACATGGTGGTGCTAAGAACAGGTAAGAGTCATTTTTGCTGACGCTTACCATTGCGCCTTGTCGTAAGGCAAAATTACGGTAACACAGGAAAAATTACTCTAATCCAGCTTGCGACATTGAAAAAAGTTGCAAAACGGATATGCACAATTTTTCACCACAATAGCGTCAAAAAGCAACGCAAACGCAACAAACAGTGCTAAGGCGCCTCAAAATAAATCACAGAAGCCAGGAGAGACCCCAGGGAGACCCCAAGCAACCAGGAACCAGCCAGCAGGACACAGACAAGACCCAGGGGAGAGACAAGAAGAAGAGTAAGGCCCTCATTCCAACCCTGGCGGTCTCTGACCGCCAGGGCGGAGGGCAGAGGAAGCACAGCCAACAGGCTGGCGGTGCTTCCTGGGCTATTCTGACCGCGGCGGTAAAGCCGTGGTCAGAAAAGGGGAACCGGCGGTTTCCCGCCGGTTTTCCCCTGGCCCAGGGAATCCTCCATGGTGGCGCTGCTTGCAGCGCCGCCATGGGGATTCCGACCCCCTTCCCGCCAGCCTGTTTCTGGCGGTTTTCACCGCCAGAACCAGGCTGGCGGGAACGGGTGTCGTGGGGCCCCTGGGGGCTCCTGCACTGCCCATGCCACTGGCATGGGCAGTGCAGGGGCCCCCTAACAGGGCCCCACAAAGATTTTCACTGTCTGCTTAGCAGACAGTGAAAATCGCGACGGGTGCCACTGCACCCGTCGCACCCCTGCAACTCCGCCGGCTCCATTCGGAGCCGGCTTCATTGTTGCAGGGGCTTTCCCGCTGGGCCGGCGGGCGCTCTTTTGGAGGGCGCCCGCCGGCCCAGCGGGAAAGTTGGAATGGCCGCTGCGGTCTTTTGACCGCGGGGCGGTCATTCGGCGGTGACCGCATGGCGGGCGGCGACCGCCACCCGCCGCGGTCAGAATGACCGCCTAAGTGTTGCTTCAGTGCAGAGGAGCATGAAATCCTGGTCAGAGAGATGACGGAGCACCAGCATCAACTATTCATCACCTCTAAATTGCCAATTGGAAGTACAGAGGAAATTTGGCAACAAATTGTGGACAAGATTAAAAGTGTGGCAGAGGTCAGGAAAACTGTCACCAAGTCTAAGAAACGCTGGCATGACTGCAAGTGCAGGACAAAGGAGAAAATGGCAAGGAGGGGAAGGTAGCACTGCAGACCGGAGGTGGGAGTCCAGCCTTGCAAGAGGACCTGGACGACATGGAGGAGATGGTTACAGCCGTCATCCCAGAGAAAGTCATCACAGGAATCACAGGACAGCGCAGACTACCAGGAAACAACACATATGCAGGTTAAGTTGCATGGGGGACAAAAATGCCTATATGTCTTTTGCAAGTAGGGGGAGGTACATACCTAGTACACAGTTCAGTTGCAAGAAGGGGGAGGTACATACCTACTACACAATGCCTGTCATCCCTGAAAATCAGGCAGTGGAAAGGGTAAAGGGGCATGTCATGGGTGCATGGGCTGCGCAAGGGAATCCAGAGGCACAGCATAACACAACACCAACAACTTTTGCATGGGGGTACACAGCCATGCCAAGGCTGCTGAAAATGCTGAAGCAGACCAGGAGGGTAGGGTAGAATATAAAACTGGGCTGCTGTCACAGGACAGCTGGTATTGTCAAAATGTAATCTAGAGGACAATGCCCAGTCTCAGGCCATTGGCTCAAGCGGCATTTACCATTGATAACACTTGCCACTACTACCTGTGCTGTGTGTGCTGGTCAATTAGGAAATGGCAGTTAGGTGCTCATGGCACAAACACACTCAAAATGAGGGTTCAGTATGATTACGTGATCAATCCCCATCAATCCTTATCCAAGTGCAACTCCTGAGAACTGCTCATGTCCATACACTCAATAAACATCAGGCACTGTCACATACATTATGAAGTACACAGCAGTAATCTCATACCTATGGCCCATTTCAAGGTCTTCTCCTATGCCTGTGTCACAATAGCTGCAATGCCACCATGCAACATCTCATGTGTCATTGTGCTAAGACAACTGCATTGAGGGGAAGGACATATGTGTGTAGCTAGGCAAACATACCCACACAGTCATAAGAGGAAATGAAACTCTGCCAGGCCCATCAGTGCAATGCAATGTAGCACACAAACTTAAACATCAACATGATAAACTACCAATGGTGACACCTGTATTGTTTCATGGAAATGCAATTCATGGTATGGTGCTAGGTCTTAGCACTGTATAGGTGTTTGTGAAAAATGATAGACTGGGACAGGGCCATATTGTTATGTGTGGTGCATGTGGCATCAGCACACCAACAATCATTGCAAGGCCTCACCATGCTAATGGAAGCAGAGGGAGGGTTGATTAGGACAAGACGGTGGCAAGCCACAATTTGAACAGAACCCACACCTAGAAGATGTGACGCAGACAAATCCCCCAACTGCCCACACTACATGTGACATGCAGGTGGGGCATAGGCCTGAAAGACTACAAACATTAATGACAGGAACAATGCATGGGAAACAAGATTACAATGTTCCACCAATAGGAAGTCAGTGATGTAACATTACAACTGCCACAACACAGACACACTAATTGTACAATATCTCATTGCAAAGGACAATGGCTCTCCTGAGGATCTGTCTGTCCTGGACTACCCTGATGACCTGGATGACCAGCTGGCAACCATCAGCCAGGAAACCCTCCAAGATGTCCTGGGAACCCTCTAGATACCACCTCCAGTTGCAAGGAGGAGCACACATGTAGAAGCCATCCCAGAGGACCCACCACCACCCCAATATTAAGACCTGTCAGCTCTGATGACACTGGGACCACCTTTGAGAGGACAGTTGTGAGAGTACAGCGGGGGCTGGCAAAGGAGGTGCAGGTGGGGATGCAATCTATGGCAGCCAGCCTTGAGGGGATGCGCATGTGCATAATGACATCCGCAGAACAGTCAGCAGCCACACAAGTCACACAATCACTACTGCAAGGAGTCCAACAGTGTGTGAGGGACCTCACCACTGCTGTGAGGGAGTTGCCACAGCACCTGCTCTCCCAATCTTGCAGCTGCATGCATGACAACAAGTTGGACTCCCTCAGGGCAGACATGGCTGCCTACCACAGGGAATGTTGCTGCCATACTCAATAATCAGCAGCTCCTCCATGCTGCAGTTATGCCATATCTAGTTCGACAGATGGAAGCTGCAGGGAATTCGGAGACCACTTTTCCAACCACTGAAGTGTGTGTTGCCCCCTCAAGCCCACCACCACCACCATCAAAGGCAGTGGAGACGGCACACACATCAGAGGATAAAGTTTTGGAACAGATCATCTTCTCCCATTGGAGTACCCGGTAGCACCAGCCCATGTCACATAGGCACAGATTTTCCTTTGTTCTGTGCCTTGACAACATTCCAGGGTTGCTACAGTTGGTGACATGCACTCTTCACTGACACACTGTTTACGTTTACCACTTTGGTCTGCAATTGTCTCTCACTACCCAAATCACAATCCATGTTCCACTGCAATGAATGACACTTCATCTCAGCATGTCCAATGACATGTCCCTCAACCTTGCACTCGTATTGCATCACAATAGAATGCTTTACACTAATGGGGTCACAAACCTGGACTATGTAAATATTGCACTACAGCACTTTAAAATAAACAGCACCTACACAACCACTTTGCCTCTATGTAATGTGACACATCTAATTTGCTGGAGATTTGGGATGCACGTAACATGTCAGTTGTCACAGAGTGTCAATACCAGAATGCAGAAATAATGTGGGCAGATATTTACTCACAAGGGCCATGACATCTAATTCTTCTGTGCTGCTTTTGCCTCATTTTTTAAGTAAAAGCAGCACAAACGTACAACATATTGTAATTTGTAAGTTTGTGCTGCTGTTGTCTTAAAAAATGCAATTGCAGTGTAATAATAGTATATTTCTGGCTCAAGGTATCTACAAGATGAAACTCAATGCTGGCCACATCCCCTACAAGAACGTCATTGTGTATGTGACATTTGCTTCAAAACAAACATGCCTCACCCACAACATAGAGCAGGAATGGTTGTGTAAGAGTGTTTGGCCAAAAACGTCAGCTGGGAGTACACTTAAAACACATAGGCATGAATTTTGTATACTTGACCTCATCAGAAATCGACACTACTCAGTATAACAGTGTTTGCATGACCATCAGGCTGCAGGCAGATGTCCCACAGTGCCCACAATTCCAACACAGGACCCAAACGATGACAGCTTTAAAACCACACCTACCTGGCCAATACATGGGAACCATAGTCACATTGAGTGGTGGGCATAGAGGATGGCAGATGCATACAGATTTAGCTTTGTTGTAGCTGCCAATGTGACAGCTCAGTTGGAAGTGGGAATTAACATGTCAAGAGTATGATGTGGATGCAGGACGGAATACACAGGCCAACAGAAAACTGGCACTGTACACTCATGCAAAGACCCAGATCCCCAAGCATATGAGCTTGAGTACCTACAACTGAGTACAAATGAGTACCTACAACTTTAATAACTATGCACATAAGAGAACTTAAAACTATGTCACACACCTATACTAACCTAATCTATCCTAACTATACATTACCCACAACTGGTCCTAACTACCCTATGCTAAACTTACTTACCATATTTAACAACACACTCTAAACATTTGCCCCCAACCCCCTTATATGACGGGACACATGTAGGACAACATATACTAACCTAAACAGATTCTGACTAATACTAAACAAATATATTTTTTTGTATTTTTTCAAATGTTTATATTTATTTATTTATTGGAATACACAAAAGGCCCAACATTAACCCTCACCCACGCACCCACAAACTAACATGTAATAATATGAACCCCACCTACTTATCCTATCTAAACTACTACCCTACTCTAACCTATCATTATACCTCCTAAATCCACTAAAAAACTGGATAAGGAAAGAGGAGGGAGGGGGCGGAATTAGGGGTGAGGTAAGGCAGGAGTTCACAGGTTTGCCCTCTTCAGAGTTTTCTTTATCGATTTCAGCCTCTGGCTATTTCTGTCCACGTCTCGCTGGAGAGTTTCAAGCTTTTTAATGGCTTTCCGCATGTCACTGGAGCTGTGAAATGGCGGCCATGTCCAAAGCAGCAGATGTGGTGGTCTGTGTACCAGACGTAGTTGCTCCTGCAGTGTGGTGGTCGGTGGTACTGAAATGGAAGGTGCAGCAGGTGTGGTGGGTGTTTGTCCCGAGGTTTAGGTTGCAGCAGGTGGGGCTGATGTTCTGGTGGCTGCTATGCTACTGGCTGCAGTTGTGGTGGTGGCTCCACCTGTTGTGGCCAATGCCGGTCCCCCTTGGCTGAAAGCCTGACATTCTCCTGTGGCTCTCTGTCTCCGATAACATCTTGCCATTCTCTGGAACCCAGACTCAACATCCAAGATGTGCCTGTTCCTCACTGCCTGCCTCTGGAAATCCATGATCTCTGCTGCATTCAGGTTGGCAGCTGTAGAAATGAGACAGGCAACCATCAGTGTCATCATTGTGTGATGCATGTACAGATGATAATCTAACACTCTCTCTCAAATTGCACATGCAGTCCAAATCACAGTGCAGATGATATCTTGTCCCTGAGGAATCAAATGGCAACACTGCCTAACCATCAAGTATTTAACAGCACAGCAAAGCACAACAAGAGGTGTACCAAATAAGGTAATCTGTGCATTGATGCAGTGCAATGTGTCACAATGCAAATGCAGCAAGTACTTAACATTAGGCAGTCCAACTAATCCTTATCATCTGAGTGAACTTCAAGGCACCCAAGACCAGTGATTTGTATTTGAAATTGGCAGTATGATATGCCTTTCCTAATTATAAGGGGTCAGTGTTGTTTGGGACACATGCACGCTTGAATGAGATGACTGTCATCTACACTGTGACCATCACCTACATATATGTTCTTCCCCTACCCCTGTGCCTCAGGGGGGATGGGCATGCAATACATCATCACAACTGTTGAGGACAACCACAAAGCCATGTCCACCTGTACATAGATTTAGTGAGTAGAACACATGCTGCCACCTAGGAATGAGGTATCCATTGGTCAATCACATCTGCATTCATGTTTCCATTTGTGGATAACCATCAACACCTGATATGCCAACACATTTCCAAAATCACCCACATTGATGACAGCACACTTCTGGCCTTGGCCTGCATGCATGCCTATTACATACCACATAAGTACAGTCCTACATGTACATCACAATACAGTGATGCACAATTTTGTGTGGAAAACTGATGCATCACTGTTGTGTGAAAATGAGGGTATGACTTGCTGACAATATTCTGACACTGGAGCACTTCCAAGTCAAATGTGGGCCTACATGTGGCCACTAATCATCTTGTTCACATGCTCCTGCCTATCGCGCAGCACAAGGCTCCCAATATATGACTCTCTGCCTGTGAATGTCTAACCCTTGCATGGAACACTACGTCAACCTCCAGTCAAGTAATATATCTGATCACGTGCCAGCTCATCATATCTTGCAATGAGTGCAACATACAAGAGTCACTCACACAACAGCTGCAATCACTACACAGGACATACATTTTCACACTTACTGGTTATGCCTGGGTCCTCAAATCAAGCCACTTCCTCGATGGTATAGGGGGACGGTCCACCTGTAAGACATTGAAAGGAAATATATGCTCAATGTCTGATCACTGTACAAACATGTGGACAACATTTCACAGTGTGTAACATTTTATATGAGTGAGCTGCTGATCCTGCATGTAGACACTCCAACAGACATACCACTGCAAACTCGTATTGACACCGACACTCCAGTGAGTGATAGACACACATATGCACACATGCAGTTAACCTAACAATCATGTTGTGTTAAACCTGACTTCAAAGATTTGTGGCTAATCCATTTCAGATGGTACTCCATGTCATGATTTGTAATTGGGTGACAATTTCAATGGCACTTCCCTGGTGCACTGCAATACAAGTGGGTCAGGTAATGTGGCTTGTGCATCAAGTGACAATGATTAACTGTGTGATGGACATATGGGTCAAATTTCAATCAGCAATTATCGTGCATTCAGTGGTCCATAACAGATGTGGCACAGTTGTATGTAGGTAACAAATGCCCCATTGGCAGTGTCCTCTCAGCCGTATATGCCCCTTTGCCAACATGATGGCAGGGATCATGTGTGTGACAATGTAGCACTAAACATGGATAGCCCACTTTGATGTCCCAAAACAGTGAAATGTGGGATGCTGACAGTATCTTAGCTGATTATCAATGAGAGAATGCATGGACACAAGTGTTGTCATTGCACATGAAATGTGTTACTCAGGGCCATATGTACCAAGATCAGGTTTGACATTGTGAGACTTAGCAACTAGCAATTAGCAAGTAGGATGATCTGCGGTACAACACTGTCAATGACACTGTTTGCAATTCACAAATGGGGTAGCAAATGGCCTACCTCATGAATTTTGATGAGGTAGGTCTCATTTTGCAAACCCCTTGGGAATGGCGGCACTCACAAGGATGCTGGCCTGCTGGGCTCAGCAGACCACCATGTCTGTGACTGCTTTCAAATAGGGATGTAAAGTTTCATTTAATTGCAGCCTTATTTCAGCAGGGGTAAACAGAAAGTGTTAAAAAAAAACAATATTATTACTGAAATATTTTTGGGACGCAGTCAGTGGCCCATGGGACAACCTCCTGTTTAGAAACAATTTTTGGGCATGCATTCACAAAGGGGAAGGGATCCCAAGGGGATCCCTCCCCTATTGCAAATGGGTTAGCACCTACTGGAAACGGATGGTAACTGCAATTGTTTAGTGCCAGCATTTGTGCTCAGGAAAAAATCAATCATTAGACTGTGACTCAATAATAGGATATGAACGCCCCTTCCTAAATGCCACTAGCAAACCCTGTTTTGTGATTTGGCAATGTGATAGCAGAATGGCAAAATTAGGGGCGTGCATTTGAATGAATATTTTTCCTAACGTAAGCACAAAAAATCTGGACACTAGGGGGGTCATTCTGACCTCGGCGGTAAAATGCCCTTACCGCCGGTCATAAGACCGCCATAACACCGCCGCGGCCGCGGTCAACCGCCACGGTCATTCTGACCCACAACGGCCAAACCTCCAAAAATCCGTCCTCCACTGCAGCCCGCCACATCTGCGGGCAGCGATAAACTGGAGATGACCAAACCTCCACCGTCACGCCAACAGAAATACGCCCATGCCATTACGACCCACGAATCCACACGGCGGTCATTCAAATGCGGTATTCCATTGGCGCTACACACCGCCGTGGTCAGAATACACACACATCACCAAAACACAGCCACATTGGACAATTTGAAATACACACACCTGATACACATACACACACCACTCCCACACAATCAACCAACTATAAAACACACACCCACATCACCCACAAACCCCTGCGACCATAATTACTGAGAGAAGGAGAGAGAGACACAGCAGACAATCCATAGCAAGACACACTGAGGCACACTACACCATCACACACACCACATAGTAGCACAAAGCACCACTCACCAACATACTCCTCATCACATACACCACCCCACACCTCACCCACACCACCCCATGGCACCCCAAAGGCGCCCACGCTTTTCGGACCAAGAACTCCGGGTCATGGTGGAGGAAATCCTAAGAGTGGAACCCCAGCTCTTCGGCTCGCAGGTGCAGCACACCAGTATAGCCAGGAAGGCGGAGTTATGGCAGCGGATCGTGGACAGGGTCAACGCGGTGGGACAGCATCCCAGGAATAGGGAGGACATCCGCAAAAGATGGAACGACCTACGGGGGAAGGTCCGATCGATGGTCTCCAGGCACAACATCGCGGTCCAGAAGACTGGCGGCGGACCCCCACCCACCCCTCCCGAATTTACATCGTGGGAGCAAGAGGTCTTGACCATCCTGCATCCTCAGGGCCTCGCTGGAGTAGCCGGAGGAATGGACTCTGGTAAGTCCCATCTCAACTACTATATCCCCCCCACCCCACCAGCATGCCAACCCACACCCCCACCCTCACCCCCAACCCCCCAGCACACATCCTCCCTGACAATGTCTCACCAGCACAACCCACCCATCCCAACACCAACTCCTGCATGTCAACACAAATCATGGGCACCCATCACCTAAGCATGACCACTGCACTAACCCCCCCCCCCACTAACTACCCTCACAACACCTCCCTCAAGGGAATGCCTGCACTGGGGGACAAGGGCACCCATAACATGCACGCTATTGCACACACAGAAACAATAACCAAACTCTCTTACCCCATGCAGGACCCGAACGACAACACACCAGCCAGGAGGGTCCAGAAGTGTCCATCCCACCACCGGAACAGGCCCACACTGAGGATAGCAGCTCTGTCGACAGTGAACCTGATGACCAGCCCGGACCATCGGGGACCTCTGGGCAGTCGGTTCCCCTCAGGCAGCCACAGGCCACACCAGACCCGACCCCCTCTGCCAACACCAGCACAGCTCCCACCCAGCGGGCTCATGCCTCTGTCTCTAGGACAGCTCAATCAGCGGTGTGTCTGCCACTACAGGGCACCCAGGCTAACCCAACACCCCAACAACAACAGGGACCTGGGGGCAGTGGTAGCGGGCACACCGTCCAGGGGACAGAGGCCGGGGGAAACCGGGCAGCTCGGAGGGCTGCTGTGCAACAGGGGGGGGAGGAGAGGCCCAGGGAACCCACTCTCCAAGAGGCCCTCACCACCATCATGGGGGCCTACCACCACTCCCAAGAGACGATGGCGACGGTACTGGCCAGGTTCACGGAGATCCAGGCACAGCAGGAGGAACGCTACATGGGGTTCAGGGAGGAGCTGAGAATCATCGGGACCGCAATGGGGACCATCGTCCTGGCCCTCAACAGGATAGAAGACGCGTTGCGGGACCATGTGGCACCACACAGGGCCCCTGTCACTAGCCCGGACCAGGAACAGCCTACCACCTCCGCCGGCGCTAGTGGACAGGAGGCCCCAACACCACGGAAGGCCACCAGAACCCCACCTCCTGCTGAAGAACAACCACCCCGTAAGAGGAGCCTGAGATCCAAAAAAAAGACAGAGTAGGATGTCAAGACCCCCGCCAGCAGGACATACCCCCTGAACTCTTCCCACTGTCCCACATTGCCACCCTGTCCAACCATGAACTGCCTCTGCTCCATCCTTCCACAGGCAAAAGGACAATGCACCTGTGAGACTGAGAACTGGACTCTGCCATGGACATTACTCCACCCCCACCCATCACCCTTATAATCACATGTACAAATATCTAGCCCTGTAAATAAATCACATATTGCACACAAATCAGTTTGGAGTCATGCTGTATTATTAGCAAATGTATTACATATTACTGTTCAATATCTGTTCTGTCAATTAGTGATGACAACATACCAATGTCAATACGCTGTAGTTCATGGGCAAACCAAGCAGAAGTCAGGCACTGCATCATACAGCACTGAGAAGGGAAGGGAAAATCAAAAATTACCCAAAAATATCTGGTGGGAACTACAGAAAGTACAGATGCAGGAGGCTAGAAGCAATTGGGAAATGGCGTGGGTGATTCTTACCTGGGTGTCACTGGAAATACTGTTGTATCACTCTGTCCCTATTGTCTGTGTCGTCCTCTGAGTCTTCCTCCTCTTCACTCTCCACAGGCTCCACGGCTTCTACAACACCACCATCTGGACCATCCTCCTGCAGGAAAGGCACCTGGCGCCGCAAAGCCAGGTTGTGAAGCATACAGCACGCCACGATGATATGGCACACCTTCTTTGGTGAGTACATTAGGGATCCACCTGTCATATGCAGGCACCTAAACCTGGCCTTCAGGAGGCCAAAGGTTCGCTCAATCACCCTCCTAGTACGCCCATGGGCCTCATTGTAGCGTTCCTCTGCCCTTGTCCGGGGATTCCTCACTGGGGTCAGTAGCCACGGCAGGTTGGGGTAACCAGAGTCACCTATTAGCCACACACGTTGTCTCTGTAGCTGCTCCATCACATAGGGGATGCTGCTATTTCGCATCACATATGCGTCATGCACTGACCCTGGGAACTTGGCATTTACATGGGAGGTGTACTGGTCAGCCAAACAGACCACCTGGACATTCATCGAATGATATTTTTTCTGTTTCGGTTCACCTGCTCATCGTCTTTTGGGGGTACCAAAGCCACATGGGTCCCATCAATGGCACCAATGATGTTGGGGATATGTCCAAGGGCATAGAAATCACCCTTCACTGTAGGCAAGTCACCCTCCTCGGGGAAAATGATGTAGCTCCGCATGAGTTTCATCAGGGCAGACAACACTCTGCTCAAAATCTTAGAAAACATAGGCTGAGACATTCCAGATGACATGGCCACTGTGGTCTGGAATGACCCACTGGCCAAAAAATGGAGGACTGACAAAACCTGCACCAGAGGGGGAATCCCTGTGGGTTGGCGGATGGGGGACATCAGGGCTGGCTCTAGCTGGGCACACAGTTCATGGATAGTGGCACGGTCAAGTCTGTATCGAAGTATTATATGGCGTTCTTCCATTGTCGACAGGTCCACCAGTGGTCGGTACACGCGAGGATTCCTCCTTCTCATCGCAAGTCCCAGCGGACGGTGCCTAGGAAGGACAACATGGAGCACAGAGTCAGCCAAACCACAGGTACGTACAGACAGCTTGCACAGTTAAAGAATGGCAATGGGTTGAAAGGCGTGTATGTGTGGCAATGCAAGGCCTAGGCCTGTGTGTCGCAGTCAAAATTAAGCCATGTAGGCCCTTGAAATGGCGGCTGCCTGACCTGTGAAGTGGGACAATGGGATGTGAGGTCAATGCGCTGGCGGGGCACACCGTGGCGGTAGGCGGTCGAAGACCGCGGCGCAAAGCCGCATTGGTTAACATTGAAGCCTATGGGTTTCAGGAGCCAATTACGAAGTGCACCGGCGGTCGCGGTACGCACCGCCGCGGTACGCACCGCCGCGGGCGTGACCGCCATTTTCTATCTGCTTAATCACTCGAGACCTGATCATCCACAGGAGAGGACCTATACTGCAAGTGCTGCTGTGACCTCGGTCTGGAAGATACAATAGCTGCTGCGACTGGGGAAAGGGCCTCTGCCTTCACGTCTGAAGAGTTGGAGAAGCTCGTGGATGGGGTCCTCCCCCAGTATGCGCTACTCTACGGTCCTCCAGACCAACAAGTGAGTACACCGGGTGCACATGGAATGGGCTATGCCTGTGTGGATTGGGGTGGATGTAAGTTTGTGGGGTGGGGGGCGAATGAGGAGTGCAACGCCCGACAGATGAGAGCATGTGCCATATGGCAAAGTGGGTGGGGGGGGCCAATTACATCTAACATGCAGGTCATTGATGATTTCCTCCTTTCCACCCTGTACATGTCAAATAGGTCAGCGCCCATCAGAAGATCGAGATTTGGCGTGCCATCGCCAAGGAAGTCCGGAACTTGGGGGTCCACAACAGACGGGGCACCCACTGCCGCAAGAGGTGGGAGGACATCCGCCGCGGAACAAGGAAGACTGCAGAAACACTGCTGGGGATGGCCTCCCAACCTAGGAGGGGTGCCAGTCGCACCATGACCCCCCTGATGTCCCGGATCCTGGCGGTGGCCTACCCTGAATTGGATGGGCGCTTTAAGACATCACAGCAGACACAAGGGGGTGAGTATCAGCACATTCTCCTATCTTTCTGCACAGTGGAGGCGTCTGGGTGGGGGAGGAGGGCTGTGGGTGACATTAGGCCAGGGCGCTTTCTGTAGTGTAGTCCTCTCCCTTAGGCATGGCCCTGTGCCCCCGGCCCCCACCTCGGTAGGGTGACAAGTACAGCGATTGAAGGTCCAGCATCTCCCATGTGCGCGTTTGACGTCTCTTGGCCTGTTGTCTTAGTCAGTAGTACTGAGTAGTGTACCCCGAATGCGCGGCTTAGTGCATTAGGCACCTGTGTCTGTCCTCTCCGCCAACGGTGTTGACATTGCATGCACTCAACCTGGTCTTCTTTTTTCTCCCCCCACCCTTTCTCTTCATCTTCTTGTGCATGTGTGCATTAGCATCATCAGGCGGAGGAGATTTGGCATCGGAGCACGAGGGAGCTGCAGGACACAAGGCCCCGGTGGTCCCAGGAACAGACACCGAGGGCACCAGTGATCCGGAGGGCGAGGGGAGCACCACGACGGGGACTGCTGGTGAGAGCAGCGAAAGCGACACGTCCTCGGATGGGAGCTCCCTAGGGGTGGCGGCAACATCCGTGCCCCCCGCCTCTACAGGTACAGCCGCCACCAAGCGCACCAGCCCCGCCCTCCCAGCAGCCCCTCAGTCTTCGCTCCGTGCCGGTTCGCCCAGGAAGGCGCGCGTCTCCTTCGCCCCAGGCACCTCAGCCCCTGCCCCTGTTGCCCCTGCTGCCCTCAGTGCGGAGCTCATTGACCTGGTAAGGACGCTCATTGTTGGGCAGACGACCCTTTTGAATGCCATCCAGGGTGTGCAAAGGGAGGTGCATCAGAGCAATGCGTGCCTGGAGGGCATTCATTCGGGTCAGGCTGCCCATCAACGAGCGTTCACTGCTCTGGCCTCAGCACTGACGGCAGCCATTGTCCCTGTTTCCAGCCTCCCTCTTCTTACTGCCTCCAGCCTTTCTCTGTCTCCTGTTCCTCAGCCTATCCCATCCACACCATCAGACCAGCCTGCACACACCTCAACACCCAAGAGCAGCTCATCCAAACACAAGCACCACAGATCCCACAAACACTCACCCAAGCAACACCCAGATGCAGACATGCCAACAGCCACTGCCACCCCTGTGTCCCCCTCCTCCTCGTCTCCCTCCTCCCTCCCTGTGACGTCTACACTCACACCTGCATGCACCCCAACATCAGCCAGTGCTTCCATCACCACCTCACCCTCCAGGACAGTCCACACTCGTGCAGTCACCACCCCCACTGCCATTTACACATCCCCTGTGTCCTCTCCCACTGTGTCTGTCACCCCCTCTTCCAAGACACACAAACGCAGGCAGACACCCACCCAACAGCCATCCACCTCACGACAGCTTACAGCACCAGCACCTTCACCCAATGACAGCACACCTGACTCTCCTACAACCACCTCCTCTACCTCCACTTGCATCTCCACTTCTCCTACCCTTTACCTTGGCCCTAAAAAACTTTTCCTGGCTAACCTTAACCTCTTTCCCCCCGATGAGCTCCCCCATCCATCTTCAAAGAGTCCCAAGAGCACCGCAGCCACCACCAGCCCAGCTTCGGGTGTCACTGTTGTGCCTGGGTTCTGAAACCCACCCTTTGCCAGCAGTGACACATCGATCAGCAGCAAGGACACGTCCAGCCCCCCCCCCGGCAAGAGGACCCGCAAAAACAAGGGCCGCCGTGCGAGGACCGACAGGGCTGCCCCCAAGGAGCAATGTGCGGCCACTTCACCACCCACACCATCTAGGGGAGGCAAGGGCCCGAGAGCCCCATCAAAGGAGCGGAAGGGCAGCAGGAGCGCGGAGAAGGTTGACCCCACATGCCACATCCCAGCTGGGAAGGAGGACACCAAGGAGGCCAGGAGTCCGTCCCCGAAGGGTCCAGAAACGTCACGGTCCGAGGGCGACTGAGCAGGGAGTCCAGGCCAGGTCTGGCTCCCTTGACCTGCTGGATGAGCACCGCTGAACAGGGCCCGCGGTGCAGAAGAGCACCGCTGAACAGGTCCCCGCCGTGGAGAAGAGCACCGCTGAACAGGGCCCGCGGTGCAGAAGAGCACCGCTGAACAGGGCCCGCGGTGCAGAAGAGCACCGCTGAACAGGGCCCGCCGTGGAGATAGGCACCGCTGAACAGGGCCCCGCCGTGGAGAAGAGCACCGCTGAACAGGGCCCGCGGTGCAGAAGAGCACCGCTGAACAGGGCCCCGCCGTGGAGATAGGCACCGCTGAACAGGGCCCCGCCGTGGAGAAGAGCACCGCTGAACAGGGCCCGCGGTGCAGAAGAGCACCGCTGAACAGGGCCCGCCGTGGAGATAGGCACCGCTGAACAGGGCCCCGCCGTGGAGAAGAGCACCGCTGAACAGGGCCCGCGGTGCAGAAGAGCACCGCTGAACAGGGCCCGCGGTGCAGAAGAGCACCGATGAACAGGGCCCGCCGTGGAGATAGGCACCGCTGAACAGGGCCCCGCCGTGGAGAAGAGCACCGCTGAACAGGGCCCGCGGTGCAGAAGAGCACCGCTGAACAGGGCCCGCCGTGGAGATAGGCACCGCTGAACAGGGCCCCGCCGTGGAGAAGAGCACCGCTGAACACGGCCCGCGGTGCAGAAGAGCACCGCTGAACAGGGCCCCGCCGTGGAGAAGAGCACCGCTGAACAGGGCCCGCGGTGCAGAAGAGCACCGCTGAACAGGGCCCCGCCGTGGAGATAGGCACCGCTGAACAGGGCCCCGCCGTGGAGAAGAGCACCGCTGAACAGGGCCCGCGGTGCAGAAGAGCACCGCTGAACAGGGCCCGCCGTGGAGATAGGCACCGCTGAACAGGGCCCCACCGTGGAGAAGAGCACCGCTGAACAGGGCCCGCGGTGCAGAAGAGCACCGCTGAACAGGGCCCCGCCGTGGAGAAGAGCACCGCTGAACAGGGCCCGCACCGCTCCGCTGGGCCCTTCCTCTCAAGCACCGCTCCGCTGGGCCCTTCCTCTCAAGCACCGCTCCGCTGGGCACCGCCGTCTCAAGCACCGCTCCGCTGGGCACCGGCGTCTCAAGCACCGCTCCGCTGGGCCCTTCCTCTCAAGCACCGCTCCGCTGGGCACCGCCGTCTCAAGCACCGCTCCGCTGGGCCCTTCCTCTCAAGCACTGCTCCGCTGGGCCCTTCCTCTCAAGCACCGCTCCGCTGGGCACCGCCGTCTCAAGCACCGCTCCGCTGGGCACCGGCGTCTCAAGCACCGCTCCGCTGGGCCCTTCCTCTCAAGCACCGCTCCGCTGGGCACCGCCGTCTCAAGCACCGCTCCGCTGGGCCCTTCCTCTCAAGCACCGCTCCGCTGGGCCCTTCCTCTCAAGCACCGCTCCGCTGGGCACCGCCGTCTCAAGCACCGCTCCGCTGGGCACCGCCGTCTCAAGCACCGCTCCGCTGGGCCCTTCCTCTCAAGCACCGCTCCGCTGGGCACCGCCGTCTCAAGCACCGCTCCGCTGGGCACCGCCGTCTCAAGCACCGCTCCGCTGGGCACTGCCGTCTCAAGCACCGTTTATGGTTCACTGTGCCCACCATGCCTCCTCCTTGACCAGTGGAGACTGTCATCCACCTGATGGACTGCGGCTTTGCACTCCCCAGGATGGTCCAGTGGGCAGCCCACCCACTGTAGAGACATTGAGAGACTGTGGCTTTGCACTCCCCAGGATGGTCCAGTGGGCAGCCCACCCACTGTAGAGACATTGAGAGACTGTGGCTTTGCACTCCCCAGGATGGTCCAGTGGGCATGGTGGCTCCTCGTGGATCTGGCGTCGTGGACTCATGTGGCTGTGGTGCCCCCCCCTTCCCTTCCCCCTGAGGTGCCTGTAGTTTTTACATCTGATGCCCCTGCAGTGTTCTCTCCAAAGGACTCAGGTCTCCTGTGTGGGCTTTGCCCTTATTTCTCAAGACTTTGGCCCACGGACATGCTGAATTCGTAGGATGTGCAGGACTTGGTACTTCAGTTATACACTGATGTGTATGTCATTAGTTTTGTTGTGAATATCTTTCATGGTTGTACGATAATTTTCTGGAGCTTTTTGGTACATAAATATTTATTCCAAATATGATTATGTCCTAGCATTTTTCAGGGGTGTTTGGGTGGTGTCACTGTGACTTGGTGCTCTGCATTGGTGAGTACATAGTTGGGGGGGGGGGGTCGCATATGTGTGTGCCCGTAACCTTTCGTCCTCCCCCTCCCGTGTGTCGTAGGTGCAGTACTCACCGTTGTCGTCTGCGCCGGACTTCGTACTCGTGGTAGATGAGAAGGTAGACGAGAGCAGGTAGGATGTTTAATTCGGGTTCCATGCTGTCCTCCTTCCTCCTGGAGTGCGTAGTGGTGAGCGTTTTCCCGTCCGTAGTCTGTTTCCGCCGTGTTTTTATCGGCGGTGCTCCCGCCCCGGAAAAGGTGGCGTATTGGTGAGTTGTAATAGTGTGGGCGGTACATTGTCTGCCGCCTGTCTGTTGGCGGTGACCGCCGCGCTGTTTGTTTGTACCGCCGTGGCGGTCGGAGTGTTAAGGTGGCTGTCTGTGTTGGCGGTTCCCGCCAGGCTCAGAATCCCATTTTTTTTACCGCCAGCCTGTTGGCGGGTTGGCCGCCGCTTTAACACCGACCGCCAGGGTTAGAATCACCCCCTAGGTGTTTGTGAAAATTATAAATAGCTTGGTACATGTGACCCTAAGTAATAGTCAGATATGACTCAACAAAGCTCAGACTGCATTGTTAACATGTATAAACATGTGGAATACATCTCAGTACTGGTACACTAACAGTTTGTTCTACTTGCATTCAACATGGCCACAAACATTGCATGCAGCATGTCATGACATCTGCTACTGTTATTCAGGAGCATTCTACTGTACACATTTGTCAATGCTCACCAACAGAGTCACTGATCACCACATCCAGGTGGTCGAGCAGGTCCTGTTCTCTGGCCACCAGGTTGGCGCAGGGATGCTTCAGCTGGTACTCGTTTCTTGATGTGTTGAAGACACCTTTGAGGTGGTGGAGCACCTTGGCTCAACGCAGCTGTATTGCCTCTGTGTGATAACCATTTATCACACGCCCCCCTAACTCCAGCATCATCAGCAGAAAGTGGCACACGAGCCACACAAAGGCCGCAAGCTCCTTCCACCCATGCGGGTCAGTCTCGCCCTTCCCGACATGTTAGTGCACAACAATTTAAAGAAAAAAAAAGAAAAAGGAAGGAAAATAAATCTGAAAAAAGGAAATTCACAACCCAAAATACAACCCCCAACTAATCCAACTGATCTAATCCCCAAACAGACACCCGACAGTACAAATACAATCCAAAAAACACTAAGTTAAACAAAAACACTTAAACATGTACACTACACAAATAGTATACACAAGACACTATGGGGGTCATTCCGACCCCAGCGGTCAAGGACCGCCGGGGCCGGGGATGCGGGAGCACCGCCAACAGGCTGGCGGTGCCCCGCAGGGCATTCTGACCGCGGCGGTTTGGCCGCGGTCAGACCAGGAAAACCGGCGGTCTCCCGCCGGTTTTCTGCTGCCCTGGGAATCCCCCATGGCGGCGCAGCTTGCTGCGCCGCCACGGAGGATTCCGACCCCCTCACCGCCATCCTGTTCCTGGCGGCTCCGACCGCCAGGAACAGGATGGCGGTGAGGGGTGTCGTGGGGCCCCTGGGGGCCCCTGCAGTGCCCATGCCAATGGCATGGGCACTGCAGGGGCCCCCGTAAGAGGGCCCCGCTTTGTATTTCAGTGTCTGCTTTGCAGACACTGAAATACGCGACGGGTGCCACTGCATCCGTCGCACATACCCACTCCTCCCGCTCCATTCGGAGCCAGCTTCCTCGTGGGGAGGGGTTTCCCGCTGGGCTGGCGGGCGGCCTTCTGGCGGTCGCCCGCCAGCCCAGCGGGAAAGCCAGAATGGCCTCCGCGGTCTTTCGACCGCGGAGCAGCCATATGGCGGCTCCCGCCGCCCGCGGGGTCAGAATGACCCCCTATATACGCAATCCAAACATGAGCAACACCAAGACGCAGCCACACAGTAAAAGCACAGACTGGAAAGTGAAAGTGAAAGTACACCCAGAGTACCATGTCTGTAAAAAGGATTTCCCAATTACATCACTGCCTGTCCCCTTTGCGGCCCGTTTTCCGTCTTGCATGAATTTTTTTACGCATACATAGTTTGCGTAAATATATTCAACGCATAACCTACATGTGTGGCAAAATACCACGCATTACCGGGAAACTTCTATTTTAATGGCTATCCGCATGCATGGGGTGTGCTGGCGGAATTAACGCTAAGGGCCCATGTATGTTTAGTTAGCATTTGCATTGTTTTTCAACACACTTGCGTCAAAATATCTGACTCAAACTGTGTTTGCATGATTTTCAATTATTTAACATGCATGCAGCCTGTATCACAATGAAGATAGGATGGTATGGCCTGCAGTGTGTGGTATAGTGGCTGGCCACATGTGGTGGAGCATGCAACTGCGGCCCACATTTATACTATCTTTGTGCCACATTTACTTCATTTTCTGATGCAAAAGCTGCACAAACTTACTAAATACAATTGTATTTTGTACGTTTGTGCTGCTTTTGCATCAAAAAATTACAGAAATGCGGCCTAACAAAAGTATAAATCATGGCCTGTGTGTTTTGTGTGTGAATTAACTGTTAGAACAATATGTGTGTTTCTGATGGAACGACATGGAATACATTTGACGAAATGCTCATGTATGAATGTGTTACAAATGGGTATGTACATCAGATGGCAATCAGTGATGTACAACAGTCATGATATGTGTTTGTAATATGTGTTGACTCATTTGATGTGTGTAGTTGTTTGACCTTGGGGACATTACATTTCCCAGGACAAACAAAATGGATGGCTGAAGAGGGCTATGCCGGATATGTTACCCCTCATATGTCATTAATTGTTGGCTATGACTTCAGGGTGACTTGTGTGTGAACTACCCATATGTCGGCCATTTGTACATGCTTGGTATGTACAGTGTTTGCGACACTGTGCCTTAATTCCACTCAGAAAATTGTTATGTA
This sequence comes from Pleurodeles waltl, assembly GCF_031143425.1. Taxonomy (NCBI): domain Eukaryota; kingdom Metazoa; phylum Chordata; class Amphibia; order Caudata; family Salamandridae; genus Pleurodeles; species Pleurodeles waltl. The sequence goes on from NC_090438.1 coordinate 359,740,855, forward strand.
CATATCAGTGTGACTAATGAAAATTGCCTTTGTTACTCATGTTGCTGTGGTGAACCTGCAGCCCTGGCTGCATGTGCTCACATATTTTCAGATGTGCATTCCACAAAAGTGTCCCTTAGGGCACAAAGAAGGATTGTCCTTACATACACAAGACTACCCCTTGTTTGTTGGGCTGGAAACACAGTAACAAATCTTGGAATACCACCATAGCACAGTGTCACTGTTAGGCACTAATGACTACATGCAACACTATACAAAGGATGGGGGTTGGATTAGCCTCCTGGAAACCAGGTGCCAGAACAAATACATAGATAAACACTTGTAGACAGGTAAGGACTGATAATACACTTACCAGACAAGATGACCCAAGAGGAAACAGAACACAAGGGAACCAACTAGGAGGCAAAGCCAGGAACAGGGAACAGGCTCTGGTTGATGCACAGACTGGAACAGGTCTGGGTAACAGCAAGTAAGCTCTGGCAGAAACAAACATGAACAAGGCTGAGAAACAGGGAGAAGAGCCTGACTGGAACAAGCAGGAACAGCACTGTGTAAACAGAGAGCAGGTTCAGGCATAATCAGGACTGTAACACAATCCAACAAGGGCTCTGGTACACAAATGAATTGTACTCCAATGCACGACGAGGAGCTTCAGGGAATGGCAGCTTCTAAGCTGTTCAATGGTAGCAGCAAGGACAGGGAAGATTCACATGGCTGGGCTGCACAAGATAGCTCATAGATGTGTGCAGCTTCAGTCTCTCACAAGTCCTGGAGGAGAGAATCCAGTATAAAGGGACAACCAGACTTTTCCCATAGGAAGCAATGGACAGAAGATTACAGGTCTTACAGACTACCAGGCAGTACCTTATGGGACCTGAAGTCCATGCAGGCAAATTTAGTTCTTCTAATGCATGCCATATGGGAAAGGGAAGCAAACAGGAGTCAGAATGGGAGCCTGGGTGAGTGTTAATGATGATTCCCAGGGTACAGATAGTCCATTTTCAGCACCCCCTAGAGGTGAAAGGGCAGAGATGTAACACATGGCAGTGGCAGGACTTATTACCAGGACTGGACTGCGCAGGGCATGTGTTGTGACCATTGCTTGTCATACCTGGGACACTCATGCTATCCATTTTCATAAATGATACACCTCTTGTCACACAAGCTCCTTGCAGAGATAGCAAATGTCACATTTACTAATGTCAGGGGTCTGTTCATACATTCCTACTACCACTGATATTTCACATCCACTGCCTCATGTATGAGGCGCTTATTTCCCTTATGATTGGAGATGTCATAGTTGTGTGTCACGTGCCACCGTAGACCATGTTGGCAACGTGGATGTGTGTCATATGCTGTGGTCCTATGATTTTGTCCTTCATATGTGAAATTCAAAAGATGTCTTTTTTTATATGTGTGTGATGTTTGCTGTACAATCATATGCATCACATGTAATGTTACATTAGTAGTAATCAAATCTGTCTTGGTGACATGCTCCGTGGGGTAATGCTCACACTCCTAAAGAACATGTGATGGAGAAATAAGTAACCAGAGCATGATTGTGTGATGAAGTGAGGTGTTTAATTACATATCCTAACAATGTATTTAGAGTGACTATTGGTGAAATATGTTTTGAACAATCTGCTGTCTGCGGCGCATTCCTGCAGCTGTGTTTGGATGTTTCCCCCTCATTTTCCCTGGCAAAATCCTCCTCCTCCTCAAGCAGTTCTTGCTCGGGTTCATATAGGGGGATGTTCCTCCTCACACAAATGTTGTGCAGGATGGCACAAGTCAATATGATCTTGTAGACCATTTCTGGTGCATATAGGAGGCTGCCTCCTGTGACGTCCTGGCACCTGAATCTGGACTTCAGGATGCCAAAGGTCCATTCCACAATGATGCGTGTCCTCGGATGTGCCTCATTATAGGCACGCTCTGATGCTGTGCTTGGGATGGGGAATGGGGTCATGGTCCACGGCTGGATCCTGTAACCCTGATCAGCTAAAAAGAAAATAGGAGTAAGTATTTTGTTAGTGCTTGCACCAGGAATGTCATGTAGCATGGCAGTTGATATCTTGTGTCATCTGTGACTCATATGTGTTTGTGGCATTGTGTGAGATCCTGGGCTTCTGTGAGGTTTTTTCTATAGTGGGTTGTTTGACTTGAAAACTTGTCTTTGGCTCATTGACCTGGTATTTATGATTTTGTTTCCAAACTGCTGGTCAGTATGTATATACCATGCATTGTGTAGTGAGCAACATGTTTTAGTGTGCTTTCACTGGAGGGGACATGATACTTACACACACACAATAGATTCAGATGTGGTGATAACATGGTTGCACTACATGGCCTGGACATCCCCTCCACTTAGACGTATGTCATTGCAGATGAAATCCAAAAGTGAGGCCCTTTGATTAGGCTTGGTGACAATGCACAACACATCTCCTTAAGTTGGCAGCACTGAGGTGTTCGGTATTGACAATGCCAATTGTCTCATGTGTGACTTGGTTCTATGCAGACCTTTGTAGTTTCCTCTGCCAGTGGCTCATGTGCAACCGTGCACCTACACAACCCAACTTGCTCCAGGTAACCTGACTAACTGCCTTGTGGAGATAGATGTATCTGTGCAGGAAGGGCCATCTCCCTGTACATCTATTATTTTGATGGACATTTGGCTCTTTAAGTGTGTGCAGCAGTTTGCATTAGTGGCACATCAATATGTGTTCATAGCACAGTTCACTTCCTTATTGCTACCTGGCAACGGCACCCCATGAGTGATGTATGATGTTAGGACTGTCGTAGTATTTCCGTGTTACCTACATATGAGTCAGCATCATCATGCTATGTCTCTCATGGTGTTTGACCTGCAGCAACACACATTGCACACCCATTCCTCAGTACGTATTGCTTTGGAGGGTGTGGATTGACTGCGTGGCCTAATGTAATAGTAAATGGTTCATCTTCCAAGTTGTACTTCAAGTGAAGGCCATGTCATTGTCACTGTGTGCTTTGACATTGGTCCCTTGTAGCTCTAGAGTGGCATCTATTTGTTATTGGCAGCTGTCATTTGTCCATAGGTGTGTATACCATTGTGTCAGGGTGTACAACATAACTACTTGTGTCACACCTCCATGTCTTCCTGCCCATGTGTCAAAGTAGTGGTGTATGTATTGTGTGTCCTACAGGGTTGCAGTGCCGTGTGTATATTGCTAGGTTTATGGACTTACTGACAAGAAGGCCATTGCTATATCGTCCGTCCTGGAAGTGCTGATTGATGGTGCTGTGGCGAAAGATGAAAGAATCATGGACACTCCCAGGATACTTGGCCAAGATGTTGGTAAACAATCCCTGGTGGACAACTATGGCCTGCACATTTATGGAGTGGGTGTGCATTTCTGTTCCGGTATAGATGTTCTTTTGCAGCAGGTAGTACAATCCAGTCATGGGTGCATTCGATTGAACCATGCACATGCGGGAAGCCATGTATTTGGTAAAAACCCTGTTTGATTTCCTGCTGCTCTGCTGGGTGTTGGGGGGTGTGTGAGGGAGATGATGGCATATAGGACCTTGGGAAGGAAGGTGGAGAATGAGTGCTGTGATACCCCAGCGACCAGGGCACCCGTTGTTTGGAAGGAGCCACTTGCCAATATGTGCAGGACAGCTAGCAGCTTGGTCACCGGTGGAATATTGTGTGGTGTGTGCAGGCTGGCTGTTAAATGTGGCTCAATTTGGCACAGCAGCTGCTTCCTGGCTTGCCAGTTGAGTCTGTACCTCTGGATGATATCCTGTTCCCTAAGTCCCAGGAGGGTTGTCCTGGTCCTGGAGACCCTCTCCTGCCTTCTGCGTTGTCTTTGAGGGCCACGTTGGGGTGGTGGTGGCTGCTGCTGATGGTCCTGTGCTCTGCGTCGGCTGGCATGCTGCATCAGTAGCACCTTCTTGTTGTTTCTTCTTGAGCAATGATGTTGCTTGTGTGTGTTTTCCTTAAGTAGTGGTGTGTTTGTCTCATTTTAATGCCTGCCCTGACCCAAGCATTAAAATTTGATGCAAATCAGGCTTTGCATCATTTTTCGGGTCCGCCTACCACCCGTGCGTAATTTTTACCCTGTTGGATAAATATGGCACTAAGGTGTTTGAGTCATTTTTTGAACTGGGACGCCTGCCTTCCATCTCATGGACGCAAGGTGGTTTCACACATCCTTAAAATTATGCAAACTCCATATTTTTGATGCTAGACATGTCTTGTGTAAAAATATAAATATGGAGTTTAGTTTGCTGCAGACTTGCGTAAAAAAAATGACGCTAATCTGGCGCAAACAGAGTGTAAATATGGGCCACAGAACCTTGGTGAGTAACCAATGGGTGGAGGACAGTCCAAAAGCCAGAATGACTAATGATCTTCAAAAATTAGGCTAGAAAAATAGATCCTTTTAAATTTGAACCTGACCATATGCTTTCTAGGCAGAAGAGTGTTTTTCAAAAAATCAATACCATTCATATTGAAGTGTTATAAAAGCAATCTTTGCTTGAGGGAGTAAACATTATCATTGATGTGTGGTGAAGTAATTTACAACCTGTTGTGAGTCTCCATTTTAGATTGCGCATTTTAGCTTCTCATCTTTTTCTAAAGGTGAATATTTGCATGTTTTTATACTTATGCATGAACGTACTGAAAAAAACACTGTATATGCAGCTTATTCCTCATAGGTGATTCCTGTCATGTAATCTGTACACTCTGTCCAAGGCTAGGCCCATAGAACGTGATACCCTTGTGTCATGATTGTCCAATGGAGACTGCCTTGAGGCTCAAGACAAACCATCACATTAGCCCTGCACCTTTGACACAGTGTGATATGACCAATGCTTTCATTTCATAAACAGCCTCTGTGCTAATTTTCAGCAGACAAGCACTTCTGCTGGGATTACCCTGGAATGCAGTATACTGTGACTGAGATGCAGCCCTGTGTCTCTGACCTCCATCCTGCAATATCAGGACCAGCTTCTTGGCACATCATACCCAGGTATGGATAGCGGGGTAGGCTATCCCAGTGGTTCTGGCAGTGGAAACTCCCGCTATGCTCTCGAAAGTATAGGTAGTAACAAATAGGAGTGTGACAACATAGTATCTTTACATAGTTGAATGGTTTGTCTTTGTTACTATTCTCATAATGGTAGTTAAATGCTTTGTTTCATCTGCCTAATAGGCATAGCTCATACTCTCTATGCAAGAATACACTTATTTCAATAAATGTTTGAAAAACATTTTCTTATCTTTCTTGTGTTTAAATTGGGAATGCAGAGTGACAATGAAAGGGTAGATCTAATTCCACAATTTCATTAGGAATATGTGTGGTCATGTTCAAGGTTGATGACACCATCTGGTGCCTTAATAAGGTTGGCGGTTCAGATGGAGCACTGTGAGCTAGCTAGGAATTGTGGCTACATTTTCTGATGGTATATGTGGACTAAGTCCATATATTCGGAAATTCATGTTGACTTAATACACAGTCCTAATTAATTTAACACACTTAGCTGAAAAATTACCTTAATGCATAAAAAAAAGTTGGAACAATATCAGCGGGTGTTTTGAGACACAAATCAATTTTAGGAGCAAAGTCACATTTATGTACAAAATCACTATTGCTACAGCATCAATAGGAGTATGGAAATAAATTTAGGAACATAAATTTGACTCTGTTGTAGTGCATGGCCCCTTCACTTCAGTGTCCTGAGCCACAATTTCATGAATTCTCTTGCCATATGGATTACCATAGTTAATATATGCTAACCACTAGCTTGAGCCACAAAATGTGAATCATTTCAGACAACTGCTGAAATAGAATGAACAAAACAAACTAATGGGGAAAGGTGGGTGACTATGGGCCATATGTACGAACACATTTTCCCATTGACACAGCATGGGAAAAACCCTTTGCTACATCTGGCCCTATATGTATCTGTGTTTATTGTATTAGTGCTATTAGTGTTGATGGCATGGACTCAAGCAGAGAGATAAAACGGGCTGTAGCCAGACTAAGGTGTAAGTTAAAAGATGTTTGTCAATAGAACATTAGAGGAATGTGCTGCTTTTGACACTATACGTAGCTTTTTCTTTTTTTTTTGATCAAATACACTGTTCCACACAATGAAATAACTTTAAAGCATTGACACAGCAAAAACATAACTGGACAAAACTCAACACTACATAAGACAACAAAGAGCAACATAACCACAACACTACAACACAAAAAATACAATGCTATAATGTAAAACAAAAATTTAAGAAAAAAATAGCACAACACATAAAAATCACCACCATAACGAAATACGAAATAGTAACACAAAAAGCAAGCCATCACAATAACCCTGTAACACAACGTAAAAAACACAAAACACATCAAAATTATGCAGCACAAAGAACACAATGTCAAAACACAAAATAACATATAACACACTCAAAAAACAGCATAATAGCATAGGTGAACAAGCTGACACATACTCTAAAGCAATACACTGATATAACATAATAGCAAGCTTTTAGAGCAGCGCATCAATGTGCCACAAAGCAACACATCATACCTTAGCAAAACAGAACTGAAGCACGCCCACAGAACAACACACTAACACCACAAACACCAGAACACAGCACAACTTGATAAAACACAGTTGCCAATCTGTGCTGTGGTGCTGTTTTGTGTGTGTTATTGTGTAGTGTGTTTGTGTTTCATATATATGTTAGTTTTGTAGGTGTTTTGTGCTGCTATTTGGTTGCCATTTTGTTATTTTCTTGCATTTCATTGGAGTACTTTATTGTGTTGTTGTATTGTATAATAGTATTTTTATATTTTTTCTGTTATTTTGGTGTGTAGTTACCTTGTGCTGCATTGATGGTACAGTGGTGTGTTATTGTAATGTGGCGTAGATACATTGCTATACCTGAACTGAAGTTTGTCTGCTCACTTAAGCACAAATAGTTTTATTCCCAAATTGCCACCCCAACAAATTTACCTTCATACTAGCCTGATAAAAGCGGTTAGCAAAAAACATTGATTTATTATGAAGAATATTCAATCATGCAAGTCCAAAATGTTTTGTAATATGACCCCCAACATATTTGTTATTTAAATATAAATGTTTGTTTGTCCTATTTCTGCTTCCATTGCATGAATGTAAATGTAAATATGGATATGATATGTATGTATGTATTAGAATTAATTTAATGAGTTTAATACATGTTCTTGAGTTCTGAATTAACGTATAGTCATTGTCTGTGTTGAGAAAGAGTAAAATTGCCCCTGCTATACCTTTCAGCAAACAGGTTTTCACACAGCTCAAAACACAGGTCTGATTTGGTATTTACAATCTACGTGTTTAATTTTGCTTATTGAAAACTTTAGGACTGTAAAATCAACACAGTTGGGGTGGACGATTCCACACAGAAAAGATAGGGCAGGCCATCTTTTAATGTGCAAAGTATGTTGTGAGTGTGGAGTCTCCGTAGTTGTAAAATTACTATTAGTAAAATGAAACCTGTAGTTTGTGAATTCCAAACCAATAGTAGTCTTTCACAAAAAAAGGAAGTTTCTCTTTGTGAATCAGGCCCATAATTTTAATGAACTTTGTTTTTTGAAAGTATGCAATGCTATTATTCAAAACAAATAGCCCCTTTCCAAAAGGTGTATGTATGCATGTATGTATGTATGCTTTATGATTTTGGTTTATTACAAGAACCTAAGAAATGTATACAGGAGTCTGGTCAGACCTAAAAAGTTGTTCAATATCCACACACAGCTAAATACTATGCACACCATTACAAGTACGTAAAAATACCACAAAACAATTAGTTGAGAGTTTCAACATAGTTTAATAACAATCCACGCCTAAAGGTCTGTGGCTTCAGCACATGCTTTTCACAATATTAACAATTTCACAAGTCACAAAACAACATACATACTCTCCTAAGAGGGTTTAGTAAGGATTACCACAGTGCAAAGTGTTTACCCACGAGGTTTGTCAGAGGAAGTAATCAGCACCAACACCCTTACACCCTAACTATGTGGGAATTCCATGCCAAAACACACTTATAAAATAAGTATAAAATAGTGTAATGGCTCAATAACATAATATTGATGTACACAATATCGATTCACAAAAAATCAGAAAACAAATATTGTTCACAAAAATATTATCTTCCTATACTTAAGTATTGAAGCACAAATACCAAGGGGCATATTTATACTCCGTTTGCGCCGGAATAGCGTCGTTTTTTTTGACGCAATTCCGACGCAAAACTAACTCCATATTTATACTTTGGTATTAGACGCGTCTAGCGCCAAAGTCCATGGAGTTTGCGTCATTTTTTAGCGTGGACACCTACTTTGCGTTAATGAGATGCAAGGTAGGCGTTCACGTCTAAAAAATCGACTCCGAGGCATGTGCGTCGGATTTATACTCCCGGGCAAAAATCACGCCCAGGAGTGGGCGGGTCAAAAAAAATGACGTACGGCCGCTTTTGCGCCGTTTTTTAGCGCCTGCAAAAGGCAGGCGTTAAGGGACCTGTGGGCTCTGAAGGAGCCCAGAGGTGCCCTCCCATGCCCCCAGGGACACCCCCTGTCACCCTTGCCCACCCCAGGAGGACACCCAAGGCTGGAGGGACCCATCCCAGGGACATTAAGGTAAGTTCAGGTAAGTGTTTTCTTTTTTTTTTTTGTGGCATAGGGGGGCCTGATTTGTGCCCCCCTACCTGCCACTATGCCCAATGACCATGCCCAGGGGACATAAGTCCCCTGGGCATGGCCATTGGGCAAGGGGGCATGACTCCTGTCTTTGCTAAGACAGGAGTCATTTCTATGGGGGTTGGGAGTCGAAAAAAATGGCGCAAATCGGGTTGAGGCGAAAAAATTGCCTCAACCTGACTTGCCCCATTTCTTGACTCCCAAGCCCCACATCCCCCTACGCCGGCGCTGCCTGGTGTACGTCGTTTTTTTCCACGCACACCAGGCAGCGCCGACGGCTAACGCCGGCTAACGTCATTGATTAAATACGGCGCCCGCATGGCGCTTCAGAATGGCGTTAGCCGGCGCAAATTTTTTTGACGCAAAACTGCGTTAGCGCAGTTTTGCGTCAAAAAGTATAAATATGGCCCCAAGAATTAAAATATTGTGGTTAAAATATCTATCTTCATCATTATTATTAACAAAAATAACAGAAACAAAAATATTGTAACCTTTAACTAAACATATAAATAGTAAAAAATACTACAAAGCACAATATGGACTACATTAATATCCCCACAAATGAATGATGTTAATCAAAAAACATAAAAATAACAATAGTCCAGTAGGACCATTGGCTGCTCCGGGGCATAATTTGTATTCATTGCAGGGACCACAATTAGATACCCAATTAAAAAAGATCACCAATTATAGAGGAAACAAGGGAAGTGCAGTAGCAGTGACCGCTAGGAGCCCCATACCAAACAGTATCATATATATAGATAAAGTTCCAAAAATACCATTTGGTGCTGGGGGACAAGAGATTTGCTTATTAACAAAGCCATTCACTGGCTGAGGCACACAGGAGGCTGCAGATCTATTTTAAGTGGGTGACATTCTACATTCTACACATTTTGGTACTGCTGGCTTGCATAACGATTGCATAACGATTCAATGGGATTCAAACTGAGGAACCGTGGTTTAGAGGAATGATTAATTTCCCCTGAGTTAAGGTTTAGGCCTACTATGAGATCACAGATAAGATTAATGTTAAAACCTCCCAACTATATAAATGAACAATCAGGCCTTATGTCTTATACAACTCAAAGCATGCATATACTGAATCTGCATTCTGCAGAGCCCCTAAATAATCTAATAAAAAACAAATGACTGAATGGCAATGTGGGTGGGATCAAGGCTTCTCCAAATTGCATTGGGGCAACCAGCTACAATTCAAACCCAGGGTCCCCATGTATTATAAACAGTAGCAGAACAGGTCAGCAAAATGCTTGTACATTTTTTAATTTACAAAAAAAGATCACTAGCCCTATTACTGAACAGCAGAACAAGTGAAAAAACATTTTGTAAATTTTTTAACTTACAGAAAATATCAATGACCCCATGATTCCTGAACTCTGGCTTATTGTTAGAAAATGATGAAGTGAGCTGAACCAGGATGAATCTATTAGGTTGTTGTCATGAAATGTTGCCGGATTACATAAAAATTCACTGATCCAGAGTGAGGGGCCTTTATAGATCACCACCACATTATACTATGTCAGGAAACATTGACGACTGACCCAGTTTTAGATCGGACTTTGTCACTTTGAATGTTAGTGCTGTACCATCCTCCGCAGGCAGGGCTTCTACTGGTCTGTTGATCTGGCTGAGGCTGGACCTGTATCCTATAGTCAAAGTGATCCCTATGACTAGTAGGGACCTCTTGGGGGTCAAAATAAAAAAATAAAACATCAGCAAGAACTTTTTACATCACTACTGTTAATATCTATGTTATTTCCATCCCTGCAAATATTGAGTCCGCCATGGTGTCTCATTGTGCTGATGTGTTGGGCCAATTTCATCCGAATGCATGAAACTTTGTAGCTGGAGATTGCAGCACTCAACTTAGGGATGAAATGGTAAAGAAAGACCCATTGGTATCCCAAAATGTAATGATGAGCAGCTCCTTCAGTCAGTGGGAAAAAACCTACTAGTATGGCATTACAGCTAGAGGCCCTGGTCATGGCATTTGGCATGAGAAGCATAAATCATCAGACCAGATCTGATTCTTCCCCCTCGTCTAACTTTTTAAAGGGGGTCGACCACCAGTAATATAGATTACGGCCCTCATTACAACCCTGGCGGTCGGTGGAGAAATGGCGGTAATACCGCCAAGAGGCCGGCAGAAAAAAAAATGGCATTACAAGCATGGCGGTGACTGCCATGCTAAACCACCACTTATCCACTCCAACCCCCAGGGCGGTAACGACCGCTGGGCTGGAGACTTCGGTCTCCACACCAGCAGCTGTCACTACACCGCCGGCGGTATCACGACCCTGCATACCGCCATGGATTTCGTGGGGTTCTGTACCACAACGAAATCCATGGCGGTAGGCACTATTAGTGCCAGTGAATTCCTTCCCTGGCACCGATAGGGGTCCCCACCACCCCCAAGTCCTCCCCTACACCCGACCCCCCTCTGACCCCCCAAAGGTGGCAGGACCCCACCCTCCAACATTGACACCCACCCCCCCACTTGCACACAGACACTACTACTACACATACCTGCACACATACTAACAAACATTCCAACAGACACACACAGTCATACACGCACACATACATACAGACATACACGCACACATACTCACAGACATACAAACAGATAGACACGCACACATTTACAAAACACACAACCCCCCGCATGCATACACGCACTTACACACCCCCTCTACACACTCACACCTCCATGCACGCACACAACACACAACCCTCCCACCCCCCTCCCCTAACGGACAATCACCTTACCTGGTTCGGTGATCCTCCGGGAGGGAACGGGATCCATGGGGGCTGCACCGCCACCAGCACCCCGTCACCAGGACACTGCCACACCGAATCATGGGACGTGATTCAGTGGGCAGTGTTCTGATGACGTGGCGGTGGAGGTGGAGCAGCCTCCACTTCCCCACGACCGCCAGTATGGCTGCTGGCAGCTCTCCATCCGAAAAAGGACAGAGGACTGCCAGCAGTCATAATATGCTGTGCGGAAAACCACCTGCAATGGCGGTCTTCAGCACGGCGGTACCTGGGCGATCTTCCAAAAAGACCAGTGAGGTTAAAATGAGGGCCTATATATTTCTGGACTAGGCCTTATGGCTGTTGCTAGTTGTCATGGAAGTAGTTTCAAGAGCAGATAGCGACCATCAGGCCTTAAGCACTACATTTCTAACCAATATATTCCTGAATTCAAATCTGGAAGTTGCTACAAATGTAGCACCAATTGAGAAATCTAATAATAATAGGAATGTTAAATGGTCAGCAATTGTGAACAATACTGTGGTCCAAACTAAAATTTGTGAGCTATTTGTTGGAAGATTATTAGTGATTGGCACTAAGGCACTGACTGAGATTACCTTTGTCATCTTCCATTGCCAACTAATGGATCAACTTAGGCATTTTCTTGTTGTAGATGACTGCAGGGGCAATTTTCTAAAATACTTGCTAAGCTTCTTCTCCAAGGAATGTTTTCTGGCAAAACAATTTCTAGTAGGTGCTACTAAAAAAGGTGTCCAGCATGACATGGGGCATCTTTATGAGTTTGGAAGTCCCTGGACCGCCATGGTGCCATTGGAGTTCCAATCGCCGTCGGATTGGTGGTTCGACTGATGTATTATGAGTTGTGCTGGCCTATGGAGCAAAGACTGCCATGGTCCTGCCGGCACCTACAGGCAACACAAACCACTGTGGTCGTGAGGCTGCACAAAGAGGCAAGCAGAGACTGTGTTTCTGCCGCACGCATTCTGAGGTTGTACACCGCCAATGGGACAATGACAGCAACCAATGCATTTCAGAAGGCTGAAACGGGGACTAAAAAAGCCAGACACTCACCTGCAGGTAGCCTCACACGTCCAGTGAGCCATGGAACCCATTACATACTGCCGCTTCTGATGATCATCAATGGAGCTCAAAATGCATGCCACCATTAGCGCAATCGACCTCAAGTACACACACCTATCTGTGTCATTAACCTTAACAGCAGATCGTCGTGCTGTAATCCACATCATATGGGGGTCATGCTACAGGTATCAAGTACACTTGTCATTGTGTACATACTTGGAATCAGATACAAAGAAGGACATATGCCCCGTCACAACCCTCTCCCTCCCCCCCTTTGAGAAGATAACTCACACTGCACTGAAAATCTACACAAAAATTTACATCTACTCATCTCAGGCACAGGGACAGTCAAGTGTACTCAACATTGTCTCACACAACAACAACAACAACATACCAACATCACATATACAAATACAACTCACACATTCACATTGCACACATGCCATGGACTGTCGTCACATTCAATACACATATGTATTGATGTTGCATGGAACACAAATAACACACCCAGTGAACAGCCCTGCAATGGGGCCATCTGGAACACTCAGGGAAGGAGGCTATGCTATCACTTTGCACGTGCCCCTCAAGCAACATTTGCACAGAAACTGGCCCTGCATGTATCTCAGGGACAAACAATACTAGAACCAAGTGACATACCTATCTGCACATTGTGGAAGTGCAAGTCAGCAAAGCACATGCAACTCCACCTGCATGGGGCACATCTCTACATAAAGTTGACACAAGGTACACACAGCTAAATGGACACATGCACAGTCAAATGTAAAGGAAGCTAGCACAACTGAACACACTCCATGTCTGCGCAAACAAAACTTAAGCTGCCACACATTAGATGAATCCATAATCCATTTCAGGGTAACAAGTCTAACACCATACATGCTGACATTGGACAACACAAGATAAATTAATTAGCATACCAAACAGTACACAATGCCATGACACCACAATTGCATTTACACCCACATATCCATACAGTCAATATTCACCTTTGTCTTGAGGGACACCAGCACAGCCCACAAAGTCAGATACTCCAGCAAATTTTTCAGCAAGCAGACTGAACCACACACAACTGTGGGCACAAAACACAAGTTGCTCAGGAACAACATTAAGATAGAAAAGGAATTGCAGGACAGATGTATACCCAAAAAACAACTGTGTTTATTAACTGTAAAACCAAAATGTCCAATGCCATTGGTCACTCCATAGCCAATGAATAGTGCACATCAATGTGTTATCACTTAATTATTAACTGCCAGGGAACCTCCACAGGAAGGGGCATCTAGTGGGCAGGCAGGCACCTGAACGATCATTTTGGGGGGGAGGGAGTCAGATTTGGGAGAGGTGGGTTTAGGAGCGGTGGATTGCTTCTTGGAAGAGGTGGGCTTATTCTTGGGGGGATCGGTATGGGGACAGGTGTGACAGGGGAGGACTTGGAGGTGAAAGGCAGTGGTTGGGAGTTGAGTTGGGGCTTCTTGGGTTTTGGAAGGGGTGGAGGGATTAGGGGAAAGGTCAAGGTCAAACATAAAAACTTTCTTAGGTACACAGGAGTGGTCAGCAAAAGGGGTGGGTATTTGGAGCTTGAGGGAGTGGTTATCTACTGTGTCGATGTGAATGTCATGGGTGCATGCATGTGAAAGGTATGCTTATGTTTGGGTGGTGTCTGTTGTGTGGGTGAGTGAGTGCATTTGTTTATCTTGGGGGCTGGTAGGCGGAGGTGCTGAGGGAAAGAGTAGTGGATGTGTATGTGTCTATTGGGGTGGTACCTGCGGGTATGCTGGATACGGTAATGTCTGTGTGTCTGTTGGTGTGGTATTTGCAGGTATGCTGGGTGTGGTGGGTGTGTCACTGACTGTTTTGGTGGTACCTGTGGGTATGCTTTATGTTGTGTGTGTTATGCTGGGGCTGGTGGGAGTGTCTGGGGAAGTGGTGACTGATGTGTCAGTGGGTGCCTGTTGTTTGCTAGTGTGCCAGTGTGTTTTGTGGTACTTGAGTCTCTGTGTGCTTCTCTTGTGTGTTGAGGTGTGGGTGCATGCAGATTGGTCTGTGTGCTTTTAGTAGATAGGGGGAGTGGGATTTGGATTTGGAAGAGAAAGTTGGAGGGGGGTGGAAGGTGGGGGTGACTGATTGTGGTCAGTGTGGAGGCCAGAACCTGAAAAGGTCTCTGTAGGCCAGACATTGCACCATGAATGCCTTCCAGGAATGCATTTGTCTGCGGGAGATGGGTTGCCAATCCCTCAATGGCATTCACAAAGACTGTCTGACCCACAGAGATACTTCTCAGAAGGTCAATAGCCTCCTCACTGAGGGCAGCAGGTGTGATAGGGGCTGGAGCATAGGTGCGTGTGGCAAAGGAGACACCCACCCTCTTGGGTGAGTGGACATGGCCAACTGGGTAAGGTGCAACAGGGAGACAGTGATAGAACTGGGGGTGATGGACAAAGATGGTACAGGGGTATGCCCTGATGGGTCTGCTGCCACGAGCGAGTGTCCACTGGAGGAACAATCTGATGATGAAGAGGATGTTCTATCGCTGCTGTGGCACTACCCTTGCCCTCTTGGCCACTAGGTCCCTCTGTGTCTGTGGTGTCCTGACCTGAGGTCATGTGACCAGATGTGTCCCCACTTGGTAGATCATGTCTCCTTCACTTGCCAGTGGTGATACTGCAAATACAAGAGAAATAGGGTCATCACATGTCCATGATCACCCTTGAGCAACAGCTCTTGAACAATACCTCTGAATAGCAAACATTGCCATGATGTCAGGTAGGCCCCAGCAAAACAAATATACCTAAGTGGCCCATACGTATGCAATACCATATGCATGCGTGCCTTATGAACTATGAACAGTTGCCCACATGAAAATCAGGATCTCAGACAACTACATTTGCATTGCTGAAGTTGTGCAATCACAGTAACCATTCAACAAGTAGGAGACCTCAGTACCTTTAAAGCTTTGCCCCATGGAACAGCCCTTAGTTATCTGTTTTCATGCAATAGTAGGCCAATGCCAACTTCATTCCCACAGATCCTACATAAGGTCATGCACACATCTATTTGTCACATACGTAATGGCCTAACAATAAGAAATGATGCTCCAAACTCCTGCCATGTTGCTGACAAAAGTATAATAGCCTAGAGAATGCAACATGGAAATACTCATGTCACACTGGAAGCAGTTCCACCATGCACACTTTAACAAGTGATATTTGTCCCAACAGAGTCATGGAGGTAGTACTAATGTTGCTCAGATAGGCCACATATGTGGCATGGAAATGGACACTGTAAACATCATGTGCAATATGTCAGCGAGCGATGTCCCCAAAATCTACAATACAACAAATGAGCAAGTCCCATGGTAATCACCACTAAGGTCTGGCAACCCTTACAATGACATACTTGAGTGCATCAGTAGAGGCCAATAGCCCTTTGGATGTTGGAGAGGCCCGGACAATTGCAAGTACTTGTTGAAGGCCCTCAAAATGTTGCCCAATAGGAAGCTACATCATTGTCTTTATTATGGTCATATAGACTGTTAGAAATGGGGTTTCTGGTTGGCAAGGGCAGGGTTCTGCAAAGTCGGTCCTGGAGAGCCAGGTCCATGCCAGATTTTTAGCACATCCACATTTAGAAAAATGTAGAATTCTGAAACATCTTGTTTCTAAATGTGGATATGCTAAAAATCTGGCATGGACCCGGCGCTCCAGGACCGACTTTGGAGAACCCTGGGCTAGGGTATGGACCTAAGCCAGGAACAACCCACCCACCCTAGTCAGGGCAAGGGAGTTACACGTCCAAGGTAACCCCTACTCACCCCCTTGGTAGCGTGGCACTAGCAGTCAGGCCTAACCCGGAGGCAATGTGTAAAGTGTTTGCACAACACACACAACATATGTGACGCAAGATGTACACCACAAAGTAAACACAACACTGAGCTATGTAAAAATAAACTGTATTGCACAAAACATAATTAGACCAAACATTACACATCAGTAATATCCTGCTACGTTAGCAGTTGTCAGAATGTTACACAAGTTACTAATACTCTGCAAGAATAAGCATTTTTCTTAGAGCAGCCGTGGCGCTGCACGACCCCCAACCAAGCACGGAGTTAAGCGCGAAGGAAGGAACGAGGAGAGGAGAAACATTACGGGGGACGGAAATTCCTCCAGGTTACCTACCCGAACAGTATGCCGTCTTGAAAGTTACGAGACCGCATTCCAACGTGGATTAATACGCCATCCAGTGGGAAGAGAAAGCAGTGGAAGCTGGGAGCGCGTTGCTCTAGAGATTTGGAGAGTGCGCGCTCTCACCTCCAGGGTTGCTCTGAGGGGGGCGACTGGAGGCAGACCAGGCATGGGCAGCACAGGTCATTTATGCATCATGGAAAGCAGATCTGGTGAATTATTACCCTATGTGGGAAGGAAGGATTCTCTCTGCCCTTCAACGCTTGAGCCCTTGAATCTGCCTGAGAGTGGAGTGGTCGCCGTGGATCAGGTACCGGGTGAGGGGGGAGGGCATGTGGAGCCTGTGGACCTTAACAACCTAAGAGAGGGAGGCTCTCCCGCATGTTTTCGTGCCAGGGCAGTGGCCTTGAAAGTTCCATAGATACTTTGCTGGGTGAAAAGGGGGCCATACTGCCACAACAAAAGAAGAAATTCGAGTGAAGGAGAAAGCAGCCCTCCCCCTCTCTCAGCAGAGAATAACCCCCTTACTGAGGGCATATTTCAAAGGCAAAAGCTTAGATAATGTCCTGGCCAGCTCTAATAAGACCTTATGGTCTGAATGTGAGGAGGGGGAGCAAGCTGAAGCGCAGGGGGATAATTGTTTTGTTTCATCTGGACCCCCTACAAGCGAGGGGGGGTATCCGCTGCCTGAGTGTTAGTGCAGAAACAGACCATTCCAGGTATAGGGGAGGACACCCTCCTCCAACAAAGAAGTGACACTTCAGAGGGATGGCAATCAGACCCCTTGGGCTCCGAGCATGACTCGTTACCGGAACCGAATTCCACAAATACTCAGCCAACAGTGGAATTCCTGCTGCACTCTTTGTCTAAGCAAGTTAGGCAGGGATTTGTGGTATCACAGAATAACCAGAAAGGGATTCAAGATTTCTGTGAAGCGTTGGTGGCAAAGATGGATATTCTAACACAGCGAACTCAGATTTTGTAAAATCAAGTGACTCAACTTAATCATACGGTGGAGAAACATTCAAATGATATTGAAGTATTGAAGATAACGGGAAAGCAGAATACTGAGCGTCTTGAAGTGTTAGAAAATAACGTCAGGAGGAATAATATTAAAATAATGAATGTCCCGGAGGGAGTCGAGGGGGACAATATTAAAATGTTTGTGGTAGGTCTTCTGAGTCAAGGTGGAGTGTGGGAAGGGCCCAAGGACTTGCTATCCCAAGATATACAGAGGGCCCATAGGGACCCTTTTCGGAGATCACCAAGTGCCACTAAGCCAAGAAGGATACTGGTGAATTTTCTCACCTATGCTATTAAGGAAAAGATCCTCTCTACGACGTTGAAAACCGGAACTTTGAGAGCAAATGGAGTTTCTTTGAAGTAAGATCTGATGTATCGCGGATGACCTCCAATCGACAATGGGAACTTGGCAAGAGGCTGGAAGAGTTTAGGAAACTGGGGGCCACGGCCCAGTTAAAATTTCCTGCGACTTTGAGGGTGATGAGAGAAAATCAGATGTATAACATACGGGATCCCCATGTAGCAGACTCTCTCCTTGAGAAATTTAAGAATAACTAAACCACAATGAGATGTTCCTTCCTTTTTACTTTTTTGTTTTTTTGTGTGGGGGTCTAGCAGCGCCAAAAGGCTGGATAGCCCAAAAAATGGGGGGGGTTCCCCAGGGAGGTAAGAGGGAGGGTACGGGGGGAGATGGGAAGGTGGGAGGCAGGGGTTTGACAGGGGTGGGGTGGATTAGGCGCGGGGAAAAATGTCCTCATCATAAAATGGTTCGACCCATTACATTGTTTATTAGAAGGTTTACTACCTCTGAAAGAATATATATGGAATGGACTGAGAGTAAAAGGGAGGAGAAGTTATGTCTTGCAGTATATTGAGGATTCCCTGACACAAATCATAATGATTCAGGAGTCTCACTTGACATCGTTAGAAGTACATGAGATATTTAAGTCCCAGGTTTGGGTTAGTCAAGTGGCTTGTTCTAATAACACATCGCATTCGAAGGGAGTGGTAATCCTGGTTAAGAGAGCCGCCAATGCACTGATCATGTCCACCAAAGGAGACACAAAAGGTAGATGGGTTATGGCAGATGTTAAAATCAATCAGGCCATTTATACGTTGGTATCTTATTATGGTCCTAATGTAGACAATGCAACCGCTCTACAATAAATATTTAATATACTCCTGGAAACCCAGTACCCAATTATAATAGCAGGGGATTTCAATGTGGTCTTAAACTATGTGTTGGATAAATCTTCTGGTAGTAAGGCCTGTGGATCTCAAAAATGTTTGACGTATATTAAAGTGATGATGGAGCAGTATGCGCTGGTTGATATTTGGAGAGAATTGCACGGTCGTTCACGTAGCTTTACTTTCCATAATAAAAAATGTAGGCATCATTCCAGGATGGATTATTTTCTAATAGCCAAGAATCTAAGGGCATCTGTGGTGGATGTACAGCATATCCCCGTCCATTTATCTGACCATGCCGCAGTCAAGTTGAACTTGAAGGAAGATGGCCCACGGCCAGCAAAGAGGTGGACGCTAGATTGTTCGCTAGTAGCTAATATAGAGGTGGTTGAATGTCTATCGAGGGAAACTAGATGGTTTTTTGAAGATAATGCGAACTCAGCGGCACCTCATGTGGTGTGGGATGCATATGAAGCTTTTATTAGGGGGGTTCTGATTTCTATCTCCGCCCGGAGAAATAGGGAGTACAGGTCAGGCATTCAGTATATTGAGAATTAATTGAAGAGCTTAGATAAAAAATTGGTTGAGGCTCATTTGGGTGGGAGAGAGGATGAGTTGACTATGTTAGAATTGGTGACTAAGCGAGCAGCACTCTCAGCATTAATAGAGACACGAGTGAGAGAAAAATGGGAGGCCAGTACATTCGCAAACTTTGAGTATGGGGAATGTTCGGGGAAATTATTGGTGTGGAAAAGAAAGTCTGATCTTGTTAGAAACCAAATTTCAGAGATAAGGGACGCTGGTACAGGGGCGGTTGTAACAGGCCCCTTAGCAATTCAAAGAGCATTTCAGAGTTTTTTTGAAGCCTTATGTAAAGAAGATTTACCAGAAGCGGTGGGAGACGAGATGCCAAAGGTAGAAGAATGAATGTTAGGGAGACTTAATGAAGAAGGGGTGTCTTTTGTGGAGGAGGAATTGTTGGAGGCATAAATAGTACACACTATCGCCAAAGCGAAAAAAAGGAAGGCAGCAGACCCGGATGGCTTGCCTGCGGAGTTTTATGTAAAATTAAGCAGCATTTTTTACCGTCTACTCAAAGAGCTTTTTAATGCAATTTGGAGGGGGGAGTCTCAACTACCAGGGTCCTGGAATGAAGCAATAATAACTGTTATATTGAAACCTGGGAAAGATGCTTCGCTTTGCGAATCATATCGGCCAATCTCCTTACTGAATAATGACTATAAAATATTCACAAGCATACTTGCTAGTAGATTAGGGGAGGGCATTGCGCCTCTGATTCAAGTAGATCAAAAGTTTTTTTTTTTAAATAGACATATGTATCAATTATCCCACAAATTAATTGGGGCAATCGATATGGCGTCAGTATCGGGCCTTCCTTTGGCGGTTGTTACCCTTGATGCTACTAAGGCATTTGACAGAGTGAATTGGGGCTATTTAATTTACATTCTAACACAGCTGAATTTTGGCCCAAGGTTCTTGGGAGCAATCAAAAGTATTTACACCAGTCCTTCGGCAAGAGTTTTGATAAATGGGAGTTTAACCTCTCCGTTTTTTATTACTCGAGGGACTAGACAGGGTTGTCCTCTCTCCCCTCTGCTCCTTAATGTGTATTTAGAGCCGCTACCCTCTATGATTAAAAAGGATGCTCTAATAAAACCCTTTATTTATATGGGGTGGGAGAAAAAGGTATCTTTGTATGCAGATGATATTATCATTTATACCACAGACCTCCCTGCGGCGTTAGATAGAGTGGCAGGGATAACACGAAATTTTGGCCAGATATCAGGGTATCAAATCAATATGTCAAAGACGGAAATCATGACATGGAATATGAATATTCACCATACGTTGATAAAGGAAGAGATAAGATACCTTGGAGTTAAGATTCCACAGGACCTGGAGAAAACATTGTTGGTAAACCTGAAACATTTGATGCATCAGATAGATAAATTATTATTAAGTTGGATACATCTTCCTTTTCTCACTTTTCTCTTCAATATGACCCCGTTGGAATTTGCGGAAAAACGGATACAGGACATACAATCAAAGGTAGATAGTTTTATTTGGGCCCCTAAGGGAATCAGGATTGCTAGAAAGAAGCTACGTAGAAGTTATTTTAAGGGAGAAATTGCCCTCCCGGATATTCAGTTATATGTATGGGCATTTCAGTAAAAAAAATTTAAAGACTTACTAGTAGCAGAGGAGATATCTACACAAAGGAAGGCTATGCTCAGGGGCGAAGGGGAAGGGGAGCGTAACTATTTGTATAAATTCGGCCACCCAAAGGTTTTACAAAAAAGTACGATTGAAATCACTAAAGGCGGCGGCCTCTTTGTGGGCAAGTATCAGGAAAGTCACTAACTTATCGTATTATAGTACTCGTGCTCCCATTTGGGACTTCCCCGGAACTCCGGAGTGTTTGCTGGATGCCTTGGCTCGCCCTTCGAAGGAGGCAGGCATTAGGCACTGGGGTCAAATACTACAGGAGGGTGGTTTGAAACCCTGGGAAACATTCGTCACTAGCCGTTGTTTGATATCTAGATTTAAATACTATCAATTAAAGGCATGGGTAAGATCATTAAAGGCAGTAGAAAAGGAGACCAATGAGTTAGTGGAGTTGTTACATAAGAATCAACCATGTAAGAAGGAAGCCGCTACCTACTATAGAATACTTTTCGAGTGTTTAGATAACTCAGATGAGGAACGGAATTTCCCAGGCTCCTTATGGGAGGAGGTGGCCAGTAAGGAGGAGATCAATACATTATGGGTAGGTTCTTGGCAACGTCTCTATAGAGTGGTTAAGCCTGCAGCTCTTAGAAAAAAACATCTATTTGTTTTGCACAGAGCGTATTATATTCCAAAGAAGTTAAACAGATTGGTGGTCTCCCCGGCTTAAGTTTTATTCAGCGGTACTTTAGAATCGATAAACCTCTCAAGCGCCAATAGGAATCTGTTGTTTTATTTAATACTTCTGGCAAGACGGGAGATTTGTAGACATTGGATTTCTCACACCCCTCCCACCTGGTGGGAATGGGTGGATGCTGTAATGAAAATTTGTCAATTAGATCTTTGTAGAACTGGAGCCAAAGATGTTAAGGAGTTATGGCAACCATGGGTGAATTGGTTTTCTCCAAATATTAACATTAATACTAATTCTTGAGCATATTGTCCAATGATTATTTTCTTTTCAAGGTACTGGTGGCATATAGCTACTTCTACCCTTCCGCTATGTGTCTTTCGGATATGGCTGGCCCTTTACCTGGTCCAAAAGGGATTTGAATATATATTGGGTCTGGTTATAATGGAAGTATTATGAGAAATATGAGGACAAAAAATAAATAAAAGAATAAGCAGTTGTCACATTTGAACACATAAGTACTCAGGATTCTGCAACATAAGCAGTAGTCAGGAATCACAGTAAATAAATGCAGTTGTCATAGAAGATCTCATAAAGGCCTATAACAGGAACATTATAAAATTATATGGCAAGCCATGAAAAAGAAAACATACATCAGCCTATCATGCCCATAACAAGAACATGTAGCAGAGATGTATCCTTAGGAAAATAACCCTGAAGCATACCACCCTCCCAGTGTCCCCAAAAGTACCTGGTTCTTGTAGAGCAAGGCACTCCTAGTGCCTGGAAAATCGATATAGGGGCCCTCAGTGCTCCTATGCACTCAACGGGGGCCACCCTTGGCTCCTAGGGGCGAGGGGCGGTCGGTACCCTCTCAGACTTCCTAACAGGCCCCTCCTGGGCCCCCGATCTCTGGAGGGCCCCCCTGTTCCTCCACTGGCCCTACCTCTAAGGGGGAGCACCCAAAAATGCCCAAAGGTAAGTTAGTGAGGAGATCACGCCCTTAAGGCAGTGGCCGGGGGGAAATGGACTCCCGTTCCGCTCCCCGTGCCCTGCATCTGGTAGACAGCCGCCTGCGTCCTCGGGCGACTGTCAAAGTGAAGGTAAGTTGGAGCAGGGGCCTCCAATGAGGCTTTCCTCCTGCTCTGAAAGGTGGCCTCACCCAACACAGTGCGCGAGCCGCTCTCCTCCCTTCCTCGGATTTTCTCGCCAGCAGGTACCAAGGACGGTGCCTGCTGGTGCCCCGGTGGAGTGCTTGGAAGCACACTTCACCCCGGGGGCCTAGTTGGAGCACGCTCGCTCCTGTTCTCCTGCTTTTGGTGCCCTGGGGGCACTGGATAGAGTGTGATGGGCTCCGACTGTTAAAAGTGCACTCGGGCTGCAGCAGTGATTCCACGGCACCCGGGCTGCGGCGGTGATTCGGGCAGCATGTGAAACGCTTTAAAAAGCACGAGAGGCACCACTTGGATCCCGGGCTGTGGCGGTGATTCTTTTTCCCTGGCAACTGTGCACAGGAGGCCCAAGGGGACCCAAAGAAGTGCTCTTCTAGGCGCTTTCCTGTTATGAGCAGCACTCCTCGTGGCAGAAGTCAGGGGCCATGGCAACCTGCCCCTGGGGTCAGAAATGAAAAAGGTGTACTGGGCTGATGAACCCAGTTACAGTCCAGCACAAGGGTTGCAGATGGTGACAGTTCCTCCTAGTGACCAGGCAGGTTGCAGGTGAGCACAGCAGCAGCAGTCCAAAGTGGGTCCTGGTGAGTCCTCTCCGCAGCATCCAGTGTCCAGTTTCAGGTAGGTCTCTTCAGTCCTCAAGAATGTCCAAATTGTGGGGAAAATTCCCCTGTACTTATACAAAGTTTGCAGTGTTCTTAAAATGAGGAGGAGAGGGGGTTCCAACCAGTTGCAACTGGTTCTGGGAGTGCCCCTTCTCTCCTCTAGCACAGGCTCCAAACATCAGTTGGGGGGTAAACGACCCTATTGTGTGAGGTCAGGGCACAGCCTTTACAACTACAGGTATGCCCTGCCTCTCCCTTCTCTCAGCCCAGGAAGACCATACAATATGTAGATGCACCTCTGTGACACCTCCACCCTCCCTGTGTATAGGCTGTCTGAAAAGCATGCACAAATTGGAGTCAAGCTGCAAACACACCAGAGTCATAAGCACAGGGAAATGTGCACTTTCTTGAAGTGGCATTTCTGTAATAGTAATAAAATATACACCTACACCAGTAAGCTGCCCCTCATAAATCAGACAATACCCCTCACACACAATGCAGGGCATTTCTAATGCAATCTTATGAGAAGGCAGCACTCACAGCAGTGAGACACCAAGTTAGGCTGTTTGTCACTACCAGGACAGGCCACGCAACCTGGCACATGTCCTGCCTTCTACATATATGGCACCCTGCCCATAGGGCTAGCTAGGGCATACCTTAGGGGTGACTTACATGTAGTGAAAGGGGAGTTCTGGGCCTGGCAATTAAATTTAGATGCCAGGTCCCTGTGGCAGAAAACTGCACACACGGGTCCTGCGCTAGTTTGAGAGGCTACTTCAGTGAGTGGCACTGCAGGCCCCCTAGTAGCAGTTAATTTAAAGGCCCTGGGTATAGGGATACCACTTTACAAGGGACTTATAGGTAAATTAAATATGCCAATTATGTATATGCCAATTATACAAATTTTACAAGGGAAAGCACACACACTTTAGCACTGGTTAGCAGTGAAAGAGTGCTCAGAGTCATAACGTCAGCCAACAAAGGTCAGAAAAATAAGGAGGCAAAAGGCACAAATTCAGGGGAATGACCCTGTAAAAGGGCCAGGTCCAACATAGACCCAAATGTCTGTCTGTGGATGAACTCTTTTTCCCAACTCATGTGATTTCAACATAACTGCAAGTCACTCCATGATGCATGCCAACAGTAAGGTCACAAACCTTACTGATTACACATGTACAGTGCACTTTGCTACATGCTGCCACATCAACGGCATAGAAATGCACACTGTGGTTCAAAACTCTAGGCCTACCTGTCATGCTCTTCATTGCTACTGCAGTTGTACATGCCGAATGACATGCTACGATGCATGAGGGAATGTGTCAGCCAATGACCAATGGTGACACAGTCCTGTATGTGGCACAATATGTAAAGTACCCCGATTGTAAATGCCTTATTCCACACCCAGGTTGCCATGCACATATATATGAGGGAACACAGACATCATCCCATCAGCATAGGTAGACCATGCATAAAATAGCAGCTTACAGATGTTTTGATAATGAGAAAGGGACACATGATGACATGCAGGCACAAGGAATGTTGGCAACAGTGATGGCACATAAATCATGTCAATGGACATTCCCAACTTACAAAGGGAAAGTATTTAACTGTAGCTGCACTCTGGGTGGTAGATGCCAATATTCTAATTTACCCAGACACATGGCTAAGGACAGTGATCCATCACTTACTAACTTTTGACCTGTAACATTAAGAAGTAGTGGTCTGTAGCATGGAATTTACACACACTACAATAGCAAACAGTACTTGATTGATCACTGTACACAGTCATATGTCATCCCTGGAGAGCAAGTGGTTTGTGAATTGTAAACCATTGTGTCCTATGTCCCTGGGCCAATAGGCAAGGCACATCTGTATACAACACATTACGGCCCATATTTATACTTTTTGACGCTAAACTGCGCTAACGCAGTTTAGCGTCAAAAAATTTTGCGCCGTCTAACGCCATTCTGAAGCACCATGCGGGCGCCGTATTTATGGAATGGCGTTAGCCGGCGCTAGCAGACCGGCGCTGCCTGGTGTGCGTGGAAAAAAACCACGTAGACCAGGCAGCGCCGGCGTAGGGGGAAAATGGCGTTAGGGCGTCTTAAAATGGGGCAAGTCAGGTTGAGGCAAAAAAATCGCCTCAACCCGATTTGCGCCATTTTTTTCGACGCCCAGACGCCATTTAAATGACTCCTGTCTTAGTAAAGACAGGAGTCATGCCCCCTTGCCCAATGGCCATGCCCAGGGGACTTATGTCCCCTGGGCATGGTCATTGGGCATAGTGGCATGTAGGGGGGCACAAATAAGGCCCCCCTATGCCACCAAAAAAAAATAAAAAAAATAAAAAATTATACTTACCTGAACTTACCTGAATGTCCCTGGGATGGGTCCCTCCATCATTGGGTGTCCTCCTGGGGTGGGCAAGGGTGGCAGGGGGGGTCCCTGGGGGCATGGGAGGGCCCCTGTGGGCTCATTTTGAGCCCACAGGCCCCTTAACGCCTACCCTGACCCAGGCGTTAAAAAGTGGCGCAAATGCGGGGTTTTTTGACCCGACCACTCCCGGGCGTGATTTTTGCCCGGGAGTATAAATACGACGCATTTGCGTCGCCGTCATTTTTTTAGACGGGAATGCCTTCCTTGCATCTCATTAACGCAAGGAAGGCGTTCACGCAAAAAAATGACTCTATTTGCCCATACTTTGGCGCTAGACGCGTCTAAAGCCAAAGTATAAATATGGCGTTAGTTTTGCGCCGAATTTGCGTCGAAAAAAACGACGCTAATTTGGCGCAAACGGAGTATAAATACGGGCCTACATGTCTACTAGGGGTGGGCGGTGAACGTAAAGTGTGGAGCTCCGGAAAACTCTGCATAGTGAAGCGGAGCTGAGTTTTTTCATCGCTCTCGCTCATCAACGATGAGTTGGCGAGTGTGAGCAAGTATAATCTTACCAAGACAAGCTCCTAGTGTGATTGCCCAATGCGAGCAGTCGCAGTATGGTTGTGACTGCTTGCGTTGGGAAACCTTCCACTCGCATTGAGTAGAAAATAAACTCAAGCGGCAGAAAAGAAGCAGTGCCGTCTTGCGCTGCGCAGTGAGCTGTTTGCGCTGATTCTCCAGCACAAGACAAAAATCTGGCACTAAAAATCAGTGCAAACGGCATGACCTAATGCACTCTGCTGTTTGCGAAACTCTGCGTAGTGCGGTGGAGTTTTTTTGGGCACTTTGCAGAGCTCCCCATAGGGCAACTCCATGAACTCCGCCCAGGCCTGATGTCTACACAAACAATCACTCATCTACTGTGTGACACATGGCTAATCCCTAATTGTCACTGGGAGCTGTCAGGACCAAACACATTCACTTGGCAATGTGAAAGGCAGAAATATACCCTGTATTCTCCCCCTTGTGGCTGCTGTGCTTTCCTCAAATGCCCATTAAGTCCTGGGTAGGTCACCACCAGGATGTAGGCCATTAGGGGTTCATGGTCCGATGGGCACCCCACCCACATTGAGAAGACAGCACTAGCTCTGCAATTTTCCAGGCTCAGTGCCTCGGGTCCTCTCACTTTGTCCTGCAGTGGGCGCTGTGCTAGCTGTGGCCCAAGAGGGTCCACACCTTATGGGCGATGGCACTCCATAGGGCCTTCTTTTGATGCAAAAGACTAATCAAGAGATTGTAATCACAAGTTTCAGCACACATTTTTGAGGCACAAATATGTCAGTAACATCAAGCTAGGACTTGTCAAAGACTTGTCAATACTCTGCAAATGTGATACACTCACGCCAATAAGTACAGAGAGATGACTACAGACATATGTATTTCCCTCTGCAGACTAACCCGCAATCCTTTGCATGGCCTACAATGACTAAGCAAGCTTCCTGACATCAGGTAGCCCATGCTTTAGCAACCTGTGCTGTGAAGTGAACCACAATGAAACACTGCACACCAATGAGGCTTCTGAAGGGTAACCTCCTTATGTATGAATGGATGAACACATTCACGCTCTGCGAGAATGGCTCACTGTATGCAGTCCCTACAGACAACCGCCAGAGTACAAACTCCAACCTTACACAGAAGTGGCAAAACATGATGAGCAATGAAGGGGCTTGCATGGTGGGTACAGAAAGTGTCTTGCATGTCCATGTGTGGGCATGTGGGCTAACAAATGAGGCCTCATACCACTTCAGGGAGTAAGGTTCTGTGGTATGTACCTGTACCATAGAACACTCCTTTGGACACATGTGTCCATCCTACTGAGATGGCATCCATCAAACAAAGGCATGCAATGTGTGAAGGAAAGTACCATCTTTCGTGGCATGTTACCCCCAATTTTGCATGTATGTCAGTATGTTTTTGCCTGTCTCACTGGGATCCTGCTAGCCAGGACCCCAGTGCTCATAGTTTGTGGCCTAAATGTGTATGCCTGTGTAGTGCCTAACTGTGTCACTGAGCTCTGCTAATTAGAACCTCAGTGCTCATGCTCTCTCTGCCTTTAAATGTGTCACTATAGGCTAGTGACTACCTTCACAAATTCTAATTGGCATAATTGTCCCCCCATTCCAAATATGGTATTGGGGAGCCAATTCCATGCATCCTGGGGGCTCCACTATGGATCCACAGTACTGCCAAACCAGCTCTCTGAGGCTTGCACTGCAGCTAGAGCTGCTGCCACCTCACAGATAGGGTTATGCCCTCCTGGGGTCTGGGCAGCCCAGTCCCAGGAAGGCAGACCAAGGCATTTCCTCTGAGAGCAGGGTGTTACACCCTCCCCCTTTGGAAATAGGTGTTAAAGGCTGGGAGGGGTAGCCTCCCTCAGCCTCTGGAAATGCTTTGAAGGGCATTTAGGGAACCCCAGTCCCTGCTCTGGTGCTAAACTGGACAGAGGAAAGGGGAGTGACCAGTCCCCTGTCCATCACCACCCCAGGGGTGGTGCCCAGAGCTCCTCCAGTGTATCTCAGACCTCTGCCATCTTGTTTTCAGAGGTGTGAGGACACTCTGGAGGTATCTGAGTGGCCAGTGCCAACAGGTGACATCAGAGACCTCTACTGATAGGTGTATACCAGGCTAGGTAGCCAATCCTCCTCTGAGGGCTATTTAGGGTCTCTCCTGTGGGCTTCTCATCAGATTGAAAGAATCCATCAGGACCTCTCTCTTCAACTTCTGCCAAGGATCGACCGCTGACTGTTCCAGGACACCTGCAAAACTGCAACAAAGTAACCAGAAGACTACCAGTGACATTATAGCACCTAATCCTGCTGGCTTTCCCGACTGTTTCCTGGTGGTGCATGCTATGGGGGCTGCCTGCATTCACCCTGCACTGGAAGCCACAAAGAAATCTCCTGTGGGTTGACAGAATCTTCCCCCAGCTCCAGCAGGCACCAAACTACAGCCTCACTGGTACTCTGGGTCTCCTCTCATCCTGACGACCGTGGCTCCTGGAACACAGGTGGTGGACCCAAGTGACCCCGACTGTCCAGTGGTCCAACTGTCCAAATTTAGAGGAGGTAAGTCCTTGCCTCCCCTCCCCAGAAAGTAATTCTTTGCACCATGTGATCTTCAGCTACAAGGGCTTCTGTGCACATTTTCAAGAAATCCTGCATGCACAGCCGAGCCTAGGTCCCCAGCACTCTATCCTGCGATGCTCAACTCCCTGAGTTGACCTCTGGTGTTGTGGGACCTCTCTTTGCAGTGTTGAGATGACTGCTTTGTTTAGTCTTCTTGAACCCGTGTTCAAGGACTCCTGCGTGTGCTTCCCTCCTTTCAGTGAGCTCTCTGTGTTGCTGAGGGCCCCTTCTGTCTCCACTCCTGAGTGGCGACATCCTGGTCCTTCCGGGGCCTGGGCAGCACCCTTTTTTTTCAACCGTGACTCTTGCAGGTAGCAAGGCTTGTTTGCAGAATTTTGCCAAGGAAACAACTCTGCGTCCTCCAGCACGCTGTGGGGCATCTTCTACACAAAGCAGAACCTCCTACCTCCTTTTGTTGGTGCAAAACTAGCATCTTCTTCCAACTGGAGGCATCCATTATGCACCTTCATCCGGGGTTTAGTGGGCTCCTGCCCTCCATGGACTCTTTGGCGACTCTTGGACTTGGTCCCCTTTCTTTACAGGTCTTCAGGTCCAGGAATCCGTCTTCAGTGCTTTGCAGTCTGTTGTGGTCCTTGCAAAATCCTTTATCACAACTTTAGTGTGTTGTGGGGGAAATAGCAGTACTTTACTCCTACTCTCCTGGGTCCTGGGGTGGGGTCTCCTTTACACCCTTAGTGTTTTCTCACACTCCCAGCGACCCTCTACACACAACACTTGTCTAGGGGAGCATTTGTGGTTCGCATTCCACTTACTTAGTATATGGTTTGTGTTACCCCTAGGCCTATTGCATCCTATTGTGTTTTACAGTGTTTGCACTACTTTCTGACTGTTTTACTTACCTGATTTGGCTATTTGTGTATATTTTGTGTATGTTACTTACCTCTTAAGGGAGTATATCCACTGAGATATTTTTGGCACATTGTCACTAAAATAAAGCACCTTTATTTTTAGTAACTATGAGTGTTGTCTTTCTTATAATATAGTACCTATACAACATAAGTGGTATTGCATGAGCTTTGCATGTTTACTAGTTCAGCCTTGGCTGCCCTGCTATACCTACCTCTATCAGCCTAAGCTACTAGATCACTACTACACTCTACTAATTAAGAATAACTGGACCTGGTATAAGGTGTAAGTACCATTGGTACCCACTACAAGCCAGGCCAGCCTCCTATGTTGGTGGTGCAGCGGTGAGATAAGTACTTGTAACTACTTTACTACTTTGTCATTGGTGCTTTTTATAAGAAATCCATATTACTAATACTTAGAAATATACACAAGTAAACTTAACAGTCTTACTTTCACTCTAAAAACGTTCTAAAAAGTTTGAAAAAGTGTTTTTTTCTCTGTTCTTGAAAGCTCAAAACTGTTTATCTACTCCTAACCTCTTTCTTTTCACCATGTCTATGGTAAAAGCTACTCCCAAAGTTGTGAAAACAACTTATGACAATCTTAACTTTAAAAGGTTGAGGGGTCTCTGTATAGAAATAAGCTTGGGGATTGGTAAGAACCCTACCAATAATCTCCTTCTTAACCTTCTCCTTGAAAGTGACCAGAATCAGAATGGTCAAACCCAGGATCAGGAGGTAGAGGAGGGGGGTACCCGGATAGATTCAGGGGTGGGTCCTGAGAATTCTGGGGAGGCTACTTCCAAGGACCTTTCACTTAACAGCCACCTAGTGAAGCTGGTAGTGGGAGGGGGTCACACAGCAGTAGGACACCTTTCACTCCTAAAGGCCAGGTCACTAGGGTTCAGGCAATCAGAGAAAGGGTCACTTCTGCACATTCTCACATTTCTTATGTATTGGAGGTTTCCCAAGCCTCCCACCCTGAGTACAACGCACTAGACAGGGAACTCAGAAAGCTGAGGTTAGAAGAGGCCAGGCTGACGCTAAAGCAGCAACAGTTGGCCTTAGATAGGGAATCCTTAGATGTAGAGAGAGAAAGGCAGAAGTTGCCGTTAGTTCCCCATGGTGGAAGCAACAGCAGCAATCTTGACAGTCATCCTCTTAGAGAAACAGATTAAAAAAACTTGCATAAGATTGTTCCCCCTTACAAGGGGGGGATGACATTAACAAGTGGTTTTCTGCACTTGAAAGGGCCTGTATACTACAGTTGATCCCTCAAAGACAGTGGGCTGCTGTATTGTGGCTATCTTTCACTGGCAAAGGTAGAGACGGACTCCTTTCTGTCAGGAAGAGTGATGCCAACAATTACAAAGTTTTGAAGGATGCACTCTTAGATGGATTTGGCTTAACCACTGAACAATACAGGACAAAGTTCAGAGATACCAGAAAAGAGTCTTCTCAATACTTGGCAGACTTTGTGGACTTTTCAGTGAAGGCCTTAGAGGGATGGTTACATGGCAGTAGGGTGACTGATTATGAAAGGCTATATAATCTAATTTGGAGAGAGCATATTTTGAATAATTGTGTGTCAGACTTGTTGCATCAATACATGGTAGACTCAAATCTGACCTCTCCCCAAGAATTGGGAAAGAAGGCAGACAAATGGGGCAGAACAAGAGTGAGCAGAAAAGCTCATACAGGGGGTGACAAGGATGGCAAGAAGAAGGATGGTAAGTCTCATGACAAGGGTGGGGACAAAGACAAAAACAAGTCTTCATCAGGCCCACAAAACTCCTCTGGGGGAGTTGGTCCAAATCCTCTTCTCACAATCAAAAGAAGCCATGGTGTTATTTATGTAAAAGTAAAGGTCATTGGGCAAGTGATCCCACCTGCCCAAAGAAAAACACCAAGGCTCCCACCACCACATCCCATACTGCGTCCACTAGTGCCCCTAGTAATAGCAGTGGTGGTGGGAAGAACACTACAAATAGCCAGACAAAGGGTGTAGCTGGGCTCACCATTGGTAATGTAGTGGGGGTTGGTCTAGTCAGGGAGACCACAGAGGCTGGTTTAGTCTCTGATGGTGGTATTAATTTTGCCACCTTAGTTTCTTGCCCCCTTAATATGGGTAAGTACAAGCAACTACCCCTAATAAATGGTGTTGCGGTTGAGGCCTACAGGGACACAGGAGCCAGTGTCACCATGGTGATAGAGAAACTGGTTACCCCTGATCAACACCTACCTGGTCAGCAGTTCCAAGTGACTGATGCTCATTACAACACTCTTAGATACCCCATGGCTGTTGTGAATCTCAACTGGGGGGAGGGTTACTGGCCCAAAGAAAGTTGTGGTAGCCACTGATTTAGCTGTAGACTGCTTACTAGGAAATGATTTGGAAACATCAGCTTGGGCTGAAGTGGAGTTGGAGGCTCATGCAGCAATGCTAGGGAATATCTTTGCTCTCACAAGTGCTCAGGACCAGAAGCAAATAGGACAGGGAAACTTGGATCCTAGAAACATAGACCAAGTGCTCCCAAAAGCTAGGGGTAGAAAGGGTAAATCCTTGCTCATTATCCTTCCCTCTCCAGAAGATTCCCCTTTTGAGCAAGACGAATCCTCTTCCTGTGCAGAACCTACACCACAAGAGCTGGCAGCCTACCTAGCTTTTGGGTGCAAGGGGGCCTGCTAGGGAAGAGCTGAGTGTGGCACAGCAGACCTGTCCCACATTAGAGTGTCTCAGACAGCAAGCTGTCAAACAGCAAAATGGGGATGTCACTGATACCCACAAAGTCTATTGGGAAGACAACCTTCTCTATATTGAGGCAAGGGGCCCTAAACTTGGAGCTGCCAGGAAATTGGTCATCCCTTTGCAGTACAGGGAGTTTCTTCTGACTTTGGCTCATGACATTCCTTTGGCTGGGCATTTGGGTCAAAGTAAAACATGGGACAGACTGGTTCCATTGTTTCACTGGCCTCATATGTCAGAGGACACAAAGCAGTTTTGTCGCTCCTGTGGGACCGGCCAAGCCAGTGGCAAGACTGGTGGCACACCTGAGGCCCCCTCAGTTCCACTTCCAGTGGTTGGGGTGCCCTTTGAAAGGGTAGGGGTTGACATTGTTAGCCCCCTTGACCCTCCAACAGCTTCAGGAAACAGATTCATCCTAGCAGTAGTGGACCATGCCCCTAGGTATCCTGAAGCTACACCCTTAAGGACCACTACAGCTCCTGCAGTGGCAAAAGCCCTCCTGGGAATCTTTTCCAGAGTTGGTTTCCCTAAGGAAGTGGTATCAGACAGAGGTAGTAACTTCATGTCTGAATATCTCAAAGCAATGTGGAAGGAGTGTTGTGTTACCTACAAGTTCAAAACTCCTTATCATCCACAAACAAATGGATTGGTTGAGAGATTTAACAAAACTCTCAAAGGCATGATCATGGGACTCCCTGAAAAAACTCAGGAGGAGATGGGATGTCCTGATGCCATGCCTCCTTTTTGCTTATAGGGAGGTACCCCAGAAAGGAGTGGGCTACAGCCCCTTTTAACTCCTCTTTGGACACCCTGTAAGAGGTCCCCTTGCTCTTGTGAAGGAGGGTTGGGAACAACCTTTAAAAGCTCCAAAACAAGACATTGTGGGCTATGTGCTTGGCCTCAGATCAAGGATGGCTGAGTACATGAAAAAGGCCACTAAAAACCTTCAGGCCAGCCAAGAGCCCCAAAAGCAATGGCATGACCAGAAGGCTGTCCTGATACAGTACCAACCTGGACAGAAGGTGTGAGTATTGGAGCCTGTGGCACCAAGAGCACTCCAGGACAAATGGAGTGGACCCCATATCATTGTGGAAAAGAAAGGTGAGGTCACCTATTTGGTGGACCTGGCATAGCCAGAAGCCCCCTTAGGGTGCTTCATGTCAATCGTCTTAAACCTTACTATGACAGGGCTGACTTAACCCTGCATATGGCCACAGATGAGGGGCTGGAAGAATAGAGTGACCCTCTCCCTGACCTCTTCTCTCCCAATGACGCTGATGGCTTAGTGGAGGGAGGTGTACTGGCAGATTGCCTTACTGCTGAGCAGAAGGACAACTTCAAAAACTCTCCTTGGACAATTCTCTGACCTCTTCTCACTAGTTCCAGGAACAACTACATGGTGTGAGCACACAATTGACACTGGAGACAGTTGTCCTGTCAAAAGTAAAATTTATAGACAGCCTGACCATGTCAGAGACTGTATCAAACAAGAGGTACAGAAAATGTTAGACCTTGGAGTAACTGAACAGTATGAAAGCCCCTGGGCCAGCTCAGTGGTGATTGTCTCCAAATGCCATAGTAAAGAAGAAAAGAAAGAAATGTGGTTTTGTGTGGACTATAGGGGTCTCAATCAAGTAACAAAAACTGATGCTCACCCTATTCCCAGGGCAGATGAGCTAATAGATACACTGGCTTCTGCCAAGTATCTAAGCACTTTTGATTTAACTGCAGGCTATTGGCAGATTAAGTTATCAGAAGATGCACAACCAAAGGCAGCATTTTCAACCATTGGAGAGCATTATCAGTTCACAGTTATGCCCTTTTGATTGAAAAATGCACCTGCCACCTTTCAGAGGTTGGTGAATATAGTCCTCCAAGGATTGGAAGCCTTCAGTGCAGCATATCTAGATGATATTGCTGTCTTTAGCCCCACCTGGGATGATTACATGGTCCACCTGTGGAAAGTTTTGGAGGCCCTGCAAAAGGCAGGCCTCACTATCAAGGCCTCAAAGTGCCAGAGAGGGCAGGGGAAAGTGGTTTATCTGGGCCACCTGGTAGGTGGAGAACAGATTGCACCACTGCAGGGGAAGATCCAAATCATTATGCAATGGACCCCCCCTACAATTCAGACCCAAGTGAAAGCCTTCCTAGGCCTCACTGGGTAGTACAGGAGATTCATCAAGAATTATGGCACCATAGCTGCCCCTCTTAATGACCTCACATCAAAGAAAATGCCTAAAAAGGTATTATGGACAGCTAGCTGTCAAAAGGCCTTTGATGAGCTCAAACAGGCCATCTGCTCTGCACCTGTCCTCAAAAGCCATTGTTACTCCAAAAAATTCATAGTACAAACTGATGCTTCTGAATTAGGGGTAGGGGCAGTTCTATCACAGCTAAACACAGAGGGCCAGGATCAACCTGTTGCTTTCATCAGCAGGAGGTTGACCCCTAGAGACAAGCGTTGGCCTGCCATAGAGAGGGAAGCCTTTGATGTGGTCTGGGCCTTGAAAAAGTTGAGACCATAAGTCTTTGGGACTAACTTTATTGTTCAAACAGACCACAAACCTCTATTATGGCTTAAACAAATGAAAGGTGAAAACCCTAAATTGTTGAGGTGGTCCATCTCCCTACAGGGAATGGACTATACAGTGGAACATAGACCTGGGAGTACCCACTCCAATGCAGATGGACTCTACAGATATTTCCACTTAGACAATGAAGACTCATCTCGGCCAGGTTAGCCTTATTGTCCCTCGTTTGGGGGGGTTGTGTAGGAAAGTACCATCTTTCTTGGCATGTTACCCTCAATTTTACATGTATGTCAGTATGTTTTTGTCTGTCTCACTGGGATCTTGCTAGTCAGGACCCCAGTGCTCATAGTTTGTGGCCTAAATGTGCATGCCTGTGTAGTTCCTAACTGTGTCACTGATGCTCTGCTAATCAGAACCTCAGTGCTCATGCTCCCTCTGCCTTTAAATTTGTCACTATAGGCTAGTGACTACATTTGCCAATTCTAATTGGCATACTGGACCCCCCTTATACGTCCCTAGTATATGGTACTAAGGTACCCAAGGCATTGGGGTTCCTGGAGATCCATATGGGCTGCAGCATTTATTTTGCCACTCATAGGGAGCTCAGCCAAACCCTTACACAGGACTGCCATTGCAGCCTGCATGAAGTAAGGCACACGTTATTTCACAGCCATTTTCACTGTACTTAAGAAACTTATAAGTCACCTATATGTCTAACCTTCACTTGCTGAAGGTTAGGTGCAAAGTTGCTAAGTGTGAGGGCACCCTTGCACTAGCAAAGGTGCTCCTACGTAGTTCAGGGCCATTTCCTCGGACTTTGTGAGTGCGGGGACACCATTACACGTGTGCACTACATATAGGTCAATACCTATATGTAGCTTCACAATGGTAACTCCGAATATGGCCATGTAACATGTCTAAGATCATGGAATTGTCCCCCATTCCAAATTTGGTATTGGGGAGCCAATTCCATGCATCCTGGGGGCTTCACTATGGACCCCAGTACTGCCAAACCAGCTCTCTGAACTTCACACAACACAATGTGACTGAACTTAACATTTGATACTGCCCCCCAATACCTGCACATTCTACATCCTATTGATGCCACACAGACTGCAGCAACAGGCACACAAAAAACCTAATTGGCATATATGAGCACATTTTAGCCTGTGAGGAGGGAAAGGATGATGAAGTACAGAGAAAATTGTGTACCTGAGTGACTTGCCTGCTCCTCTGGTGAGCCATAGAGCTGTTCATACAGGGGTAGGACCTTAGGCACCAGCCTCTCTAGCTCCTCTGGTGAGGCCCTATCACCTGCAGGGTGTGGAATGACTGCTCCGAGAGTTGGCATACAGCAGTTTAGGTCTTGGAAGTGTTACTCCAAGCAGTGTCAGAAGTCAAGTAAGTGAATCTGCAGAAAATGGCAGTCCCGTCCACCATGTATGCGTTCGTCACCGCTGGCGGATAGTCATTGGCCCATGACCGCCAATGGCAATAACGTATCTGCCACAGTTGCAACCACCTAATGCCATGATAACTTCTGCCGGTGGACGCCGGCGGTTCCTAATGTCCAGTGGATTAGGTCAGGCATCCGCCATTTCGGTTTCCTTTAATGCTTTTTTGGGCTTTTTTACCTGCGTCACACCTGCAAAAAAGGATTTTTGATCTCACAAACATCCTCACTCTGTTCGTCATGTAGTTACTAGTGCTTAAAAGCCACTGTCATATGTTGCAGGGCACAGACGGCATTTAACAGCGGGGCACAGTCCACCACCACTGACGGTCATTTTGGCGGTCGGGATTAACAGTCACATTTTGAGGGGACAATGTGTTACACAGTTTTGAGTTTGGTCCACATCCATGTTGCGGACACATGTTTGGTAAACCATGGGGGCACATGTGACCCTTTTGTTACTTGCAGCTGTGATGTGTACTGGGTGCCGTGTCTATCCAAATAGAAATGTATTATCACATTATATCATTGACATGCATCATCTATGTTCCTGTGAAAACACTGACTAATGTTACAAATCATGTCTTGTCATACATAGGTACCCACGGAGAGGGAGGATGCAACAAAATCATGCCTACCATCCACTGCCAGACCTTCAGACCTTGGAAAATGACACATCATACTGCTCT
This sequence comes from Pleurodeles waltl, assembly GCF_031143425.1. Lineage (NCBI taxonomy): Eukaryota > Metazoa > Chordata > Amphibia > Caudata > Salamandridae > Pleurodeles > Pleurodeles waltl. The sequence continues at coordinate 359,778,380 of NC_090438.1, forward strand.
ACCTTCTGAATAGGCAAACAATAGTGGATGTATGTCGTCAGTTGGAGCCAGATCTGATGCCAACTGTTAGTTATCCAACCAGCATATCACCCATTGTACAAGTAAAGTCACTATTGCACTCCCTAGACACAGGGTCCTTCTAAGATACAGTGTCCTGTCTGCTGGTATGTCCCAGCCTATGTTCAGTCTGCTGTTGAAGGATGTCATCTCAGCAATGTTGCAAAACCTGGACAGCTGTACACGGTTTCCCTGACGTCAAGATTTCGCCCTTATGAAGACTGATTTGTATGGATTTGCATGCACCCCACATGTGGTGGGGGCTTTCATGGCACGCATGTTGGCTTGGTCCACTGCAGGCCAATGAACAAGTGTATCACAACTGAAAGAACTTCCATTCCATCAACACGCAAGTTGCCCGTTAGGCAGATCTATATATTTCACATGCCTGTGCCCGTTAACCCGGGTTCAGACCATGATTACTTCATAATGCAGAACAGCACCATTCCCCAAGATAATGTCACAACTATATCCAGAGAGGGCCTGGCTTGTTGGTAAGCCACATCTGTCATATTTGTGTGTGTACAATGTCTGGTGCTATAATCATGAATTGAGTGACTCGTTGCTCGTGTCCCTTTCCTTAACAGAAGACTCTGCATATCTGAACTATCCTTGTTTGTTGACACCAATGAGGAATCCTACTATGCCAGGGGAAGTCTGCTTCAATGAGACCCCTGGAAGAACAAGGTGGGTAGTGGAGTGGGCTTTTAAGCTCCTGAAGGCCAGATTTCAGTATCCTGATTGGACTGGTGAAGCCTTCCTTCACTCACCTGGGAAAGTGTGTCAGATCACATTGGAATGCTGCATGCTCTACAACATCACCCTGAGGAGGAACATCCCATACATTTAAGAAGAATGGGAGCCTTCAGTGCCACCAGGTGAGAATCCTGAAATGCCAAGTGAGGAAGACAGTAGTGAAGAGGAAGGTGCTGACTTGTAGGAAGATCTCATCAACAGTTACTTCTCATGAGTGAATGTCATGAGATGTAATGACTGTGACTGTACAATGAACTGCAGTTGTGAGAATGCATAGAGCTGAGCGTTTTAGCAACAACTGGGGAGCTGTTACTCTGCAATATTCAGCCACAAATTGCCTGGAGAAATAGCCTTTGACATATCCCCACCTTGATGATGTTGCTTTGTTTGTGTCAGTTTAATTGCAATGCAATTACATTTCCAGTAACATGCATTGTGATTTGTGTAATAGGTATCCTCACAATCCTATACTCCTTGTTTTGTCTTTATACAGGTACCTTCACTGTGACATCCTCATGTGGGCATTTCAGAGTGGTGACATTGGCAGGTATCTGATGCTGTTCTGACATGCAAATGTGGACATGGATTGTTCTAGGTAATGTAGATCAATATTTGGGGTTTATGAGACCGGTGCCAAGGCAGCTTGGACAGTGTTTGGGTGGAAGGTCTAAAGTGCAGATTGGACTTGTTTTGTGTGCTGTGTTGGGCCAATTGCATCGTGTGTGTCATCATGTGGGCATGAAATATGAAGTCATAGATTGCAACTCTTCTATTATGACCTCTATGTAGCTGTAGATATGTTTCATCATTGCAGGCCACAGTGCCTGTACCACAACACCAACATATCTTTGTGTCATACCACCATATGCATGATCATTGGATTATGTTGGGCCTGTGATCAGGGACTGTTTACCTGCCATCTGTTTGTATCTTTGACTGTGTGAGCTTGGATTACTTTGTTGTGGTATGTGATAAAGCTCAAGCTATTCTATTGGACAAAGTCTGACAAATCCCTCCCTTCTGTGGTCTAGGGGGCTATACCCTGGAATATGCACTTTGACTCAGTATGAGTCACATAATCTTATGTCACAAAGGTCCAGACATATAGACAACCTATTTGCTGTAAACTTAAATAAAATGCTTGATGTAACCAGAAACTTGTACACAAATGAGTTCCTTTAGGAAGAAGTCACTTGTTGGCAATGGTGGGTATATTGCCATCTGCACCACCTGGATTCTTCACCGGACGTCCCTGCTTGCATGGTGAGGGGGGTCTGCTGCCACAGAGGCAGGTGTGTCTCCGGCTTGTACCTCTGGCAGGGCCTCCCTTCCAGTGGCTAGCACTGATGAAGAAGGGCCTAGTGTTGATACACCAAAGAAAGGGGTAGAGTGATTTTGTAAAGCCCTGCTCATGGTGGTGCTTATGTCCCTCATCACCCCTGTTAGGGAGGCCATGTTGGTATTGTGAGCCTCTCACTGTTCATGCATATCCATATGGATGTCCCCCTGTAGCTGCTTGATTTCCTGGAGTTCGGACAACACCTGGCCATCGCACCTTGGGAGTCCTGATAGATCCCCAAAACTTGTCTGATGGTGTCCTGGCCAGGAGCAACCTCAGTGGCTTGACCCCTTTTGCCCACAGCATACCTTCCACACACCCTACCCCCACAGACCTGTGCCCTTGCAACAGGGTACTCTCTCCCACTTGTTCATGGACCTTCACTGTTGGAAGTGTTGGAAGGCAACTCATATCCAGGACTGGGGACACGAGATGGTGGACACTGTGCTTAGAACACAGGTTGGGGTCGAATGGTTGCCTGTGATATAGAGGTAACCAGGCTGGGAGGTGTTGATGTGGCCACAGTGAGACTCACTGATATCTAACCATATTGCCCAGAGCCAGAACTGCCCTCTACATCCAGACATCCAGGAGTGTCTACTTCACTGAGGGCTTCAACCAGGGGGTAGTGTCAGTCTCTTCTGTGGCCTCAGAGTGCCTTGTACCAGTTCGACCTGTTGATGTGAACGATACAATGTTACTGCTTGCATTATGACATCAACGTCCAACAATTTAGTATAACATAAAGCATTGACCTTTTATAAAGCTATTTTGTAGTTATTGTGGAAAGTACACATGGTATTGGTTGCATTGATCTGAATTTGTGAAGCATGCAAATTCCATTTGAGTCAAGTAGCTTCTAAGATGTGCCGAACATTAGCCTTTGGGAGGATGGCCTGAGAATGGCATCTTACCACAAGTGCAGGTAAAACAGTATCTAGGCAAGATAAGGGTTTGGCCATTTTGAGGCCTACTTGATTGTGATTTGGGCAGACCAAGGAGTTTGTTGTATATGTGCCTGGAATCATCATGCGGTCAGTGCAGTGTAAATGTGTCTGGTACCAATACCATTCTGGTTATGCATCTTGAGGCCTTTGGAATCATTGTTTTACACATTGGGTAAGCTGTCCTCCCATCCTAATGTGTTTCATCTTAGGTTTGCAGGTCAAGAGGGAGCAAGGTGGCCAGGCACATCTCTGAGTTGAGCAGGATCTGTGTCTTGGTCCCTGCCAGGGGTCTAAAATTCAATAGAGAGTTAGCAGGCAAAGTTATTTGGAGGAGTGAACACAGTTCTGGTGTTTGGAGTTAGAGAACAGATAGGAAAAAAGTCACAGGAAGAAAGGAACAGATGCATGCAGGGAACCAGAGGAGAGAAAAGTACGATGGGATAGCCAAAGATGGCTTCCCCCAGGAAGAGAAAGAAGAAAGAAGAAAGAAAAAAAGAACCAAGAAGACGCCAGGTAAGAAAGAGGGTGGGAGGGGGGGTGCCCAAGGACCTAACTAAAGTTTGTACGCCAGGCAAAATGCATGGTGAGAACTGAAGCCCAATTTTGGGCTCCCGTCCTTGCCACAGAGGCAAGGACCATCTGTGGCCGGAAAAAGGGGGCACGGCGGGTCCTGCGGCATGGAAATCGGACTGCGGCACCTGCAACACCCCGATCGGACCATGCCGCTAGGAGGCGTGGTGTCACAAGAAGATGAGTCAGAAAAAGAAGATACTGCTAAGGGTGATGAGCATACAGGGACAAGGAAAAAGAAAATCCCTATGTAGAAGATGAAGATTCAGATGTTGAGGATCTTATTACACAGTTGTTGAGGGATCAACCTCCGACATATGTGACACATGCAGGGGGTCCAAGTACTAGTTCTGCTCCAACTGCTCCAGCACAAGCATCGGGGATAGTAGGACCAGTGCAGACAGATAATGGACAGGTACAAGGGCTAGTACAGAGTACTCCTACTGCAGGGACTACTTCTGTGGTCCAAGCATAGATGCATCCACCATCGATACAGAGAATTTATCCAGATGTACCAGTTCTTGAAACAATTTAGAACTTAGTGGTGCCATCGGAGCAAGTGCTCCCAAGGCCAATGCTAGTTCAGACTGAGCCGACTACAATGTTATTGCCTCCGGCACAGCCACAGGGTTTGCCGAAGTTTACACTGATAACAGGAACACAGCCAGATGTTACACCAGTGATGAATCAGGCTATGGGGTAACATTTCCACAAGGTGCGAGTGTCAGGGCAGCCCCAGAGGCAATATTGCTACCGATTACTGTTGGTCCAGCTGTACCTCTATTTGCACAAAAGAAAGCGAGTGCAGGTGATCAGAGTGAAATGTTACAGAGCCTCGTGAGGAGGGGAGTGAGTGATCATGTGCAGATGGTGTCATCTATGGGTCAGACCTTTAATGGATCTAGACCATTAATGGATCTTAGTCCACTTGTAGCGCTTCCAGATGCAGTAAATGGCCCGAGTACAAGTCAAAGTTTAAATCTTTTGACACCGCAAACTCCAGGCGCAGTGATGCAACAGGTACCAGTGCCAAATGCAAGTAACATCTTGTTACAGGGATTGACAGCTCAGCAATTAATTTAATGGTTGGACAGTTTAGTTTAAAGACACCTACAAATACATCCAAAGGTGAAGAGCAGATAAATCGTGTAAGGTTAGCTACAGAAGTAACAGAGCTAGTTGAAGGAACGATGGGAGTGAAGAGGTTAGAATCCTACACACAAGAAGAGCTGAGGTACTTGTGTCCAAAGATTACAAGGAAAGTGAGTAAGATACATCAGAAATTGGCAGAGCTGGCAGAAAAACATGACATTGAGATTGAGAAAACAAAACATTTAAAACAAAGTTAAAGGTTAGATTTTGAAGCGAAGGATTTTGAGCACATGAGGTCGGCAGGAATGAAGGCTCACTTAAAGGAATTGTTGCAGAGTGCACAGATCTGGGGAGCATTGAAGAAGTGGGAAGGTAGATGGGCAAAGAAGTAGGGTAAGCAGAAACGAGATTCACAAGAAGGGTCTGAAGGTGATCAGAAAGAAAAGCATTCAGTAAAAATGCTTCCAATGAGAGAAATTTCAGAAGGGCAGTTTATTTATGCCCCATGGCACAGAAGTGATATATTGTCATTCCAAATGATTACCCGAAACTGAGAGAGAAACCGGTTGAGTGGTATCAGCAGACAGACAGGTTTGTACAACTCTCTAAATGTCATGACATGCTGCATTTTGTGTTCAGATTCGTCAAAGGGTTGAGACCAGAGGTAGGACAGATGATTAAAAGTCATTTGATTTGTTGTCAAGCGAAGCCAATTGATGAGGTGTTGCAGTATGCAAAATACTGTAGTGATGAGATTGAATTGAAGCAGAAAAAAGCTGAAGGAAAAAGCAATGGTGATACAAATAAAGGCAGCTCAGATGGGAGTGCAAGGAGCTATAGTACAACCAATGTCGCAGAAGTAGAGAACTTTTATCTTCCAGCCTCAGATGAGAGGTAGAGGTCATGAAATTGACATGACACGTGGTCCGGATTTGGGTACTGTGGTAGTTCAGAATGACATCCAGTGAATGAAAAAGATGTTACCATGTCATTTGTGCGGAAACGTGGGACACTGGAAGCGGGAGTGTCCGTTGATGGCACAGGATGGTGTTGTTCAGCAAGGTGGTGACGTCAGTACATTTCAAACTGTGAAAGTCCCAAAAATGAGAGGATTTATTCCTAATGTTCAGAATCGAGTACAGAGTTTCCAGCCCATGCAGCAGGTGCAAGTGCAGTGTGCACAACTGACACAATTATCACCAATACAGCAGCAGGTTCCCATGGTATCTAGACAGCAAATGCCCTGAAGCCCCGATGGAATAACAACAGATGATGCTTACTCAGCAGGTCACAGGTCAGACACAAGACAGAAGTAATGACACAGTACACCAATTCCCATTTCATAGTGAGGATGAAATAAACGAAGAATGGATGAGTGACAGTTCGGATAAATGACTGTGTATGCTTGCAGCATCCCTAGAAGTAGATCAGAGAGGACCTTTTGTGAAAGGAAAGGTGATGGATTACTAGGTTTCATTTTTATTGGACACGGGAGCCACACGCTCTATAGTGAGAAGTACAGAAGTTCAAAATGTACCTCTTTCAGGCAGAACAGTTCAGGTTGTGGGAGTGGAGAACAGACAGTTGTCAAATCCAATTATAGATCCAGTGCAGGTGGTTATTGGTAACTTCCAGGGACTGCACAGGTTTGTCGTCTGTGACTCAGTCAAGTATCCTTACTGGGAAGGGACTTACTGTGCAAGACAAAATGCTTCATTAGTTGTTCGAACACTGGGATAGAGGTACAAACTAATAGTGATGACGAAGAAGAACAAGTGTCTGAGACGATGGTCAACAATGTTAATGAGGAATACCCATTGATTGAGTTTTTCCCAATGTTTACTGTGAAAGAATTGCATGCGGATTTACAGGGCACAGTACTAGAAAATGTGTGGGACCTGACAGGTAAAGAAGTGGGTTTGATTAAGGCAGTAGAACCGATTAAGATCACTTTGAAGCCAAATGTAGCAATCCCGCAACTTCCACAGTGTAACATGACACAGGATGTCCTAATGAAAGTGGAGCAAATAATTGGAGATTTTCTGAAACAAGGGGTTTTGAAAGAAGTGTTGAGCAGTCCATGTAATTCACTGATAATGGGCTTTAAGAAGCCGTGTGGAAAAGTGCTTCATTGTGCAGGACTTGCGAAAAGTGAACATTATGGTGGTCAAGTGTTGTCCAGTGGTGCCAAATACAGCAGTGATACTGTTTCTGATTCCTTGCGACGCAGAGTGGTTCACAGTGGTTGACTTGTCACAAGCTTTCTTTTCTTTGCCTCTTCATGAGGATAGTCAGTTTCTTTTTAGTTTCAAATTCCTAGACAGAGTCTACAGCTGGTGCAGACTTTCACAAGTGTATACGGAGTCACCGTCACTGTTTAATCAGATCCTGAAAAAGAATCTGGAGTCGTTGGAGTTACCATACCAATCGACTCTAGTGCAATACATTTATGATTTGCTGATTCCATCCAGGACAAGGGACGAGTGTAAGTACGACTCGATTGCCCTGTTGAATCATTTGGGAAAATTTGGACATAAGGTGTCACCTTTAAAACTGCAGTATTGTCAGAAATCCGTGAAATACTTGGGACACCAAATTGAGAAGGGGTCAAGGAGAATCTCCAGGGAGAGAATTACCATGATTTTGCTGAGAAATCCCCCAACTTCACAGAGAGATGTCAGAATGTTTCTGGGGATGGTAGAGTATTGTCGACAGTGGATTCCAAATTTTGCTGAGATTGCCAAACCATTACAGCAGTTGACTCATAAGGAAGTTACGGATCCCATTACCCTAGATGAGACTCAGATGAAAGCGTTCACTGAACTGAGAGAGTTTTTGCAGAGCTCCAGCATTGGGAATGCCTGATTACACAAAGCCATTCACATTGTTTTGTCATGAACATGATGCTTATTCATTATCTGCGAGACTAAGAGTCACAATCTATACAGACAGCCAATATGGATTTGGAATTGTTCATGATTTTGGTCAATTGTGGTCGCAAAGAGGTTTCTTAACCTTTACTGGTACACCAGCGAGAAATGGCGACAAGATAAAAGAATTGTTCTATGCAATACAGTTACCTGCAGAGATTGCAGTGGTAAAATGCAGTGCACATCAAAAGGCACAGGATTACATTTCATTGGGAAATGGATATGCGGATCAAGTCGCAAGGTTTTGTGGATTGAACAGTATATAGTTTAAAAACAAGTGGGAATTGATGACTGAAGAAGATAGTACCTGCACAAGTTTTGCATTAAAGGTAATTGATACCTTGGAAGAATTGAAAACATTGCAGGATAATGCAGACAAAGAAGAAAAATTACTTTGGGTTAAATTAAAATGTGTCCAAAGACCTGATGAAATTTGGATTTCTGAGGAGGGTCAGATGGTCTTGCCCAATAGTTTATTGTCTCAGATGGCCCGTTACTACCATGGGCAGGCACATATTGGAAGGGATGCCATGGTTAGATTGTTCAAGATTGATTGGTTCAATCCTATATTCAGGCAGGCAGCAGAGGCAGTATGTCATCGATGCATAGTTTGTCAGCAACTGAACTTGGGAAAAGGGACAGTGGTGAATTTGAGCCACATTGGAAGAGCAGGAGGACATTCAGCAGAATGCAACTGAATTTAATTGAGATGCCTGTGTGTGGAGGTTTGAAGTACGTGTTGGTGACTGTGTGTGTTTTTAGTAACTGGATTGAAGCATACCCCACAAGAAGAAATGACAGTCTCACAGTAGCAAAGCTGTTACTTAGGGAGTTAATACCACGTTTTGGATTTCCGATCTCTTTAGAATTATATAGGGGAACTCACTTAAATAACGAAGTGATTAAACTCTTATGTGCAGCACTAAACATTGAGCAGAAGTTGTATTGTAGCTATCGCCCTGAAGCATCAGGACTAGTGGAACAGATGAATGGTACCTTGAAATCAAGAATTACCAAGATGTGTGCCGCTACAAATTTGAAATGGCCAGACGCATTACCTTTTGTGTTGATGTTAATGAGAAACACACCTGACAGGAAGACAGGGCTGTCGCCCCTTGAACTTCTCATGGGTAGAGCAATGAGATTGCCAGCAGTCCCAGCCAATGCACTTGTCAATATTACATACGATATGGTGTTGGGCTACTGCAAGAGTCTGGCTGATGTGGTTCAGTCTTTCTCTCAGAAGGTGCAGGCCACCACCCTGCCAACCATCCATGACCCAGGTCACAATCTGAGAGCTGGAGACTGGGTCGTCATCAAAACGCACGTCCTCAAGACCTGTTTGGAACCGCGTTGGAAGGGTCCCTACCAGGTGGTGCTAACAACTACGACAGCTGTGAAGTGTGCAGGACTCCCAAACTGGATACACGCAAGTCATACAAAGAGAGGGGTGTGTCCACAAGAGCATGAAGACGTATTGTTGAAAGCACCAACAACAGCGAAACAGGTAGCTACACTTGAACCCGAACAAGAGCCACTTGAACCTGAAGTTGAACCTGAGCTTGTGGAAGAAGGGTCTATCACCCCTGTAAGAGACGAAAATCAAGAATTGTAGGAGAGTGTGCAAGAACCTATCTCAAAGGACATAGCAGGAGAGGCTAGCGCAGCAGAGGTTCTCCCAGAAGCAGACGGTGCTGAAAAGCAGACAGAGTAAGTGCCAGATCAAGAGGGTGAAAGAGTTGAGACGGATCAAAGTCAAGGTGATTTGACTCCTCCTGAGCACGTTGCAGGTCCATCAAGAGAAAACATCATAGAGAAAGAAAAGGAAAATAGTCCAATCTTGAGAAGAATATTGAAAGAAGGAATGAGAAAAGGAGATAATTGGCCTGAATCACAGATTGGGAAGAAGAAGGAATTGGTCACAAATGAAACAATAAAAGAAGTGGATACTACGAGAAAGGAAGAACTGAGTGAAGGAGAATTAGGTGGTGAACGAAGGTTGAAAAGAAAGAGAATAGCAAGTCAAAGATACGCAGGTCCTGAGTGGGCATATACAGCTACCAATGAATGGCAACACAAGTTTATGTCCTTTTGTTTTGATAGAGAAGTTCCGAGTCAGCACTTTGATATAACTTGAAGGTGATCGAAGATCTGAATTGCTGAGCTGATCTAAGAAACTTAAGGAAGAGACTGTTGAAAATAGAACCAAAAGAGACATTGATAACCTGATTTGATAAAACGGAAACCGGATGTGACAAGCTGCTATTCGATTTTGACAAAAGGAAAAGGGTTTCTGATGTGAAACTGAACTGTGAGAAAGTATTTTTCCTTCATTTCTGATTTTGTGCTGTATTTATCTAAGAAGTTACTTCTGCTTTATGATTCTTTACAGATCATGGCTTAGCTAAATAACCAAGTTAGAAATGTTAGGTATTGTAGATTTTTGAGTGTCGGAGTGGCAGTTATGTGTGCAATAATGTTTATAATAATGATTGAGGGAATTTCTATTCATGATATGAAACAGGCTACTATTGTTTCTGTTCCTCAATCAATCAATCAATCAATCAAACAATTTATAAAGCACGCTACTCACCCGTTAGGCTCTCAAGGCTCTGGGGGGGGAGCTAATAGTCGAAAAGCCATGTCTTGAGGTGTTTTCTGAAGGCCAGGAGGTCTTGGGTCTGGCGTAGTTGGAGCAGTAGGGAGTTCCAGGTCTTTGCGGCGAAGTAGGAGAAGGATCTTCCTCCAGTGGTGGAGCAGTGAATGCGGGGGACGGAGGTGAGGGCGAGGCTGGCGGAGCGGAGCTGGCGGGCGGGGTTGTGGAAGGTGAGTCTGTCGTTGAGATAGGCCGGGCCTGGGTTGTGGAGGGCTTTGTGTGCATGGGTGAGTAGTTTGAAGGTGATCCTCTTCGATATGGGTAGCCAGTGTAGTTCTCTGAGATGGGCTGAGATGTGGTTGCAGCGTGGGACGTCAAGGATGAGTCGGGCGGAGGCGTTTTGGATGCGTTGCAATTTCTTTTGTAGTTTGGCTGTGGTTCCTGCATAGAGCGTGTTTCTGAAGTCCAGTCTGCTGCTGACTACGGCGTGGGTGACTGTTTTTCTGGTTTCGACAGGAATCCACTTGAAAATCTAGTGGAGCATGTAGAGGGTGTTGTAGCAGGAAGAGGAGACTGCATTGACCTGTTGAGTCATGCTGAGTGTTGAGTCAAGGATGATGCCCAGGTTCCGTACATGGGTGGTGGGGGTGGGGCCTGCTCCGAGGGATGTAGGCTACCAGGAGTCGTTCTAGGCGGAGAGGTTACTGCAGAGGATGAGAACCTCTATTTTGTCTGTGTTTAGCTTGAGGCGGCTTGAAGCCATCCAGCCGGCGATAGCGTGAAGTCCCTTGTGTAGGTTGTTTCTTGCTGTTGTGGTGTTGTTCGTGAGGGAGATGATCAGCTGGGTGTCGTCTGCGTAGGATACTATGTTGATGTTGTGCGATCGTGCGATGTTGGCGAGGGGAGCCATGTAAACGTTGAAAAGAGTTGGGCTGAGGGAGAATCCTTGCGGGACGCCACAGACGATTTCGGAGTATTCGGATAGGTAGGGCGGAAGGCAGACTCTCTGGGTTCTGCCGGAGAGGAAAGAGGAGATCTAGTCGAGGGCCTTGCCATGGATCCCAGTGTTGTGGAAGCGTGTTCAAAGGGTGTGGTGACAGACGGTGTCGAAAGCTGCAGAAAGGTCCAAGAGGATGAGAGCTGCAGTTTCGCCTTTGTCAAGCATGGTCCTGATGTCATCTGTGGCAGCAATGTGTGCGGTCTCCGTGCTGTGGTTTTTGCGAAATCCGGATTGGGAGGCATCTAGCGCTTTGCTGTCTTCCAGGTAGCGGGAAAGTTGGCTGTTCACAATTTTTTCGATTACCTTCGCTGGGAAGGGGAGGAGGGAGATAGGTCAGTAGTTAATGGGGTTATCTGCTTTGGGTTTCTTCAACAGGGCATTGACGTTGGTGTGTTTCCATTTCTCCAGGAAGGTGGCTGTCTCGAAGGAGCTGTTGATGATTGCGCAGAGGTGGGGTGCGATGATGTTGCAGGCTTTGTTGAAGATCTGGTGGTTGCAGGGGATCGCGGGGGAGTCGGAGTGGATGGAGGCCATGGTGTTGATGGTGTCTTCATTGTTGATGTGGGTCCAGGAGCATAGCGGGTTGGTGTTGATTGATGCGTCGGGTTCTTGGTTGTCTGTGGTTGGCTGATGGGTCTGGGGTTCGAAGCTGTTGTGGATGTCTTCGATCTTTCGACGGAAGTGAGTGGCGAGGGAGTTGCAGAGTTCCTGTGATGGCGAGGGTTCGTGGGCGCAGGTCCTGGGGTTGGAGAGTTCTTTGATGATGCCGAAGAGCTCTTTGTTGTTGTGGGTGTTGGTGTCTATTCGGTTTCTGTAGTTGGTTCTTTTGGTCGTGCGGACCAGCTGGTGATGTTTGCGGATGGCAGTTTTGAAGGCGGTGTGGTTGGGTTCGGTGGGTGCAAGGCGCCAGGTCTTCTCCATACTTCGACATTCCCGTTTGGAGGCCTGCATGTCGGGGGTGAACCAGCTTGCCTTGGGTCTGTGGTGGGAGTCTGAGGGTTGTCTGAGTGGAGCGAGGGTGTTGGTGCAGTCTTCTAGCCATTTGTGCAGGTAGATGGCGGCTGTGCTGGGGTCCTGGGTCCTTGGGGGAGGTGCCTGGGTGAGGGTGGAGATCAGCTGTTCTGTAGAGATTCTGTTCCAGTAGCGGCGGGGGGTTTGGTGATGAGGTGGTGAGTGACCAGCTTCTGAAAGGAGAAATGGATGCAGCGATGGTCAGTCCATAGGAGTTCGGTGGTGTGGCTGAAGGAGTCGTGGTTGCTGGCTGAGAAGATGGGGTCGAGTATGTGTCCTGCGGTGTGGGTGGGTGGCATGACGAGTTGTTTGAGGCCGAGGTTGGCAAGGTTTTTGATTAGGTTGGTGGTGTTGATGTTGTGTTGTTTTCTAGGTGGAAGTTAAGGTCGCCAAGGAGGATGCAGTCCGTTGAGGCGAGGGCTTGGAGGCTGATGGTGTCGGCGATGTCGTCACAGAACTGCGGTCTTGGGCCTGGGGGTCTATAGACCAGAGTTCCTCTGAGGGTGGTTTTGGCGTTGATGTGGATTTTGAAATGGAGGTGCTCGGCGGATTTGATGGTGTTGTGGGAGCTGGTGGAGACTCTTATGGTGTTTTTGTGGACTATGGCGATTCCTCCTCCTAGTTTGTTGCTGCGGTCTCTTCAGGTGATCTTGTAGTTTTCTGGTATGGCTATGGCTATGTCTGGTTCCGAGGCCGAATTCATCCTGGTTTCGGTGAGGAATGCGACGTCAGGCGAGGATGTGGTCAACAGGTCCCAGAATTCGATTGAATGCTTGTGGACGGAGCGAGTGTTGAGTAGGATGCATCTTAGGCGGCAGTCTGAGGCCTTTATTTGGAGCTTGGAGGCTAGGTTGCAGGTGAATTTGCAGGCTTTGCAGATGAAGGGTCCTTTGATGCGCGTCAGAGTGGACAGAAAGCAGGTGGAGGAGCGTCCTGGATGAAGGCCGTGGAGGTTGTAGACAGTGTAGTGGTGATTGGTGGTACGGAGGTGTGTTGGCCAGGGGGTCTGGCACTGGGCACGGTCTTGGCGTGGATGGGCGCAGACAGGCTTGCCTTTGGCGTGCCAGCGGCACGTCCGCGCTTGCGTCCGGCATAAGGGGGGAGGTGGGAGGGTGTGGCAGCTGGGAGGAGGGGGGGTTAGACCAATGGGAGAGCGGGGGCGGGGGAGCAGGGCTTAGAGGCGAGAAAAAAGGAAGAGACGGGCCTGAGAATCAAGGTGGAGTGAGCGGGGCGGGGCCGCAGGGACACAGCGGCGAGGGAGAGCCGGGGAAAGTTTAAAATGAAATCCCTAAATACCAGCTCAAATGGATGGCAAATCGAATTAGCGGCGGCGAGGAGGGAAGCGACCTGCCTGCAGGAGCAGGGTCAAAGGACGCTACCTTCTTGCGCTGCAGCCGGCATAAGAGGGGAGGAGGGAGGGTGTGGCAGCTGGGAGGAGGTGGGGGTTAGACCAATGGGAGATCAGGGGGGGCGGGGGAGCGGGGCCTAGAGGCGGGAAAAAAGGAAGAGACGGGCCAGAGAATCAAGGTGGAGGGAGGGGGGCTGGGCCGCAGGGAGGCAGCGGCGAGGGAGAGCCAGGGAAAGTTTAAAGTGAAATCCCTAAATACCAGCTCAAAAGGATGGCAAATCGAATTAGCGGCGATGAGGAGGGAAGCGACCTGCCTGCAGGGGCAGGGTCAAAGGTCGCTACCTTCTCGCGCTGCGGCCGCCATAAGAGGGGAGGAGGGAGGGTGTGGCAGTTGGGAGGAGGGAGGGTTAGACCAATGGGAGAGCAGGGGGTGCGGGGAGCGGGGCTTAGAGGCGGGAAAAAAGGAAGAGACAGGCCGGAGAATCAAAGGTTGAGGGAGGGGGGCGGGCCGCTGGGACGCAGCGTCGAGGGAGAGCCGGGGAAAGTTTAAATTGAAATCCCTAAATACCAGCTCAAAAGGATGGCAAATCGAATTAGCGGTGGTGAGGAGGGAAGTGACCTGCCTGCAGGAGCAGGGTCAAAGGTAGCTACCTTCTCGTGCTGCGGCCGGCATAAGAGGGGAGGAAGGAGGGTGTGGCAGCTGGGAGGAGGGGAGGTTAGACCAATGGGAGAGCAGGGGGGGGAGCGGGACTTAGAGGCGGGAAAAAAGGAAGAGACGGGCCGGAGAATCAAGGTGGAGGGAGGGGGCGGGGCCACAGGGACGCAGCTGCGGGGGAAAGCCGGGGAAAGTTTAAAGTTAAATTCCTAAATACCAGCTCAAAAGGATGGCAAATCGAATTAGCGGCGGTGAGGAGGGAAGCGACCTGCCTGTAGGAGCAGGGTCAAAGGTCGTTACCTTCTCGCGCTGCGGCTGGCATAAGAGGGAGGAGGGAGGGTGTGGCAGCTGGGAGGAGGGAGGGTTAGACCAATGGAAGAGCAGGGGGGGCGGGGTAGTGGGGCTTAGAGGTGGGAAAAAAGGAAGGGAAGGGCCGAAGAATCAAGGTGGAGGGAGGGGGGCGGTCCGCAGGGACGCAGTGGCGAGGGAGAGCCGGGGAAAATTTAAAGTGAAGTCCCTAAATACCAGCTCAAAAGGATGGCAAATCGAATTAGCGGCGGTGAGGAGTGAAGCGACTTGCCTGCAGGAGCATGGTCAAAGGTCGCTGTTCCTGAAACTACTACTCCAACAGCTTTAGAAAGGTTTAAGTTAGATGAGAAATACTTACATGATTATACTAATGCTCAAGGAAAGCTTTCTTCCAATGTTTTCTATCGCTTGTTGAGTGAGTATGTTGAGACGATGGATGAAAGGAAATGTCTTGTGTGTACGCACATTCTTTCATTAGTAGAGGAAGGAGTTACGTACCATAGTCTGCCCTTAAGATATGGCATAAGCTGTAGTTTGCTACTAACAAGATTCTATAAACAAAAGTCGATACAATACTTTTATTCTAACTATGACTTAGGCCCTCATTACAACCCTGGCGGTAAATCCCGCTTTCCGCTGTGCGGAAGACCGCCAACATACCGTTTTGGCGGCGGAATTCCGCTACAGGTATTACGACTCACAGCTCGGAATCCGCCACAATACAGACACCCACACAAGTCCGCCACACTAAAGGTCAGTGATAAACTGGCGATACCAAAACCTACACCGCCATGCCAACAAGAATACGCCCACACTATCACGACCCACGAATCAACACGGCGGTCATTCAACCGCGGTAATCCATTGGCGGTACACACCGCCGCGCTCAAAATACACATACATTTACAAAACTGAACCACATTGGACAATTCGAAATACACACACCTGACACACATACACACACCATACCCACACACACAATTCAATATAAAGCACACACCCACATCACCCACAAACCCTTATAACCAAATTTTGAAAGAAGGCCAACGAGAGAGATTAGCTAACACAACACCAGCATCCACAGACGCACAACACTATCACTTACACAACATCCACGCACCTCAAACAACACACACCAACACATCACCTCACACATCACAACAGACAGCACCTCCCACATCACCCACACCACATCATGGCACCTCAAAGACACCCCCGGTTTTCAGAGGAGGAGCTCAGGGTCATGGTGAAGGAAATCATCCCGGTAGAGCCACAGGTATTCGGATCACAGGAGCAGCAGACATCCATTGCTAGGAAGATGGAGCTATGGCGGAGAATCGTCGATAGGGTCAACGCAGTGGGACAGCATCCAAGAACACGGGATGACATCAGAAAGAGGTGGAATGACCTACGGGGGAAGGTACGTTCCGTGGTGTCCAGACACCAGATTGTTGTACAGAGGACTGGCGGTGGACCCCCACCTCCTCCCCCACAACTAATAACATGGGAGGAGCAAGTCTTGGCAATACTGCATCCTGAGGGCCTCGCAGGAGTAGCAAGAGGACTGGACTCTGGTAAGGCAAATCTTTACTACTATATCACCCACCCTGCCTGCATACATCACATACTCCCACCCTCACCCTCACACCCATCACCCCAACACCCCACAGAAACCCCACTACCACAACCCACACATCCCAAAACCAAGCCCTGCATGTAACACCAATGCATGGACACCCATCACCAAAGCATGTCCAGTAGAGAGACTCACTCATGCCCTAAAATCATCAATCACACAAGGGCCACGGCAATAATGCAAGCACAGGAGTAGAGGTCAACTCACCCATTGCACAAGATGGCACACACAGATACTAAGATTATGCATTCACACCCCAACAGGACCCATAGTCAACGTCACCGACAGGAGGTGCCAGACATATCCACTGCCCCCACAGAAGACGCCTACAGTGATGACAGCAGCTCTGCACGCCTGGATCAAGATGACCAGCCCGGCCCATCAGGGACCTCGGGACAGTTGGTTCCCCTGACGCAGTCACAAACCACCACGGAACCTCCGCCCTCAGGAAACACCGCCACAGCACCCACCCAGCGGGCCCATCCCTCTGTCCCCAGGACACGTCAATCAGCAATGTGTCCACCGCTACAGGGAGCCCAGGCAACCCCACAAACACAGGACGATCAGGGACCTGGGGTTAGTGGCAGTGGGCACACGGTTCAGGGGACAGAGGCCCAGGAACACAGGGGAACTGGGAGGGCTGCTGTGCGACAGGGGGAGGACAGGCCCCGGGAACCCACTCTCCACGAGGCACTCTCCAACATCATGGGAGCTTACCACCATTCCCAGGAGACCATGGGCACGGTACTGGCCAAGTTTTAGGAGAACCAGCGGCTGCAGGAGGAACACTACCTGGGGATCAGGGAGGCCTTGAAGACCATAAATACCACCCTGGTCACCATTTCAGGGGTGCTGGCAGACCTTGTCAACACCAAGAGGGACACAGTGACACACCAACGGGCCCCTGACACTAGCCTGGACGATGAACAGCCCTCCACCACTGCCGGCGCTAGTGGACAGGAGGCACCGCCACAGGAACACCAGGCCACCAGCACCCCACCCCCTGCAGAAGGAGAACCAGCCCGCAAATGGTCCCTGAGATCCAGGAACAAGACAGAGAACATTGCCAAGACCACCTCCAGGAAATAAGACCCCCCTGAATGTCACCCTTCTGTCCCACTTTGACACCCTATCCAGCTTAAAATGCCATCGCTCCACTTCCTATGCCCCATTGGACAATGCATCTGTGATACAAATAGACTGGACTCTGCCATGGACATTCCTCCACCATTACCCCAGCCCATTTCACAACCCCCTCCACTTATTTGTACAGAAATAAACACAGTTGAATCACAAAGCAATCTGGAGTCAGTCTGTGCTTTAACAAATGTGTAATTGCAAAACCTCTGGAATATAGCAATGCCAATGTACTTGTTCACATATCAATGTAACACAGCTGTAGGCCAGCAGTAAACATAGCAGAGGGCACAAAGTGGGACCCAGATCTGTGAAATGGAAAGGCAAAGTAACAAGTCAGGGTCCATACACTGATTGAAAATGGCAGACTTATGCTAACTCCAGCAATAGTATGAGATGTGGGAAGCAGTTACATCTTCTTACCTGTGTCTCACTGGAAGTATTGCATGATGATGTTGTTTCGGTTGTCTAAGTCTTCTTCTTCTGCCTCCTCTTCTTCACTGTCCACAGGCTCCACAGCTGCCACAAGACCAGCATCAGGCCCATCCTCCTGCAGAAAAGGCACCTGGCGTCGCAAAGCCAGGTTGTGCAACATACAGCAGGCCACGATTATCTGGCACACCTTCGTCGGTGAGTAGTATAGGGAGCCACCTGTAAGATGGAGGCACCGGAATCTGGCCTTCATGAGGCCGAAGGTGCGTTCTATAATCCTCCTAGTTCACCCATGTGCCTCATTGTAGCGTTCCTCTGCCCTTGTCCTGGGATTTGTCACTGGGGTCAGTAGCCATGACAGGTTGGGGGTAACCAGAGTCACCTGCAAATGTCGAGGGACAACTGTTAGACAGACACTAACCCTTAGGCACAACCCCATACTCAGACACCTATGTCAACTGTGTTGGGACCTTGGGCTCACCTATTAGCCACACACAGTGCCTCTGGAGTTGCTCCATCACATAAGGGATGCTGCTATTCCTCAAAATGTAAGCGTCATGCACTGAGCCAGGACACTTGGCATTCACATGGGAGATGTACTGGTCTGCCAAACACACCATCTGCACATTCATTGGATGGTAGCTTTTCCGGTTTCTGTACACCTGTTCATTCCTGCGGGGGGGGACAAATGCCACATGTGTACCATCAATGGCACCAATGATGTTGAGGATATGTCCCAGGGCATAGAAGTCACCTTTCACTGTTGGCAAATGCTCCACTTGAGGGAGAACGATGTAGCTGCGCATGTGTTTCAGCAGGGCAGACAACACTCTGGACAACACGTTAGAGAACATTGGCTGGGACATCCCTGATGCCATGGCCCCTTTAGTTTGAAAAGACCCACTGGCCAGGAAATGGAGTACAGACAGAACCTGCACAAGCGGGGGGATTCCTGTGGGTTGGCGGATTGCTGACATCAGGTCTGGCTCCAACTGGGCACACAGTTCCAGGATTGTTGCACGATCAAGTCTGTAAGTGATAATGATGTGTCACTCTTCCATTGTCGACAGGTCCACCAGGGGTCTGTACATCAGAGTATGCTGCCATCTCATCACCTGCCCTAGCAGACGTGCCCTATGGAGGAGAACAGTGAGCAGAGGGTCATCCAACACTTAGGTATCACAATGTGTTATTTGCTAAAACGTTGGAAATTTGCAATGTGCCTTTATTTGTCCGTATTCCAGGCTTAAATAGGTGTGACACAGTTTTTTCCCTGCCATGTGGCTCCCTGAAATGGTGCCTGCCTGACCTGTAAGTTGGGACAAGGGTAAATGAGGTAACTGCGCTGGCGTAGTACACCGTCGCGGTAGGCGGTGGAAGAATGTGGCACAATACAGCATTGGTTAACATTGGGCCCTATGGGTCCCAGGAGCCAATGATGATGTACGCCGGCGGTGACGGTGCGCACCGCCGCAGACGTGGCTGCCATTTTCTAACTGTTCCCTCACTTGATACCTGACCTTCAACAGGAGAGGACCTACTCTGCAAGTTCTGCTGTGACCTGTGTCTGGAAGCGACGATGGCTACTAGTGTCTGGGGAAAGGGCCCCTGCCTTCACTTCGGAGGAGTTGGAGAAACTGGTGGATGGGGTCCTCCCCGAGTACACGCAACTGTACGGTCCTCCAGACAAACAGGTAAGTACACTGTGAGCATGGTGGATGGCACATGATTGAATGGAGTGTCGTGGATGGAAGAGGGTGGGGAGGGGTACAGGCCAGCATGTCAGGATTGTGTGTGTATGTATGTCTGGGCCAGGGTGGGAGGTGTTTGGCAATGCGTGAGATGAAATGTGCAGGATAGTAACATCCATACTAACTTCACTTTTCCTCTAGGTCAGCGCCCACCAGAAGAAGGGTATTTGGCGTGCCATCGCCAAGGACGTCCGGACCCTGGGGGTCTACCATAGACGGAGCACCCACTGCCCGAAAAGATGGGAGGACCTGTGCCGCTGGAGCAAGAAGACAGTGGAGGCCCAGCTAGGATGGCCTCCAAACGTGGAAGGGGTGCCCATTGCACCATGACCCCCTGATATACTGGATCCTGGCAGTGGCCTATCCAGAGTTGGATGGGCGCTTGAGGGCATCACAGCAGCCACAAGGGGGTGTGTACACTCTAATTCAGCTGACTGGGCGCGCTTTACGAGGTGTCTGGTTGGGGGAAGTGGGCAGTGGGTTCCCCTAGGCCAGGGCGAACTTGGTAGGCTAGGTCCCTTGTTAGGCAGGCTATGTGGCACCCCAACCCCACTACTGGTAATAGCCATCTACACCTAGTCAGACTCCTGTGGCAAGTGTGCAGCAATTGGGCTTAGGCATTGTCCCCCATGGGCATGTGAATTTCCTAAGAAGTGTTAGTGCGTGGCTTAGTGCATAGGGCTGCTCCCTGTGTGGTGTGTCCGCCAACGGTAGTGGTGCTGCATGCACTGAACATGTGTTTCTTCTGTCTTTACCCCCCCTTTTTGTTTTGTCACCCTGTGCGTGCATTAGCATCATCTGGCAGAGGAGCAGTGGCACCGGAGCAGGAGGGAGCTGCATCCCACATGGCCCTGGAGGGTGAAGCAACGGAGTCTAAAGCCACCAGTGGGACGGAGGGTAAGGGGAGCTCCACAACGGAGACAGGCGCATGCACTAGCGAGAGCTACTCCTCCTCTGATTGGAGCTCCCTTGCGGTGGCGGGCACCTCTGTGCCCACCGCATCAACAGGTACAGCCGCCACCCCCCTACCAGCACCACCCTCCCAGCAGCCCCTCAGCATGTGTCCCATGTCCACTCACCCAGGAGGGTGGGCATCTCCTTCTCCCCAGGCACCTCAGCCATTGCCCCAGTCAGCCCTGCTGCCCTCGGTGAGGAGGCTATTGACCTCCTGAGATCCCTCACTGTTGGGCAATCTACCATTTTGAATGCCATCCAGGCTGTTGAGAGGCATTTGCAACAAACAAATGCATACCTGGAGGGCATTCATTCTGGGCAGGCAGCCCAACAGAGAGAATTTCAGGCTCTAACCTCTGCACTGATGGCAGCCATTGTCCCTGTGTCCAGCCTCCCTCCTCCAACTTCTTCCACCCAGACCCAATCCCCTGTTCCTCAGCCTATCCCAACCACACCATCAGACCAGCATGCACACTCATCAACACACAAGAGTGGACATGGCAAACATAAGCACCACACATCCCACAAGCACTCACACAAGCACCATCACCATGCAGACACAGCAACATCCACTGCCTCCACTGTGTCCCCCTCCTCCACATCCTCCTCCTCCCTCCCTGTCTCATCTCCACTCACACCTGCATGCACTACATCCTCAGCCACTACCTCCATCACCAGCAGGCCCATCACCACACACCGCTCACGTGCAATCACCACCCCCACTCCCATTCACACATCTCCAGTGTCCTCTCCCAGTGTGTCAGTGAGCCCTCCTCCCAAAGTACACAAACGCAGGCACACACCCACCCAACAGCCATCCACCTCACAACAGCCTCTGGCCCATGCACCTTCACCCAAATTCAGCAAACGTACACCTCCTACAACCACTACCTCTTCCTCCACTTCCAAGCCCCCTCCATCTTCCCGTCCCAGTGTGTCTAAAAAACTTTTCCTGGCTAACATTGACCTCTTCCCTACACCTCCCCCCGTCCTTCCCCTAGGGCCAGGCTTTCCAGGTCCCAGCCCAGCACCTCAGCCACCAAATCCCCAGACACAGTGGTGCCAGCAACTGTGGTGTCATTGAGTGTGCCAATCATCAGGGCTGCCAGTGTGCCACCTAGCGAGGCCAAGGACATTCCGCCACCTGCCAAGGTGAAGAAGGTGCCCACATCCCAGAGGGAGAAGTAGCACCTACCAGCCACCAAGGGCTCCTCCAAACTAAAAGGGGACAGTGGCAAGACACCTGCGGCAACATCAAAGGTGGGGAAGGGACACAAGCCAAAGAGCAGGTCAGGACAGGGCACAGTGGCTCCGACTGAGGGACTCGAGTCACCCCTTCTGTCAACCACTACACCAACCTGTACGGTGGCGGACACCGCCACCTGCACCGTCACCTGCACCACCACCAGCACCGCCACCTGCACCACCACCAGCACCGTCACCTGC
This sequence comes from Pleurodeles waltl, assembly GCF_031143425.1. Classification (NCBI taxonomy): domain Eukaryota; kingdom Metazoa; phylum Chordata; class Amphibia; order Caudata; family Salamandridae; genus Pleurodeles; species Pleurodeles waltl. The sequence goes on from NC_090438.1 coordinate 359,800,346, forward strand.
ACTGCCACCTGCACCGCCACCTGCATGTCTGCTGCCTCAGCAACAGTCCCCAGCATCATCCTCAGTGGGCAGCTGTCCGAGGCTGCAGGAGACGTCCTGCTGTGTCCCTCAACAGGTGCTGACACATGCACCACCGCCAGCACCTCCGCCACAGACACCGCTGCAAGCACCGCCACCAGCCCCACGACGTGCTCAGACAGTGCCAGCACATCTGACATGGCTACCATCCCCAGTGGGCAGCCGTCCGAGTAGAGGAGACTTCCTGGACCCTTCCCAGCTTCCATGAGGCATGACTCTCATCACTGTTTGCACCTGCAGGTGGCAGGCGAAGCTGCAGCAGGGTGGGGTATGTCTTTGCCTCCATGGTCTATCATGCTACCTGTTCCTAGGCAATCTCGTGGCACACACACCCATGTGAGGTAATGGGACCAGCCACACTGCATGTGAAGCACTCTGGGCACCAAGCCCCCTCCAGAACCAGTGGAGATTGACATCCACTACCTCAGTCCTTGGGAGGATGAAGCACTCTGGGCACAAAGCCCCCTCCAGAACCAGTGGAGATTGACATCCACTTCCTCAGTCCTTGGCAAGATGAAGCACTCTGGGCACAAAGCCCCCTCCAGAACCAGTGGAGAGATACATCCACTACCTCAGTCCTTGGCAGGATGAAGCACTCTGGGCACAAAGCCCCCTCCAGAACCAGTGGAGACTGTTATCCACTTGAGAGACTGTGACTTTGCACTCCCCAGGATAAAGCAGTGGGCAAACCACCCACTGGAAAGACTAGAGAGACTGTGGCTTTGCACTCCCCAGGATTAAGCAGTGGGCAAACCACTCATTGGAAAGACTTGAGAGACTGTGGCTTTGCACTCCCCAGGATTAGGCAGTGGGCAAACCACCCACTGGAAAGACTTGAGAGACTGTGGCTTTTCACTCCCCAGGATAAAGCAGTGGGCAAACCACGCACTGGAAAGACTTGAGAGACTGTGGTTTTCACTCCCCAGGATTAAGCGGTGGGCAAACCACCCACTGGAAAGACTTGAGAGACTGTGGCTTTGCACTCCCCAGGATTAAGCAGTGGGCAAACCACCCACTGGAAAGATTTGAGAGACTGTGGCTTTGCACTCCCCTGGATAAAGCAGTGGGAAACTACCCACTGGAAAGACTTGAGAGACTGTGGCTTTTTACTCCCCAGGATAAAGCAGTGGGCAAACCACCCACTGGAAAGACTTGAGAGACTGTGGCTTTGCACTCCCCAGGATATAGCAATGGGCATGGAGCCCCCTTATTCAGCAGTGGCGTTGTGCGTTCATCCGGCTGAGGTGCCCCCCTCCCCTCCCCCTGAGATGCCTGTTTAATTTCGATCTGATGCCCCTGCAGTGTTCTCTCCGTTTTGAGTCTGGTATCTTATGTTGGCTTCGCCCATGCATTTTGGGACCACTGGTCCACGGACAATGATTGGAACACTATCCGGACTTGTGTAGTTGGTGTACATATTTGTATGTACTGATATTAGAAATTGCACTATCTGATTTTTCTTGATTACACTTGTTACAATCATTTCCTTTTGTCCTTGCGTTCTTCCAGGGGGTGATGGGGTGTACATGTAATGTTGCTGCATGTATTTGTATGTATGGTGTTGTGGGTGAGGTTGGGGGTGGGGGTATTGCGTGTTGCGTGTGTGTGTCACTCTCTTTTCCCTGCCCCCCTGTGTTGTAGGTGCAGTACTCACCGTGGTCATCGGCGGCGTCTGTCCTGCTCCTGATACAGAAGGAGGAAGACCAGCATGGGCAGGACCTGTAACTCGGGCTCCATGGCGTCCTGGTTCCCCGTTGGGTGTCGATAGGTGAGTGGTTTCCCTTCTGTGTACTGTTTCCACTGTGCTTTTGATAGCGTTGGTTCCGCCCCGGAAAAGGTGGAGGATAGGTGTGTCGTAATACAGTGGGCGGAACCTTGTGTTCCGCCTGTCTGTTGGTGGTTACCGCCGCGGTGTTTGTTGCTACCGCCGTGGCGGTCGGAGTGTTAAAGTGGCTGTCTAGGTTGGTGGTTTCCGCCGTGGTCGTGATTCCATTTTTTTTCAAGCTGGGCTGTTGGTGGTATTACCGCTGCTTTAACACCGACCGCCAGGGTTGTAATGAGGGCCTTAGTGTTTTTGTTTGTTCCTATTATTAGGTGTCTGATTAAAGTAGCTAAAGAGCATGATATAGAATTAGTTAGTGGCTTCTTTGAACTGACATTAACGTTTGGAACCGCAGACGTGCACAAGAACAATCTAACATGTTTGCTTACACCTTTAGAAAAGAGCTTTATAGGCAATACTGATGACAGGAGAAAGACATTGAAGGAAAAGTTAGAGAAAGAGTTAGATAAAAGGACTCATAAGAATGATTATGCTTACACTGCTATTATAACGCAAGGGAAGTTAGGTCTAGATGCATTACATGTAGGGAAGGTTTGTATATATAGACCAAAATCATGCACTGACACTTTATTTGTGGGAACGTGTGAATGTAGACCTGTGTTTCTGTTTCAGAGTAAATGGACTTTCATGCTGAATGGTCAGGACCCTGAGATTCCTGGGATCTATTATATTTGTGGACTACATGCTTATTACCGTCTTCCTAGAGGATGGTATGGGACATGCTATTTGGGGATGGTTTTCCCTAAAATTTATCAGATAGATGATCTATAGAAGGTTCCGAAAGTGACTGAATTACATCATAAGTGACATAGGAGGGAAACCTCTTCTGCAATTGTGGGAGATATTTTTGGTACAGTAATTCCTTCTGTAGGAGTTATTTTGAATGCAATCAAGATACGGAAGTTGTCTACTATTGTGGATGACATGCTGACAAATTTTACAGTGGCAATACTCCTGTTAGATACTGAAATCGCTGCGGATAGAGCCATGACGCTTCAAATAGGCTTGCTTTAGACATACTTTTAGCGAAAGTTGGTGGAGTCTGTAGGATGATTAATGCTAGGCATTGTTGTTCATTCATACCTAATAATGATAAGGAGATAAGGGACTTACTCACTAACTTAACTAATTAAAGTAAGGAGTTGACGGAATCAGGGGTTTTGGAGAAAGTTGGAAAAGGATTTGTTTCAGCGGGCAATTGGCTTACTAAAATTTGGAACGGGTATTATTAAAAATTGTACAGGGAATATTAATTGTGATTGCTTGTATATTAGGATTATGGGGTATATGCCAATTATGGCAAAGGATACAATTATGGAGATCTAAAAATAGTCTAAAAGGGAAATTTGAGAAGAAGGCAAAATACAGCTGAGACAGAACTGTAAAATGTTGATAAAGAAAGGTTTGATGACATATTTAGTCATCAAAGGAGGGACTGCTGATGCTTATATGCTAATTAGAAAATTATTAATGATGTTTATGTGTTTTGATTAATGAAAAGTTTGTAGAGAACTTAATCATAGAGAAAATAACGTGCACGTTTGAAATTGTGACCACGGTAAGTGGCAGCCATTTACACGAAGTTATGCTAAAACAAAATAAAGATGTGTGAATTAATGAAAATATAAAGAATAATGTAGTAATATGTCATATCGAAATGTATAACCTATGCTTTATATTGATTTGTAGAGTTAACTTAGTCATGCATTAGGCCTATCCTTTTTCCAGGTTTCATAAGAAAGGCTGAATCACTAACGCGCTGTAGAGAAGCAATTGTATGACTCAACCCTGAACTGCCCGATGTTAACGTTTTTTAGCTAGAATTTTCTGCAATGTACCGACGGACAGGACAAACCCCCCAACCAGATAACCCCTGAGGTGCCTGCCTGCCCCATTGATGTCCCTACCCTTGGAGGTTACATGTCAGTCAGGAGTTAAGTTTGGGGCACACATCTGTTTACTGTGTGCATGCAGACTGTTGGAAAAATGGACTGGCCTATGGCCTTTGTTTTTTCCCAAAATGTTGAACTAAGTTATTACTTGAACCAACATGTAGATGGTTTCCTGGTCACATCTTTGTCATGCATTTCTTTCCCTAGTATAAAGTTGTTCCTGGCTGACATTAGTTGTGTATCTTTGTGTGTGTATGTTCTGCTTGGGCTACGTGTGTTGTTTTGGCAATATGTGAGGTTGTGTGCAGTGCATTTGTTTTAAAGTGGTATGTGTTGTGTAATGGACATTTGTGTGTTCAAGAGGTTTTGTTGTGTTGGTATTATGTGTTGTTTGTGTTGAGATGTGTTTGTTGGTGTGCTGTGTGGCTTTGTGTGCTTTGACTGTGTGCATGGTATGTGCATGAAATGTTAGATACTGTGTTCTTGGTAAGTCGACCGGTAAGTAGTGTGATTGTATATTTGTAAATATTTTTTGCCTGTTGGTGTTAGGTTATTATGTATATGTGATGTGTACCTGGGTATTGTCCCCTGTGGGTCCCTGTCAAGTGATTGGAGATGGTGCTATTTTGTTGTGTTTGCGAGGTGTTGTGGTATTGTGTGGTACAGTGTTAGTGTGAGCCTATGTATTGTTTCTGTGTGTACCTGTGTATGTTAGTGTTGTGTGTATGTATGTTTGTGTTTGGTGGCTGTGACATTTGTTGTGGATATGCGAGTGTGTGTGTGACTGTATGTGAGTGTGTATGTAAGTGTGCAGTTATGTGAGAGTGCCACCCTCGTACCCCCTTCCCAAATGTCTATTGTGTGAGTGTACAAAACTTGCCAATCAACAACAGTACTAGCTAAGAGTGTGTACTTACCGTTGCTGTCCTTGTCGTCATCGCAGATTCCGAAGTCTTTGGGTGAGCAGGAGCAGTGGGAAGACGTGTAGTTCAGGTTCCATGATGGCTCCGGATGAGTACTGGTTCCTGAAGGTGAGTGTCTCCTTTTATGCAGTTGGTTTCCATCTGGGTTCTTGTGGTGGTGCAAGCGTGACGGAAACCTTGGCAGTTTGCAACCTCGTAATCTGTCCGGCGGAAACATGGTCTCCACCGGCCTGCAGGTGGCAACCGTCATCTGTGGCGGGCAGACTGCGGTGGCAGTACTAGCGGTGCTTTGGCTGTATTCTGTTGTGAATACAGCCATAGTCATAATTTGGAAGTCCTCCCTGCCAGCCTGTTGGAGGTTTGACCACCACCGCCAAAATGGTGGTCCTGAGACCGCTAAACTTGTAATGAGGTCCATACTGCCTTCTGGAAATTAGTATATGTAGGCTCACATACCATTGACAATCATCTTGAAGCAGTAGAATTCCCAGAAAATTGGGTTGCCCATTTTAGTGCCCTATAGAATGAATGAGACAAGGCTAAGACCCATAATTTGGAAGAGGATAAGGCTATTTCATCTGAGCCCCAAGTATTAAATTACACTAAAAGAGTGTTAGGAGAGGAGGCAACTAGCTTTACCACGGATGAAACGCCTACAGCCCTTAAACAAATGAGAAAAGAAAAAGCACCCGGGATGGATGGCAAAGAATGTTATTAGGCACAAAATGTTCTAGTGGGTTCTATTAAAAAAGGTGTCCAGAATGACGTAGGGCCTCATTACGACTCTGGCAGTCTTTTGGCAAGACCGTCGCATTGGCGGCTGCCAAAACATCACCATGTTGGCAGCAATCTGGCCACGGCATCAAGAGACACACTGTGAAGCCCTCCAAAAAACAGCCAAATTCATGAAACTGCCAGGACAGTGGAAGACGGAAAAGAGGCGGTCCCAAGACAAGCACCATCAGCCTGACAAAAAATCACCCATGATATTACAATCTACAAATCATAACAGAAGTTCATCTGTGGCGGAAAACCATTAGCGATGCGAACTGCAGTGGTCAGAACACAATACCATATTGGATAGTTTGAATACCCCACACCTGATACACAGCTACACACCTGACACACCTACACACTGCACTACATAAACACCCCTAAATAACCCACAATCCTTTGCAATCAAAACACCTCACACAGCCACAGACAACCAACAAACCAATGAGAAAAATTAGCAAGGATAGGTACCCATTCGCCCTTCACGTGCACACATCACACACCTGCACAACACACATAACACAGCACCTATACCTCACCATTTACCTAACTCTACACTCTCAATTTGAATACAATATACCGTCTACACAACTACTACCATGTCCACAAAAAAACACCCACGTTTCACAGATGAGGAGTTGAGGGCGTTAGTGGATGAAATTGTCAGGGTAGAGCCACACCTGTTTGCAGAACAGCTCCAACAAACATCTATTGCCAGGGAAATGGAGTTGTGACAAAGAATGGTCTGCCAGGTCAATTCTGTAGGCAGTAATTTACGCACAAAGGAGTACATCAGGGTGAGGTGGTACGGCCTTAGGGAGAAAATCCATTCAATAGCATCAACCAACCAACAACCAGCTTGCAGTGCAGAAGACTGGCAGTGGGCCCCCGCCTTCTCCCCCTACTAACACATCTTGGGAGGAGAAGGTCTTCGACATACTGCATCCTGAGGGCCTGTCACAAATACATGAGGGGATGGAGTTTGGTAAGTACCAACAACATTCATGTCATACTATTTTCTTGTCCTGCATGCTCCATCACCACCTATACCCACCCCAAATTACATTCCACCCACTACAACTCTCTCTTAATCACCTAATATTCCTCCCTGGCATGCCACATGTCCACTAAACACATCTGGCCCCACAACCCTTGGAAATGACATGTTAAGCATTGACTAATCATAGCACTACAACTCTCAGAACTCTAAATCCCAATAGTCAACACCGGTACACTGCAACAAATATTACTTGTCATGCATGTCAAAGCAATATCCGATCTAACCCATTTTGATTGTACTAGTGTGGAACAGTGCATGGCAATGACAGCAATGCAATGGCTCACTCACATTAACATCCCGAACAAAACACAGCTATAGCTGAGTGCCCATATATAATGGCCATGGATCAAAGATTCCAAACTAGAAACACACTAACCTGGTTTGGAAAGTCAGATGGCTGAGTAGATGCACATGCAGTACATCCAGATACAGGTCAATGTCCATTGTAAACTCAAATACTGTGTTCCTACAAAGACTCAAATGTGAATTCTACAGATCTTATTTGTGGTAGCTATCATGCCAGACAGTTCACTAGGTAACAGAGGTGAACAGCCATGTCAATTATCTGACAATATCAGATGCCATCAGCTGTACGACCACTGCCAACATGGTTTACCAGCTTCAAACATGGTGTATGGAATTGAAGTTATTGAGTTTCAGGTTGTATCCAAGTAACATAGTGCATCAGCTGTCAATGTCATTGCTGGGGATCATGTCAAGGCACTGTCTGCAACTCACACAACTGCTACGATACCCCAATTGTAGACTGAACTCTGTGTTCCATTCCCTCCACAGGTAACTTTACCATTGTCAGCATGGAGAGGATACCAGAGACTGCCACTACCTCTCTGGATGAAGGCCCCAGTGAGGCAGAGGATGTCTGGACACTGACTAAGAACCTGGCCCATCTGGGACAATTGATCAGTCAATACCTGTCAGCCTCACCCTGCCCACAGCAACTACTTCCAGCCCTGTTGCATCTCATCACACGCAACCATACGCCCCCTAACCTGTGTCCCAAGGACTGTGTCATCCATTGTGTGCCCCACTGGATAGGTGCCTGAGTTTCACCTTGCCATCCCTGACAATGATGGACCTGCCACCACTGGGAATGGGCACACTGTGCCAGGGGCATAGGCACATGGGGACAGGGTGTTTGGGAGGGATGCTGTGGGCCAGAGGATGGGGTCTCAAAGGGATACTACTGACCAGGATACCATCTCCCAAGTCTTGGGAGCCTACCAAAGTTCCGAAGACATGATGGGCCAAGTTAGCACCATGTTGGGGGATATACAAAAGCTGCAGAGGGACAACCACCAGGAAGTCATGCAGCAGTGGCAGGTACAAAATGCTGCATTGGTTTTCATTGCAGTGGTGCTGAGAGACTTGAATAACATACTGAGTAGGTCTTGTACCCAACATCTGGCCCCTTCAACTAGCAATAATACATCAGTCCCTTCTACATCTGCAGCTGCAATTGGAATGTAGGCCCTGTCACGGGAAGGACATGCCTCAGACACCCCACCCTCTGTAGCTGAAGAACCCCCATGCAAACATGCATGTCCACCTAGACATCCTGCAGGAGCAGATGCCAAGACCAAACCCACTACCAGGAAGTAAACCTCTCTTGAACTGTTTCCCTTGTGTGCCACAGATGCTCCCTGTTGACTGTTCTGCAACCAATCTCCATTTCATTTTCCTATGGTGCAAGGGCACTGGACCTGTGTTCCCAAATGGAGTAGCAGCTACTCTGATGATGTCATTCACCATGACTAAACCTATCACCGTTTTTGTGTTAGTTTAATCTTCATAGTCACATATGTGTTTTGTTTCTAACAATGTCAGGCACAGTCCACATAATCAAGACTCATAGTACCTGGTAGTAGCCATGTCCACTTCTCATGTCCGTCTGCAATTCCCACTGCTTCTGACACTCTCTGTTATTTGCCAAGGTTGATCAGCCAAACAGGATCTAGGGAAATCTGTGTTTGGAAGAGAAGAGGGATCAGACATAGCAGTATACACTCCTCAGTTCAGGGAAGTCATGTCCAGAAGTGTGACGTAGCATCTGCTATAACAATACATGATAATAAAGACCATTATTTTCTGTACACAATACAATTTACAGTTTGCAAGCACAACAGATCCATAGGGATTGGAGCTATCTACAACACCACAGATGATGCAATGAAGGAGGTGACATGCTACCAATCTACTTCAGGTTGCAAATTTGACCCATAACATGACATCTACTTCACATACCTTTTAGTCAGTTGAAGTAATGGTTGATGAGATCTGCCCTCGAGTATCCTGTTTCATCTTCCTATGGCTCTTCATCACTTGGCAATTCTGCATTACGACCCAACAGTACAGCTTGCTCTTCCTCATCTGGTATAAATGGTATTTGTCATCTCAGGGCAAGCCTGTGGAGCATGTAGTAGGCAACTATAATTTGACATACCTTGTTGGGTGAGTCAAGAAGAACCCCTCCTGATCTGTCCAAACACCTACATTTTGCCTTAGAGAGCCTAAAAGGGCACTCAACAGCATGTCTTGTCCTCCTGTGGGCCTCATTGTAGTGGACTTCCCCTGGTTGGGTTGGGTACCTCACTGGTGTCAACAACCAAGGATGGTCTAGACACCCAGAGTCACCTGTGAACAAATTGGTAAAATAACACACACATATATGTGGGACATCAAACATTGTGATGGCAGGAGACATACACTGCAAACACACAATTCAGTTGTTACTTACCAACCAGTCAGGCCCTCTCTCTGTGGAATCCTGTCATCAGCAGTGGGATATTGCTGTTCCGCATAGTGAAGAATCATGGACTGATCCAGGATACTTGCCACTGATTTGTGAAATGTACTGGTCTTCCAGACACACCACCTAAAAGTTGATTGAGTGGTATTTTTTCCTGTTTCTGTACACCTGTTCATTGGCACTGGGGGGAACAAAGGCTACATGGGTGCCATCTATGGCTCCTACCACATGCGGAATGTATCCTATAGCTTAAAACTCTGCCTTCACACAGGCCAAATCTGCATGTCGAGGTGACCAGATATAGCTGTCCTGGTGTTTCAACAATGCACACAGTACATCCCTAAAAACCAGAGAAAACATGGCCTGAGACATTCCTGCAGTTAGTGTCAATGCGTTCTAAAAGGACCTAGGTGCCAGGAAGTGCTAAATGATGGGAGGTATGCTACAGGGTTTGGGAATGGGAGGCATCAGAGATGGCTCCAATTGGTCACAAAGATTCATGTTAGCATGACAATTCGGCCAATGCAATGTCTCTCCTCCATGTTGCCCTCAGATTGCCCATACTTACTGCACTCTGCACATTGAGGTACAAACCTCCCTGTCTTATGGTCAATGAACCCTTTCCTTATGGAATCAGACCAGGACTGGTTACCACTATTCCCTTGGGAACTGTTTTGGGGCCTTTTGAGAACTCCTTGTTTTTAAGATTTTCTCCCCCTCTTTTTTCTGATGGGAACCCTGACCACCTTTGTGGGTGCCCCCCACCAGAGACCTTTCTGGACACTCTGGTGCTAGCACAGAGGTCCGCCTCCTCAGCAAGCTTCATGGGATCAGTCAGCTGACTGTCTACTAGGTGCTGGCGCAACTCTGTAAAACAAGTACTGAGCATATGCTGTCTCAGAATCAAATTATACAATCCTGTGTAATCATCTACTTTGCAGCCACGCACCCATCCATTCAGTGCCTTACTGGAAAAGTCAAAGCAATCTACCCATGTTTGTGTGGACTGTTTGGTGCTGTCCCTGAACCACAGACAGTATTTCTCAGCCCAAACTTTGCAAGTAAAATGACATTCATGTGTGAGTATGTGTTTTGATCCCTTGGGTCCAACGTGAGAAGTGTGTCCCTCCCAATTGCTGGCACATACCCCCACATAGCTGTACCCCATTCCTCTTCAGGAACCCCATGAGCCCCGAGTGCAACTTCATAAGGAGCTAGCCATTTATTAATTTCATCTCCCACCACAAAACTGGGCACCACATTTTTGGGTACAAAACCTCCTTTTCTCCAGCAGGTCCTGCCTGTATGCTGCCACCATTACTGCTGGACTCAGACTGCTTCGCCCTAAGATCCAGCTCCTTGAGCCTCAGTTCATGAGCCAACAAAAGTTTTTTCTCAGCCAAGGATCTCTCTGCCCTCCTTTCTTCTTGTTGAGCCTCAATTTTCAGCCTTGCCACTTGCAATTGAAATGTTCTCTCTCCTCTCTCCTTTCCTCTGTGGTCAGGCCTTGATCAGAGACACTGCTCTCTGGTTTGGCAGGGGGCACAATTGCAGTGGTAACATCATCCACTGATGGCAAAAAATCCTCTGAAGGGCCAGCTTCTGGCTCCTCCTCCTCAGCATCCTCCGCTGAATGGGCTTTTGCCCAGGCCCTCAGTGCCACTTGAAATTCCTCTTTTCTGGAGGCACCTTGGGTGGGTACTCCCATCTCCCTGCAGAACCCTTTCAGCTGTTTGACAGTATGGCAGTCGGTGTTAAAGCGGCGGTAAAACTGCCAACAGGTTGGCGGTAAAAAAAAATTAATCACAACCGTGGCGGAAACAGCAATCATAGACAGCCACTTTAACACTCCGACCGCCACGGCGGTACAAACAGCGCGGCGGTCACCGCCAATAGACAGGCCGAACACAATGTACCGCCCACAGTATCATGAGAGGCCACCTTTTCCGGGGCGGATTCACTGCAAACAAAAACATGGCAGAAACAGGACTTGGAAGGGAAAACGCTCACCTCTACACACCCCACGAGGAATCAGGACGCCATGGAGCCGGAACTCCAAATTATACCTGCCATTCTCTTCCTGCTCCTCTACCAGGAGCACGAACGCCAGCGGTGACGACCACGGTGAGTACTGCACCTACGACACAGGGGAGGGGGGAGGGAAAAGAGAGTGACACACACACGCAACACGCAAAACCCCCACCCCCACCCTCACCCATTACAACACACGCACAAATAAATGTTGATACATTACATTTACACCCCCCAATCTCCCCTGGAAGAACGCAAGGGAATGAGTTGAATGAATGTAATCAATAAAAATCCATTACTCAAAAATATATATATACACTATTAACAAATATATACACCAAGAATTCAAGTCCATGTACTGCACCTACATAGTCCGTGGACCACTGGGCCCAAAATGCATGGGCGAGGCCCACACAAGATACCCGATCAAAAAGGAGAGAACACTGCATGGGCATCAGATCGAAATAAAACTGCCACCTCAGGGGGATGGAAGGGGGTGTCACCTCAGCCGGATGAGTGCACGACGCCAGCTCCACGAGGGGGCACCATGCCCATTGATGTATCCTGGGGAGTGCAAAGCCACAGTCTCACAAGTCTCTCCAGTGGGTGGTTTGCCCACTGCTTTATCCTTTGGGAGTGCAAATCCACAGTCTCACAAGTCTCTCCAGTGGGTGGTTTGCCCATTGATGTATCCTGGGGAGTGCAAAGCCACAGTCTCACAAGTCTCTCCAGTGGGTGATTTGCCCACTGCCTTATCCTGGGGAGTGCAAAGCCACAGTCTCACAAGTCTCTCCAGTGGGTGGTTTGCCCACTGCTTTATCCTGGGGAATGCAAAGCCACAGTCTCACAAGTCTCTCCAGTGGGTGGTTTGCCTACTGCTTTATCCTGGGGAGTGCAAAGCCACAGTCTCACAAGTCTCTCCAGTGGGTGGTTTGCCCACTGCTTTATCCTGGGAGTGCAAAGCCACAGTCTCACCAGTCTCTCCAGTGGGTGGTTTGCCCACTGCTTTATCCTGGGGAGTGCAAAGCCAGAGTCTCTCAAGTCTCTCCAGTGGGTGGTTTGCCCACTGCTTTATCCTGGGGAGTGCAAAACCACAGTCTCACAAGTCTCTCCAGTGGGTGGTTTGCCCACTGCTTTATCCTGGGGAGTGCAAAGCCACAGTTTGTCAAGTCTCTCCAGTGGGTTGTTTGCCCACTGTTTTATCCTGGGGAGTGCAAAGCCACAGTCTCTCAAGTGGATAACAGTTCCCCACTGGTTCTGGAGGGGGCTTTGTGCCCAGAGTGCTTCTTTCTGCCAAGGACAGAGGTAGTGGATGACGTTCTCCACTGGTTCTGGAGGGGGCTTTGTGCCCAGAGTGCTTCATCCTGCCAAGGACAGAGGTAGTGGATGTGATACTCCACTGGTTCTGGAGGGGGCTTTGTGCCCGGAGTGCTTCATCCTGCCAAAGACAGAGGTAGTGGATGCCTTTCTCCAATGGTTCTGGAGGGGGCTTTGTGCCCAGAGTGCTTCATCCTGCCAAGGACAGAGGTAGTGGATGTGTTACTCCCCTGGTTCTGGAGGGGGCTTTGTGCCCGGAGTGCTTCATCCTGCCAAGGACAGAGGTAGTGGATGCCTTTCCCCACTGGTTCTGGAGGGGGCTTTGTGCCCAGAGTGCTTCATCCTGCCAAGGACAGAGGTAGTGGATGTGATACTCCACTGGATCTGGAGGGGGCCTTGTGCCCAGAGTGCTTCATCCTGCCAAGGACAGAGGTAGTGGATGCCTTTCTCCACTGGTTCTGGAGGGGGCTTTGTGCCCAGAGTGCTTCATCCTGGCAAGGACTGAGGTAGTGGATGTGACACTCCGCTGACAGTGGGCCTACATGGAAGCTGTCCAGGCCCCTGGAACTGACCACCAACTTCGTACGACTGACCACTGGGGATGGCAGCCATGTCTGCGGTGGTGCCACTGGCACATGATGTGGCGTGGCTGCTGGCGGTGCTTGCGGCGGCCTCAGTAGCGGGGATGCTTGTGGCGCTCTGTGGCCAGCGGTGCTGGTGGGTGGCTCAGTGAGCGTGCTGCTCGCGGCGGTGTCCTGGGCAGCGGTGCTGGTTGCAGCGTGTCCAGTGTCCGCGGTGTCCTGGGAAGCGGTGCTGGTGGCGGCGGTGTCCTTGGAAGCGGTCCTGGTGGCGGCGGTGCATGTGGCGGTGGCGGTCTTGTCTGCCGTGCAGGTTGGCAGCGACTTCCCTTTCTTTCTCTGCCCCTTCCCCACCTTGGATGGTGGCGCAACTGTCTTGCCACTCCCAACTGTAGTCCTGGGAGAGCCCTTGGTGGCAGGTGTTTTGCCCTTCTCCCTCCAGGCTGTGGCCAACTTCTTATGTTTCTGAGGTGGGGGACTGTGCTTGGCCTGGCTCCTTGGCACACTCGCTGCCCTGCTGCTTTGCTGCACTCCAGAAGCCGGTTACTGCTGGCACCACTGTTCCCGGTGATGTGGTGGCTGAGGTGCTGGGTTGGGACCTGTAAAGGCGGGCCCTAGGGGACGCAAGGTGTGGGGGAGGTGAAGAGAAGAGGTCAAGGTTTGACAGGAAAAGTTTTTAGACACACTGGGACGGGTAGATGGAGGGGGTTTGGGAGTGGAGGAAGAGGTAGTGGCTGTAGGAGGTGCTCGTTTGCTAACTTTGGGTGAAGGTGCATGGGCTGGAGGCTGTCGTGAGGTGGATGGCTGTTGGGTGGGTGTGTTACCCTTGTGTGTTGAGGTGTGTGCATGCTGGTCTGATGGGGTGCTTGGGATAGGCTGAGGTACTGGGGATTGGGGCTGGGTGGAGGAAGTTGGAGGGGGGAGGCTGGACACAGGGACAATGGCTGCCATCAGTGCTGAGGCCAGAGTCTAAAAAGCTCGCTGTTGGGCTGCCTGACCAGAATGAATGCCCTCGAGGTATGCATTGGTCTGTTGCAACTGCCTCTCTAAACCCTGGATGGCATTCAGAATGGTAGACTGTCCAACAGTGAGGGATCTGAGGAAGTCAAAGGCCTCCTCACTGAGGGCAGCAGGGCTGACAGGGGCAGGGACTGAGGTGCCTGGGGCGAAGGAGATGCCCACCCTCCTGGGTGAGCGGCCACGGGCACACGCTGAGGGGCTGCTGGGAAGGCGGTGCTGGTAGGGGGGGTGGCAGCTGTACCTGTAGATGCGGTGGGCACAGAGGGGCCCGCCACCACAAGGGAGCTCCCATCAGAGGAGGAGTCGGTGTCACTGGTCTCAGCTCCTGTCTCCGCCGTGGAGCTCCCCTCGCCCTCCGTCCCACTGGTGAATTCAGAGTCGGTAGTCTCGCCCTCCAGGGCCATATGGGATGCAGCTCCCTCCTGCTCCAATGGCACTGCTCCTCCGCGTGATGATGCTAATGCACACAAGAACAGGGAGACCACAAAACGTGGGGGAAAGAAAGTATAAAGACATGTTCAGTGCATGCAATACCGCTACCGTTGGCAGACACTAAAGACACAGCAGCCCTCTGCACTACACTATGCACTTAGAGTTCCCTAATTAATCACAGGGCCATGGGGTACAAGGCCTATGCCCGATTGCTGCTCACATGGAAGTCACAGGAGCCTGAATAGGGGTAGATGGCTCTTAACACTGGTGGGGTGGGGTGCCACATGGTCTGCCTTACGAAGGGGCCTTGCCTACAAAACTCGCCTGGCCTAGGGGTACCCACAGTCCACCTCCCCCACCCAGACACCTCCACTGCGCGCAAAGTCAGCAGGATGAGAGTGTACTCACCCCCTTGTGGCTGCTGTGATGCCCTCAAGCGCCCATCCAACTCCGGGTACGCCACCGCCAGGATCCTGAACATCAGGGGGGTCATGGTGCGACGGGCACCCCTCCCACGTTGGGAGGCCCTCCCCAGCTGGGCCTCTGCCGTCTTCTTGCTCCAGCGGCGAATGACCTCCCATCTTTTCCGGCAGTGGGTGCTCCCCCTTTGGTGGACCACCAGGGTCCGGATTTCCTTGGCGATGGCATGCCAAATATCCTTCTTCTGGTGGGTGCTGACCTACAGGAATAGTACAGGGGAAAAGAAGATATAACCGTCCGGACCGTCACAGTCATTGGCCCACGTTCCTACCCTTGCCATGACGCACATACACTCACCGTCGATTCATACACGCCTCATCCCCCCCCAATCTCCCATCCACACCACTCCAAACAGGCATTGCCCATACAGCATGCTCACAGTGTACTCACCTGTTTGTCTGGAGGACCGTAGAGTAGCGTGTACTGGGGGAGGACCCCATCCACTAGTTTGTCCAACTCTCCTCCGATGTGAAGGCAGGGGCCCTTTCCCCGAACACATGAGCCATTGTTGCTTCCAGACTGAGGTCACAGCAGCACCTGCAGTGTAGGTCCTCTCCTGTCGAAGATCGGGTATCAAGTGAGTGAACAGTGAGAAAATGGCGGTCAAGTCTGCGGCGCTGTGTACCGTCACCGCCGGCTTACATCGTCATTGGCTCCTGGAACCCATAGGGTCCAATGTGAACCCCGGCAGGATTGCGCCGCGGTCTTCGACCGCCTACCGCGACAGTGTACAACGCCAGCGCTGTTACCTCATATCCCCTTGTCCCACCTTACAGGTCAGGCAGCCACCATTTCAGGGGGCCACATGGCATTAATTGTAAATGCGTCACACATATCTAGGCCTTGCATACACACTAAGACAGGCACATAGCGGATTGACAAATGTGTGCAATAAATATTCTATTTAATACCTCAGTGTTGGGTGACTCTCTGCTCGCTGTTCTCGTCTATAGGGCACGTCCGCTGGGGCAGGTGAGGAGATGGCGGCATCCTCTGGAGTACAGACAGCTAGTGGACCTGTCGACAATGGAAGAGCGACATGTAATTGTCACCTACAGACTTGATCGTGCCACAATCCAGGAACTGTGTTCCCAGTTGGAGCCAGACCTGATGTCAGCAATCCGCCATCCCACAGGGATCCCCCCTCTAGTGCAGGTCCTGTCAGTACTCCATTTCCTGACAAGTGGGTCTTTTCAAACTACAGTGGCCATTGCATCAGGGATGTCCCAGCCTATGTTCTCCAACTTGTTGTCCAGAGTGTTGTCTGCCCTGCTGAAACACATGCGCAGCTACATCCTTTTCCCTCAGGTGGAGGATTTGACCACAGTGAAAGTAGACTTCTATGCCCTGGGACATATCCCCAACATCATAGGTGCCATTGATGGGACACATGTGGCCTTGGTACCCCCCACAGGAGTGAACAGGTGTACAGAAACCGGAAGTGTTACCATTCCATGAATGTGCAGATGGTGTGTTTGGGCGACCAGTACATCTCCCATGTGAACGCCATGTTTCCTGGCTCAGTGCATGACGCTTACATTCTAAGGAATAGCAGCATCCCTTATGTGATGGGCCAACTCCAGAGGCACCGTGTGTGACTATTAGGTGAGGACAAGGACCCTATACAGTGTGAATAGTTGTCTGTGTCTGGGATTGTCCCTAAGGGTTAGTGTGTGTCTAACAGTTGTCCCTCGACATTTGCAGGTAACTCTGGCTACCCTAACCTGTCAGGGCTACTGACCCCAGTGAGGAATCCCAGGACAAGGGCAGAGGAATGCTACAATAAGGCACATGGGCGAACTACTAGGGTTATAGAGAGGACCTTTGGCCTCCTGAAGGCCAGGTTCCGGTGCCTCCATATGACAGGTGGTTCCCTTTACTATTCACCAAAGAAGGCTGCTGTATACTGCACAACTTGGCTTTGCGACGATAGGTTTCTTTTCTGTAGGAGGATGATCCAGATGGAGGTGTTGTGGCAGCTGTGGAGCCTGTGGACAGTGAAGAAGAGGAGGCAGAAGAAGAGGACATAGACAACAGAAACACTGTGATCCATCAATACTTCCAGTGATACACAGGTAAGAAGACATCACTGCCTCCTACAACTGATACAATTGTTCTACCTCTTATCTGTCTGTCACTTTCACCCAGTGTATGGACCCTGATTTGTCACTTTCCCTTTCGATTTAACAGATGTGGGTCCCACAGTGTGACCTCTGCTATGTAACCTCATGGACTAGAGCTGTGTGACACAGGTATGTTGACAATAGAATGGACATTGCTATTTCTCTCAGTTATTGCAAATACATATTTGTGAAAGCACAGACTGACTCCAGATAGTTTTGTGATTTAAGGGTGTTTATTTAAGTGCTAAATATTGGAGGGGGTTGTAAAATGGTCAGGGGTGATGGTGGAGGAATGTCCATGGCAGAGTCCAGTCTATTAGTCTCACAGGTGCATTGTCCAAAGGGGCATAGGAAGTGGAGCTGGGGCAGTTTAAGGATGGACAGGGTGACAAAGTGGGACAGAAGGATGACAATCAGGGTGGTCTCATTTCTTGGCGGGGTCTTGGCATTGTTCTCTGTCTTTGTCCTGGATCTCAGGGACCGCTTGTGGGGTGGTTCTCCATCTGCAGGGGGTGGGGTGCTGGTGTAGTGGTCCTGTGGCAGTGCCTCATGTCCAATAGTGCCGGCGAAGGAGGGCAGTTCATCGTCCAGACTAGTGTCAGGTGCCCCTTGTTGTGCCACAGTGTCCCTCCTGGTGTTCACGAGTTCCTTCAGCACCCCTACAATGGTGTCCAGGGTGGTATTGATGGATTTGAGTACCTCCCTGAACCCCAAATACTGTTCCTCCTGCAGCAGGTGGGTCTCCTGAAACTTGGCCAGTACTGTTGCCATCGCCTCCTGGGAATGATGGTAGGCTCCCATGATGTTGGAGAGGGCCTCGTGGAGAGTGGGTTCCCTGGGCCTGTCCTCTTCCTGTCGCCCAGCAGCCCTCCCAGTTCCCCTGTTTTCCTGGGCCTCTGTCCCCTGAACCGTGTGCCCACTACCACTGCCCCCAGGTCCCTGCTGTTGTTGGGGTGGTGGGTTAGCCTGGGTTCCCTGTAGTGGTGGACACACTGCTGCTTGACGTGTCCTGGGGACAGAGGTATGGGCCCGCTGGGTGGGTGCTGTGCTGGAGTTTCCAGAGAGAGACTCTGTTGTGGCTTGTGCCAGTGTGAGGGGAACCGACTGTCCCAAGGTCTCAGATGGGCCGGGCTGGTCATCTAGATACAGTTGGACAGAGCTGCTGTCATCACTGTGGGCCTCTTCTGTGGGTGGAGTGGACATGTCTGGAACCTCCTGTCCGGTGACGTTGGGTAGGGGTCCTGCAGGGGTGTAAAGGCATGATTATTGCATCTGTGTGTGCCATGGTGTGCAATGGGTGGGTGACCCTGTACCCCAGTGCTTGCATTCCTGTTTAGGACCTTGTGTGCTAATTGTTTAGGGGTCTGTGTGGGTATGTGTAGTGGCCATGCATTGGTGATGGGTGTCCATGCTTCGTTGTTGCATGCAGGGCTTGGTGTTGGGATGTGTGGTTTGTGATAGTGAGACATCTGTGAGGAGTTGGAGTGATGGGGGTGAGGGTGAGGGTGGGGGTATGTGATAGCATGCAGGTAGGGTGGGGGATGTAATAGTTAAGATTTGACTTACCAGTTGTTAGTTGTGGAGGAGGAGGTGGGGGTCCGCCGCCAGTCCTCTGAACCGTGATGTGATGTCTTGAGACCACGGAATGCCCCTTCCCCCGTAGGTAATTCCACCTCTTCCTGATGTCATCCCTTGTTCTTGGGTGCTGTCCCACTGCGTTGACCCTGTCCACGATTCTGCGCCATAGCTCCATCTTCCTAGCTATGGTGGTGTGCTGCGCCTGTGATCAGAATAGCTGTGGCCCTAGCCGGATGATTTCCTCCACCATGACCCTGAGCTCCTCCTCAGAAAACCTGGGGTGTCTTTGCGGTGCCATGGGGTGGTGTGAGTGATGTGTGAGGTGATGTGTGTTGTGATGTGTGGGGTGATGTTTAGGGGTGTGTGGTGTTTTGTGCGTGGATGTGTATGTGTGATGGTGTTGTGTGCCTCTGTATGCTGGTGTTGTCTTTGCTGTGCTGTCTCTCTGGCCTTCGTCTAAATTTTTGGTAGTAAGGGTTTGTGGGTGATATGGGTGTGTGTTTTATATTGGATTGGGTGTGTGGGAGTGGTGTGTGTATGTGTATTAGGTGTGTGTATTTGAAATTGTCCAATGTGGTTGTGTTTTGTAAATGTGTGTGTATTTTGAGGGCGGTGGTGTGTACCGCCAATGGAATACAGCACTTGAAAGACCGCCGTGTGGATTCGTGGGTCGTGATAGTGTGGGCGTATTCCTGTTGGTGTGACAGTGGAGGTTTTTTTATCGCCAGTTTATCACTGACCTTTGGTGTGGCGGACTTGTGTGGGTGTCTAGATTTTGGTGGATTCCGAGCTGTGGGTCGTAATAGCTGTGGTGGAATTCTGCAGCTGCAGCGGTGTGTTGGCAGTGTTCTGCACGGCGGTAAGCGGCAATTACTGCCAATGTTGTAATGAGGGCCTATGTGTCTCCAAAAGGCCCAGGTCAAAATCTCCTGCTTGAAACCCATCCTGAGACATGTTGAGTGAGGATTTTAGTTTAGAAAATTGTCAGGAAAAAACGAATTTGCAAAAGTGATAAAAAATCAAGTTGACCTTCAACTGTGGGTAGGTAGTGAAGTACTTAGGTAATGTATGTCACTGCACAAGTACAAATTCTATCCTCACCACTGATCACCAATGTTAGAAATGGGGCTTTGGTTGGCAGTCAGGTTACCCCTGTCCATGCAAGGATCCTCACTCTAGTCAGGGTAAGTCACACATAATCCAAATTATCCTGTGCCCACCCTCTGGTAGGCAATGTGTAAAGTAGTTGTGCAATAAATCATACAATAACACAATAAAGCACCACAAAAATACACCACACAGTGTTTAGAAAAATATATAATATCTCTCTGGATAAATGCAGGTCAAAATGATTAAAATGTAATAAGTATATGTTGAGTTATCACTGAAAAGTGATATAAAGGGGGTCATTATGACCTCGGCGGTCTTTTGTCAAGACCGACGAGGGACCGCCGTGCTGAAGACCGCCAGTGGTGGCGGTTTTCCGCTCGGCGTATTATGACTGTTGTCAACCCTCCGTCCTTTTTCGGACGGAGAGCCGCCAACAGCCATACTGGCGGTCAGCGGGGAATTGGAGGTTGCTCCACCTCCACAGCCACATCAACAGAACACCGCCCACCGAATCACGTCCTGTGATTCGGCGTGGCGGTGTTCTGTTGACGGTGTGGTGTCGGCGGAGCAGCCCCCATGTATCCCGTCCCCTCCCGGAGGATCAACGGACCAGGTAAGTTGATCGTCCATCAGGGGAGGGGGGTGGGAGGGTGTTGTGTGATGTGTGGGTGCATGCGGGTGTGCGGGTGTGTATGTAGAGGGGGTGTGTGAGTGCGTGTATGCTTGCGGGGGTGTTGTGTGTTTGGGAATGAGTGCGTGTATGTCTGTAGCTATGTCTGTATGGATGTGTGCGTGTATGTTTGAATGTGGGTGTGCGTGTATGATTGTGTGTGTTGCTGTTGGCATGTATGCCGGTGTATGTGCGTGTATGTGTGTTGATGGTGCCTGCGTGCGTGTCGGGTGTGTATGTGTGGTGTGATGTTGGGGGTAGGGGTGGGGAGGGGGGTCCTGCCACCTTTGGGGGGTGGCAGGGGAAGGAGTCGGGGTGGGGGTGGGGGGTGGCTTAGACCCCTATCAGTGCTAGGGAAGGAATTCATGGCGGTTCAAAACCACGTGAAATCCATGGCGGTCAGCCGGGTCAAAATACCGCCGGCGGTATAGTGACGACCGCCGGGCTGGAGACCCATGTCTCCAGCCCAGCGGTCGTCTCCGCCCTGGCGGGCGGAACGGAGAAGTGGCGGATGACCATGGCGGTAACCAGCCTGTTGGCGGTCTTACCGCCACTTCTCCGCCGTCCGCCAGGGTCGTAATGACCCCCAAAGTGTCTTAAGTCTTTTTAAAGCAAACAAAGGGGCTCATTATGAACACAGCAGGAAACCCCGCCGTGTTCATGCTGGTGGTCTTTTCATAGACCGCAAGCCCCCCTTGAAACCCCATCGGCCGCAGAAAGGACATTCTGATGGGCTGGCGGGCGGAAACAGTGTTTCTGCCCGCCGGCCCAGCAGAATGGAGGGCCGGGGCATTGCCGACGGCTCCACATGGAGCCACCGTCATTGCCGCTGTGCGGTGGGTGCAGCAGCACCCTTCGCGCAGATCACTGCCCGTAATTTGGCCAGTGACCTGCATGACGGGGCACTGGGCAGGGGGACTCCAGGGGGGCCCCAGAGCACCCCTCGGCAAGGAAAGGCTGGAGGAAAAAGGGTTCATTATCCGGAGGGCAGAGCTGCTTGCAGTGCTGCCCTGTCAGAGAATGATTTCTGCCATCATCAGGCTGCCTGTCGCCGTTAGCCTGGCGCTGGCAGAGGGCTGCCTGTGGCAGCCCTCATATGTTCATTACATGGCGGTTCAGTCTGCCATGCCGGTGGCGGTAAAATCCACTGCTGCCGGCATGGCGGTCTGAACCGCCGGGTTCATAATTAGCCCCAAAGTCTCTTTCAAGCACAAAGTACCTGGTTTGCAGAAAAAATCTCCACAAGGAACCGCAGAGGAGGAGATGCGTGGAAACAAAGGGGTGTACGTCGATTTCTTGGGCCGCGCACGGCGATGTGTCATTTAGTTTTCACGCTGGGATGGCTGTGTGTCGATTTCCGGCGCCCGGTCGTGGATCCTCTTCGGGTTGCGGGGTTTTCAGACGCCCCGGTAACGATGCATGGATTTCCGGCACTGATAGGACGAAGTCACAGGGGCTGCGTCGATCCGGTGGGTGTTGTGTCGAATTTTCTACCGCACGGCAGGCACTGTGTTGATTCCTCTGTGGAAGTCAGGCTGCGTTGTTCCAGCTCAGCTGTGCATCGATCCGGTAGGGCCGTGCGTCGAATTTCCGGTCGCTACACTGGCGCTGCACTGATCTTTTCCTTGCGAAGTCGGGCTGGGTTATTCCAGTTTGGCGTGCGGTGAAATTTTCATTGCGGTGCAGGCTGTGCGTCGTTTCTGGCAGGCTGTGCGTCGAATTTCGCCACACAAGGAGACCTTCTTGTAGAGATGAAGTATTTTTGGTCCTGAGACTTCAGGGAACAGGAGGCAAACTCTATCCAAGCCCTTGGAGAGCACTTCTTCACCACAGCCAGAGAGCAGCAAGGCAGCAGGGCAACAGTAAGGCAGCAGTCCTTCACAGAAAGCAGACAGGTGAGTCCATTGAGCAGCCAGGCAGGTCTTCTTGGCAGGATGCAGGTTCTGGTTCAGGTTCTCTTATCCAGGAAGTGTCTGAGTTGGTAAGGGCAGAGGCCCTGTTTAAATACCCAAATGTGCCTTTGAAGTGTGGGAGACTTCAAAGAGTGGCTTAGAAGTGCACAAGGCCCCCTTTCAGTTCAATCCTGTCTGCCAGGGTCCCAGTAGTGGGTGTGACAGTCCTTTATGTGAGGGCAGGCTACTGTCCTTTGACATGCCAGTGTCAGGCCCTCCACCCTCCCAGCCCCGGAAGAGCTATTCAAAATGAAGATGTATGCAAGTGAGGCTGAGTATCCTGTGTTTGGGGTGTGTCTGAGTGAATGCACAAGGGTGCTGTCAACTAAGACCAGCCAGACGTGGATTGTACGGCACAGAAGGATTTAAGTGCAGAGAAATGCTCACTTTCTAAAAGTGGCATTTCTAAAATTGTAATATTAAATCCAGCTTCACCAGTCAGCAGGATTTTGTATCATACTAAATATGACCTTCCTACTCCTTTCAGCAGCTACCTCTCAAACAATGTATGAGGCCAGCTCCAATGTTAGCCTATGAAGGGAGCAGGCCTCACAGCAGTGTAAAAATGGATTTAGGAGTTTTACACTACCAGGACATGTAAACTACACAGGCACATGTCCTGCCTTTTGTCGACACATCACCCTGCCCTATGGGTTACCGAGGGCACACCTTAGGGGTGTCTTATATGTAGAAAAAGGGAAGTTTAAGGCTTGGCAAGTACTTTTAAATGCCAAGTCGAAGTGGCAGTGTAACTGCACACATAGGCCTTGCAATGGCAGGCTTGAGGCATGGTTAAGGGACTACTTATGTGGGGTTACACAATCAGTGCTGCAGGCCCACTAGTAGCATTTAATCTACAGGCCCTTGGCACACGTAGTGTACTTTACTGGGGACTTATAAGTAGATTAAATAAGCCAATTAGGTGTGAACCAATGTTACCATGTTTGAAGGGAGAGAGCATATGCACTTTAGCACTGGGTAGCAGTGGTAAAGTGTGCAGAGTCCTTAAACCAGAAATAAATAGTGTCCAAGAAGTGGAGGGAGGCAGGCAAAAAGTTAGGGGTGACCACCCTAAGGCTGTCAGGTCTAACAAGCAGGTAAGTGGCTAGGCTGCTGAACCCTTAGCCCATGTGTATTGTCCATGCTACATGGGCCAATGCCATACCTATATGATTGCAACATATGCTATTTGCTGCTTACATCATGGCTCAATTGATACTTGTTTTTGCCTGATTAGATATTGTAGCCTCTTTTTTCCCAGACATACCTTTGCAAATCTGAGGCTGTTTGAACAGTTTTGGTTATGGCTCTCCTCATTCTGTCTGACTGAATGGTGTAGCAGGTGTTCTATTTCACATACACCTGTTGGTGTTATGGGATATGTTGACATTTAATTAGGTTGATTTTAGGTGTATGTGTCATTAATGGGTACATTAGTAATCAGTTGTGTATGTGTTTGTTCTGGAATTAGGTAGTGTGGATCACATGTCTGGACTGTTGTTAGTGATATAGGTGTTCATATGTTGTCACTCAGAGGTTTCAATTCAGCATATATGGTGGAATAGTATGAGCCCTTCATGGACATTGTTTGGTGTCCATTGTTTTGTTGGTGTAACTATGCTCCCTGTGATTGTCTGTGGATATACTCTGTGTGCTAGGTAGGCCCCTACTGCAGTACATAGGACTGTTGTCTATGTGACAATATTTCAGACTAGTGGCTGCAGAAACTCCAAATGATTTTTTTCCTAGTATTTATATTGATGTTTCAATGACACTCTATGTCATTTTGTGGTGCACACTGTATGGGAATGCCACATGTAGTGTATTCATCTGTGGTTTTTACCATTATGTAAGTTGCATACAGAATGATGAGATAGGCATGTGATTGGAAAGCAACATGCTGTGTCGTATGTGATGTAAGATGAGTTTACTTTCATGGAACATGCATTTTGGTGATGGACTGGGCAGGTGCTGCGTAGGAGTAGGCATGATATTGTGTTATCAGTCAACTGCATTTCCTTACATTGATTTGATGATGGACAGTGTTTATCTGTATGGGGATAGAATTTTGATGCAGCCAATCCATCTTGTTCATGATGCTTTTGAGTTACAGCTGATTTGATGGGATGGTGAAGTAGTGGTCAGATGTTTGGCTTATGTTGTGGGTGAGACTGTTGTCATGTGGGAAAGTTGGAAGTATCTTGTTGTGACATGATGTAGACTCTGAATGGTTTCTGACTGGGGCTTTATTAGCAAGAGATGTTTTGTAATAGTTGTGCATGATGTAATGTATGTATGTATGTGAAGAATGTGATGATCCTCTCTCTCTCTCTTTCTGTGTATCAGTGTCGGCAGGTAAAAGAGACGGGGCACAGCCGAGTGGGTAAGGTGCCGGCCATGGGGCCCGGAGTGCTGAAACCACTGACACCGAGGGACCCAGTGACCCAGAAGGAGAGGGGACTGCCATGGTAGAGACAGGATCCACGTCTTCTTTATTAGAATCTTCCTTCAGTGGACTCTCCCTGATGGTGGCGGACCCATCTGGGACTACCCCAACACCATCTCTGTCCACCAAACCCCTTACTACCACTGTACTCCCTGTAGCTCCCCACCCATTTGGCAGCGCCTGGGTGGGGAGCCACAGGCGGGGCATCTCCTTTGCTGCAGGCACCTCTGCCCCTGTCCCTGCCAGCCCTGCTGCCCTAAGTGAGGGGGCTATTGACCTCCTGAGGTCTATCTCTGTGGGTCAGACCACCATTGTGAATGCCATCCAGGGACTGGCAACACAAGTCCAACAGAGTAATGTGTTCCTGGAGGGCATTCACATTGAATTGGTTGGCCTACAAAGATCATTTCAGGCTTTGGCCTCCACACTAATGGCAGCCAGTCCACCTTTTTTCTTCCGTCTCCCCTCCACCTTCCTCTTCCCAATCCAAAACCCCACTTCCCCTACCCATCAAAAACAGACAGACAAGCATGCATCCATGTCAACATCCATGGTTAGCTCAGTCAAACACAAGCACCACAAGACATACCACTGGCATCCACAGAAGCAACATATACTTACACACATATCAACATTCATCTACCTGCCCTGACACACCCACCACCCCAACATCACATCCGCAACACCTGACACACTTGCAGACACCACACCAACATTCATAGATCCAGCCACCACACCTATCTTACCCACAGACAGCATCACAGCAGACCCGCAGACATCAACCCTAATCACCAGACCCACAGACATCACAACCACTGACACTCCTACATGCAGCACATCTACCATACCTGCAGTCACCACCCAACAGACAGTTACCCACCTACCACAGTATCCCCCAGCACCTCCACCCTCGTCCTGTGCATAAGAATGCCCTCTCTCACCCACCCAACAGACAGCCACCACCCACAAGCAGAACTCCCACACACACGCACCCACGACGAACACACCAGCATGTCAGACAACCACTCCCTCACCCTCCACTTCCAAACTCCCTTCTGATGCCCATCCCCTTGTGTCTAAGAAAGTGTTCCTTTCATGTATTGACCTTTTCCCTACTCCTCTTCCCAACAGTGAGAACCCTTAATGCGTTGTATCCCTCCCCATGCCCATCCCTTCCAACTCCAAGGCCTCTCCTACCCCCCTGCAAGTACCCATGCTCCTCCCCCGCCATGAAGTCTACCCCTCCCAAGAGAAACCAGCCCTCCCCAAAGCCTAGACCTAAACTCCCATTCCAAACCCAATCCCAAAGGACCCCCTCCCACGCCTAAGCCTAACCACCCCTCCAACTACCTAATCCCTGAGGTGCCTGCCTGCCCCCTGGATGGCCCTACCTGTGGAGGTTACATGGCAGTAAGGAGTCAAGTCTGGGGCACCAAGATGTGCATAAAGTGCATGTTGCACAACTCATTTTTGGACAGGCCTACAGCCTTGAACATTTGCATATTTATTCTAATTTCTATTACATAATTGGACCAACCAGTTTTTGGTTTTACTGTTACATATTTGTCCTCAATTTCTTTCTTTGGGGCATTTGATAAAATGGCTAACATGTTTTGTGTGTGACTATTTTTGTGTAAGTGGTGCTTGTGCTGCCTGTTTTGTCTGGGCAGCATGTGAGGTGGTGTGCAGTGCATTTGTCCACCAGTGATGGGTGTGTGTTGTGTGATGGCCATGTGTATGTTGGGGACATGTTGTTGTCATGGTACTGAATGGTGTTTGTGTTGACTTGTGTTAGTTGCAGAGTTGTGTGCCTTTGTGTGGTTTGACTGTGAGCGTATGTGTGTGTGGTGAATAGTATGTGAGATACATTGTGATGTGTGCTTACTGGGAATGTGGAATGCTGCATTGTATGGTTGTGTGATTGTGTGTGTTTGTTCCCTGATGGTGGTACGTTGTGTTGTATGTGTGATTTGTCAATGGTTAGAGTATATTGTGGGTGCTTGCCAATGCTTGGATGGTTTTGCAGTTGTGGTGTTGTAGTGTCATTTGGTGGTGTTGTATGTTGTTGGGTGTGTCTGTGCTGTGTTTCTGGGAGTAGGTTGTGTTTTTGACGTGTGTGTGTGATGGCTGTGGAGTGTGTACTGTGTGTGTTCGGGTGTGTATGTGGCTATTTGTTAGCATGCATGCCAGTGTCAGGTTATCTGTGTGTGTCGCCCTCGCCACCCGTTCACAAATGGTATGTTATGTGTGCGTATGTACTTTTACAATTTACAACAGTGACAGGTAAGTGTGCATACTCACGTTGCTGTTGTCATCTTCGGCATTGTTTCCAGTGTTTCTAGGTGTGCAGGAGCAGTGCGAAGATGTGTAGTTCTGGTTCTATGGCGCCTTCTGACAAGTCCGGCTTCCTGAAGGTGAGTGTCTCCTTTTATATGGTTGGTTTCTGCCTGGGTTTCTGTGGTGGTGGGACTGCGGCGGAAACCTTGGCAGAGTGGAACCTTGTAATCTCTCCGGTGGAAACATGGTCTCCGATGGCCTGCAGGTGTCTACAGTCATCCATGGTGGCTTGACCCTCCTAGCGGTGCCAGCGGCTTTGGTTATGTTCTGTTGGGAAAACCGTCATGGTAATAATATGGCAGTCTTCTCTGCCAGCCATGTTGTTCCTGGGACCGCCAAGCTCGTATGAGGCCCATAGTTTCTGCAAGGAAGAAGTATAAGGCTATTTTGAGAGAGGCAAAAAGAAGGTAGGAAGCTGAACTGTGGTCACAACTAACTGAAGTACTTCAGAATAGAGATATAAAGGCTTTCTGGAAATTAGTATCTGTAGGCTCAAGTACAATTGACAATCATCTTGAAGCAGTTGTATTGCCAGAAAAGTGTGTAGCCCGTTTTAGTGACCTATACTATGAATGGGTCCAGGCTAAGGCCCATAACTTGGAACAGGATAAGGCTATTTCATCTTAGCCCGCAGTATGAAATTGAACTAAGAGAGTGTTAAGAGAGGAGGCATATGAGACAACTAGCTTTACCATGGATGAAATGCCTACAGCCCTTAAACCACTGAAAAAAGAAAAAGCACCCGGAATGGATGGCATTCCTGGTGACCTGTACTTATCCCAGCCTGAAATATGGATACCTTATTTCAATGCTCTTAGTAATGCCACCATGAAGAGAGAGGCCATCCACGCTCTTGGCAAGGAGCGATTATTATTCCGATATATAAGAAGGTAAGTAGGAATGCGCCAGTTAATTATAGGCCCACTAGTCTAATGGGCATCAGCCAGAAAACAATTTGTAGGCAGGTTCTGGCCATAACAAAATTTGATACAGGACAACAATGTCCTCAAAGACATGCAGGCTGGCTTCTGGAGAGTGGTCAATCAGGTTTTTTACCTTGACGCATTATGTTGGAAGTATGTCACCTTGAAGCAAGACGATTTTTATATAGCATTTACAGACCAGAGGGCAGTTTTCGACCTTGTTTTGAGGGCCTACCAGTGAAGGGTTCTGGATGCAAATAAAATTCCAAGTGATCTTCTTTGGATCTTCAGAGTCCTATATGTTGACACATTTGCAAAGGTAAGGTGGAACATGGGAGGGGACCTCACGGACACGATTCCAATAAAATGGGGGTAAGGTAGGGATGCGTCCTTGAGCCTGCATTGTTTAGCCTCTA
This sequence comes from Pleurodeles waltl, assembly GCF_031143425.1. Taxonomy (NCBI): domain Eukaryota; kingdom Metazoa; phylum Chordata; class Amphibia; order Caudata; family Salamandridae; genus Pleurodeles; species Pleurodeles waltl. The sequence goes on from NC_090438.1 coordinate 359,829,096, forward strand.
TATCAATGGGGCAGTGAATTGACTAAAGAACTATAGGCATGATGTGTCCAAATCTGCTGAAGTCCCTATCCCCCTCCTTATGTTTGCTGAGGATCCCTTCCTTATATCCAGAACCCCTATGTGTCTTCAAGCCGAATTCGACTTATTTGCAGCCTTCTGTTCACACAGAGGGCTAGAAATAAATCCATCTACGTCCAAATATATGGTAATTAATTCACATCACTCTTTTAGCGGGAGGATGACATTTGAGGGTGCCCAGATAGAACAGGTCAAACATTTTGACTATTTGGGAGTCAGATTGATTGACAACTTGACCTGGGGCTCCCAATTGGCCAAAGGTAAAACTATTCTCAATCAGAGAGCAGTGGCTATAGGGAGGAAATTTTAAAAAGCATCAGGTGGCTCTGTGCCCCCTCTCTGAAGGATTAAAGGGCTATGGCTTTATCAGCAGCCACCCATTGGACTGAGTTATGGGGATATGCTGATGCAACTATTTTAACAATAACGGAAAATACATTTATAAGGACATTATTTAACTTGCCAAATAGCACTCCCCTCCTACCTTTGAGATTTGATCTTGCACTCAATAGTATTCATTTGCTAATTGCAATAAAACCAGTTGTATTGGGTGAGGTTCTGGTCAACTGTGGAGCTTCGTTCCTACATGGAATTCCTACTGGAATTAATTGGACGTGATAGGGAAGTCCACACCCCCATGGCTGAAACATGTTAAGAATTTAAGTAGGTTGGTGAAAATAGATGAGCTATGGGACTCTCCCACTGCAATAACTAAAGGAGTCATCCAGAAATTGAAAAGTAACTACTGGGAGTATGTGCTGGGGTGGATCTGGAACAAACAGATAAAATGGAATTCAGCAGGACATTCCTGCTTCATAATTGCACACCTAGGCACTCATTATGACATTGGTGGTAAGTAACGCTTACCGCCATGCTGACTGCTGCCAACATACCGCCACCGCAGCACATTACCGCTACCCATATTATGACACACACATAGCAATCTGTCACTATATAGCCACACACACAGGTACGCCAGCCCAAAGATTAGTGATAAACTGGCGATAGCAAAACCCACACCGTTACGCCAACAGAACTAGGCTCAGAGCATTATGACCCACAAATCACCTCAGCAGACAGTCAATGGCACTAAACCATTGGCGGTACATACCGCTGTGCTTAAAATAAACACACACTAACAAAACAACATTGGACAATTTGAATAATACACACCTGACACCTACCTATACACACACCACACCCATATCACTATAAAACACCCACCCACATTACCCACAACCCTTTATGACTAAAAACAATTGCGACAAGAGAGATATCAAGACCACAGACAAGACCACAGCCACACACCACCATCACCTATACAATATCCACGCACCTTACATCACACACCCCAACACATCACCCCACACACCCCTACCCACATCACTCACACTACACACATGGCACCCCAGGTTCTCAGAGGAGGAGCTAAGGGTCATGGTGGAGGAAATCATCCGGGTAGAGCCACGGCTTTCCGGATCACAGGTGCAGCAGACATCCATTGCAAGGAAGATGGAGCTATGGCTGAGAATCGTGGACAGGGTCAACGCCGTGGGACAGCACGCCAGAACAATGGATGACATCAGGCAGAGGTGGAACGACCTACGGGGGAAGGTGAGTTCCACAGCAGCAAGACACCAAATAGCTGTACAGAGGACGGGCAGTGGACCCACACCTCCTCCCCCACAACTAACAACATGGGAGGAGCAAGTCTTGGCAATCATGCATCCTGAGGGCCAGGTAGGAGTAGGAGGAGGACTGGACTCTGGAAAGTCAAATCTCTATTACTATCACCCCCCCACCTGTATGCCATCACAAACCCCCCACCTTACCGTCACTCCCATCACTCCACCACCTCACACACACCCCACCATCACAACCCACCCCTCCCAATACCAAGCCCTTTTTGTAACACCAATGCACGGACCCCCATCACAGACCTGCATGGACACCCATCACTAAAGCATGCACACTGGAGAGAATCACCTAGCCCACCAAATAACTACTCACACAAGGCAAAGCTGGCAGGTCAATAACAACCATAGAGGGCAACACACCCATGCACAAGATGTCACACGCAGAAACAATAACACTGCATTTACATACCCACAGGTCCCCACCACCAACGTCAACAGAGAGGAGGTGCCAGCAACATCCAGCTCCCCCTAAAAGAGGCCCACAGTGATGACAGCAGCTCTGGATGTCTGGATCTGGATGACCAACCTGGCCCATCAGGAACCTCCGGACAGTCGGTTACCCAGGCACAGTCCCATACCACCACAAAGCTTCTCCCCTCAGGAAACACCAGCACAGTACCCACCCAGTGGGCTCATAAGTCTGTCCCCAGGACACGTCAATCAGCAGTGTGTCCACCACTACAGGGACCCCAGGGCACCCCACAAACAGAGGACGATCAGGGACCTGGGGTCAGTGGCAGTGGGCACACGGTTCAGGAGACAGAGGCACAGGACAACAGGGGAGCTGCGAGGACTGCTGTGCGACAGGGGAATGACAGGCCCAGATCCTGGGTGGATACCACCATTCCCAGTAGACGATGGGCCAGATACTGGACAAGTTGCAGGAGACCCAGCGGCTGCAGGTGGGACAGTACCTGGGCATCAGGGAGGACTTGAAGGACATCAACACCACCCTGGTACCCATTGCTGGGGTGCTGCCAAACATGGCCAACACTATGAGGTAGGCAGTGGCACACCACCGGGCCCCTGACACTAGCCAAACCGATGAATAGCCTTCCACCTGAGCTGCCGCTAGTGGACAGGAGACCCCGCCACAGGACCAACAGGCCACCAGCACCCCACCCCCTGCAGAAGGAGAACCAGGCAGAAGCCAGAGACTATTGCCAAGACCCCACCAGGAAATAAGACTCTCCTGATTGTCACCATTGTGTCCCACTCTGTCATCCTGTCCACCTTGTACTGCCATTGCGCCCCTTCTTATTCCCCCTTGGACAATGCACCTGTGATACAAATAGACTGGACTCTATCCTGGACATTCCTCCACCATCACCCCAGCCCATTGCACATCCCCCTCTACTTATTGGCACTTAAATAAACACCATTTGAATAAATACAAGTATAGAGTCTGAGAAATGATTGAACTATGTATTTGTTTAACAAGCTTTAAACACTGCAATACAACTGTACAGTAATGTATACATAGGAATGACCTGTAGTTGGATGCAGTCAACACACCAGGAGCGATAGTGGGGCACAAATACCTGAAAATAGAGATGCCAAAAGGTACAGTAAGTGGCCATAGAAGTGGGAAAGCAGCCTGCCAGTGACAATGTCAAACACAAAACTGTCAATGAAAAGTGAAATTACAGTGCCTTACCTGTGTGTCATTGGAAGTATTGTCATATTATTGCACTTCTGTTGTTCTCATCCTCCTTCTCTGCCATCTCATCTTCACTGTCCACAGGGTCCACTGCTGCCACACGCCCATCTCCAGCCTCATCCTCCTGCAGAAAAGGCACCTGGCGAAGTAAGGCAAGGTTGAGCATCATACAGCATGCCACGATGATCTGGCAGACTTTCTTGTGTGAGTAGTACAGGGATCCACCTGTTAGATAGAGGCAACGAAACCTGGCCTTCAGGAGGCTGAATGTCCTCTCTATGATTCTTCTTGTTCGCCCATGTGCCTCATTGTAACGTTCCTCTGCCCTTGTCCTGGCATTCCTCACAGGGGTCAGTAGCCATGAGAGGTTGGGGTAACCAGAGTCACCTACAAATATCGAGGGACAACTGTAAGACACACACTAACCCTTAGGGCCCACACCATACCCATACAACAACACCTACTGGGTGGGAACCAGGGCTCACCTATTAGCCACACTCTGTGCCTCTGAAGTTGAACGATCACATATGGTATGCTGCTATTCCTCAGGATAAAGGCATCATGCACAGACCCAGGATACTTTGCATTGACATGGGAGATGTACTGGTCTGCCAGGGACACTATCTGCACATTCATGGAGTGAAAGCTCTTTTGATTTCTGAACACCTGTTCATTTCTCCGGGGGGGTGTTGGGTGGACAAATGCAATATGTGTACCATCAATAGCCCCAAAAATGTTGGGGATATGTCCGATTGCATAGAAATCAGCTTTCACTGTGGCCAAATCCTCCACCTGGCAGAAAACGATGTAGCTGTGCATGTGTTTAATCAGGGCAGACAACACTCTGGTCAGCACTATTGAGAACATTGACTGAGACATTCCTGCTGCCAAGCCCACTGTCACTTAGAAGGAGCCAGTTGCCAGGAAATGGAGCACAGATAGGACTTGCGCAAGAGGGGGGATCCCGGTGGACTGACTGATAGCAGATATCAGGTCAGGCTCTAATTGGGCACCCAGCTCTGTGATTGTGAGGATAATGTGCCTGTCCTCCATTGTTGTCAAGTCCACCAGGGGCCTGTACACAGGTGGATGTCTCCATCTCCTATTCATCCGCAGTGGTTGCAATCTAGGGGCAAAATGCTGAGCAGCTGGACAGTATTCCATATTTACAAACACTACACCTCATTGCATGTTGTGACTGTAACAGTATATTGTTGGATAGGCCCAAATGGTGCCTATGTGTACTGTGACGCAATTAGGTGCCGTGGCCTGCCCCCCCCGAAATGGCGTTCGCCTGTCCTGTATGGTGGGACATGTGGAAATGAGGTAATTCCGCTGACGTTGTGCGCCATTGCAGGAGGCGGTCGAGAACCACCATGCAACTCCACATTGGATACCATTGGGCCCTCTGGGTTACAGTGGCCAATGGTGATGTACGCCGGCAGTGACAGTACGCACCGACGCGGACGTGACCGCCATTTTCTATCTGTTTACTCTCTTGTTACCTGACGTTCAACAGGAGAGGACCTACACTGCAAGTGCTTCTGTGACCTTTGTCTGGAACCGACCATGGCTCGAGTCACTGGGGAAAGGGCCCCTGCCTTCACCGCTGCGGAGTTGGAGAGACTGGTGTATGGGGTCCTACCCCACTACCGAATGCTGTATGGGCCTCCAGACCAACAGGTGAGTACACTGTGAGCTCGATGCATGGGTCATGAATGCATGGAGTGCTGTGTGTGAGGGCCTTGTGTGGGGGGGGTTTGTGGAAAGGCCCTGGGCAGCGTGCTGCATGTATGGTGGGCAATGTCTGTGCGTAAGGGGATGTCAGGGCTATGGTGGGCCATGAGTGTAACAGACAGGAGGGTCTGACTCATACCTTTTCCTATCAGTATTGCTCTGCAGGTCAGCGCCCATCAAAAAAAGGGTATACGGTGTGCCATTGTGAAGGGCGTGCGGACCCTGGGGGTCTACGGCAGGTGGAGCACCCACTGTCGGAAACGGTGGGAGGACCTGAGACGCTGGGTACGGAAGACGGCGGAGGCTCAACTGGGGATGGCCTCCCAATGTGGAAAGGGTGCCTGTCGAACCCTGACTCCCCTGATGGCCCGCATACTGGCAGTGGCCTATCCGGAGCTGGATGGGCGCTTGGGGGCATCACAGCAGCCCCAAGGGGGTGAGTACAGTGCCCCAATATACTACTTGCACGTGGTAGGGTGGCATCCGGGTGGGGAATGTGTGCCTGTGGGTGCCCCTAGGCCAGGCCGGACATTGCAGGGTAGGGCCCATGTTGGGCGGGGTCTGATGTAAACCTCCTCCAACCAAGCTAGTAGGCATCCACTACTGGTCTCAGGTATCCTACAATTGGTGTTAGGTATCCCTGTCCACGGGCTGGTGACTAGCATTGTGACTGTTAGTGCATTGCCTAGTGCGTAGGGCTGCTCCCTGTGTGTGTGTCATGTACACCAATGGTGATGTTGTTGCCGGCATTGACCAAGGATATCCTTTGTCTCTCCCTCCCTTTTTGTTTTGTCACCCTGTCCTTATGTGCATTAGCATCATCTGGCGGAGGAGCAGAGGCACCGGCGATGGGGAAAGTTGCATTCCCAGGGCCCAGGAGACAGAATCCACGGACAGTGAGGGCACCTGTGGGACGGAGGGTGAGGGGAGCACCACGGCGGAGACTGGAGGGGACAGTTCGGACAGTGATACCTCCTCCGATGGAAGCACCCTGGTGGTGGCGGACACCTCTGTGCCCACCCCAAATACAGGTACAGCCACCACCCCGTACCAGCAAAGCCCTCCCAGCAGCCCTTCAGCATGTTTCCCGTGCCCGTTCACCCAGGAGGGTGGGCATCTCCTTCGCCCCAGGCACCTCAGGCCATGTCCCAGTTAGCCCTACTGCCCTGAGTGAGGAGGCTATTGACCTCCTGCAATCCATCTCTGTTGAACAGTCAACCATTGTGAATGCCATCCAGGGACTGGCAGCCCATTTGCAACAAACAAATCCATTCCTGGATGGCATTGACTCTGGCATGGCTTCCCAACAGAGATCAATCCAGGCTCTGTCCTCCTCCCGGATGGCTGCCATTGTCCCTGTTTCTAGCCTCCCCCCTCCAACTTCCTCTACCCAATCCCATTCCCCTCAACCCCAACCTATCCCAAGCACACAGGCAGACCAGACAGGATTGGTTCAGGCAAACACAAACACCACACATCATCCCATAGGCACTCACACAAACACCATCCATATGCAGACATACCAACATCTACTGCCTCCACTGTGTCCCCCTCCTCCTCCTTGTTCACATCCCTCCCAGTTGTATCTACACTCACACCTGCATGCACTACATCCTTATCCACTACCACCATCACTACACGCCCCTCACTGGCAGTCACCACCCCTACATCCATGCACACGTCCCCTGTGTCCTCTCCCACTGTGTCTGTGCCCCCTCCTCCCAAAGTACACCACGCAAGCACTCAAACACCCAAAAGCCACCCACCTCACAACAGCATCCAACCCATGCACCTGCACCCAAACACAGCAGACAGACACCTCCTACAACCACTTCCTCTTCCTCCACTCCCAAACCTGCTCCCTCTTCCCCCCCAATGTCTCCAAGAAGCTTTTCCTCTCCACTGTTGACCTCTTCCCTACCCCTACCCCTCCCCCTGTCCTTCTACACCGGGCCAGGGTTGTCAGAACCCAGGCAAGCACCTCAGCCACCCAGTCCATGGCCACAGTAGTGTCGACAGCTACTCCAGGTGGGAGAGGATCCCAGGCACCAGGCAGCAACACTGAAAGGGTGCCTGCACCAGGTGCTTCAAGGAAGGGCAAGAAGACACCACCAGCTGTGACAGGGAAGGGCAAGGAGGCACCACCAGCTGTAGGAGGGAAGGGCAAGGGGCAATCCCCGGCTGCTGACAGGAAGGGCAAAGGGCCTGCACCAGCAGGCCGGAAGGACAGGAGGCCTGGTGCTGGGACTCATTCGGAGCCCCCACCACCAACCATGGTGATTCAGCTGTCCGAGGCTGCAAGGGAAGGTCTGGAGCCTCCCCCTACCACTGCCAGTGCCGCCAGCAGCACCACTGCCAGCACCGCCACCAGCACCACTGCCAGCACCGACATCAGCACCACCACCAGCACCACTGCCAGCAGCAGCAGCCCCAGTGGGCAGCCGTCTGAGGCTGCAGGGGATGGGCTGGAGCCTCCCCTCACAACTACCAGCATCGCCACCAGCACCACTGCCAGCAGCAGCAGCCCCAGTGGGCAGCCGTCCGAGGCTGCAGGGGATGGGCTGGAGCCTCCCCCCACCACTGCCAGCACCAACACCAGCCCCGCCACTGCCACCACTGAGCAGCCATCACCGCCGGCGGACAATGTGTAATTCCGCCTCTATGGGCTGTTGTGCGTCCTGGCCCCTGCAAATCCTGTGGGTCTGACACCCAGGTGAGAGACTGTGACCTTGCACTCTCCAAGATCTGCATCACAAGGCACAATGCCCCCTCCAGAACCAGTGGAGAAGCCATCCACTCACCGCATCCTTCCCAGGATGAAGCACACTGGGCACAATGCCCCCTCGAGAACCAGTGGGAGAAGCTATCCACTCACACCTTCCTTCCCAGGATGAAGCACACTGGGCACAATACCTCCTCTAGAACCAGTGGAAGAAGCCATCCACTCACCCCATCCTTCTCAGGATGAAGCACACTGGGCACAATGCCACCTCCAGAACCAGTGAAGCTATCCACTCACCCCATCCTTCCCAGGATGAAGCACACTGGGCACAATGCTCCCTCCAGAACCAGGCGAGAAGCCACCCACTTGAGAGACTGCGGCCTTGCACTCCCCAGGACCAAGCAGTGGGCAAACCACCCACTAGTGAGACTACAGCCTTACACTCCCCAGGACCAAGCAGTTGGCAAACCACCCACTTGCGAGACTGTGGCCTTGCACTCCCCAGGACAGTGCACAGGGCATGTTGACCCCTCCAGGACCAGTGGTGTTGTACCATCTTCCGGCTGAGGTGCCCTCCCATTCTCCGTCCCCCTGAAGTGCCTGTGTATTTTCGACCTGATGCCCCTGCAGTGTTCTCTCTGTGTTGTTGCAGGAGTGAGGAGGGGCCTTGGCCTATGTGTTGTAGCCCTGTGGCCCACAGACATTGAGGACTGGGCAGTGTCCCTACATTTGTAACTATGAATATACGTTTGTATTTTGATGCTCTTATTCATGTTATTTTATCGTATTACACTCACTTTCTTCAAATCATTTTGTCCCTGCATTATTCCTGAGGGGTACGGGATGAATATATAATGTTTGTGCATCTGGTTGTGTGGATGGTGTTGGGGTGGGGGGGTGTGTTGCGTCTGTGTGTCACTCTCTTTTTCCTCCCCCCCCCTTGTGTGCTAAGCGGCAGTACTCACCGTCGTATTCCTCGGTGTTGATGTTCATAATGCAGCAGAAGGTAGACGAGCATCGGAAATATGTGCAGCTCAGGCTCCATGGCATCATGGTTGTTCCCTGAGTCTCCACAGGTGAGTCCTTTGACTACTGTGCAGTGTTTCCGCCATGCTTTTGATGTCATTGGTACCTCCCCCGAAAAGGTGGTGGATAGGCCGGTCGTAATAGTGTGGGCGGTACATTGTCTACCGCCTGGCTGTTGGCGATTACCGCTGTGGTGCTTGTTGATTCCGCTGTGGCGATCTGTGTGTTAAAGTGGCCGTCTGTCTGAGCGGTTTCCGCCGCAGTCATAATTCCATTTTGGTTACCGCCAGCCTGTTGGCTGTATTACCACCGCTTTATCAGCGACCGCCAGGGTTGTAACGAGGGCCCTAGCTTTGTACCTTATATGGACACAATTTCTTTTTTTCAAGCAAAACATTTCTATGTGAAATTTAGTTGTGATATCCTACAGCTAAGAACTCTGCCATCAAAGTGGGACAAAACAGGGTGCCATGAAAACTTTTTGCCCCCATTGTCCACAAACATATAGAAACTGAGGCACACTTCTTTTTTTGCCCTAAGTATACTGTACCACCAAAAAATGGCTCATTGTGTAGGATCTTGGGAGTAAGCCATTATTGGGAAGTGGTAAAGATTTTTAAGATTGACATCAAAGAGCAAACTGTGTTCACTGTTTCCCAATATCTGTATTTGGCATGGAGTGTAAGAGAAAATACAACTCCTAACATTAACTCCTAATAACATGGCCACAAGTACAATTTAAGCTGGATCATTGTTATTATGAAGGTGTTGCTAATTAGGAGGTATAGGAAGTAGTTTCTTAAAACTGCAAATTACCTTACTTATTCAGTTTTGACCGACAGAGATTGAGATTATCTTGATTTCACTTGCTTTTGTGTACATTAGTTGTGCCCTCAACAGTATTTTTGTCCAAATCTAATTAAATTTTGCTACACTGTTACTTGTAAAGAACCTCTGAAATTACACTACTGCACATATCTGTTTTTAAACTTAAAAAAAATTGTTAGGAACATTTTCTTAGCTGCTGTTTATTTTAAAAGAATTGCTTTTTGTGTGTTATACTTTTATGTTTTTTAGCTGAAATATAGTATAAAAGAGCAAGGACAATTTTTTTTATTTTAAGGAATAAAATAAAATAAAAAATAATCACTTAAAAAATATTTAAATACTCTAACAACGTTATAACTATTTAATACTTTAATAAATATAAACTACCCAAAAAATAAAAGTTTCAATGCCTCAAAAGAATAATAAAACATTTTTCTAAAATGTCCTAATGCTCAAACAATAAAATAAAGTAAATATTAATATACACACACAATATATTCAAATTTAATCAGAATTATTGATATATATATATTTAATATTATAAAAGAAATGCTAAGTAGTGTTTGCCATGAAAGGTCAAAGCTGTAAAAAAATTTAAACTAAAGAAAACTTACAAATAAAAACAAAACTTAAACAAAATGAACCAATAACATTATCAAAATTGAAATAACAATGTAAAAGGAACGCATATTTTAACAACTTACTTCTTCAAAAGCTGTTAGATGAGACTCTGCCAGATTTTCACAACCTGAAAATAGAAGTGTAAAAATATATACAACTACCTTCTAAAGTAAGTAAACATCCACTTACACTAGACTATAAAATTATTTAAATTTAGGAATGTAAAACAACAGATAACAAATCACTCTACTGCTTTTATGTCTTTATGCTGAGATACTACAAAGAAATAATACACCACTGAGAAACTGTTGATCTACCAATCACATATCTGTAAAAAGGCACAGAAAAAGTAAGTCATTTCAAAATATCAATAAGCAGCACCCCACCCTAAAACATTTGAAATATACGATATAACTTCACAGCCCCCACTACCTACCAACATAAAAAGGATCACTGACATAGTATTGATGCATACAATATTGAAACACAAAAATGTATGAAAATAAATATCATCAACAAAAATATCACAATCTTATACTTAAATAATACATCCATAAAGGATGAGAACACATCATTGTTAAAAATATCTATTTTTAGTTATATTGGAATATTATATACATAATATACATATATACAGAAATGTTGAAAACAAAAACATCGGCACCTGTAAATATACAGATGATATGTCAAAAACATTGCCTCACGCAATATCGACTACAAAAATCCCTCCAAAATAATTACATTATCATTAATAAACATGAAAACATTACTTTACAAGATAAACAAACATGAAATATTAAACATGAAACAATATACACATATGTATGAATAAAAAAAATATTACATCACCAAAATAATTATAATTCCCCTAATAAAAAGTATAACTAACTACATAACATTTAGAATAATCAGAACATTTATAAATATATATGTATAGTTAAATTATTATTCAAAACTATTAAATTATGTATTAATCATTATAATTAAACCTAAATTAGTATTCAACATAGAAGACAATAACTCTTAAAAACAATTCAGAGTAAAGCTAAACTAACCAATAACATTACCCTATAAATAGATGTAATCAATAAAATCACACAAACAATTAAATCAACAATATAAAAGGCATGCAAATTACATCAACAGAATATTATAAAAACCACAAAAGATGCAAGATGAGGAAACTCTGTCAGATTCCCTGACCAGAACCTTAAAAAACAAATCTATACATCTCAACAACAACCTTGCAAATTATTAAAACTTACATTTAAACTAAGACATACTAGTAATTACAATTATAAATATAAAATAACAAATAATTAACAACACACTCTCCAATGTCTATCTCTTTACATGTGATGACTAAGAGAAAATACTAGAACTTCAAAAACTGCAGATATGTAGAAAAACACCAATTACAAACCAGAACAAAACAGAGAAAAGTAATAATACGTAAAATATTTTCAAATTGCAACTCACACCTAAAAGTGATTAATAAATAATAATATGTAAAATATTATGAAGGGTAAATCACCCCAAAAGCTGCTGATCTGTAGAAAAACACCAATCACAAATCAGAAAAAAAGACAGAGAAAAGTAATAATATGTAAAATGTTTTAAAATTACAACTCACCCCTAAAAGTGATAAAAAAATATTAATATGTAAAATATTATGAAAGCGTAAATCACCCCAAAAGTGCTTTAATAATCCTAACAACCTAAATCTCCATAAACTAACAGCAAATAAACATTTAAAAAGGAATTGACACATGTTTTTTTCTTCTGTCAGAAATAAACACCTACTCTACATCACAACACCCTCAATGAGAAACCTGCAAGTAATATATACATATTTGTGATGTAAATTGAAAATTTCTGATTATGTATACATTTACACTATTTTCAGACACAATGGCAGAAAGAGCAAGATATGTAGTGTCCCAGAAACAAAACCAATTCTTAAGCTGTACTGGCTACATCTAAAATGAAGAAAGTACATCATTGGAAAATGTGAATTGGAAATGTACAAAGTATTACTGTAATCCATGCTGTGGGAGTGCCACTAAAAAAGATTATTTTGCAATAAATGTGAGGTAACACAACTATCCCCAAATGTGACAGAAATAGTAAAAAGGGGGCCCACACCCAAAATCTTAAAAGATAAACTCCCTAAAGTCCCAGAACACACAACGCAAGCCAATTACCAGCTGTACCCACTTTAAAATAATTGAGTGCACAAACTAAAAATGGTACCAGCGATACTCCTTCTGATCCTCGAACAAATCAAGATATTGAAATAGAAGGACATTTAAAAAATACAGATAATGAAGGACCCTTTCTGTTATATGGCAACCTATACAATGAGAGGTGAATATTAACATTTTCCTCAGCAGATAACTTACTAAAACCCAGCCATTACAAAACCTGGATGATGGGAGGGACCTTCATATTTTGTCCCAAACCATTCACTCTGATATACACCATCTATGGTGAATATCAAAACACAAATATATCCTTTAAATTTGCCCTACACCAAAGCAACAAAGCAGCACTTACTCTGAACTCTTAAACCACATTAAAAATCAAACAAATTACTATTACCCATAAAAAATAATTGTAGACTTTGAATTGACCATCATTCAAACCATTTGAAAACCTTAGCCCCTCACAGCATGACTAGCCTGTTACTACCATTTAAATCAAAGCATATGGAGAGACCTTCAACAATTTGCACCAAGTGCAGAATATGCTACAGTCCATTTGCCCTTAAAGAAGAGCTATACGATAGTACTAGCCTATATACCTGTCAGAGCGGTAGCTAACCACTACAATTTACTAATAAAAAAGTCCTTTCTTTTTATCAACAAAATGAAGACAAATTAAGGGCCTCATTATGAGTCTGGCGGTCCTAATACCGCCAGACTTGTGGTGGTGGCGGGACCGCCGCACTCCTGACGGTCCAACTGCCAGATTACAACCCTGCCAGTATGATGGCAGCCTCCTCCCCATGGCTTTGGCTCAGTCCAACTGCCAAAGTTGTAATCAGGCACTAACTTAAAGATACTTGGGTTGGCAGGCTGCATCGCTCCGAACACAGACGCCAACCCAAATGCCAAATACCATGGTGGAATGTCTATGACAGCCAAAACAAACAATGCAGTGAAATTATAGCACAATGCTTTCTAATCCACCCTAAGCCGAACCCGAACCCGAACCTACATGGTTTAGATTTATAGAAGCATTACAAAAAGAGCACAGCTACCAACAACTGAAAATGGAACAACCTTATCCTAAATTGCACCTAAACGTAGTCAATAAATCAATGAAATGTACAACATGATGCAACCCTTCACAAATTACAAAGGAGTAAATTATTTAGCAATAATAGCCAAAGGCATATAATTATAAAATATATACTAATCTGCAAAATTCCCAGAATCTGAAACATGATCTTAACTAGCATGAAAAAACATTTTTTATAAACATAACATTTTATTACACCAGTGGTAACATTAAATAAAACTCCAATCATAAATAAGACTGATAGAATAAAACAATCTATGAATGATTTTTATTAAAAATGTAAACCTCACTGATCAAAAAGCTCAAAGATCAAACTCAATCCATAAGGTAAAGGAATTGGAACATATAAAATACACATTTCAAAATAAAAACTACACAAATAATAAAATATAACATTTCACACCCAAACAAAATACAATGAATGTGACTTACTTTCCTGTAGCTGCAGATCAACTTATCTGATCCATGTAGTTAAAAAGTATTATCCACCAAAAAATAGGAAAAGAATATCCAAAAAGCCCCAAAAATGCAAAATTGAAACCAATGTAAAAGAGATCCTTCAAAGCAATCCAACATATCTAGAAACCATAAAAAAGTGTTTAAAAAAGAAACATTCTTGGAAACCCAAAGAGAAGGATACCAAAGTAAAAAATATTTGTTTATTATAAACCAAAGGAGATTTGCTTTAAAAAAAACACTGAAAGTTCCAATGGACATAGGGCATGTTCATAGACAATAGCCTGCACATTAAAAGAGAAAACGCACCCTCAAAAACATTACCTTCCCGAAAGTACAGAAACATTGCAATTAGTCATCATAAAGCAAGTAACATAGTACAATCTAACATACCATATTCATACATTAGTAAAACTGTGTATGAAACTCCAAACCTACAGACTTGTGAAAAACACTTTATTATACAAATGATTGTACATAAAACAGACAAGCAACACAATAACTGACCTCTAGACCTCTACCTACTTCCCCTCTACCATCACAATCTGAAAACAACTTTGAAAACCTTAGTGTGCCCAAGATCTCAGAGGATAGACTAAAAACAGCACAAATGGACTACAAAATAGAGAGTAGTGGTAAAGAAATAGCTGCTAAGAGAAACTAAAAGAAATACTATACCCTATAGAAATGAATGGGGAAAACACAATTATGACACATGTAGAACATGTCAAAAAATGTTGAAAAAAATATAAAAAATGGTAAAGTATAGTTTAAATAATAGCATAAAAATAAACAATCATTTTATTTTAATATATACTAAAATAATATATGTTAAATTGATGTTACAAATATGTTTTGAAGCAATTTATGAAATGTTAAATACTAGAAGAAACCTTGAAAATGTGCAAAATACAATACTATTTAAATATGATTTAAATTGTTTATTTGATAAAGAAATTATTAAAATAGTTTAATTTATCTGTATATACATTTTTATTTTTAATTATTATTATGTATGGTTTGACATGTAAACATTTATAGTAAAGACTCTTTAAAAAATAAATACAAATTGAAAAATGTGTTACAAGTGTTTATTCTGTTAACATGTGCAATAAATACTGTTATTTATTACAAATGTACAACTAGCTACATTTTTAAAAACCTTTCTAAACCCCAACATTACTATTTAAATAACATAAGCTACTCCTACTTCATTGAAATACAATTAAAAAAAAGTATTTCACACTAAAATAAATTGAATAATCACACTTCAGCATACACTATTTTAATAAATCTGTGAGACACTAAAGGAGTGACATTCACTATTCTCACAATACCCTAAACCTGCGAATGGGAGAAATTTGCATTTCACACCCAAGGAAGGTTCCTTACTGGCCAGAAACGTTCGCACCTTTGCTCGGTGTAAGTTTTCTATATTCAGACATAGACACTTTTTTAGAGCTCATATTATTCCAACGGCATAAGTCTAAAGGCTGTAGCCGAAAAGACCCCATGAGGTTGGATACCTCCTCTTCAAGGTCCTACTGAGTTGGTTTGCTCCTGTGGAAAAGGTCCATGGGGCAACCAGAATCTTTTGCTCCAGCAGCAGCACACCTTTGACAGATTGACTTGGAAGGTGGGTTGAGATCCTCTGGAGATTCTTCAAGCCAAAAAGTTTCTAAGTTCCAGGTTTCTGCAAATGTTCGGCACAGTACATTTTGATACCAGTCAAGGGTAAAGGACTTGGGGATAGCACTTTGGCATTTTCCAGCATCTGCAGTTGAAGATGCTCTTTGTTTATGCATGTATTATTATAGGTTTATTGGTGATATCTGAAAAAAGGTGAGAAAGCCGCTTTTCTCATTTTGAAATCTCATTTAATAGAAATTGATGCCTTTATTAACTCAAGGGTATCATTTTGATTCATCTTCTACTTCCGAATCAAAATCCTCTCCTCTGCTAATCATTTCCAGACTAATTTAATTTGCAAAAAATCCCTTTGGTATTCACTACATTATATGTTTTCTTAAGTAGCCAGTGTACTTAAACAGGTCAATAGGACAGAGATGCCTTGATGATGGTCCAAAGACTCAGGTTGCTCCTGCTCAGAACCTATCCACTGTAGCATTTCACTAGGACGTCATAGAGAAGGTATCTGGCTACGGGCCTTATTTGGTTCTTGGAGGAATGGGATTTCTGTTGCAATGGCAACAGAGTTCAGTCACCAACAAGACCATGATCCGCCTACACAGTTTAAATGTGGGCAGACCATAGTTTGACAACAGTGGAGAGTACTTCATCTCAGTCGTGTTTAATCTTCTCTGATGTAGTAAGGTCTATCAGAAAATTAGCTATGGGCCGATTATGAGTTTGGCAGATGAGAACACTCATCCACCAAACTTCAGACGGGGTGGTCTCTGCCATTCTGGTGACCTCCCCATCGGCCCTATTAGGACTTTTCCACTCGGCTGACCGGCAGAAACCTTCAGCCCAGTGAGGAAGTGGCAGCAGCATTGTCACTCGTAATAGAGCTAACGGCAATGTTGCCGCATGCAAAGGGATACCACCACCCTCAAACTGTGCACTGTCTGCACAGCAAACAGTGTGCATTTTAAAGATGCTGGGCAGGGGGACCCGTGCACTGCCCATACCATGGGCATAGGCGGTGCAGGGGCCCTCCTGTGGCCCCCTGCACGTGTTCTCTACCAGCTATGAAAAGGCTGGCGGAGAACAGGGTTGTGATCAGCAGGGTGGCGCTGAATTCAGTGCCACCCTAGCTTATTGCCACCTGCACCACCATCAGTCCAATGGGATCTAGGATCCTGGCAGGGATGGCATTAGGTTGGAGGGTCTGCCCGACAACCTCATAGTGTGGCGGTCAGCATGCCACAACTGCGGCTGTCCGACAACCACCACAGATTTGGCAGTCTTTGGACCACCAATGTTGTAAACTGGCCCTATATGTCCGCCAACGTAGGAAAGACTATCAAATAATTTGCTATATGTCCACCCATCTCATTGAGATGGGTGGACATATGGTCCTTTTTCAGTGCCTGTCACCATCAGGAAAAACCTGGTGATAATGGGAACTGAAAAGTGCTGAGAGCCCTCCTCATCATAGGAGGAAACTCCAATGGTAAAGCCTGCATTACTATTTTTTTTTTCAAAAAGAAAAGCCCTCTTTGGGATTTTTGTTTTGAAAATAAAACAAAATTGTAAATTTGTTGTATGGCTCCATCATGTTTGATGGATCTGTCTGGCAAAGTTACAATGCACTGCCATGAACTGCCTTGATGACGGTCCCTGTTGAAATGTCCACTGAGCTGATGGACCAAGGTGAAAAAGTAATTTACTTTATTGACCTGGTGGAGGATGGGCCAGCCTCCTAACTATAGATCAGCTCCTAAATCTGAAGATAGAAATCTTCACTGAGCAAAGATGATAAAAGTGTCCACTCAACGATGGACCTTTCTTGGGCATGAATTTCAAATATGTCCAGTCAAAGCTTTACTGCCAAAAGTCAACAGCTTCACCATGACTTTGTCCGAAATCATCTGCGGTGTACCTCAGGGTTTGTCCCTCAGCCCAACCGTCTTCCACATCTACATGGCCCGGTCTCTAACATCGCCCGATACCACAACCTCAACATCATCTCATACGCCGACGAAACTCAGCTGATCCTCTCCCTCGCCAAGACCTACCTACACAAAGGAGTGAAGGCCATCGCCGAATGGATGAAGAGCAGCTGCCTCAAACTCAATTCCAACAAGACAGAAGCACTCATCTTCGGCTCCACCCCCTCCGCATGGAATGACTCCTGGTGGCCTGCCACTCCAAGCAACCACACACGCAACCTAGGATTCATCTTGGACTCCTCATTAGCCATGACCCAGCAAGTCAATGCCATCTCCTCCTCCTGCTTCAATACCCTCTGCATGCTCGAAAAGCTCTACAAATTGATACCCACCAAAACCAGAAGAACAGTCACCCAAGCCCTTGTAAGCAGCAAACTGGACTACGGCAATGCCCTCTATGCAGCCAAACTCCAGAAGAGACTGAAATACATCCAGAACACCTCCACACACCTCATCCTGGACATCCCCCACCACTGCCACATCACAGGCCACCTGAGAAACCTGCACTGTCTCTCAGTCAACAAGATAATCACATTCAAACTCCTTACCCACGTTCACAAAGCACTGCACAACACCGGACCAGAATACCTCAACAGACGGCACTGCTTCTACACTCCGACCCGACATCTCCGCTCCGCTGACCTCTCAACCATCCCACACGTCCGCAGAACTACAACCGGAGGCACATCATTCTCACACCTCGCCACCAAAACGTAGAACACTTTTCCCACCCACCTGTGCCAGACCAAAGACCTCCTTATCTTCAGGAAACTTATCAAGACCTGGCTGTTCGAGTAGTAGCAGCACTTCCCCCTCTGTGTCCCCCCCACCTTCCTCAGTGCCTTGAGACCCTCACGGGTGAGTAGTGCGCTTTCCAAATTCCTGATTGATTGTTTGATTGATTGATGGCTGGCAGGGCTTTTGGAACAGGTTTCACCCACACCTTGCTGCCTTGCCCCACTGAGGATTGTGACTTTCATTTCAGAGATTAAGGACTTTATTTAGTTATAGCAAACAGGTTACTCTGTCATAACGATGATGGATATCCCATCCGCCGTAATCTAAATCCCACTATGTCCATATTGGTGGACGGGATATCCATCACCGTTGTGACGGAGTAACTGTGCCACCAATATCCAAATCAGGCCCTAAATCAGAAGGGAAAATGTCTGACCGAGACAAACCTGGTTTGTGTATCCGAAATACACTCCATTGCATTTGGCTTTAAAATGTACTCTTGTCCTGGTCTAGGGTGATCAGTTGCCTGTTGTTGGTGCTCTCTCCTTTCGGCACTAAAAGTTGGGGAACATACTTTTTTACAACTTTTTTTTTCCGAAAGTCGTGGTTAACGAAAGCGCAACAACCCTTTTTTTAACCACGACTCCGTTTTTTTGTGCCTTAACTACGTATGTTCTGAACAACAAACATGCGTGGTTAAGGTACAAAGAAGTGAGTTGGCGAAGGTAAGTGGTGGGTTTAGGTTTTGGGGAGGGGGTGGGGGGTCAGGTGGTTTTAGGTTTTCGGGTGGGGTTGGGGGGGTGGGGCGTTTTTGGTTTTGGGGAGTGGGTGGGGGGTCAGGGGGTTTTAGGTTTTAGGGTGGGGTTGGGGGGGTGGGGCGTTTTTGGTTTTGGGGAGTGGGTGGGGGGTCAGGGGGTTTTAGGTTTTAGGGTGGGGTTGGGGGGGTGGGGCGTTTTTGGTTTTGGGGAGTGGGTGGGGGATCAGGGGGTTTTAGGTTTTGGGGTGGGATTGGGGGGTGGGGCGTTTTTGGTTTTGGGGAGTGGGTGGGGGTCAGGGGGTTTTAGGTTTTGGGGTGGGGTTGGGGGGGTGGGGCTTTTTTGGTTTTGGGGAGTAGGTGGGGGGTCAGAGGGTTTTAGGTTTTGGGGTGGGGTTGGGGGGGTGGGGTGAGGGATGTAGGGTGAATGGTGCCTATTGCTAATGATTTTATCAGGAATGCCTTTACAACAAAATATCGTTGTTAAGGCATTCGTGGTAAAATCATTAGTAGTAGCAACGAGGTCGGTGTTCCGACCTCGTTGTTAAGGCAGTAGTTGTTTTTGAAGTCGTTGTTTCGTCGTACAGTCCTAAAAGTTAATTAAAAATTGTAAAATTCATATTTCTGTTTCACCTCGTTGTATTTTAGTCTTTCTGGTCACTATTTGTTCATTGAAATATTCTCTGTTTTGTACATTGGAGTGGAATTATTACTGTGTTGTGTTTTCAACTTTTTAACTATTTAATTATTTCTAAATACTTTACATATTTTCTTAAGTCTGTCAGCTCTGTTTCACATTGAGCACAGGTTTGAATGACTAAAACCTTTACTGGACCTAACTTGGATGGTATCATTATTGCTTAAAGGGGACTACCTCCACCTCAGCTTATAATCCACTTTCTCAAAATAGCTATACCCCTAAAACAACCGAACCATTATATTAAGAGTCACTTCATCACAGTCACTGCATTGTATTGTAGGGAAATGTACAGAGTATTATAAGACGTTGGTCCTGTAGTAGGTCATCACATGGTTACAATAAATCATCACTGAGTGGGCCACGTTTATGTCACCTTCACAATGTAGTCATTATGTTTCTGTTCCTGCTTATTGTTTGTTCATGTCTTGATTTGCACAGTCCAAAATATGTTCTTTTTCCTTTAAGGTCCTGTATGGTTTCCTTGACATCTGGTCTCCAATAGGATGATTGCACTCAAGAGAACAACAGTAAGTGCATAGGACAAAAAAGTACGTGTCTTTTGTTCTCTCTTTTTCTTTCTTTTTTCTTCTACCATTTTCACCTTTATGTTTCTAATTCTATATTGCCCTTTGCAGCCAAGGGCCTCATTTACAAGGCCCTAGTGGCACAGTGCACCACCGGGGGCATCATTTTTTTTTACACTTTGGTGCCGCTGTGTGCTGGCCCATATTTGCAAGGCCATGGAACGCCACCTTTTATGGCTTTTTATGGCCTTGTAAATATTGCCTCCTTTAACACATAAGTCTGCTTGAAAGGGACATTCTATGGGTGTTGCTGTGGGTGTTCCCTCGCAAAGCCCATGGAACCTGACAGAATCTGATGCATTCTCAGATTTACAAGGCTGGGAATGCATCAGATTCTTATACCACCTCAGATGTGGTATTAAAGTGGTGCAATGGATAGAAATAACATTATTTAACCCACATTTTTCCTCTTTCGATGTGTGCTGCATTCTGGACCACACATAGAAAGAGGAAAATGCCATAAATTATTGCTTTGCCCTTCCTGCACATAAAAAGCATGCCTGCTACACAGACACCCTTGCACCATGGTGATAAGGTCCCTGTATTGGTGCTAGGCAGCTGTTTGTGCACCAGCGCTGAGGAAAGTATAGGGATGCATTGTATTTCTGTAAATTTGACACATTCCTGAACTTTTAAAATCACGCAATGCAGCAAGCTGGCTTGCATTGTCATGCTATTCATTTTCTCATGAATGAGGCCCTAGGATTCTTCACTCTGTCAATGGTTCTTCAGGCTTCATTTAGTTTTTCTTGTGTTGCCTTGTTCTATTTTTCTCCTCTCTGATTCCTCCTAATTGACAAATCATTTATCTATTTGATGTTTTATCTGATTCCACTGTCTGCAGTTGTTTCAGCAAGGGGGTCAGGTTCTTTGCTGCTAGCACATCTTCTGGAAACTGTTCTCCTAGTACTCTGACTTCCCCACATTTTCACTGGAACATGACATATTTCTGACCCAGACATGGACCTTCTTTAAACACAATGTGCCCTTTCATACTGTGAGGTATTAAGTGAACTACACCTAGACTCAATTTTGTATCACCTCTGTAGTGCTAACGGGTGTAACCTTTTGCAACAAGTGGGGCATGAAGAATATCTGTGAAAGCACCAACATTTCATAGAGATCGTATTTTTTATTAATGATTTTCAGATACATAAGACAACTGGGACCTGATTTTTATTTAATGATTATTTAGGCTGGGATACTCTGTCACAAATATCTTATTTATCGTATTACAAGTGCCATTGCATATAATGCACTTGAAATACAGTGAGCGAGATATCCGCCAAGTTTGTAAGGCATATGCAATCTGCTGAAATATAAATCAGGTGCGTAATGTTTGTGCACCCATTGATGCAATCAGTACTTAATTAAACTTTAAATAACTTTCAAAAGAGTGTTTAGCCATTATTCATCTCAATAAGATCACCTGGTTAAATACATAGGGGGTCATTCTGACCTTGGCGGTCCATGACCGCCATGGCGGAGTGCGGCGGAAGCACCGCCAACAGGCTGGCGGTGCTTCCTTGGCGATTCTGACCGCGGCGGTAAAGCCGCGGTCGGAAAAGGGGAGCCGGCGGTTTCCCGCCGGTTTCCCGCCGGTTTCCCGCTGGCCCAGGGAACCCGCCATGGCGGCGCTGCTTGCAGCATCGCCATGGGGATTCCAACCCCCTTACCGCCAGCCTGTTTCTGCCGGTGTCCACCGCCGGAACCAGGATGGCGGGAACGGGTGCCGTGGGGCCCCTGGGGGCCCCTGCACTGCCCATGCCACTGGCATGGGCAGTGCAGGGGCCCCCTAACAGGGCCCCAAAAAGATTTTCACTGTCTGCTTAGCAGACAGTGAAAATCGCGACGGGTGCCACTGCACCCGTCGCACCCCTTCAACTCCGCCGGCTCCATTCCGAGCCAGCTTCATTGTTGAAGGGGCTGTCCCGCTGGGCCGGCCGGCGGTCTTCTGGCGGTCGCCCGCCGGCCCAGCGGGAAAGCCGGAATGACCGCCGCGGTCTTTTGACCGCGGTGCGGTAGTTCGGCAGGAACCGCTTGGCGGGCGGCGACCGCCGACCGCCGCGGTCAGAATGACCGCCATAATCTGACACAGACTTTTAAGTCAATGGCTTAAGTAAACAGCTTAAAGAATTTACAAACTATAACATCAAGACGTCCTTTACACTATATGGTATCATTGTGACTTAATTCATAGTAGACAGAGTACCCAAGAGAATAAAAATCACATTTTGTAGCGCAGATGATGCATCAAACATAGATCGTGAGAGCACCACTTGTGGAACATTCCCTACAACTACAACATAAGGCGGATGAGATTTGGTGGCAAGTGATTGATCATTTGAATTAAAACCAAAGAGAAGGAGACATAAACATATTATTAAGGAAGGCAGTGAAATGTATTGATTTAGGAGACTCCAGTGGACAAATGGACTCAACACCATTGGATATTGGAGAGAAGTTGCATATTTTAATCACATAGAAAGGTACGTTTTGATGCTTTTTTGTACTTTTACTTTATGTATCACTACATGATATTGAAGTTGAGTGTCTTGTTTTGAGTCATTCAATGTAACGCTTGTTTTAACACTAATATACATATGTAATAGTTAAGAGTAAGCCTGAGCAGAGTGGGAAGAGTCACGCTATGCGGACTTCTGCGAAATAGCAAAAGAACTCCACCGTGTGAAGCGCCTCGAGTGGGCGGAGTTCCCAGTCATGCCCGTTCGTGTTGCATTTTACGTCAAAGGCATTGCAAAGTTTGTTCTTGCATTCACAATCGAATGTGAACAGTCCCATGTAGTTTGCATGAGCGTGGCCATCTTGTTTTTCACTCTGTTTTTGGTGCTAGGCCTGTTTTTTCATCCTTCTTTCATTGTGTTGATGCTCCACCCTTCACATTATTCTACCCCTCATTTTTATTTATTGTATTAATGTGTTTTTTGTGGCTGACTATTTTATGTGTTTTCCTTTTTTTTCCTCCTTTCCAAACTTTTTCTGTTTTCCTTCACTTTTCCTTTGTTTATTATCTTTGTTTCTTTTCTTTTTCACACCACCACCCAGCACCATGGCAGAGCAGGGTGGCACTGGCAAACAGGGTAGCAGTAGTGCCAACCCCCCCCCCCCGGAGAGCCAGCAGTAGCCACGTACCTTGTGAGTTGCGGCACCACCAAGGAGTGCAGCTTCAGCCTATTTGTATTGAGGAAGAGGTAGCAGCACTGTTTTTTATGTGCAGGACAACCTGCCCTCCATGATGGTAGGAGGCAGCAGGCCTGGGAGCAGTTACCCCATGCAGGAACGTCAGCTGTTTTGGACTTGGGTACACTGCAGTGTCTGACAGACCACCAGGTCCAGTGCACCACCCAGCAGCTGGACCACCGCTGGGTGGATATCATCAGCTGTGAGCAGGACCTGCTCACCCCGCTATGCATAGAGATTCCAGGACTCGGTGAGTGTATTTGTTGTGTTTGTGCTCTACAATGCTTTATCTGAAAAGCATGCTGCTTACACTAAGAGGTAAATTACATTTAATTTATGTTAAGAATATTATGCGATGCAGTTTGAGCTAGGCAGGTGCTTGGTGCTACCTAATCGTACTCATTGGTGCTCGCTTTGGCAGATTATTTAAGAAGCCATCATAATGGATACTTCTCCATCCTCCGGTCACCATAGTGAATTAATGATATCAGTGAGTTAGCGTTCTCTGTGATTTTCTTTATCTACCTCATACAGTCCCATGCAATTTCACAGTGATGTGTAGTACTAGTATGCATCTATGCATTGCAAAAAAGGGTGACTGAGTTGGGCCATCAAGGGGGCTGAGAAATGAGAAAAGAATCAAAGATCAGTCATTGCAATGCATTAGCTACAAATGTAGATTTTGTTAAGGAAGTTTATAAGAGGGATTTTGAGATTATAGCCAGCTCAGCAATAGTCGATCATATGCGTTTCATAGGCGATCTGATTTAGATAAGTACAACGTTACTGTGTTTGCCTCTTATAATACTTTTGTGGGATTAACTCTACCACTAATCTAAATTTTTTATCTTCTATATTTCTTACATCAGCACCCACGGTCAAGTAGAGAGGCATCACAGAGGAGGGTCCAGCACGAGCTGGGTAGGTGCCGACCACCAGTGAAAATGCTGTGGGCTCTGCTCATCCCACTATGGTCTATCATTTAATATTATTAACTTTTACCTCTGCCCACAATTTTCGTACTTTTACTTTTACCTTTTTGATACTGTCTCCTTTTTTACCAATTCCCTATCCAATTTTTGTTTAATTTCTGTAATCTCTGCATTATCTTTTTTCTGTCTTTCACTGACAATTTTTATTCCACCCCTTCACTGCGCTTCAATGATTCTGAGTCATCTCCAACATAGGCTATAGCTCTGCCCCTCCATTACGGAAAGTTTTTGGTTGGCTTGACTACATGACTTTTCTAACATTGTGGAACAACAATGAGTGATATTTTTAATAGAAGATACTGCATTGCTAAACAAACTGTAACAATGTATTGCAGCTGCAGTTATTTGATTAAAACGATAAAAGGGAGGTGAACCTCACATCTAAAAACTGTATAATTTTTTTTTCTAGCCACAGCGACCACCAGTGGAGTCGGTTCAAATTTAGTTCTACCCCAATGGAGCAGGGGGATTGCAGGCACGGGTAGTGGTAAGTCACATTGTTCGCTTATGTACAATTACTCACTTCCTTTAGGGGCATTGTCCTGATCGTGAAGCCCCTGCGTTACAGTTACAGCAGTGGTTGGGTTACTCTTATATCTGCAACTCAGCAAAAGCCCACATAACGTATGCTAAAAATGATTGCTTGATGGAAAGGGGAAAGAAGAGAAGGTTATAAGAAAGGATGGATGAAATAAGCAAAAAGAAAGGATGCGTTGGTGGGTGAAAGGATGAATGGGTTAGTATTGGACAAATGGGTGGATGGGTGAAAGGATGATTGAAAAAGAGGGTGGATACTGAATTGCCAGATAACAGATTGTGAATTTTGGTGAAAGACTGGATGAGAGAAAGTAAATCTTAAATCATGGTGGCTGCTGGTGAATATAGAAGGAAGAATGAAAGGATGATTGGGTAATTGCTTGGATAAAAAAACAAGGAAGCTATTCTGTAGAGGGCCATGCTGCTCACCTACTTCACTTACTTTATGTTTTATGGTTATCAAAGCTATTGTTCAAAGTGCAGGGTATTTTAATTTGTGTTCTATCACTTGACTCACTGTATTTGCGAAATGAGGCAGATATGCATCCCACCCATCATCATCATTCATTAACCCCCTCCCTGCCCCTGACATTTTGCCACTCATGACCAAAGAACTGCAGTATGGTTCAATTCATGCCTGCAGTGTTGGCTGTGCAATATGCGTCTACTTCAGTTAAAGCAGCATCTAGAAAGTTTTCAATACATTGCAAACCAAACACACAAGGTGTGTTGTTTTCACTTCACCCACACAGTCATCTTTTAGTACTTCACTCCTTTATTCTTTCATAAGTTCTTCCGTCCCACCCTAACAAACAAATTGAAAAATAACTTTTTGGCACATGCCACATTTTTATGGCTATGTGAAGCGTTTCCAAATATATTTCATGGTTTCCCATCACATATTTATTTTACGCTTGTTCGGATGTTTCCCTTTACACTTTTGTCTACAAAGTAACTGAATGAGCCAAAGCTTAGGCACATGATGAATAGGTGATCATTGACATCCCACTATTCTATAGGAAAAGCTCCACTTACCCACCCAATCCCTCTGACGTATTCTGCAGTAGAGTAAGTCAAGTTTCCTTTCCATACTGGCCAGCAAGATAATTTGTTGGAAAGAATTTGTGGTGGTGAGGGAGGCCAGTGAGTAAAGTAGGGACAAAAAGTGCATGATTTGATTTCAAGTTTGGCGTAAGGGATACTCTGTGACAAAGGTGTCCAAAACAATCTATGTAGCTTATTCCATTCCGTGCAGTGCAGTGCATAATTTTCCCCTCCATCTACTTATGGTAGATAGAATAAATAATGTATCCACATTTTATACATGACATGTGTGAAGTATCTTATTTATTAATCTGCCTCTTTGGAGTCAGTGTAGAAACTAAGTGAAAGACATTTCGGGAAGAGCAGGGCCATTGGAATTAATGATAGATTATTGTCAACTACTGCTGCCCTAGCTACAGACAGTAGCAAATTAATCAAAGCACTGGCTATCAAGCCTCCATTATTTGGCACAAAAGCTTGTACTCCATAGTGCATAATGTCTTTACTCATAAATGAGAGGTAATTCATTTTTATTTTTCCACTAAAAGTATTTGTTTAGTTACTAGAGAAGCCTTTAAAATAGCATAAAACATGAATTCACTGTTTTTTTTAATCTGCTGTTATTCTGCCTTAATTCTTTTCTACCATTCAGTGATTGCTACGTGAGGCATGTGTGGGTAAACAAATAAAATTAGCCCTGGGGCTCTCCTAATCATAATCACATCAAATTCCAATGTCTCTAGGGCACCAGTAATGTAGGCAGGAGATAGCAGCCCGTCTGCAGCTGCAGAGCCTGAAGAACATCCAGGCCAAATACCGGAGGATGGTGGTCCTAGAGGAGGAAGAGGCTGAAATAGCTGCCTTAGAGCAGGACGCAGCCCAGTAGCACATCAACCTGCTGCCTCCCAGCCACTACATCACCATGGCCAGCGGTCAGGGTCCCTGACTGCCACTGCTGCTACCCCCTCCTGCTCAGACAGGTTATTCCAGGTCGGTGTCCTGCAGTGGCTCGAATGCATTGATAGCTGACTAGGGAGCATGGAGCAGAGCCTGCACCAGCTCCAGATCTGTATGGAGAATGTCCTCTTCTAAGGCCTTTTTAATTGTTTTATTTTGGTGGGAGGGACTTGTGGGTTGAGAAGGTGGAGAAGGAGTTGGGACTGGGCTTCACTTTGGAGGTTAGATGAACTTTTTGGATACAGGGCTATTTGTTTGAGGAGAGGAGTAGGCCTGCTGTGAGTGGAAAGGGTAGGTTTTTGTATTTTTTAAAAATAAAAAGAGAATCATTTATTTTACTTGATTTATGACTCATGTTTATTTTGGTGTTTTAGTGTGCACTGCTGTCTGTTGCCTGTTTTCTAAATCTGCTAAACAAGTGTATGTCATTTACTTATACCCTTGCACTACTGCCCTCTGTAACTATATTGACCACTAAGGGATAATTGCCATTGCCTATTTTGCCTACAAAAACTAGATACACAGAGATATCTTCTTCAGTAGGAGTTAATTACTAACTAAACAGGTTAACTTCATACCATAATTCTTCTCTTACCTGAATAGATGAAGAGAGGGAGTACTCTTTCTGTGGGGTTTTTCTCAAGGTTGCATCTTAAGGAGGTGGTAAGTAGCAGTAGTAGCAGGCTAGTGTGCTTACAGGGAAGAAAGAAGGCTGCACTCCCTCCTAGGTGCACTCGAACTACAGGATTAATCAAAGAGTTATCCATCACTGTCTACTCAATTCAATGAAAACAGAGAGTAAGTGGGTCATATTATATCATACCTTTAAGAGGACTGAGACCAGAATACCACAATGACAGTATTTGACACACAACAAAGAAGACCTGCTATAATAGTAAATACTAGCAATATAAACTTCTTATGAGCAATGGTGGAGAGATAGCATTTAAAAATGTAGGAAATGAAATCATTGAGTGAGGAGAAGTTGGCTCAGAGTCGTGAGTGGTTGGACAAGGTTCAGTGTTTCCCCAACACAAGGTTCAGTGTTTCCCCAAACACACAACACAACAGGTCTTAATGATGATGTTGATGGGGCCAGTGTGGAATATTGGTCATGCTGTGAGTTGGTATCACTTTCACCACATCTGCCCCAGCAAGTGTGTGATCCATGCATGATATAAAATTAAATCACACCTAAATAAATCACACATCCCATGGGAAGGAGGTTAGGGGACTCAGAGTATTGATGAAAAATAGGAATTTGGGATAGGTGTGACAAAAACAAACAGTACACATAAGAAACCATGACAATATTCGTCGGGGTGCTGAGCAGCACACCATCATCAATCTTTTGTGGAAGGAAATGATGCAGGGATAAGTATGACACTGTTCAGTTATATGCATTGCAAACTGTCCTTCTGTCCCAGAGAGACACAAGATAGTACACAACCCCGACGCAACTGGAGCAAAATATCAACGGATCAACTGATCTCCACTCTCGCCTGGGCCCCACCCCCTGGGTCCCCAGACCCAAACACAGCTACCACCAACCTACATCGCTGGATAGAAGATTGCGCCAACACCCTCGCACCACTCAAAAAAAAAAAAAACACCTCCCACAGAATCAAGGCCAGCTGGTTCACCCCAGAACTACAAGAATCCAAATGGCTATGTCGCAGAATGGAAAAAACCTGGCACCTTGACCCTACCAACTCCAACCACATTGCTTTCAAGGATGCCCTACGCAAACATCACCAACTGATCCACACCACCAAAAGTACCCACTTCAAAGAACGCATTGACGCCAACGCTCACAACAGTAAAGAGCTCTTCGGCATCGTCAATGAGCTCTCCACCCCCAGGACCTGCTCCAACGAACCCCCGCCATCACAGGAGTTCTGCAACTCACTGGCAACCCACTTCCGTTGAAAGATAGAAGAAATCCACAATAGCTTCAAACCCCAGACCCACCAGCTGACTACAAACACCCAAGAACCCAACACTCCAAGCAACAGCCACCTCATCCACACCTGGACCCCCGTCAACATAAAGGACACCACCACCACCATGGCCTCCATCCACTCTGGATCACCATCGGACCCCTGCCCACACCATATCTTCAATAAGGCAAACATCATCATCGCCTCCCACCTCTGCAAAACCATCAACAGCTCCTTCGAGTCAGCCACCTTCCCAGAAAGATGGAAGCACGCAGAAATCAACGCCCTACTGAAGAAAACCAAAGGCAGACCCAGACGACCCCAAGAACTACCGGCCGATCTCCCTCCTTTCCTTCCCAGTCAAGGTCATAGAAAAAAATGTAAACAGCCAACTATCCCAGTTCCTGGAAGACAGCAAGGTACTCGACACCTCCCAATCCGTATTCCGCAGAAACCACAGCATCGAGACTGCACTCATTGCTGCCACAGATGACATTAGAACCATGCTCGACGAAGGAGAAACAGCAGCACTCATCATCCTGGACCTCTCTGCGGCTTTCGACACGGTATGTCATCACACTCTCCGCACACGCCTCCACAACGCTGGAATCCGCGACAAGGCACTCAACTGGATCTCGTCATTTCTCTCAGGCAGAAACCAGAGAGTCCGCCTCCCACCGTTCCTGTCAGAAGCCTCCAGAATCATCTGTGGTGTTCCCCAAGGATCTTCGCTCAGCCCCACGCTCTTCAATGTTTACATGTCCCCCCTCGCCAACATCGCACAAACCCACCACATCAACATAGTTTCCTATGCAGAC
This sequence comes from Pleurodeles waltl, assembly GCF_031143425.1. NCBI lineage: Eukaryota > Metazoa > Chordata > Amphibia > Caudata > Salamandridae > Pleurodeles > Pleurodeles waltl. The sequence goes on from NC_090438.1 coordinate 359,859,124, forward strand.
GACACTCAGCTCATCCTCTCCTTCACGAAAGACCCTACAACTGCAAAGAACAACATCCACAACGGACTTCACGCCATCGCCAGCTCGATGGAATCAAGCCACCTCAAGTTAAACACAGACAAGACAGAAATCCTAATCTTTGACAGCAACTCCTCCACTTGGAATGACTCCTGGTGGCCCACCTCTCTAGGAACCACGCCCTCACCCACCACCCACACACGCAACCTAGGCTTCATCTTGGACTCCACACTCAGCATAACTCAGCAGGTCAATCCCACCTCCTCTTCCTGCTACAACACTCTCCGCATGCTCCACAAAATCTTCAAGTGGATTCCTGTTGAAACCAGGAAAACTGTCACCCACGCCCTGGTCAGCAGCCGATTGGACTATGGAAACGCCCTATATGCAGGAATAACAACTAAACTCCTAACAAAGCTGCAAAGAATCCAGAACGCATCCGCCCGCCTCATTCTGGACATCCCACGCCACAACCACATTTCCCCCCACCTCAGAGACCTTCACTGGCTACCAGTATCAAAGAGGATCACCTTCAAACTCCTCATCCACACACACAAGGCCCTCTATGACACAGGCCCAGCCTACCTCAATGACAGACTCACCTTCCACACCCCCACCCGCAATCTTCGCTCCGCCAGCCTCACCCTCGCCTCCATCCCCCGCATCCGCCGCACCACCGCCGGAGGAAGATCCTTCTCTCACCTAGCCGCCAAGACCTGGAACTCCCTACCGCTCCACCTTTGCAGACCCAAGACCTCTTGACATTCAGGAAACGCCTCAAGACATGGCTCTACGACCAGTAGCCCCCCCCCCAAGCGCCTTGAGACCCTAACGGGTGATTAGTGCGCTCTATAAATCCTTGATTGATTGAGTATATCTCCAAATGTTATGTCTACTAGGTTTTAAAAATGCAAATTATGAATGGCAGAAGTTATTTAACCCACCCAGTTTTAAAAATTATGATTGTTAAAAGGAAAATTATTCTGTTTTGGCAAATTGGGCGGTGCATCTCAATTCTTCATGGAATGTCTATCACTCTTGGGTGCCTTGCTGAACCTGAACGGTAGGTAAGCAGGAGCCTTCAGTTTTCACCAAATTTTGTTTGTGCAGGAGAGGATTAGGAGAAGGCCTGTGTTTGAAAAAAATATCAGTAACTGTATCATAGAGTAAAGGAGAAGGATAAAAGAAAGCAAGGTAAGCTTCATGATGAGTCAGGAGTGTACCAAGAAGACTCAGAGGCAGAGCAAGAACATAAAAGGAGTTTGAAATTTGAGCCAGCAATGCAGCAAATACATACTCAGCAGCATTTCCCAACAACGTACCTCCCTCCAGTCCGCAGAGCTGAGTGAGTACCAGGAATCAGAGTCTTCGCCATCATCATGTTTTCTCTTTGAAGTCGATAACTTTCTAGCTGTTGAGGTAGTCTCACCCTGAGTTGTTCCATCCTCCTCCTCCTGATTCTGAGGAACTTTGTACCAGTCCCTAAACCGAACAAGATAGACCTGTGCAGTCAAGTGCACTTCTGTAAATAAAGTGACTGGTCTGGTCTAAGGAACCAGGAAAAAAGGAGTAGACCCTGCAGTTAAAATTCACTAAGTTTGAAAGACCAATCACTTTCAGTAAAAAAATATCACCATTCAGTCCCCAAACATTGTAAATCATCAGAATCAAGTTTACAGATGTGTTGAACTCCTTCCTCACTGTCAGCCGCCACACACATCATTAATCATCACTCACAATCACTACACATTGGTACAATGTAGGAAAGTACCCTTTTTCTTGGCATGGTTAACCCCATTTTCTTCCTGATGTCAGTGTGCTTAACTGTGTCTAGTGGGATCCTGCCAATCAGCACCCCAGTAGTTATGTTCTTTCCTTGTAAAATTGGTTGTCGGTTAGTGTTAACACAGTATTTCATGAACAATTGGTATACAGGTGCCCCCTCATAAGTCCCTATTACATGGTAGATAGGTACCCAGGGTATTGGGGTCCCAAGGGATCCCTATGGGCTGCAGCATATATTTTGTCACTCATAGGGAGCCCATGCAAAGGATTCTGCAGGACTTCCGTTGCAGCCTGCGTAAAAAAGGTGCAAGCACCATTTCACTGCCATTTACACTGCACCAGGTAACTTATCAGTCACCCCTATAGCAGGCCCTCCAGCCCTGAGGGCTGAGTGCAAAGTACCTTTTTATGAGGGTACCCCTGCACTAGCGGACTTACCCCCACAACCTCCAGGACCATTTTCTCTGACTTCATGATTGCGGGGACTCCATTTTACGTGTGTGCTGGACATAGGTCACTTCCTATGTCCAGCTATATAATGGTAACTCCGAACATAGGCATGTTTGGTATCAAACATGTAGGAATCACACCTCCATGCTTTTGTAAGCATTGGTTGTATGATCCCATGCACTCTGGGGCCTCCTTAGAGGACCCCCTGTATTGTCATCACAGCATTCTGAGGTTTTCCAGGCAGTCCAGCTGCTGCAACCTCACAGACAGGTTTCTGCCCTCCTGTTGCTTGAAACACTCAAGCCCAGGAAGGCAGAACAAAAGATTTCCTTTGGGAGAGAGGTGTTACTCCCTCTTCCTTTGGAAATAGGTATTACAAGCTTAGATTGGTTAGCCTCACCAAGCCACTGGAAATGCTTTGAAGGGCACATTTGGTGCCCTCCTTGCATAATTCAGTCTACACCAGTTCAGGGACCCCCCAGTCCCTGTTCTGCTGTGAAACTGGACAAAGAAAAGGGGAGTGACTGTCCATCACCACCCCAGGGGTGGTGCTTAGAGCTCCTCCAGAGGGTCCCTGGGTTTTGCATCTTGGATTTAAGGTTGGCAGGGAACTCTGGGAGCATCTGAGTGACCAGTCCCAGAAGGTGATGTCACAGCTTTCCCCTGGTAGGTGCTTGCCTAGTTAGCTGACCAATCCCCTTTTCAGGACCCTTTTCAAGGGTCTCTCCTTTGGGTTGTTCTTCAGATTCGGATTGCAAGACTCCAGCAGGAATCCTCTGCATCCTCCACTTCGACTTCTCACTGAAGAAACTGCATCTGGACCCTCCAGGAACTCTACACATTGCAACAAAGGAGCAAGACTCCTTCTGCAAAATTGTATCTTCACCTCCTGCCAGCAACTCTTTCCTGGTCGTGCATCCTCTGAAGACAACCCGTCTTCAGTCTGCTCCAGAATAGTGAAGGAATCTCCCTTGGAGTAGAGGAGTCTCTCCCTTGCTTCTGCAGGCATGTACTGCAATGACGACCGGCTGCGTGGATCCCCCCTCCTGCTGAGCTGTGTGGATCCTGCATCACAGGTGGTAGGCTGAAGTGGTTCCGATGGTCCTCACGTCCAACTGTCCAACTTTGGTGGTGGTAAGAGCTTGCCTCCCCATGCAAGATACCACGTGTTTTGCAGTTGCCAAGGCTTCTTGGCATCCTTCCATGAAGTTCTTCGTGCATCTTGCAGCCCTGGCCCCCAGCACTCTATCCTGCAGCGCACAGCTTCCTGAGTGTTTCTCCTGCGGCGTGGGAGCGTTGCCGTGGTGCTGCATGGGCTTCTTTTGCACATTCCTTGTGCCTATGCTGTGGGACTCCTGTGTATGCTTCCTGGTCTTCTATGGCCTCTCTGGGTTGCTAAGAGCCCCCTTTGACTCCCCCTCTTGGGTAGAGCCCACCTGGTCCTTCCTGGTCCCAGGCAGCGTCATTTTCTGCTAACCACGAGCTTTGCGTGTGCCAAGGCTTGTTGGTGGATTCCAGCGATGCAAACCAGACTGCAATTAGCCACCCAGCATGGGACATCATTTGTAGCAACCAGGAACCCGATTCCATCTTCTTGGGTGCAAAACTGACGATGGTTCTTCTTTTGCACCTTCATCTGGGTTAGCACGGGCTCCTGTTCTTCTTGGACTCTTCAGTGCTCCTTGGACTTCTTCTTCCTTCTTCCACAGGTCCTCAGGTCCAGGAATCCACTGTTGGTGTCTTGCAGTCTCTTCTGGTACTAGCATAATCCTGCTTTTAATTTTTGTGTGTTTTCTGGGAAAGTTACTGTGATTTACTCCTGCTTTCCTGGTCACTGGGGTGGGTTCTATTACTTACCTTTGGGGTTTTCTAGTACTACCAGCACCCCTCTACACACTACAATTTCCTTGGGAAACCAACATTCATATTCCACTTTCTTAGTATATGGTTTGTGGTCCCCCTAGGCCCATTTCTAACTATTGTAATTTTCACTAATTGCACTGTTTTCTAACTGTTTTTATGCCTCTTTCTGCATACTAGAAGTTATCATTTGTGTATTACTTACCTACTAAGGAAGTATAGTTTCAATGGTATTTTTGATATTTCTGTCAACAAAATACAGTACCTTTATTTTTGTTACACTGAGTATTTTCTTTCATGTGATTGAGTACTGTGTGAGTACAGCGTAATTACATGAGCTTTGCATGTCTCTTAGATACGCCTTGGCTGCTCATCCACAGCTACCTCTAGAGAGTCTGGCTTCTAGACACTGCCTACATTTCATTAATAAGGGACAACTGGACCTGGTATAAGGTGTAAGTACCATAGATACCCACTACAAACCAAACCAGCCTGCTACATATAATAGTTAGTGGTTGTCGCTTCTAATCCAAGGATGTGGTTGAACAAAATATTATCTTCTCATTTGGTAGCAAGTAGTAACACATTGGTTTTGCATTGGCACTGGCAGCCTTTTAATCAATGATCCTTTGGGGCAACCCTGCTAGGTGATGTAAAAGAAAGGATAGGCAATAGCATGTGAAGGAGGCAGACATTGTCTTCAGTTTCTGAAAGGGAATGTGGGGACTTCTTTACTGCTCACGGGTTCAACTCCAATCAGGCCATCTAATAATATGTGACTAAACATGGTGGGGTTGCATACATCCAACACAAACATATGGTCCACTAGCATTTGTTTTTGCAAAGAAAGAATGAAAGAAGTTCAACGAAAAATAATTTAAAGGTTCTGTGGTGGCACAGGCATACTCAGTCTGTGAAGTAGAGTTTGTCCACATACTCAGGTGGTTCACCCAGAATTTGGTCAGCAAACACACTTGATTCTGACCAATTTTCCTCTTCTGTCTCCTATAGTGTTTCAGGAACAGTGGAATCAGGTAGAATAAAAATGCTGGTTCATTATGATCATGGTTAATCTCTCCACATTTTGAGGCGAGAGACTGGTCCTTCTCACTGTTACAACTTCACTGGCTACACTGAAAACAGATTCAGTTGACACACTGGCTACAGGACAAGCCAGATACCTTATTGCCAGATTTCTGGGCTCTGGCCATTGGCATATATTACCATACCAATACACTAATGGTTTTGATCCACATACACCCCTTTTGGGTCAACCAGATAGTCCTGTAACATCCTCTGAAGCGTCATTGGTGCTGCCACTTGTTAAACTTATTTTGCCTTTACCGCTGCACTGGATTTAAGCCTGGCACATTAAATCAAGCCAATGCAGAGGTTGGGTCCTATTCTTCTGATATTGTTGTTGCCTGTGTTCTAGCTGCTAGTGTTGGCTGCTGTGAGACAAGTCTGGCCTCTCTGGAAGTTGAAGGCAGCACCCCAGAACTGCGGAGTGGGACTCTAAGTTCCAGCCGTTCTTTTTCAGTTCTCCTACTTGCTCAACAATCCACTTCCTGTATTTTGAAAAATCCCCTTCAGAAAAAGGAAAGAAAGAGGAAAGAATCTTTTTATTGTGTGGATCAAGTAGGATGGCACAGATGTAAATCTTTGGATGAAATAGTGCCATTTTGCATCCTTACATTACAAGTCAAACAATAGCTTAGGTTCTCAACCAAGGCATGCGTTTCTGGGTTTTCATTCACTCCTCTGAGTGCAAACCTTTCAGACACCTTCTTTAGTTGATACTGTAGCAGATGCAACAACTGGATAGCTTGGCCCATCGTACTGTCCTCATAGCTACCTTCCCACATGAAAACCTCAAAAGGGAGCAGCATCTGAGTCAGGTATTTGACTAGGCCCCATTTGTCCACATCAATGGTCAGAGCATTCCCAATTGTATCAGCTCGTCTTTGATCAACATAGTCATTGATCTGTCTGTACTGCTCAAACAGATGTTGCAACATATAATAGGTTGAGTTACAATGTGTTGGCACCTCCCGTATCAGGGCTTTAAATGGTGCCCTGTTACCACTCTGAATAATTTGCAACTGTTTTGGGGCTTTCAAGAATGGCTGAAATGAGTGCAGATTCGTCTGCAGGTAGTCAGTAGACTGCTAACTATGTCTTCTTTCTTGAGGATCTCTTGGACAACCAGGTTGATGCAGTGCACCAAACACAGGACCCTGAAATAGCCACCATTTGCCATGGCCTTGCCTTCATCTTCACTTTGCTTTGACTCTTCAACTGCTTATGTGATAGCTGGGAGTTTATCAGCAACCAGTTCATGTGCAGCTGCAGGCCATTTATCTCCTTTCTCAGTTCCCTTTTCGGGTGCAGCTGGGTTCGTAACATTTGCTTGGCTGGCAGGAGTAAGTCATCTTTGACTCTGCTCTTCTGCAAATTTTGTTTGCATTCTGATTACTCATACTTCATACTTTCACCATTTTGCAGAAGTTCTGTTTCAGCCACTTGTTTGGTCCTCACAGCTTGATTAATCTTAACCCTTTCTTCTCTGCATTCATGCTTAGGGAATCAGACTCTGTGTTTACAAGAGGACTTTGTGGGTGGCTTGCAGGAATCAAGTTCACAAAACCAGCACACTTCACAGCTGTTGCCATCACCAAGATAACTTGATATGGTCCTTTCCACCTTGGCTCTAGACAAGTCTTCCTTGCTTGTTTCTTTATAAGAATCCAGTCTCCAGCTTTCAAGGTGTGCCACTGTTCTTGAGCCATTTAAACTGTTGCTGTTTCAACCTGATAAGACAAAGAGCGAGTCATATCAGTCAGACCTTTGCAATAATCCAGCACTAAGTCATCTGTTATGTTCACAAGTGCATTGGCAAGTACTGCTGGTAACCTCATTGCAAGCCCCATAAGGATTTCATGCAGAGACAATCCTGTCTTCCTGTCAGGAGAGCAATGCATGCTCATCAGGGTAAGTGGCAAATCATCAGGTAATTTCAACATTGTAGAGGCACAAACATTTGTCAATCGAGCTTTTAGTGTTCCATTCAACTGTTCGACCAATCCAGATGTCTCTGGACGGTAACTGCAATGCAATTTTTGCTCAATGTTCAGTGCTGCATACAAAAACTTTGTGATCTCATTATTAAAATGAGTTCCTCAATCTGATTCCAAAGAAGTCGAGAAATCAATTCTCTGTATTAGTTCCCTGAACAGCAGCTTATCTTCAGTAAGACTGTCATTCCTACTTGTTGGATAGGCCTCTATCCCGTGGGAAAACATGCACACAACAACCAACACATTCTTCAATCCATTGTAAACAGGCATCTCAATAAAACCAAGTTGCATTCTGTTGAATGGATCTCCCGATCTGCCTATGGAGCTCAAATCAACCACTGTGCATTTCCCTGCATTAATTTGTTTACACGTAACACATCTGTGACAAACCGCTTCTGCAACCAACCTAAATCTGAGGTTGTACCATGTTTGTTTGAATGTGAGAATGATTGCATCTCTGCTGAGATGAACTTGACCATGGTAATAACTAGCCATCAAGTTCAGCAAACAATCAGGCAACAAAACTTTCCCTTTGTTTGAAATCCAGATATCATCTTCCTCTCTTTGAACATAACCTGCTGTAGTCCAACCTCTGTGTTCTTCTACTGGTGCCTCTTCCTGCATCCTCTTGATTTCATCCCAGGTATCAACCACTGCCATTAGGAAACTTTGATTTGTCTCACCGGTATCACTTCCACCACTCTACTCTTCATTGAAGGTGACGTTGCTGTGCCATTGGAGCATGTGGAATCTGTATTTGTTGAGGGCTTGGATTTCCTGCTGGGGAAATTGTACTTGTTGGGGAATTTGCATTTGGACGGCTTCAGTAGGAACATTCATGTTTTGATTTTGAGGCCTTTGAACTCTTTGATTTTGAAATTGAATGTTATCAACCATTTGCACAACACCACCACCTTGCACCAAATTATTTACATTACTTCAGGGACACTCCCATTTCCAATGTTCGACGTTGCCACATCCATGACAAGGAATGGTTCTCTTCATGTTTTGGACATCAGCTACATTAATATCCAGGGCTACTCGGATTCCACGCCCTTTACCTGTGAACTGAGGTACCATATTTTCCTGCTGTTGTGTTCCTGGCATTCCTCCTGCATTCACCATTCCTTGCAATTCCTACATATCTTCTGCTTCGGCAGACTTGGTTTGCATCATCATTGCCTTTTCCCTTAGTCTTTTCTGCTTCAAGTCAATTTCATCACTACAGTATTTTGCGTAATGCAATATCTCATTATTCGCTTTTCCCTGCCAGTAAATTAAATGATTCTGAATCATTTCAGGCTTTAATCCTTGAACAAATGTGAACACAAAATGAATCATATGTCACGGTTCAATAACCTTGGTGCCACTGTATTTCTTAAATGCCTGCAACAATCTCTCATAATAAGCATGAACAGACTTCTTTGTCTCCTGAGCTGTGCAGCCAATCCTTTGACAATCATCTTTTTTTGGGGAAACTCTAGTTTTCAAAAATTCAATCACCTTGCAATAGCTTTTCATCACCTCTTTAGACAGAGCACCCGTAACTGCATTCCTTGGCAGCTCACGTGTTGGCCAATCAACAGTCCGCTAACACTGAACCCACAAATCTGCTGGAACCACAATTTCAAATAGTGTTACATTTTTTCCACAGGCACTTTTCAAGCTTGACAAAGCTCTCTGTTTGCTGGTACCATTCCATTGGCTTTTACCTCAACTTTGGTTAATCATTAGTAAATGACAGTATGTACCTTCTGCTTCATGAGACATGAACAAAATTTCCTCCCAGAGTTTCTCAAATTGGCATAATTTTTACAGCTGCCTCAGTCTGCTGTTCATCATTTGAAGATACAGTCAGCTTTGTCTTCTGTTCTCTTTTCTTTGCCCATATGCCTTCCCATTTAACTAATGTTCCCCATGTTTGAATGCTTTGGATTAGTTCTTTAATGTGAATTTTCCTTCTAGGTGATCTCATGTTTGCAATATCTCTTGAATCTAATTCTAATCTGTAACTTCTCTTCATCTGTTTGGATTTATTGATCTCAATTTAATATTTCTAGGCTAAATTAGTTAATTTCTCATAACTCTGCCCTGCTCGAAGAGTAACATCCTTGCACATAAAGAGCTATTTGTTTTCATTGTAAGAATCTAACCTGTCCAATTGAAGTGTTCCATTAATCATTTCATTTAATTCCAATTTCAGCCTAGCCATGTTTAATGTCCTTTCTCCCTCTGGGGTGTTTTTCAAGTCTGACCCTTCATTTAAACAATCTAACCATTCAGTCGATTGTTTTGCTGATAACCCTTCCAAACTAATGGTATTACCTCGAGGTAGGGACTGTGGAGGAATTTAGGATGCTCTCTTAGCCTGCTCTTAAGCTAATATAGGTGAGCCTGTAGAGGCACGTCAATCAATAGACCTATTCTATCATATGTCTTATTCAGACCAAAGGAATTCATAGGGATCATGGCTGGCACCGCAGTGCTCAGTTTCTCAATTTCTGCATTATTCCAAAAGTTAACTTCATTGCTGATCCTGGATTTGGAATTTGGGGACCACTCTCAATATTATCCTGGGCATACAATGCAACAACAGCACCTATTGTTACAGGAATTGTCAATGCATCTGGTCCTGACAAATTCTTGTGACTTGGTGAAAACATTAGTCCTTTTTTTTGGCCGGTCAGTCCAATACCAAAAGCCTGATTTGACTGACTCGGGCAACATTCTGTGGTGTTGTTACTGGGTATTACATAGGCATTGTCTGTCTTTGGTTCACAAACTGTGCAGATGTCTATACATTAGGCGTTGACTCAAATTGAGTCATCCCTGCATTCTGAATTGGCTGGGGCATAACTGAGACTGGGACATTCTGGCTGTGTTAACAATTGGAACTGTGAAGTAAACCACCGGTACCTGTGCAACATTAGCAGTAGGTACATTTGGAGTCATCTGAACCTGGCTTTATGCAACTGGAGCTGTGGCAATATTCGGGACTACATTCTGATTTACTGTTTCAACTTAATTATACAGTGGGAGACGATTCTGCAACAATTGAATTATAAATTCATCCTCTGAATCACTTTTGGTGTCAGCTACTTTTTTATTTTTACTTAACTTCTGTTCTAAATCTTCTTCAGATTTCTTTTTGGCTTTAGATTTAACACTTCCATCACCTTCCTGTGTAATTGTTGGGAATAACGTCTCTGAATGTAATGTATCTGCTCTCCGCATTTTCTGTTCCTCATCCAATCTAGCTGCTGCGAACGTCTTTTCTGCTTTCCTCATTCTCCTTTTGAATTTCTGAGCTTCTTTCTGTCTTGCAACTCATTCTCAAATGGCAAGTGCTTCAAATTGTGCTGGTCTAGGAAGGGGTTTCGATTCATACAACACCCTCCTCAGATTCTCTAATATCCTCAAATTAAAAGTTCCCTAACAAGAAAATGCTAAGTTACCTTCCATCTCAGTTATTTTGCACCAATAATTTAACTGAAGACATGCTGAAACTTTTCTTTCCTCCATTACCTAAAATGCCGGTGTACCCTCAGGTGGAGTAGGCTCTCCCTCTCTAACTGGAATAAAAACATCTCTTCTCAGCGCAATCCTTAAAGCTTTGAAAAACTTCATTTGTACACAAATTTAATTTACAAACACATATTCTTTGAAACCAGGAGGTGATTTTCAATTCCACAATCCTTTTCATAAGCTGTTCTCAACCTATCAAATCACAGTCTTATCCACCAATCTGTGTGCAGCTTTACTTACCAACCGACCTATCCCAGTGCGAACCAAATGACGTCACACTCACTTAACTCAGCATCTGCGACTCACTTCAGAGCTGTCTCATACACCTCTCTTGTAAACACCTAAATGTGAATATTACAAGATCAAAAACCAATCCTGTCTGCTCACTATAGATAGGACTCAAACACTTTGAAAGCTGTACAAAACTTACGACTCTGGCCTTTTGCACAAACAGCTACTCTTCTACCTATTGCTTTCTCACAAACGAAAGTTTGAAACACATTTTCCTTGTGCACTTTTGATTCACCAAATACCAACCAACATTTAACACATTCAAGAAAAATCTACTGGTATTGTCAACAGCGCTCAATTGACCGACATCTCACTGCAGACAATAAATTAACCAAGTGTCTCCATACACTTGTGTAATACTTTGGAGTCTTAGGCCTCGCAGGACCCGTACACAACAACAACCACGTAGGCAATTTTAAGCACAAAGTGCAACATTCACTTACTTGGAATATGCAAACTCCCTACTCATTTACTTGGAGTATGCAAACTCCCTACTCACTTCATACCTTACACTTCACAGCAGTTTTGCCAAAGCATTGCAGGTGCAAACCCTACTCTAAACTCATACGTACACCTGTAATACAACCCCGGAATTACATCAACCCCCTACACTACAACCAACAATGTGGGCAAATTCTGACTCTGCTCCTCAGAAGACAAAACTCTGCTACCAAAAACTGCTGGAGCGCCCACGGATTTCTTCTTCCTGACTCAGGTTCAGAATCCACAAGCATGCTGCTGAGACATCATACCTTTTCCTACCATCAGAAGACAACTGGATCTTTGGACTTAGTGAAGAGTGTAGTAGCCAGATTCATTCAACACAGATCAACAACATAAAAACCATAAACAAATTAAAATATTATGAACAATTTAAACACTAAATCAAACTGAATAAAAGTTTCACAACTTTGTTACAATCCCAGAATGAGTGTAACATATATGGTGCACAAAAATAAGCTAGCTAGTTCATTTTCTACTTGATTGTTACTTCAGAATTCTTTCTCACGGTACATAGAATGACCTAAACAATTCTCACATGAAATGTATTAAAGTTTCCTGCCTTGTTCAACAACTAGAAAAAATATTGTTACTTAGTTATCATTGGAACATGTTCTTCGTCGTCAATACAATAGGACATTCAACATCACATCAGAAACCTAAGTAAAAATTCAGGTCAGAGGGAAACAGAATAAGCAAATAATTTTCCTCTACTTCTGCAAGAATGAATCTTTCAGGCCTAGTCAGATGAAGAAAGCCTACATACATTATAATATAATTTAATACTTATAACCCTATTGCGCACATTACAATTACATTACAATATGCAGAGCAAATAATTTATTGCAAACATTAATTACGACATATTAGAGCAGTTTAAATGTGCTTTTATTTTTCTGCACACACATAACTCATTTTAATAAAATCAATTTAAAACAATATAAGTATTATTAATTCATGTCCGTTTCAGACTTTAAATATACTTCATTTCTACTATTTCTCTTAAAGATAATACTTACAAAGTTAATTCTAATTAATAATACAGTCACAATATCTTTCATGTTAAAAAGTGATGTCAAATACACATGGAGGCCAGATTGTCCACATTTTACATTTCCATGTTAATTTTTGTGTTATGATTTTTAATGAAGGTTTGTAAGTCACAATATACCAACTTCTGTGTCACTAATATGTTAATAAAGTTTGATCTCTATCAGTGATCCCACATTGTGGGATTCCTCAGAAGCCCTTCCATCAGCATCGTCATTCCCTGAGTCCTCCGACTACCAGTGCAGCCTCCTCGCATCCCCAGACTACAACCCAAGGAGCCTTTGCCACTGGGAGAGGGGACATCACTCTCTGCTTTTGGCTCTCACCTCCCTGCGGCTTAAAGCCACCAAAAAGGTCCTGCAACTTGGGACTCATCTGGGCCACGCCCAGGTGAAATTTTTGCCCAGGGTGGGCCTGTTCACACCTGTCGGTGCAGGGAGGAGGCTGTGTTGGGCCATCCCACTACATTTGTCCTCACCTACCTGTGCCTGCCATGCCCCTGTGCCTCCCATGCCCCTGCGTCTCCCCTGTCCCTGTGCCTCTACTGCCGCCCACATCCACTATGCCTCTCATGCCCCTTCACCTCCCCTGCTCCGTCGCTCCTTACCCCTACATTGCTCCATGCCTCTGTACCTTCTCTGCCCCTTCACCACCCCACCCCTGTGTCGCTCCTTGTCCCTGTTCCTCCCCTGCCCCTGCACCTCCCCTTCCACTGCACCTTCTCTGCCTAAGTGCCTCCCCTGCCCCTTCACCTCCTCTAACAATATGCAATAGAAGTCTGGGACACTATCACCAGCCTCTTCACAGACATGGCCTTCATCACTGAAACGTTGCTCAAACCCTCTGGAACACCCAATATATCCACAGCCACCCCAAGTGGCTACAAGATGATACACTGTGACTGTGTTAACAAAGAAGGCAGAGGAGTCACTATAAATTTCAAAGACACCATCATTAACGACAACCCCAGGCCGCTCATGAAACACCTCAACTTCCTACTTCAACCTGACCCAAAGACATAATAAGAGGCACCCTCACCTATAGATCTCCAGTACCCGCTGCCACCTTCTGCAATGACATCGCCAACCTCATTGCCCCCCTAGTCAGTGACTCCCACCAATACATCCTTCTCAGCTACCTCAACCTTCACATAGAACACCCGCACAACACCAACGCCACCACACTCCTGGAAAGCCTCAATAACATTGGTAGCACCTAACTGGTCACCATTCCCACTCACAATGCTGGCCACACACTCAACACCATCTTCACCTATAGCAACATAATCAAGTTCAGCCACACCACCAAACTCACCTGGACCGATCAAGTCATTGTGAACTTCATCATTGTAGAAGTCCAGCACACCACCTTCAAGCAACAGATCTCCTCCCACCACTCCTGGACCAAGGTCAATTAAATCCAATGGGCACAGGCTCTCTCCTCCAAATCCATGGCTGACCTCAACCAAGAAGTTCAGAACCTCACCTCCTGGATCACCAACTGCATCAACTCACTGGCCCCATTGAAACCAGCAAAAACCAACAGGACCTCAAAACAAGCAAGCTGGTTCACCAACTCGAGAAGCAATGGCACCCCATCAAGAACCTCACCAACAGAACCACCTACAAAGCAGCCCTCAGAACCTACCACTGATACATCAAAGAGGCCAAGAAAGCAGCCCCCACCACCTGCATCAAGTCAGAAGCCAATCACGCAAAGGAACTTTTCAAAATAGTCAAAGATTTTTCCAACCCTACAGTCACAGAGAACACCATTCATCCCCCCAAGAATACCCTCTTAGATTTCTTTCATAAAAAGATTGTCAACATCTACCACAGTCTCAACTCCCAACCATCTTCATCCAAATCAACAGGCTAAGATCAGCAAGACCAACAGCACCTGGACTCCACTCACCACCTCGACCACCTCAGCCATCATGACCTCTATCCACTCAGATGCACCCACCGACCCTTGACCTCACCACCTCTACTACCTCAGATCCAGCCCAATCAGCACACACCTCACCAGCATCATCAATGCCTCTATCTCCACTTCAACCTTCCCAGCCAGCTGGAAGCATGCCGACGTTAGACCCCTGCTGAAGAAACGTTCCGCCGACCCCTGTTACCTCAAAAAATGCCACCTGATCTCTCTCCTCCCATTCCTGGCCAAGGTTCTAGAGAAAGTCATCCACCTTCCTAGAACAGAATCACCTTCTGAACACCTCACAGTCAGGATTCTGCACAAACCACCGCACTGAGACTGCTCTGGTCACTGCCACAGATGATATAAGAAGACTCCTCGACCGCATAGAAATGGCTGCTCTGGTCCTACTCGATCTCTCTGCAGTTTTCAACACAGTCTCCCATAACACCCTCATCAACAGATTCCACAACTTAGGGATACAAGAAGACATCCTCAATTGGATCGCCTCCTTCCTCACAGGATTCACTCAAAGAATCCATCTACATGACCCCCCTCACAAACCTCACAAGATCTGATGGCATCAGCATCATTTCCTACGCTGACGATACACAACTTATCCTCTCCCTCACTGATGACCCGGCCAACACCAAAACCATCTTCACCAATGCCAACTGGATGAGACTCAACCACCTGAAGCTGAACACTGACAAACTATAATACTTATCTTCTTGAGCAACATCTCTGCCTGGGAAAACAGCCGGTGGCCAACACAACTCGGACCCAGCCGTCCCCCTGGAGACCACGCCCCCGCAATCTAGGTATCATCCTTGATAGTCAACTGACCATGAAACACCAGGTGAACACCTCACCTCCTCTTGCTTCCACACCCTCCACATGATCTGCAGAATCTTCAAATGGATCCCCACCGAAACCAGGAAGACTGTCATTCAAGCTCTCATCCACCAGCCGCTCTGACTACGTCATTGCCCTCTATGCCAGTATCTCCGGCCAGCTACTCAGAAGACTGCAGACAGTTCAGAACACACAGCCCGACTCATCCTGGACCTCCCCGATGCATTCACATCACCCCTCATCTGAGGAACCTCCACTGGCTCCCCATCCAAAAAAGATGCCAATTCAAAATCCTCACCCTCACCTACAAGACCCTCCATGACCTCAGACCCTCTTACATCAACCAACGTCTTACGTTCCACAAATCCTCCAGACACCTCCACTCTGCCTCTCTCGCCCTCTCACACCCCCGCATGTGTCAAAACTGTTGTGGCGGCCGTGCCTTCTCATACATCACTGCATGAGCCTGGAACAACCTGCCACCCTGCCTTCAGACATCCCCCTCATCAATGGACTTCAGGGGGAAGCTTAAGACCTGGCTCTTTAAATAGGTACAGCATCCAGATACCCCGCAGGGTGATTGCATGCACTATACAAATGCACATTGATTGATTGATATGCAGGAGTTTGGATTGATCATACCTTAAGTACTCACAATGAATATTCCTATGTTAACCTTATGAGTACACGCAGAATTATTTCAAGAAAGATTTTTCAAAGCCTTCTACAATTAATCTAGAATGATAAGTTTTCTTCTTTAGTCCCTCTGTATGAATTGTAATGACGTTTTTAGATACATTTTTGGAAGTTCATCTCTGAGAAATGCAGGAAGATTAGTTGTATTCCCTTAAGGTTTTTATATCCCTCTGCATAGATTGTTATTGTACTATTTATTATCATCAGATTTTAACCTATGTTTAGAGATCTCATGCATGATTTTTCCATGTCTGTAAGGAAGACATTTTCAAATACACTTGGGCTTACACTTCATTGTATATGCAGGCAAGAATAATGGACCAAAAATGTACTAGAATTTTGTGTCCTTTACTTTGGAAATTGTTTCACTACTGAATCAGCAATGTTTACGGATTAACCTTTGTAAACAGCACCAGCTCACTCTCAATGTGCCATTTAATGGAAAAGCTATGGAATTTTTTCCGTTGACATGATATGGTTTGACATTAGTTAACATATCCTGTTTAATCTGTGATAGATAAGCCATACATCTGTTTTCTGCTTTAGAAGTTTAGGCTTGTATACTTCACCAAAGGGAAACATTACAGTGTTTTGCATCTAACTGAACCCACATTGCCCAAACAACTACCGACAGAATAAAAATGGACCTTTCCTGGGCAAAATGATAGCAAGAGCAGAATTCACCCAGATGTCTCACATTATTGAAGGTAGGTCTATACTTCCTGACTTCCAAACAGATTTCCGTTGATGAGGAGGCAAGAAATATGCCCTCATAGCCATCTGGGATGAGCTTAAAAAGACAGTAGAGTGGGAGAGGGTCACTGCACTACTTTCCTTTGACCTTTCAGTTGTCTTCAAAATAGATCATTATGATACTTTAATCCGAAGACTCCACGAACCCAGCACAGAAGGGACTGCTGTTGACTTGATCACAAATTACCCTCAAAATAGAGCAAATGTCATCCATACTCTCCTTTTCTCATACAAACCGTACTTCATAAAAGCAAGCACCATTTAAGGCTCTATCACTTTCACCAAGCTTTTCAACATTTACATGAAGTCATTACAGCCATGATCAATACATTTCAGCTGACATCCTATAACTACGTAGATTACACACACATACCTAAACTGGAAATCCCCAAAGTCATTGGGTACTCAAAAAAATTCAGTTGCCTGCAAGCCTTTGCTCAGTGGATGACATGCAGTCATCTCAATTAGAATGCCTCCAAAACTGAAATACTCACATGTGGAAAATGGAAAAATTCTGACCCTTTGCATCTGTCCTGACAATCTGGGACTACCTCCTAAAGAATGCAAGTAAGTAAAAAACATTGACCTTTTCATGGACTTTAAGATATCAATGAATTCACAAGTGGATAACTTAGCAAGATTAAGCCTCATTACTGTGAAACCTCTGCAGCACATCTTCCCCCACCTGGGATTTCCACACAAGTTCCAAGCTACTTTCTCTTTTGTACTACCTAAACCCAATCACTGCAATGGCCTCTACCATGGATAGTCTTTATCAACTATGAAAAGACACCAACAAATTTGAAGTTCTGCTGCCAGACTAATTGTACATGTAAAGCCACAAGCCCACATCTCCCCTGCAATGAGGGCCCTACATTGGTTACTGGCGGCCAAAGGATCCTCCTTCAAGCTACTTTGTAACACCCACAAAGCAATAAATGGAACAGGACCACTTTTTATTAGGAATAAAATCATTAAATACATGCAACCACGGAACCACCACTTCTGATTGGCACCCCATCTCAAAACCTCAGCACAAAAGGAAAATATCCTGGGTGGTACACCATTCTCAGATCAAGCAGCCAGACTGTGAAATTCATTAACCCCCAAACACAAAATCGACAGATAACTGTTATCATCCGAGAGCTACTCAAGAGTTGGCTCTTTTCAACATCACCATCATACTCTAATCACAAACATAAATACATGTGTATGGAAACATGTGTAATTTGATATTTATACTTTTATACTTGACATATATATATTTGTATATATATATGTCATTGCATAGTTCACACATACGTTATTTGATTATATGCATATGGGTCTCTGCTTTATTTTATTTATCTATCATCATATGTGATAAAATATACAAGTTATTTGAGTATATGCTCATGTGTCTTTATTTTATTTTATTTTATTTATCACAATGTGTAAATGTGATCAGAACAACTGTATCTATAAGTGTGTCATTTTTGAAATATTGGGAAAATGTAAAATACAAATAATTAAATATATAAAAATTAAAAAATAATAAAGTAAAGTAAAATATCAATAAAATAAATGCATTAGCTTTATGTCTAGCATCATTTGAAAGTCTGAGTTTTTAAATATTTATCCACAGATGCATGTATGGGACTTTATATAACACAACTTTATATCTCTTTATTATTTTCCATTTACATGTATACCTATTTATGTAGTTATGTATCTAAATATTTCTCACTTTACAGACCCCTACAGAATAAAATTCTTCAACTCTCTCCAACACACTACTCTATATTTCATCCTTGATCACTTTCAATATATCCTGTACCTTCATTCTCTGGCTCATGTCAAACCTCATCTTACTACTATGATTCCCAAGTAAACCTTTCTAGACTCAGGGTGGATAAGTAAACAGAGAAATAGGACTGCTTGACCAAGCACCATGTTGCAAGTGTTCGAGCACCATGGGCCAATATATAAATGGGGCTGCTAATGCAGTTGCCATCTTGAGCTAAAAAAAGTGTGGATGAGTGGGCAGCAGAATATGGGTGGAATTAGCTGAATAGAGTTCAGTGGACTTTTAAGGATTTGGCCAGGTGCATTGTGGCAGTTGTAGTTCCTACGTCCCAAGGAGCAACTCAGAGATTCTGGAACCTTGGATTGGTGTTGTGGACCCCCAAAGAACCATAAGAAACAACTGGAGAAGAACTGCCTTGCTGGACCCTTGGACTGCACAAGAGAGGACTGTACTCATAAGGACAGCACCTGCTGCACTCAGAAGGCTTCACAACAAAAGAACTTTGCCTGTCTTAAAGATTAAGCTGTCGACTCCCTGATCCACAACAGGTAGAAAAGTGCTGGAAGGGCTACCTTCGACATCAAGGTGAAGGATAATGAGCTTCAACTGGATTTAACTTGGGTTGACCAGGTGTATTGTGGGAGTTCTAGTCCCAGGCCCCAAGAGGCAAACAAGAGCTTCTGAACCCTTGGCTGGTGCTGTGGACCACATCCCTGCATCACGAAACACTTTCAGAAGTAAATGCAGTCTTTTCTAACCCTTTGGACACTGCTTGCTACTAAGAACTAGTTTTTCTTATACTCATTAAAAAATCATATCTCTGGTTCCATACATTGGGTAGGTAGGTACCTACACTTATGATTTTTTTGTTTTGGTATCATTTTAAAGATAAAAGTATTTCTTATTTCCTATTTTTATGTAAGTGGACTATTAGTAAGGAGAGGTAGGTACCACACTCAATAACAGCCCACAATCCCACACTAGGCCCAACAAAGGTCTCTGTAAATGAATCCTTGCTCAACCCTTTGTAGCTTGGCCCATGAGCAGTTAGGATTAACTTAGGAGACAGGTGTGTAAAGCATTTAATATCAACAATACAGTACAAAATTAAAACAGAACACACAATAAAAATCCAACACCAATTTATAAACATAGGAAATATTTCTATCTTTAAAATGACATAAAAATGACAAAAGTCCAATGTAGGTAACCGAAGATATGTATTTTTAAATATTAAATGAAAAATGTGCTTTCTAGTGCCTAAAAACAAAAAGCGTCAATTGGAGACATCTGGTCGTGCTTGACCGGGCAAAGTCAAAAGTTGAGGTCAACTACGATTGAGCCCTAGTCAGATACACTGAACGGTAGGACTAGGTCAAAATTTAGGGCTGTATTAGGAGTTTGGCGGTCCCAAAAAGACAGCTGTGCCAGCAGTCCCTAGACCGCCATATTACAATGTACCTTTTGAACCTTAAAAAATCAACAATGGTCTATTTACTGCACATCTAGTTTTGTAACAAATAGTATGGAAGTGGTGCTCACTACACTACATCACACTTATTGCCCCGGTGTGAATGCCTCAAACAAAGATACCCTGTCAGAGCAAAAAGGTATAAAAAGTAGTAGAGCACTCTTCAGTGTAATCAAACATTTTATATATCATGTAATGAAGATAAAACATCCATCAACAGCATCAATGAAAAAATGTAGTCAGAAAAATGTCCACCAGAATAGCAAAATTTACTTCATTTTCTAGTAAGCTCTTAATATAAATCACAAAACTACAATAATAGTCTCAATTCAACAAATAAATGATCCCTATAATATACAATTCTTATTATGGGTAAGATGAAAAAAATCTTTAGTGTATTGATGATCTTGATCAGATGGAAAGTTCAGCCGACACATGTTTCGTCCCTATCCGGGGTCTTTTTGAAGGCTGATAATAACAAACATATTGTAACCTAAATATAAAAAATCATCTTTATTCTTTGAAAAAAACAATATAATTAAAATATATTACTTACGTATTGCTATTATTAAAACATCTGGGAAAAGTCTAAGAAAGACAAAACACCCCCAAATGTATAGCCAATAGGAAGAATTAATAAGTTATTGAGTAAAACAGCCAACATAAAAAATATATCTGATAACATAAAGTAACTCAATTCCAAATATTTGACCATTTATAGAAAAAAAAAGAAACCTCACCACAAATACCAAAAGGAGTGATGATTGAACCAGTGTAATGTTAGGTTAAAA
The DNA here is from genome assembly GCF_031143425.1 of Pleurodeles waltl. Taxonomy (NCBI): domain Eukaryota; kingdom Metazoa; phylum Chordata; class Amphibia; order Caudata; family Salamandridae; genus Pleurodeles; species Pleurodeles waltl. Next base: position 359,879,956 of record NC_090438.1, read on the forward strand.
CATGTGCTACATAAATTACTATGTGCTGCTCAATAGAAAAGGACTAAACTCCAAAGGAACAGTTGAGAATTGCTCAGGAAACAAAGGGCCAGATGTATGATTCTGGCCCATTGCGATTCGGTAATTGCGATTTTTAAGAAATCGCTATTACCGACTCGCAAAGGGCCATGTATCACATTTGCGAATCGGTAATAGCGATTTCTTAAAAATCGCAAATGCAATTACCGAATCGCAAATTGCGATACTGGCCCCATTCGCAGCTATGGGCCTGTTGGCCCAGAGCAGCGAATTTTTTGCATTTCCAAAATTGTGATTTCTGAACCAGAAATCGCAATTTTGTAATTGCAAAAGGGCAGGGTGCTGGGGGCCTAAGGCCCCCTCTTCTGCACCCCATTTTTTTTTTTTTAACATGTAAAGTACACACATGCCAAAAGGGCATGTGTGCTTTACATGTTACATTTGAAAATGCAGTTTTGCTGCATTTTTTATTTTTGCACCAGGTTACCACCTGGTTGCAGACCATGGTATTTTGCATGTGCAAAATACCATTCTGCGAAAAATCGCAATTTGCGATTTTTTGCAGAATTGCCTTGCGACCTGGATTTTCGAATCGCAAATTGCAATTTGCAAAATCCAGGTCGCAACGCAAAAAATCGCAATTTTTGCGATTTCTATTTTGTGGTCTGCGAATGCCTTTGATGCATTGCAGACCACTATTTTGCACTCGCAAACGGCCGATTTTGCCGTTTGCGAATGCAATTTTTTTTTATACATCTGGCCCAAAATCTTGAAACAAAGTTGATACATTACCTTCATAAGATCTACAGTAATTTAATTCATGAGATCTTCAATGGACTAGATGTCACTCATAGGTCCTTATCACAAATTTTATGCATGTTTCAGAAAAAACCTGATAGAAATAGTACCATCAGCCAAGTCTTGAGGGTCTATCAGGAGTCCCAAGGCATGATGGGCCAGGTATTGACTGAACTCCAGAAGCAGGTGCAGAGTGACATGCATAGGGACATGTATGGACAAATGAAGACCCACAATTCTAACTTGGCCTCCCTAATAGGTGCAGTGAGGGACACCTATACAACTCTGAGGCAGGGCTTTTCCAATCTAATCTTCCCTTTTCCTTTTAGGCAACTACATCTGGCCCAATTCCATCTGCAGCAGCCACAGGAAGACAGACCCTGCCTGAGGCATAACGACCCACAGACACCCCTGCCTCTGTAGCAGCTGATCCCCCCTCTTAGGCGGGGACATCAATATAAGAATCCAGGAGGTGCAGATGGCAAGACACCCACCACTTCCAGCAATACAACTCTTCCTTAATGTCCTCATTTATGTGAAACACATACACTCTGTGGACTGATCCTGAACCACATTCCATTTTCAATGGGAGGAATAATCTGGACTTTGAGACTTCCAATGGTGTGTCATCTACTCCAATGACTTCATTCACCATGACTGACCCCTTCACTTTACATTTTTGTTAATTTATATCATAAATATTTTCTGTTAGTAGTAGCACTGCAATAAATTCACCCATCATGAACACTTTCTTGAATTTCACATTTAGCCATGTAGATATGTCAGACCATGTGAACCATATGATGATGACCTAAGGTACTTGTGCAAGCTGGAATATGTTGCATGTGCACAGTGTCCAGTTCAGGATTTGGTGGAAGTAAGGGATGTATCTGACATTATCCTGCATAATAGGCAAACATTAAAGTGCTTGATGTCATCAGCTGGAGCCATATCGCTTACCACACAAAGGTAATCCAACATCATATCATGCAATTTTCAGACAGATGGCAGAACAACAGTTTCTGATCACAGGGTCATTACAGTCCAGTGTGTTGACATATGCTGGTAGTACACAAACAAATGGCAGTGATGTTCCACATGCACTTTGGCCTGCAATGATGAAACACATCAACCACTACATACATGTCATACAAAAGAGTGTTTAGCCAATGTGAAGGGAAACTAACATGATTTTGCCCTACAACTACATATTCTGACCACATGATGACACACATGATGCAACAGGTCCACCACATGGCAAGGAACAAGTCCAATGGTATGTTCTTAACTTCCAACCTATTACTGTGTAAGCTGTCTTGGCATGGGTGCCCTACACCCAAAGTCTGCGACCTACACTCCCTGGCACAATCCATGTCCACTTTGTATGTCAGAACAGCATCACATACCTACCAGTTTCACAATTCTGAAAAGCCCACATGAAGATATCAAGGTGGAGGTACCTGAACAAAGAACAACACAAGAAGTATAGGTTCGAAACCATACCTATGACACATGTCACACAGCAAACATCTGGAAAACAAAGTATATTACAATAAATCTAATACAAGCAAAGGAACATCATCAAGAGGTGGATGTGTCAAATGCTATCTCATGAAACAACCTTTTGCTGATTTTGCCTGAGCATCCCTAACTATTTCCAAGAGTTTACTGCACACATTATCACAACTGCAGTTCATTGTACAATCCAAGTCATGACATCACATGCCATACTTACACTCATGAGAAGAAACAGTAATTGAGATCTTGTTGCAAGTCAGCTCCTTCCTCTTCACCACTATCATCTTCATTTGGCATTTCAGGATTCTCACCTGGTAGCACTGCAGGCTCCCCATTCTCTGGAATGTAAGGGATATTCCTCCGCAGAGCAATTTTATGTAGCATGCAGCATGCCACAGTGATCTGACACGTTTTCTTGGGTGATTAGTGGAGGGCTGCACCAGTACTGTCCAGACAATGAAATCTGGCCTTCAGTAGCCAAAAGCCAGCTCTACTGCCCGCCGGTTCTTCCATGGGCCTCATTGAAGCAAGGCCCTCTTTGGTTGCAATTGTGACATCTGCTGAGGTATGGCGATGTTCCAAATTACAAAGGAATCATGGGCTAAACCAGGGAACCGTGCACAGTCGTTTGCGATGTGGAGATCCGACAAGCAGACAACCTGCATGATGATAGAATGGAAGTTTTTTCCTGTTGTGATAGACTTGTTCACTGGCTTGTGATGGGACCAAGGCTACATGTGCACCAACAATGGCTCCCACCATATGTTGGAGGTTAGCAAAACCATTGAACTCATCCTTCATATTGGCTAAATCCTCATATAGTTGTCAATGTGTTTCATCATTGCTGATAGGACATCTCTTATCACAAAACTGAACTCAGTGTGGGACAAACCCCCAGATATGGCACTATATCGTGGAAGAACCCTGTGGCCAGGAAGTGCAATACTGCCATGAGGTGAACAATGGGTGGCATGTAGTTTGGATTACATTTTTCAGGCATCAGATCTGGTTCCAACTGAAGGCTTATGCAGACGGTACTGTTTTATGATGTCATGTTCTTTTATGGTTTGAAGGTCTGGCAATGGATAGTACACTGGAGGGTGTCTTTTTCTCCCTCTCCTAGTGTACATATGTGTGAAAATACATGAGTTGGATCATTAGTCACTGCATCCACAACAAAATACATGATGTATAGCAACACAAACATGTGACATCTGACTGGAAATACATTACACCCAGCATATATCATAGCTGTCAATTACAGAAGGGTCAAATGTGACCCCATGGTTGTCAACACATGTGTCCACAACATGGATTTGGGCAACACCCAATTCTCTGCTTTTCAATTGCCCATCAAAATTTAACAGCCTTTTCTGACAACCAAAAATACTGTCAGCAGCGTGGACAGTGCACCGTCATCATATGCCATCTGTGCCCAGCACACACTACATAACCTACACAACAAGACTGCTTTAGGATTTTTGTGATGATCAGGCAAATATATTGGTGTTTTGACACATTTAACAGGGCCCAATACTGACTTTTCAACCGCAAAAATGGCAGATGCCTGACCTACTTTACTAGACATTAGGAACTGCCCTCAGCCGCCAGCAGGACATGTCCATGCGGTAGGAAGTTTCAGGTGTGGGGGACACAGCCATAGGCTAATGATGTTGCCTATGATCATCGCAGGCCTATGGGTGTGCCTGTCGGTGGTGATGACATCATACATGGCGTACGTGTACACCGCATTGTGAAAATTCACTCACTCTACTTCTGACACTGCTGTCATCAATACCTCCACAACCTCAGCTGCTGTGTACCGTCTCTAGGAACAATCATGCTATGGCCAGCAGGTGAAACAGCCCCTGCCTTCTCTCTAGAGGAGCTGGAGAAACCTGTGGATGAGGTCCTTCCCCTGTATGATCAGCACTATGGCTCACAGAAGAACAGGTAAGGACCTCGCAGGCACATTTGACTCTGTTCAACATCATTCTTTCCCTCCTCATAGACTACAATGTACCCCTCTGTGCCAGTTAGACTTCTTGTGTGCCTGTTGTCACATTTTGTGTGCCATAAATGAGATGTACATGGTGCTGGTATTGGAGAAAAGTACTCTATGTGTTGCACATTCATATTGTGTTGTGTGATGTGTTTTGAGTTTGAGACCTAGATTATCGTTGTGCTGCATTCGTATATAGAGGCAAGGAGACTTTACAGCCATACAATGACACATCAATGGATATGATGGTTGTAAATATCAAACAACATGTTTCTGCATGACAGCCTGAGCTCATCATGTCTTCTGTTTGAGTCATTTGAGGATCTTGTAAGCAATGTGTATAGTATCACAGATCATTCAGCCACATCTGGCCTTGCCAAACGTTTGTATGGGTGGCATATAATGACTCATTGTGCCCTTCAGAGTGCCACACAAGCCACAATGATGATGGCCACATGATGTACTGTCATACATGGAAGTGATGGAAATGGGAGTGTCATGTGGGTTCTGTATGCTCAGCATGCAGAGACCGGGCTTGTCAAATGTACCTCCCAGAATGGGACATAGTCCAGGTTGAGTCAGGGTTACTGTGACTATGCAACTGTGGCACTGTGCCCACTCCCTGTAGACCTGCAGATCCTGGTATGCGGCCAATATGCGGCTCTAGTGGCAAGACTTGCCCTGAATGCCTTAGTCCATTGACTAGATTAGGAATGGGTACTGAGGTAAATCCCTGAACTACAACATGTGTGCATTTTGCATGATTGTCAATGTGTGACATTAACTTATGACAGGTCCCTTACTCCCACAGCTCTGTTGTCACTTTTACATAAGTCATACTTGTCCGTATAGGCCTTTTGCACAAGTGACAAACTCACAGTTCATGTAGTTTGTAGGTTCCAGGGAGGCTATGACATCTGACTCAGCAGCTTGGTTACATGCCAAAAATTAGACCAAACATACCTTTGTATAATGGATGCTATCTCTGTAGGTTTGCCACATACGGTCAAAAGTGTGTTCTGTGGTGCACGTACATACCACACAAACTCACCCTGAACTAACATGAGTCTACATTGGGTAGGCCATATGTCCACACATGCACAGGGAATAGACGTTCCATGTCCACTATGGCAGCCCCTTTTATTGACACTCAACTCTTAGAGTAAAGTCTGCACTATGGAAGATGCCTGCAGAGACTGTATGTAGTGAGTCAATGTTGCAGAATGCAAATGTGCCTGTCTAGTCAGGCCTAAGGAGTTTACCCTTCAGACGTCCACAATGGTGCGTTGTGTGTTATTGTGTCTTACATCAAAGTACATGTTCCTTGAGCCTGGGCTACCTGATTTCAGTAGTCATGCTTAGCCTGTGTAGGCTATGAGCAGGGTAGTGGGTTAGTCTGATGATGAATCCAAAAGTATGGAGTCATGTCGCTGTACTTATCAGCATTTGTGCTTCATACTTGTGGTTGGTTGACAAGTTTAAAAGTTTGTGGTTGGGTTTTCTGACATGTGTGTGACACAACCATTTGGGCAAAAACTTGTGTTTGTAACCTTTAGATTTGTCTCTTGCATTCTACAGGTAAACGCCCATCAAAAGAAGGGGATTTAGAGAACCATAACCTGGATGATGCAGACCTGGGGGTCCCTAGCTGGCAGAGTGCCCAGTGTTGCAAGAGGTGGGAGGACCTGAGACGCTGGGTCCAGAACATCACTGAGGTCCAGCTGGGGCTCTCCTCCCAATGTGGGCGGGGCACATGTTGGAGCCTGACCCCGCTAAGGACCTGCATTCTAGTCGTGGCCTACAACGAGCTTGATGGGCATTTAATGGGAGTACAGTAGCTGCAAGGTGGTGTGTCCAGGGCACATTTCTGCATGCAACATTGCCATGTTGATGTGTTAGATTCTGCCATCTTCCCTGAAGATTGGGGATGAGCCATGTATGACACAGATGAGTAAACATTTGTCCAGGTATGGAAGTTGATGCATGCTGATGTTTCTTGCCTATTAGCCCAGTGACCTAGGACACAACAGAGTGCACTGCTCTTCAGTGTGACAGTCCAAACAACATGAAATAATAGATCACTGTCCTCAGCCATGTGTCTGCTCAAGTGAGTATATTGACATCTGTCCCTCAGAGGCCACTTGTCTTCAGTGTGTCATGACTGCTGACGTCTCACTACTATCTGTCATATGTAGGTGTTCATCATGCATGTGACAGAACCATACATTGCTCTTTGTGTGCAGACACAGAGCAATAATTTTCCTTGGTGGGTGGTGAATGTCCATTGACATGATTTTGGTGACATTGGTGTTGCCATCATTCCTTTTGTCTATGTGCTAGCATGTGTTCCTTTCACTTTTTCCAGATCATTTAAACTGCTGTTTTGTGCATGGCCTACCTGCCTTCATGGGATGATGTCTGAATTACCTCACATATGTATGCATGCTAACATGTGTTTGGATTTGGGCATATGTCATAGGGCTACAGTTCATGTGGTGCCACAGACAGGTGTGTCACCATTGGTTGGTGGCTCACACATACCCGCAACCGTCATTGCATGTAATTTGGCAGGTACAACAGCAGTAGCAATGAAGGACATGCCATGTAGAACTACAGTTTTACCCACAATGTGCATTTCAATGCCATTGATGTGGAATCATGTAGCAAAGTGATTTGCACATGTGAAATGGGGAAGGTTTGTTACCTAAATGTTGACATGCATCATGGATTGACTTGCAGTTATATGGAATCATATGTGGCTGTTTACTGTCATTCATCCAAGAGAATCAGTGTTTGCATGACAAAAAGAGACAGTGACATGGCTTCCCATCAGGCAACATGATAATCACCTCCACAAGCAATTGAGAATCCCTGGGCCTCTGCAACATTCAAAGGATTATTGGCTTCTACTGATGCAATCAGAGTATGGTGTTGGTATGAGCACCAAACAAGAGAAGTATTATCTCTGGGGCTAGCTGATTCATTGTGTTGTGGATTTTGTTGACAATTCTCCCTGACATTTTGCCCAACTTGTCTCCAGTTTATATTTCCATGCAAGATGTGTCATCTACCAACAATAGTACAACCTCCATGAGTCCATTTAGACAATACAAATAGTGAAGTCCTCTGTGAAATGAGTGTTTCAATGTCGCCTTATTCAGGCTACTGTACTTCTGTCAGCAACATGGCTGGATTTTTTGGCCATCATTTCTGCATGATATGGCATTGGGTATATGAGGATTAGCTGGATGCATGACCTTTTGTGAGATCTGTGTAAATGAACTTGGCATTGCCCTACTATTGTATGAAAACAGGTAACTGAGGGATGCTACATGAGGCAAACCATTGAAGGTGATAAGGTGCCCTACTTGTTGAAAGGGTACTGTGATTGCACAACTTCACCCAGCTAATTGGAGTTGTCTGTGATTCTGAAATTCCTGTGGGCAACTGTTGAGAGTTCTTGTAGCATGCATGCACATTGTGTGGCAAATGTTGGAGCCACTTTGCAGGAGCTTGTGACTGGGGGCTAGTATACGTTATAGTAATGTTTGCTAATCACAGCTGTTGTTCAAGTGTGATCAGGAACATGTATTGACCCTATTTGTCTTTGTAATTGCAGCATCAGCCCAGGCAAGTTGAGGAGACAAAGAAGAACCAAGTGGGGAAGCAGCTGGCCACGGTACCTCCAGTCATGAGACGACCGACACGGAGGACCTCGTGGCAGCGAGGGTGAGGGGAGTGCCACGGAGGACACAGGATTGATCTCATCAAATTCTAATTCTTCTTCCAGCTGCCACTCACTAGTGGTGGCGGACCCATCAAGACCTGCTCTGTTCCATCCTTGTCTTCCACCCCAGTTCTATCTCTACCCTCCCTGTTGCTCTCCTCCCACCTGGCCATGACCATTGGCCCAAGAGGGTGGGCATCTCCTTCACCCCAGGTATCACACTTGCTCCCCTCTTACCCTTGCTACCCTGAGTGATGAGGCAATTGACCTCCTGAGTAGTATGTCTGTGGGTCGGACTGCCATTCTGAATGACATCCAGGTGCCGAGCAACAAGCTTTAGCAGATGGTTGCATACCTACCTGGAAAGCATTTGTAGTGCAATGTCTGGCCTACAGAGATCTTTTTAGGCTCTGGCCTTCTCACTGACTGCAACCATCCACTCCCCACAATCCTACCCCCTACCTCTTCCTCATCCAAATTTCCTATTCCCCACTACCTGTTCCAGTAAGCTATAGACACATCCACACACACACACCTCAACACACACAAGCAGCACACATAAACACAATCTCCACAAGACGTACCAGAACACAAGCACTCAACAGTCACTCACACAGACCACAACAACCACCATACCCACAGATACCACCATCCCATCCCCCACTGACCCACAAACCCCAACCACCATACCCACAGACACCGCCACACTACCCAGTGTCAAATCCACCACAACAACCATACCTCCAGACACCACCTCAATAGCCACAGACCCACACACACCAGACACCTCCCCAACACACACACACATCGACTACATCCACCTTACTCCCAGTGACCACCCCAGCACCCACATATACCACTTCTACCATACCCCAGATGCCACCCCAACACCCACAGACTCAGACACCTTATCCACCATACCACCAAACACTACCCAACACCCCCACATACAGCCACTACTCCCACATCACCCAGCACCTCCACCTCACAGCCCCAAAGAAACACAAACACCCACAGTCACATATGCAACAGACACCACCCAAACCCAAACATACCTGAGACATGCACACACCAGCGGCATCAACACTCACAGGCAAGACAACCACTCTCAACCTCTGAAATCCCAATCCCTCAAGATCTCAAGATACTACCCATTTTCCCAAGGAAAGTTTCCTTTTTGACCACCCCTTTCCCCTTGTGACCTCCAGCTCCCTCCCAAACCCAAGAGGAGCCCACCCACATCCCAACCCATCCCTTATACATCCAAGTCATCCCCTGTCACACCTGCACCCCCTGCAAGCTCCCATACCCCTACCACCCCAAAGAAGAAAGCCACCTCTACTAAGTAGAAGACAACTCCTCCTAAGAAAACAAAACACTTAGGAGGAGGTGACCACTGGATTCAAGCTAGCATGGCTGATTGATGAGGTGTGATTCCGTGAAACTGGTACTAGGAAGCTTGATTCTGGTCCAGGGAGGACTTGGCTTTGCAGTTCGGGCTGGACTGTTCCCATGGGGAGCAGGGTCAAGACTGATTTGCATATGGCTGGGTACAAACTGGGGTGATGTGGTGAGTAAAATAACAATGGATTAAACCCAGATCTATGACTGGGGTGATTGTTTTGAAAAGTTTCAATACTCTCTCCATGATTGGTGTTGCATGAATTTATTAAACCAAGCAATTCAAATAGCGATTATGTGAATTTTGTGATATCAAATCCCTTGGACATAAATCAGTGGCCCTAAAAAACCAGCAATGTGTCTGATTATACAAACACACATGCAGTGGGCACTAAAAATAATGTTATTTTCTTCTTTCATCAGTCCATCCTGCTGTTCCAGAAGCCGGGAAGACTAGAATGCAAAAATCAGCATAGCAGGGTATAACTGCTCACCAGCACTGCTTGAAAATGGAGGCCAGTATGCTGGCTTTCTATCAACCAAAACTGCTGGAGGAAGAGAAGAAGTGGAGAAGGAGGAGGAAGCAGAGGCAACTTCCTCCATGTCCCAGCCAACAGCAACTATGGCAAGCCATCGCCAGCACCACAGCCACGGCAAACAGCAAATAAGCCATGTCTTCCCCAGAAGTCAACCACCCTCGACCACAAAGATCATCCTTTGGCAGTATTTATAGGTCATTGAGGTTATGGCTCAAAGTCAGAAGCAATTGATGCAGAGAATGGGCAGACAAGAGGCATATTTCCACTGGGGTGGTGGGTCTGTTGTGTGGGAAGGGAGAAGGGGTACAAGTAGGATTAATAGTGTTTTTTTTAAGTTTAGGGGGCTGATGTGCTACAGTTGGAGTGCATGGTGTCAGTTGTGGAAGAGGTAGGGATAGGATTCATTTATTTTTTATAATTTAGGGAGTGAAGGAGTTAGACCAGCATTTATGGCATTGTAGGCCCCCAAATATTTTCCATTATCCCTCCTATTTGGTGAGCTTGTATTTGTTGACATTGGGACTGTGAACTTTACCACTGCTAGCCAGTGATAAAGTGCTGGTTCTCTCTCCCAGGCTACATCTAATTGGCATATTTAATGTACTTATATGTCCATAGTGAATGGCACTACATATGCCCAAGGACAGCAAATTAAATGCTACAATTTGGCCTGCAACACTGATTGTGCTCCCCCCCCCCCACAGTAACAATGTAAAAAATGTCTCAGGCCTGCAGTGACAACAATCCACAATGCTTCACCTCCTCCTCATGGCCTCTTTGCACCAGGCATTGAAGGTAACTTTTCAGCATGACTAAAATGGTCCCTGTATATGACCTGCACACCATTGCGGTCAGCCTGAACCTATGACTTTCCTCCAGGACCAGATGACTGCAAGTGGCTCTTTGCACTTGTGGAAAAAAATTTTATCTACAAGTTTAACATTTAGGCCCTGATTTAAGCAACATGATGCACAACTGCGCTAGTAAAGTTGTGTATCCAAAAAATTACCGCCGGCAAACGCCGTTCACAAATTGTGTTCCCTAATTTGAAATGAAGGAAGATGATACAGATGAGACCAGACTCATTATGACCTATAATGAGGATACAGCACAGACTAGGAAGATTATTTCAAAGAATTGGAACATCTTGAGGAGTGATCCTATTATCGGTACTATAATTCAAAGAAGACCACATATTATCTATAGAAGGGGACATTTTGAGATCTAACGACATCACAACTGTCCCTCAAAATTAGCGAACACAATTTACAGGGATTTTTTCCATGTGGACATTGCAAAGCTTGCCGTAATAGTGTGATGCGGAAAGAGTATCCTACATGCAAACCAGGAGATTTAAGACAGATTAAGCAATTTTCGACATGCAGTACTCCGTTTACTATCTATGTGTTAGAATGCCTTTGCCATCGGTGGTATGTGGGAAGCACTAAACATAGTGTGAAAAAACGCATTCTTGAACATATGCGAGCTATTGCATCTAAGGACTCACACTATCCAGTAGCTAGACATTTTAGGACAAACACAATTGTGATAATTCTTTGCTGTCATATTTTGGCATTGAGCATGTACCATCTTATCATAGAGGCGGGAATAGAGAATTAATCCTACGTAAAAAAGAATCCAGATATTCTCTGGATTTGGAAACTAAGAGGCCTAACGGATTGAACATGGGTGAGGAATTAAATACTCACCTGGATGAGGATTAATGGATAGCAGAATTACAATATTATTCTTTGCTAATGTGATTTTAAATAGTGGAGTAAATTATTGAAGCTTGATATGTCATGTATTGTATAATATATATAGAGGTTTTGGGGATTGGATGGTTATTAACTTGATTAGGATTTAATATGTTTATTTGATATTTTATGTTCTTACAGGAAGAAGGGGGCCAGATGGATATTATATGGAATTCCTTTATCTTCACTCCCTCTCTTCTATGCTTAACCATACATGGTGCACTGGGTGTTTTGAATACAGCTAAGGATGTTTTGCACATTTGTTTTTTTTTCCTCTCTTTTTTATACTGCATGTTGAATATTTATATTACAGTTTAATGTGACATCATATTAATGTACAGGCTAAGAATATATAATTTTTGGAGGACATTTGGGACAATTTATTTATAATACAGTGTAATCTGGTTAGAGGGTTGATGTGATCTATTTTTATGTGTATTAATGCATTGGCTTGAGGAGGAATGATAATTTATCTAAATTCATAAGTAAGCCTTGCTTGTTATAGATGTAGTATAGATATTTAAGTTTTTCTGCATTTCTCTTTTACTTAGGTTTTGAATACTTTATATCAATGAATTATTCATGGATGTTAATTTTTATTTTTGTATTCTTTTTAAACCGATAAGCTACACCGTGATTAACAAATTTTTTCTGCTTCTTTTCCCTTCTTTTTGGTTCTATTTTTATGTGACTGAATATTCTTTATTTAACTGCCAATGATTGGCTTTGTAATACACGTGACCAAGGCTGCGGAGACAGCCAAAACGCGTTGTGTGATTAAAGGTCACTGCTTTCTTTTCGTTATAGATAGATAGATATAGATATATATAGATATCTATTTTTTGGTATTTTTATTTTTGGAACATATACCTCTAAACATAACCCCCACCCAACCACCCCTCAAACAAAAACAATGCCTAAATCCCACCCCCAAACTACACTGACTATATCCTACAATTAACTTACTCTATCTTACCTAACCTATGTCTACCCCACTAAAGCCCACTTAAACTTTAAACAATGCTGACTGAGAAGGGAATGTCCAGGAACTGGTGAATGGCCACACCTACAGCATCTTCAGCTTCCTCTTTCTGTACTTGGGAATTTTGTCACTTCTGGCATTGTCTGCCTTGAGTCTGGCCAACCTAGCCTTGACTTCGGCCAGCTCTTTATGTATTTCTGCCTCAAAGCTGGACCTAGTGGCAGATGGTGATGGCTGTTGTGGTTCTGTCGGCATCTGATGTGCTGCAGATGTTGAGGGTGCCAGACCTGATGGAGCACCACCACGGCCTCTGGGTGATGAGGACACTCCTTATGTTGAGGTGGTTACAAGCTGTTGAGCTGGTCCACCATGTGGGAAACCCTTCCATGACCCCAACAACTTTTCTGTGTGGTACCCCCTTGCCATCTTCCGATAACCGGCCTGGAAGTTTTGCAATTTTTTTTTTTCTGGGCTGGAGTCATTGTATCAGCTAAAACTTTAGGAGAACATGTCATCAGTAACTGTGTTGGGTAGAGGAAGAACAGGCATGCATCATAAACAGCATTTTCTGATGACACATGTTGTCAACTAGTAAGCCAACAACAAGGGCAAAACCCACGTCAATAGGAATCGGCCTAGCAAGCATCTACAGTATTTTGTAGATGTCACTGGGATAATGGCTCTCCAAAACTCCACACTAGGGCCAACATGTGAGAGGGTTTAGGGCCTTCTTGCACCACATCAGCGTCATAACCAACATGACGCTAATAAGCACAACAAGGCCAAATGGCCAGCAGTATATCAGCAAAGTGGTGTAACACATGCATTATGCCACTTTGTCACCCCTTGCGCAACATTAGGCCTGTGCCAGGCATGATGTATGCAAAGGTGGTATAACCTGGTTAGGGTGACTGCCATAATGGTGCACTGCGATGTAAGAGATTTCAGTGCCTCACTTTGTTTTTGATACTTTTGTGGCCAGCTCAGAGCTGGAATTAAAAGAGGGCACATAACTGGTCACAATGGGCCCCTATGTACAGTCCAAGGTTAGCATTAGATTCTCTTGCAGTAACCATGAATTGTACATCATTTCCATCAAGATGCTAATCACAATTGACGCAAGCCCAGCGCCATGGTGCACTGTATATCATATACGGCACACACATGGTAGCAGATGGGGGAGCTAAGGACTTCAAGAGAAGTGGCGCAGCACTGGGTGCAGCACCTGTTTACTTGTATTTGTCCCTACCTGTCCACAAACATGATACACCTCCCAGCTACAAGGTACACACTCACCATGCACATTTCATACACACGTGATATGATCATGCTTGCTCACAACAATCGTAACTGCTGAAACCTGTTGTTGCTACAATCTACGGACTTGTACCGCATCCATTGGAGAAGACCGCAAATCAACTGACTGTTGTCCTTCACAAAAGAGCTCCTTGCACGCCTGGTGCCTCACTTGATTATTGAAGAGCAGTGACGCACCAGTGGCGTGAGTGTTTCATTGTGAAAAGCCCTTGGAGAGCTCTACCCAGGTACATATATTGTACCATGTCCTGACTACATTTGAACAACGTGTGGCACATAGTGCAGGAATAGGTGCTGTAAAAATATGTTTTAAACATTCATGCATTGCAGAAACACAGCACCTATGACACATATTGTGACTGACATCAGTGTGTTTATGGGCATACAAATCATTTCTTCAGACCACTAATCGATGGCAGCACATGTTGGCACCTGTGCATCATTCAAATTATTCCACATCCTCAGCATACCATCAGACATGATGTTGATACCGAAGGATAGATAATGGTGTCTAAATTGATACACATGCCATTTGTGCATGGCTTAATACACATCAAACCCTATCAGACACAACACTGTATATACACATGTGACATACAAGGTGACACTTACTGGTTACATTGGGGTCTTTGAAAGTGGAAACTTAGCCTATGGTGTAGCGTGGAGTTCCGCCTGCAAGACATGACAGAAAAACATAGCTTTGTGATTTGTGAACAAAGATTAGGATAGACAACTGTTATACATTTCACTTGTTTAGCTAGTGACCTAGTCAGCTTAGTATTAGGAATGACCCACTGCCATCTATAGCATGTCAGTCAGAGAGACATAGGTAGCACTCACAACATATATAGCAAAGTGACTCATCCATACATACATGTCTCTGATTCATACGTCACACTGACTTGGGGACAGGACACTGTTAATTGTACAAAGTTTAAGAGCAGATAATAGATAATAGAGAAGTGGTGCTGCACCCAGTACAGAGTCACTTTGCTTGCGCCACTTAGCAGGGTAGGGGGAAATGGTGTCATAATTGTTTACTCTATTCATGTATTGTTCTGGGTTAGTGCCAACATTTTTGCCCAACCTGAACAGTATATGGGGGCCCATCATAATTAATGATGTGCCCCTTTTTGATACCTGATCTGAGCAGGCGTAGAAAATGCCAGAATGATTTACACAAAGAATTCTCTTATTTTTCTTTGTGCCTTTTATTCTGTGGGCCACCCTAATGGGGAAATGCAAACATCATGTGGGGGCAGGCATAATGTTGCCCAAAGGCTCTCTAAGTAGTTCAAAGCATGCATTGTGCAACTATGTCACCCTTTCCGCTACATTATACACGAGCCAGCCATAATACATTCAAAGTGGGTGTTTCCCCATTGGGGGGGGGGGGCCTGAAGAAATGGCGCATTGAAACCTAAAGGAACATTTGGAGTCATTTTGTACTGCATGTTTTGACGTCAGCTCTGAGCATGTGCTTAAGGGGACACCCCATTATATTTTGATGGCCCAATATGTACTGGTCAGGGATTTTGTAAAATTTATGGCAATAACTCTGAATAGTACATCAATAGCATCAAACTATATGACGCAATTGCCCCCTAACCTGTGCCATGGTGTGCCATATGTGAGATACAGCACACACATGGCAGCGGTAGGGGGGTGCTAGAGGAGCAAGGAAAGTAGTGCTGCACTGGGTGCAGTGCCACTTTCCTTACATCTGCCCCATAATGTCTTCACCTGTCTCATGACATGCCAAAATTATCATTATGCCTACTGTCATGCACATGCAAAGGGGGATGTAGCTATGTTACAGATTTACTTACCAACAGGTCCGCCAACCCCAACTACCAGGTGATCCAGGGTATCCCCCTCCCTGGCTATGAGGTCTGCCCACCAGTGCTTGATCTGGTGGTCTGTGTGCTCCACCTTGAAGATCCTGCTCAGCTGGAACAGCACCATTCCCCAGCACAGTTTCCTATCCTCCGTAGGGTAGCCCATGATTACACAGTCATCTATTTTCACTATATTGGGGAGGTAGCAGCACACTAAACATAAGAACCCCCCCAGTTCATCAGGACTCATGTGCTGTGCCCTTCGCTTGCCAGACATTCTGCTGTCTCCCTCACAGCAACAAATAACCCACAAAAATAAATGTCAATAACAACCCCACAGAACCCCAAATGCCCCAACAAACTACACTACCGCAAGACAAACACCTGACAATACAAATACAATGACAGGACAATAACACTGCACAAAACTTACAAATACAAAAAATTGGACTGAACAGCAACAGGACACAGCACAAAACTCTCAGCAACCACCACTTCTCAACCATCACCAGCTCCACACAATTACTCTCTACCACAGACAAAAAGACTGTAGAGTAAAAATGAAAGTAAATTCACTTTTCCATATGTGCACCAAGGAAGTCCTGTTACCTCACTTCCTGGACGTATGTGTCACATTTTCTGATATGCGTTGTTTTTTTCTATGCATGATGCCCATGTGTGGATGTTTTCCTTGAAGGCTGACAAGCCCTGTCGACTTGAAATCAACACGCAGGGGCCAGGCATCATTTTTGGCATGTGCGTTGTTTGTAGGGCAATGTTATGTGTCAAAACTTTTGACGCATACTGGGCATGTGTGGATGATGGAGGGAAGGCTGAGACTGCAAGCCAGTTAAGACGCGCATGGTGCCACGAGTCATTTTAGTGATTTGCGATGTATGGAGATGTATTGTATGCTTCAAATTATTTTGACGCATGACGGCCATGCATTGATTTCGGTGGAAAGGCTGACAATGCACCCACATTCACATTCATTGTTAGAGGGGCTATGCATCTATGGAGTTTGTAAGGTTTGGCTACATGTGTGTCAATGTGTGCATAATTGGGTACCGGTAACACAGGAAAGTGTTACCACATGTTTGTATGTGTTTGTGATGCGTGCGAGGACTGACACTTTTTGCAAATGTGCCTGTATATGAAGACTCTTTGCCACATACTTGTTTACACATGTATACTGAGTGTACATATGAGGTGCTACTCGTGTTGTGTGTCTACCACATTGTCGTGTCTGAATTCCGACTGTACATCACTAAAACCCAATAAAAGATGGGAAGGGCCATGTGCATTACATGTTCAGGCATATCATACCCTTAACAAATCCTTAGCAAAGGATGCTATTGACTAAGGCCAGGATAAGAGCCTGTAAGTCATTTCTATGTGAGTGCACGTATGTGCACACTCTGTTGTGTAGTGAGGAGCAGACTTAATGATGCAGAGCAACACATGTAACGTGTGGATCCCCATTCATGCAAACTTTTGGAATTGGTTTGCTGATATGTGTCATTGTTGGTATTTATGGGACGTTTCTTTTGTGGAAATATGTGTATCATACTGCATGAAACGGTGATGTGTTTAGGGATTGGACACATACCAGGGGCTACATGTATCAATCTTTGGTTTTGCAACTCTCAAATTGCGAGTCAGAGCGACTCGCAATTTCTGAGTTGCACACCCGAATGATGTATAGTGTCAATAACACTATTTGCAACTAGCAAAGGGGTCGCAAATTCCTACCTCATGACTATTCATGAGGTAGGTCGGAATTTTTGACCCCCTTTGGAATGGCGGCCCTCACAGGGATGGTGACCTGCTGGAGACAGCAGAACACCATGTCTGTGATGCTTTTAAATAAAGCAAATTTTTTTGTGAAATGCAACCCGTTTTCCTTAAAGGAAAACAAGATGCATTTCAAAAGCAAAAAATGAAACGTTTTTGTTTCATTTTTTCAGCGCAGGCAGTGGTTCGTGGGGCCACTACCTGGTCTGAAAAAATTTTTTGACTGACATTCACAAAGGGAAGGGGTCTTATGGGGACCCCTTCCCGTTTGAAAATGGGTTAGCACCAGTGTGACACTGGTGCTAACTGCGATTGTTTTGTGACCGCATTCGCAAAAAAGGTTTGGTACATGGGACAGTGCATTCGCCATTTGCGACGTGCAAAATTGTACGTACAGGTGGCCCCAAATCTCTATTCCAGTTATCTTATATGTAGGCCATTGTTCTAGAGATGTGTAGAACATGTTTCACACTGGGGGACATTTGTAGTGGTCATAATAAGTTGTAAGTTTCCATGTGACACATACATATATTATCATGTCAATTGTACTCATTTGTCCAGCCGCAAATTGACAGCACCAAGCCCAGTCCACCTAGCTGGTACTGTTGTGTAGCCATTTTAACTACAGTTTTATACACGTTATTTCAGCAAACTAGGCCTGCCACTGTGCACTTTTACCTAGATCTGTTTTATTCTAGATTTATTATATTATTTTAACAATAGCCACACTTTCGTGATCTTTTGTTTTTCTCTATCCAACTGTTCTTTGCTTAGGTCAGCACTGTGTCCTTAAACAAGACATTTCTTTCACTCTGTGCTTATTGAAGGCTGTAGTGAGAGAGGTTTCTGGCAAAAGTGGCAGGATTTGTCTCCAATGTTCACAGAAACATACACATTCTTACATGGGGATCCTTTCTTGGAACATCAGCTGTTTTATTATAAAAACACTACTTTTACCCATGTATGTTAGAGGGAGATTCCAGACAAATAACCACGACTTTCTGCTGATTGCTGAGTGCTTCACTGCAGCTGTTTATGTAGACTACAGGCTTCTTGCCCAGGTATGGGGGATGATGTCTTCCCAGGGGAACCTGAAGGGCAGAATTAGAGCTTAAAAAGCTGTGCTCTAACATAGCCTAGGTAGGAACTATTCTTAACGATCTTAGTGACAATATGGTAGCGTTATTTTTATGTTTCACTCTCCTTGTCGCAATTTTAATCTTGTTGTGCTTCATCGTCTTACTTATTGCAATATATGCTTTATTATCTAAGTTTCAGTTACTTCAATAAAACCTTATTTGTTAGAAATGGGGTCTTTATTTGGCAGTCAGGTTACCCCCTGTGCAAGCAAGGACCCTCACTCTAGTCAGGGTAAGTGTTTCACAATCCAAATTATCCTGTGTCCACCCTCTGGTAGCTTGGCACTAGGCAGTCAGGCTTAAAGTAGAAGGCAATTTGTGCAATAAATCATGCAATAACACAGAATAGCACTACAAAAATACACCAAACAGTGTTTAGAAAAATATATCATATTTATCTGGATAAATGCAAGTCGAAACAATTAAGATGCAATAAGTATATTTTGAAATATCACTGTAAAATTGATATGAAGTGTCTTTAGTCTCTTAAAAGCAACAAATGTCTCTTGCAAGCACAAAGTACCTGGTTCACATTCAAAATCTCCGCAAGGAACCGCAGAGGAGAAGATGCATCGAAAACAGGGTGGTGTGCATCGATTTCTCTGGCCGCACACAGTGATGCGTTGTTTATTTTCCACTCAGGGAAGGCTTTGCGTCAATTTCCGGCCCTCAGTCTTGGATCCGCTTTGGGTTGAGAGGTTTTCGGACGTCCCGGGGATGATGCGTTGAAATCCAGTACTTGCAGGACAAACTCACAGAGGCTGCGTCGATCCAGTGGGCGTTGTGTGGAAATTTATACCGCACTCAGGCGCTGTGTCGATTCCTCTCAGGAAGTCGGGCTGCGTTGTTCCGGTTCGGATTTGCATCGATCCAGTGGGGTGTGCGTCAAATTTCCTGTCCCTATGCTGGAGCTGCGTCGATCTTCTCCTTGTGAAGTCGGGCTGCATCGTTCCAGTTCGGTGTGCAGTGAATTTTTCACTGCGATGCAGGCGGTGCGTAGTTTTCTGCCAGCTGTGCGCCGATTTCTGCCGCACAGGGAGTTCTTCTTTCAGGAATGTGCTTTTTTTGTTCCTGAGACTTCAGAGAACAGAAGTCAAGCTCTATCCAAGCCCTTGGAGAGCACTTCTCAGCATAGCCAGAGAACAGCAAGGCAGCAGGGCAACAGCAAGGCAGCAGTCCTTCTCAGAAAGCAGTCAGTTGAGTCCTTTGGGCAGCCAGGCAGTTCTTCTTGGCAGGTTGCAGGTACTTGTTCAGGTTCTCTTCTCCAGGAAGTGTCTTGATGAAGTAGAGTGTCTACCTCAGAAGTGTCTGAGTTGGTAGGGGCAGAGGCCCTGTTTATACCCAAATGTGCCTTTGAAGTGGGGGAGACTTCAAGGATGGCTTAGAAGTGCACAAGGTCCCCTTTCAATTCAATCCTGTCTGCCAGGGTCCCAGTAGGGGGTGTTGCAGTCCATTGTGTGTGGGCAGGCTACTGTCCTTTGACATGTAAGTGTCAGGCCCTCCACCCTCCCAGCTCAGGAAGAACCATTCAAAATGCACATGTATGCAAGTGAGGCTGAGCATTCTGTGTTTGGGGTTTGTCTGAGTGAATGCACAAGAGAGCAGTCATTGAACTTAGCCAGACGTGGATTGTAAGTCACAGAAGGATTTAAGTGCAGAGAAATGCTCACTTTCTAAAAGTGCCATTTCTAAAATAGTAATATTAAATCCAACTTCACCAGTCAGCAGGATTTTGTATTACCATTCCGGCCATACTAAACATGACCTTCCTACTCCTTTCAGATCAGCAGCTAACACTCAACCAGTATATGAGGGTAGCCCTAATGTTAGCCTATAAAAGGAGCAGGCCTCACAGCAGTGCAAAAATGAATTTAGGAGTTTTACACTACCAGGACATGTAAACTACACAGGTACATGTCCTGCCATTTGACTACACAGCACCCTGCCCTATGGGTAACCTAGGGCATACCTTAGGGGTGACTTATATGTAGAAAATTGAATATTTTAGGCTTCCCAAGTACTTTTAAATGCCAAGTCGAATTGGCAGTGAAACTGCAAACACAGGCTTTACAATGGCAGGTCTGAGACATGGTTAAGTGGGTGGCACAATCAGTGCTGCAGGCCCACTAGTAGCATTCAATCTACGGGCCCTGGGCACATATAGTCACTTTATAAGGGATCTATAAGTAAATTAAATAATCCAATTGAGTATGATCCAATGTTACCATGTTTAAAGGAAGAGAGCATAAGCACTTTAACACTGGTTAGCAGTGGTAAAGTGCACAGAGTCCTAAAACCCACAAAAACAGTATCTAAAAAGTTGAGGAAGGCAAAAAAAGTTAGGGCTGACCACCCTAAGGCTATCAAGTCTAACATGTCTCCCCCCCCACTGAAAGTAGGGAGAGCTATCCAACCTCCTGGAAGCTCTCATCGCTAAGGCGGAAGTATATGGAGAGACCATCAGCGTTGGCGTTGTCAATCCTCGGGTGATGCTCCACCGTAAAATCCATCCCCTGTAGGAAAATCGACCACCTCAAGAGTTTAGGATTCTCACCCCTCACCTACATGAACCATCTGAGGGGCCTGTGGTCCATCTGAACCCAGAAATGAGTCCCACACAGGTATGGTCTCTGCTTCTTCAGTGCCCAGACCAAAGCAAATGCCTCTCTATCAATAGCACTCCCCCCCTGTTCCTGTGGTAATATTCTTCTGCTAATAAACACTACTGGTTGGTCTAGGCCCTCCTCATTCAGCTGTGCTGGAACAGCCCCTATGCCATGCTCTGAAGTGCCCATCTGCACCATAAATTCCTGGGAGAAGTCATGGACCTTAAGCACGGGGCCGTGCACATGGCTTCCTTCAGGGAGTCAAAGGCTTTCTGGCAAGCCTCTGTCCAATTCACCAACCTAGGTTGCTTTTTGGAAGTAAGTTCTGTCAAGGGTAGCACAATGGATACATAGCCCTTGAAAAATGTACGGTAGTATACGGTGAGGCCCAAGAAGGCTCTAACCTCTGTCTGTGTTCTACGTGGTTGCCAGGCCTTGATAGTTTCAACATCCGTAGAAAATACACATCCTTACGTAGGGACATTTTCTTAGAACATCAGCTCTGTTATTATAAAAACACTTCCTAGTCCCATTACACCTTAAGAGGTGTAGAGTAGCCATTTTTTATGTTGCTTTCTACGCGTTTGCTTAAAGTATTAGGCCTCTGTGCACTTTGCCCTAGATGCATTTTATTTAGCCTTGCACTGTTATTTTACAATAACCAGTTTCACGGTCTTGATTTATTTTCTTCTATCACACTGTTTAGCTTACTTCAGCACTGAAGTTCTCAAACAATACATTCTTGCTCGCTCTGTGCTTCAGTCAAGGATACAGTCTGGTACATTGCCGATAGAGGTAGTCTTTAGGGTTCGTAGAAAGTACACATTCTTACGTAGGGACGTTTTCTTAGAACACCGGCGTGTTAGGTATAAAAACACTTTCCAGTCCTGGCACACGAAAGAGGGAGATTCCGACCAGGAACCCACAACTAGATGCTGACTGCCCTGTTGCAGATGCTGATACAGATCACAGGCCTTTGCTCAGGTATAAGGGTCGATGTCCTCCCGGGGGAACCTGAAAGGCAGGCTTAGAGCTTCACATGCTGTGCTCAAAATATAACTTAGAGAGAGAACGTAATCTGGTTGCACTATGACAGCATTATTCTTATGTTTCACTCTCCTCGTTACTATTTCAATCCTACTGTGTTGTATGGTTCTGGTTATTGCGGCTCACGCCTTGTTATCTAAAATGCAGTCGTTTTATTAAACCAATCTTTAAAACTCAAACTGCCTTTGTCATTTATATATGAGACCACACTGTGTATGAGAGAACTGGTTGTGACCTGAGTGACCACGACTTCCCTGGGAAGCACTAAGATGTCATGCGCTCAGCTGCCCAATTGTCTCTTCCTTTTGGAAGAGATAAGGCACTGCTAGTTAGCCGGAGCTCAACCCGGATTTGGGGTGAGAAGGGTCCTTCGTCGTGGGTCAGACTTAGTCCCCCACACTGTGAACAATCTTGCCGCCCAAAAATCCAGTAGTCTCATTAGGATAATGAGAGCCTACACGACATGGCGCCGCCAACGTTTGGTCTGGCTCTAATTTTCGGGTCCACCAGTTTCTCTCGGTCTCATATAATATAATGATCCCTCAGTTCCTTTAACGGAGACGTCCGTGGCACTGAGGACTTCCACCACCGCAGTATAGGTAACCCTAATTACAGCGGACGGTTGTTCAAGCTTGAACCTTAAAAGGAAAGACCCCGTCTTGGTGTGCCTTCTATGAACTCTCGCTGTTTTTCTAATGGCGAATCCCCAGGTAATACAAATAGCTCTTAATATGAGACAACCGCTCACAGCACATTTGCTTGCACATGGTCTTACGATCCAGGGTGGTCCAGTCACATTTGTGGTGGCCGCCCACGCAGCCTATAGAACAGAACTTTTTTACTCCTGGGTCACATTTCCAGCAGTTGATGGGAATACAAATACATTTCACACATATACGGTTGCGAACGCGCCTGGCCAGTACAGGGCGTACGCATACCTAGAGATACCTCTATCTTATCAAGAACATAATAATTGGCTTGATGGTGCCCTACCCCATACAATATTACCAGTAAGGTTAGGTCCACTGAGTAATGATGGTCCGACCTGGCCTTTATTGGCCACATATACACCACATCCTGTGGTTGCAAATATGCGGGTGGCTGAAGTTCGTCGTTTATATACAGACTTAACGGCTACATATAGACGCTTAGTACAATTTGTGATGCACACACTAAATACAAACCCAGCGCATGCTGCTCAAGCACAACCACATGCAGTAACACCAGGTATAAACCCGGTAACTGTACACTCTATTATGGGTAAAGTTCCAGCAAAACGGGAGGAGACTCCATTTTGGCTGGCACAGAAAATCAATATGCTGGAGGCAGTATTTCCCCATACGGGACCCCAGGACAAACATAGAATATTAACTATGTGTTTACCATTTGGCATGGTTCCCACAGTGGAACATTGTAATACATGGGGCACGGGGTTTGTCGCGCTCTATACAACGGCACACGGTACACTGACATTGGCCAATCTACCGGAAGTGCTTAAACAAATTCAGGATGAATACAGGGCTGCCCCGGCCTTAGATTTAGGAATGCAACTGATGGGCAACTTTGCCACGGTTTCTTCAATAATCCTAAGTAATCATAAAGGGGAGGCAGTTGCACTTGCAGTGCATATGCGTCTTCGTGATGTCCCGCAACTAGATCAGGAGCGGGAACTGCCAAATATAATAGCAGAAACATATTCCAGTGTCGGTCGAGATAGCCTAGGGGCTAGACCGCAAAAACCTCAGTTTCAGGGAAAAATTTGTAAAGAAAATGCTAAACAGCAACCTGAGGGTAATAAGAAGCGCTGGGAGAAAAAACAACAGACACCTAAAAAAGAAAGGGGAGAATCTCCACATACGGAGACCCCGCAGAATAGGTATAATCTCAGAAATAGGGATAATCTAAAAATGCCTGATAGATATCAATACACTGATACACGCCAATCTCGTTCCTTTCAGGACTCATCGGAAAAGAGAAACGAGAGAGGTGGGCGGTCAGAGCGGAGAACAGAGTACGTGAAATCGAGACAGGAATCACAACGCTCTTCGGAGGTTTCTGTCAAGAAGGAAGAGAAACCGATACAACAAAAACAAAAGTTTCAAAAGAAAAAGGTGGCGGCAGTCTCAGTTAGACATGCCACTCAGGAAGAGAGTTCTCTTGAAGAACAAGACATGGGCACTAGCACTGCTAGACAGCGCGGCAGAGGTCACAATAGTTCGCCAGAATCTTCTAGAGCATCTGGAGGTGAAAGCAACTGATGACTTCATACAAGTTGAAACTGCAGATATGCGTGTCTCTGAACCTAATAGGGTGTATACAGTGACTTTACAATTGGAAGGTGACATTGAACGCACTATACACGCATTCTTTTGAAATCGTGTAGTCAAGATATATGACCTTTTGCTGGCTGAACAGGATTGGCCGCTTGATTTTGTCCGCACCTGCCCAGTTGGGGAGGGGGTTATTAAACCTTCGCTCTCGCCCCTTGTTCCAGGTGAACTCGCAGAGTCCTATTGCATCAAATGGGCTCTAGCACAAGCACCTGCCTTATATAGAAATAAGGTAGGGTGGGATAGGGATTCTCCATATCATGTAATTCCGATTAAAGGTGAACCTCAGCCACAACCGCAGTATCCCATAAAACATGAAGCAAGGGTACCGTTGAGGGAAATACTTACTCAACTGGAATACCAGGGGGTAATTGAACCCTGTGTCTCACCGATGAATAATCCCTTATTCCCTGTAGCTAAACCGGACCATTCATATAGAATAGTCTTAGACTACAGACATTTGAACGTACATACACGTACATACTCTATACAAAATTCACAAAGCGCTGCACTGATGAACAACATTGTGCAGAAAAAATACAAAACGACTTTAGACATCTCAAATGGATTCTTCTGCCAGAATATAGCACCCGAAAGCAGGGATTTGACAAGCTTTAGCGCGTTAGGCTCCCAGAAACAATTCTGTTGTTTGCCTCAGGGGTATAAGAACAGCCCGGGACTGTTTGCGGCTCGTGTGACTGCAATTTTACACAAGTTAGACCCTGAAGCATTGTCTTATGTAGATGATATATATCTCACGGATGACGAGTTGCTACAACATTTAAGACGAGTAGCCCGCATTGTTGTAGGGTTTGCCGACATTGGCTACAAATTTAACTTCAAAAATCTAAAATTGCCTTCCCCAGCGTCATTTTCCTGGGATGCAAGCTGTCGAATGAAGGTAAGAGCCTAGCGCCCCAATTCTTAGAAAAGTGTGCACAATTGCAACCGCCTAATATGATTAAGAAACTCCAGTCATTATTGGGCTTTCTAAATTTTGGCAGAACGTACATTCCTGAGTATGCTACACTCATTAAACCTTTATGTGAATTAATCCGTCCTGATTTCGCAAGCAAATTCTGGACAATTGGACATATACATACTCTTCAGGAGTTACAAGCAGATCTACTAGCCGCAAAACATTTATATACACAGGACAATAAGACGCATTTGGTCATCAGGGTGATAGCTGGGGCCATTGTGTTTATGTATGTCACATTTAATGAAGGTGAGACAGTCCCGATTGGATACAAGTCCCACTTGTATTCGGCTGCTGAACAACGATTTGCACCCACAGACAAAATTCTCACTGCTGTACAGATGGCTGTTATTAAAGAACGACCTCTTGCCCAGGGTAAACGCATAATTGTCATTTCCCCTATTCCGGCCCTAGAGGCTGTTACAAAAGATGGATACAATGGGCTACGTTTTTAACAGCCACTGATGTAGATTACATTTTTGACCCAAAATTACAAACTCAAGAATTTCTGCATTATGAAGTTGAATATCCAGTTCCCGCTGACACTTTGCCTATTGATCAATATCAAGTAGTCATGTACACCGATGGCTCTGCGCAACCGGCGGTTGGAACAAAACACCAATATTCGGCTGCATGTGCGGTAGTGAGCGGCCATATGGAGGGGGAGAAATTCTGCCCCCAACATACTTATGCACAGCCCTTAGGGGATTATACGGCACAATTGGCTGAGCTGAAAGCTCTATTGATGGCATTAGAACATGCAGATCCGACGCGGTTTACACTGATTGTTTGTGATTCGTATTATTGTTTCCAGTCTTTTAATGAATACCAACATTACTGACGCTTGAATGGGTTCAGAGATTGAAAAGGCAACACCATAAAACACAGACTACTGTCGGGGAAGGTAGCAGACCTGAAGGAGACGCTACCCAAAGTCCATATTGTACATACTCTTGGACACCAGCGTGTTGGAAATCACATTGCTGGGAATACTTTGGCTGATGAAGCCGAAAAGTCGGCAGTGGCGGTAGCCACTGTGGCTGCAGTGACTCGTTCGAGTTCCAAACCAGACACAGAGATTCTGGCTGCCATAAAAGCTACGGTTGATGGCACACCTTCTCCTAAAGGATTTCCTAATAAATATCAATACTTCATGGGAAGTATGCTCAACGCTGAGGTTAAAATACCTAGAGGAGGCGTACGCGACATCCCCAATAAAGTTGTAAGACCACAATTGATCAAAGCAGCGCATGAGGGAGTGGCATCTGCACATGCTTGCGTGGCCGCCACAATTTCGCTGTTACAGGCCCGTTACTGGTGGCCTGGTCTCTATAAAGAGACTAAGCAGTATGTCCTTTGTAGTGACATCTGTCAACAAATTAAAGTTTCAACAGCTAAGCGCCTGCCGCAGACACCCCTCTTAATATCCAACAGACCATTACAATGTGTGTACTTGGATCATTGCGGTCCACTAACACCGGAAAGTGCATACAAATATATACTAGTCGCTGTTGATTCTTGCTCCAGATTTGTGTGGGTGTGGCCACAGCGCTCGGCTGGCGCTCGAACTGTTATTAAGGATTTGCGTTTCTTTGTCTGTACATATGCAGTTGTGGCATTCCATTCAGACCAGGGCCCTGCTTTTGCCTCAAGGGCATTCAGGGACACCATGGCTTAGTTGGGGGTCCAGCTCCAGTACTCGTCTCCATTTCATCCCGAGGGAAATTCTGTCGTGGAGCGATTAAACCAGGATTTAAAGCAATCCTTAACAGCCAGAGTCTTATGTACGGGTCGTAGTTGGCTAACCCACCTGTATGGAGTTCAGAGAGCACTAAATACCCTCCCTAGAAGGTCCACGGGGGTTGTACTTCATATGAGTGCCTGTTCTTAACACAAATGTTTGTTCCGGATCTTGATGGTCCTGGTGTGGAGGCGGCGGAAACGCCTTTTGACGTAAATGATCGTTTCACTGTTTTGCAGGAATTACAATAGTTCCGTGAAGATAACTCTTCTAAAAGTGCTGCCTCCACAGGAAAGAAGGATGTGCCAGTAACACCCACTGGCTGGATTCCAAGAGTTGGGGGTCTTGTGCGTGAAAAGGTCGCAGTGAAAAAAGAATTTGGCCCTTCTTATCGAGCACCAGTCCCTGTGTTGGGGAAACACGGAACGAGAACTGTTTTTTTACCCCGTTGCCAGGTGCCAAAGAAAATCGCTTTGTTTCAATTGATAATGTCAAGTTACAACATGTGGCCGATTCTGCACAGCAGACCAAGAGGAATGTCCAGTAGTTCCCGAATCCCTCTCACTACTGGGGAAGATGTTCCGCTTCAAGTTATCTATACCAACACTGTTGCCTCTCCGAGCTTGGGGAGGGTGGATGATGATCTTGCATTAGTTCCACTGACAACAAATACCTTAGAAACATTTGATCGAGTCACCATGACTACTGACGTGACGGATGGTGCTATCTACAGTGTACCACCGCGAGAAACACCAACTCCTCCATTGAATACGGCGACACCTTTTGCATGAACTGCCTCTGGGTACTTTGCCAACAACAACGATGGTCTATCGTACTCGTTTGCCTCTTCGACTACTGACCTGTTAGGTCCACGTAAGTTGATGTATTGGCTTAAAGATACGTATTTTACTTTTCCATGGAATTATCTGTGGTTGTTATTGACTATGCTAGCATTTTTTCTTTGGATTGGGTTTGTGATGACCTTTTTTCTGCTGATACATGGTCATTTTCTTCCTGAGAGATCAGCGGTTGAACAGGTGGAGGAGGTGTTGAAGCCACATTTTTCATCACATAGGGTTCGAAGAGACTTGTCCTTTGTGAACATTTCTGCAGTGCCAATTCCGGATGGGATTGTGTGGGATAAAGTACTGTTTGATATTTACGGTCCGACTGAGATAATTCAAATACCGTATGTGCTAAAGTTATCTATGAATGATATAGTCATACCAGGCATTGTATCTGATGATTGGGATGTGATGACAGTTGATTCCATGATGACTGAATTACAATATTATACTGTCTATGAAAATGAAGATGTTTACCAGTTTAAAGACAATTATGGTGACATGTTTTGCTATAATTATTATGGGCACCATTTGATACACAAAGCAAGTAGTCCAAAAACGATATTTGACTATGCGCAGTGGGAACATTGCCCGACTCCCCCGCAGGGGAGTTCCAAAACTTATTCTGACAAATTTACGTATTTTTCTGGGCATAATCAAATGAATGCTAAGTCATATTATTTTAAGTTAACTCCGTCTAAAGATAAGCAAATGTTGTTGACTAATACGAAATTCATAGATTCAGATTCTTTTGTTTCCCGACTGTCGATTGAAGGTTATGAATATTGGTCAAATAATGTTGATTTGAAA
This sequence comes from Pleurodeles waltl, assembly GCF_031143425.1. Classification (NCBI taxonomy): domain Eukaryota; kingdom Metazoa; phylum Chordata; class Amphibia; order Caudata; family Salamandridae; genus Pleurodeles; species Pleurodeles waltl. The sequence continues at coordinate 359,909,144 of NC_090438.1, forward strand.
AGTGTTTGGGGAACAAAACATTGGCAGACAAAGGGTAGAGAAACATTGTTTAGAGCATGTCTCATTCCCGTCCAAATGATTTTTTTAAATGAAACAGTACAACAGACTAGCTGTTTGGGCTTAGCAACAATTAGAGAATTGAACATGCCTAGTATACCTGTCCCTGCAAAAATTAATAACTGGCAGAAATACATAAATGACACTTTTAGTGAGCTTACAGACTGGGTCCAGAATGGTACATTTAACACTTCATTGACACGTCCGGGCGGGTGGTTATTGTGGCCTATAGACACCAACGGGTGTCATCAACTTTTTGTCACCTCCTCGGGCGGTTTCCGGACGAGTCGGGCAGACCCTCGCTATATATCACCAGAACATGCTGAAATAATTACTACATATAGGGGCTGATTCTAACCTTGGCGGACGGCGGAGGCCGTCCGCCAAGGTTCCGCCGTCAGAACACCGCACCGCGGTCGAAAGACCGCTGCGGTGATTCTGAGATTTGCCCTGGGCTGGCGGGCGGCCGCCAAAAGGCCGCCCGCCAGCCCAGGGCAAATCAACCTTCCCACTAGGATGCCGGCTCAGAATTGAGCCGGCGGAGTGGGAAGGTGCGACGGGTGCAGTTGCACCCGTCGCGTATTTCAGTGTCTGCTAGGCAGACACTGAAATACTTTGTGGGGCCCTCTTACGGGGGCCCCTGCCGTGCCCATGCCATTGGCATGGGCACGGCAGGGGCCCCCAGGGGCCCCGTGGCACCCCCTACCGCCATCCTGTTCCTGGCGGGCGAACCGCCAGGAACAGGATGGCGGTAGGGGGTGTCAGAATCCCCCATGGCGGCGCAGCAAGCTGCGCCGCCATGGGGGATCCTAAGGGCAGCGGTAAACCGGCGGGAGACCGCCGGTTTACCCTTTCTGGCCGCGGCTGAACCACCGCGGTCAGAATGCCCTGCGGGGCACCGCCGGCCTGTCGGCGGTGTTCCCGCCGACCCTGGCCCCGGCGGTCTTAGACCGCCGGGGTCAGAATGACCCCCATAGTGTGGGAAAATTGTGCCAACAATGGTTAAAATCATCCTCGCTAGATGCAGTAAAGACACATCTCACTCTCCTGTCTGATAACACTAACTTACAAGATTTTTTGTCAGGCCCGAAGACTCCACGTAGGAAGCGTTTCTTGTATGAAGTACACAATGAAATATGGAAACTTTCCCAGCAGGAGGCTGTAACCCGGTTAAGGCAGATAGATCAGGAAAATTTGAAAAAGGCATTAGCTGTTGTGGATAATGAAATTCACACCTTGTCCGACCAAATATATAGGATTAACAACATTGTTTCTTCTGCTATAGACTTTATACGATCTGATATGTCTTCTTTATATCATGGACAAAGTCAGACCCGGTCCATTATGCAGTTGGGTTGGACACTTCAGACATTGAAGGCGGGTCGCGTTCCGTGGCAGCACATCAGTGCCAGGGAGATATTTTTTTCATTTAATCTAACACGACAACAACAACTAATGGCTAAGAAGGAGGCGACTCATGTCATGCTCAACATTGAAAAATTAGAAAGAATGCCTTTTACCATGGCCGAAATCCCCTCTGCAGAGTGGTTAATACACGGGGTTATTAATCTGCCTATTTCTACGTTACAATTCACTTCTTGTTTGAAACATGTTCCGGTAGGCAGATTTGAGAAGTTGGGAGATAGTTATATCCATGAGGTGTGGGAGCTTCCCTTCTTGTACAAATGTCTCAATGGCATGAAAGAGGTCTTTCTTAGCGGTAGTGAATGCGAGACTTCAGTCAGCCATTCGATGATTTGTAAGCAGCTGTCCTTGCATGGGGCATGTAATGCCTCGGTTGCGAACTTGGCTTGCTATCTGAAGGGAGTTCTGGTCCCCTTGATTAAAGGCACATTCCAGGTGCTTTCAAACGGCATCTACGTCCTCCTCAATAGTGAAGACTGTTGTGGCATGCGGGCCGGAATAGTTTACGTTGTTTCGGTCACTAAGGTCGTTAATTGCTGAGGGAGTGTGTTGTTTCCCCCCACTAAATTAAGGTAGGTAGCAGATATCTGGCCTCACATTGCTACTTCCAAGGTGAATTTTGACAAGTTAAGTAGACTGAAGGCTTTATTGTTTCAGAAGCATGTGGCCCTTACATCTGCACGCGAGACCTATGCACTTCAGGTGGAAAGGTCATCAGCGGAAATACAGTCCCTGTTAAATACCAACTTTCCGAGCCACTTTGGTGAACTCGTGGGACGTATATTTAATGCGTCCAGCACGGCTGGATTAGCACATTTTTTCAAAGCCGTTGGTGTTGGTTTCGTTCACACCTTCTCTTCCATATTCGGTTTAATACCTTCGGCTATTCATTCAATTTTCGGAAGCATTTTTTGGGGATTTCCGATCACTTTGGCTTTCTTAGCTGGCATTTTGCTGTTGCTGTTGTTTTTCCGCAGTGGCTGACCCGCCGCAACAAGCACGAATGTGGGCGCTCCCATCAGCGCAGCTGTGTCGTGAACGCATGATGCAGCACTTTGGAGCAACACTCCTGGAACATTTGGGGTGTGACTGGTCTCTGTCATTCAGACCGTTTTTGGATTGTGTACAGCCCGTGTTTCGGTGCCGTTGGTGCGATTTGGAACATGCACTGGACGTCTGTCTCTCACAGCGACGCCCCCCAGTGGTTGATGCTGAGCTGTTGATGTTCCCGATAAGGGCTCATTACCAGACATGCGCACTGCAGCTGCGTTTGCTTCGTGAGGCTGATTACGAGATACCCTTCCTGGAGGAAGTTGATATTAACTCATTCACAGGCTCTGTACGGGATGCCGCCTTGGTTGACACTGGGGCTTTGGAACACACCTGCTCCTTGATAGTCTTTAGCGTGGATTTTCCGGTTTTGTCATCTGCCGAAGTGGAGAACCTCCTGCTCTCCATGACCACTGTTTGAATTGGATCTGGTCTAAATTGACACTGTTACATGAATTTGGCTCTTAGGCGCATGCTTATTTTTAAAGTGAGGATTAGTGTGCTTTGGTGTCCTCTTGACTTGTTGAAATTCTATAGGGTTTTAATTATCTTTTAGCTAAGGGCATTTTTAGCTTTGGCTTAAACCACTTTCTACTGACAAGGGGAGGGTGTAGTGTAGCCATTTTTAATGTAGCTTTCTGTGCGTTTGCTTAAAGTATTAGGCCTCTGAGCACTTTGCCCTAGATGCATTTTATTTAGCCTCGCACTGTTATTTTACAATAACCAGTTTCACGGTCTTGTTTTATTTTCTTCTATCACACTGTTTAGCTTACTTCAGCACTGAAGTTCTCAAACAATACATTCTTGCTCGCTCTGTGCTTCAGTCAAGGATACAGTCCGGTACATTGCCGATAGACGTGGTAGAAGTTTAGTCTTTAGGGTTCGTAGAAAGTACACATTCTTACGTAGGGACGTTTCTTAGAACACCGGCGTGTTAGTTATAAAAACACTTCCCAGTCCTGGTACACGAAAGAGGGAGATTCCGACCAGGAACCCACAACTAGATGCTGACTGCCCTGTTGCAGATGCTGATCCAGATCACAGGCCTTTGCTCAGGTATGAGGGTCGATGTCCTCCCGGGGGAACCTGAAAGGCATGCTTAGAGCTTCACATGCTGTGCTCAAAATATAACTTAGAGAGAGAACGTAATCTGGTTGCACTATGATAGCATTATTCTTATGTTTCACTCTCCTCGTTACTATTTCAATCCTACTGTGTTGTATGGTTCTGGTTATTGCGGCTCACTCCTTGTTATCTAAAATGCAGTTGTTTTATTAAACCAATCTTTAAAACTCAAACTGCCTTTGTCATTTATATATGAGACCACAATGTGTATGAGAGAACTGGTTGTGACCTGAGTGACCACGACTTCCCTGGGAAGCACTAAGATGTCCTGCGCTCGGCTGCCCAATTGTCTCTTCCTTTTGGGAGAGATAAGGCACTGCTAGTTAGCCGGAGCTCAACCCGGATTTGGGGTGACAAGGGTCCTTCGCCGTGGGTCAGACTTAGTCCCCCACACTGTGAACGATATTGCCGCCCAAAAATCCAGTAGTCTCATTAGGATAATGAGAGCCTACGTGACAGAGGGAGATTCCAGCCAGGAGACCACAACTGTATGCTGACTGCTGAATGCTTCACTGCAGATCCTAACGCAGACCACAGGCCTTTGCTCAGTTATGAGGGTTGATGTCCTCCCAGGGGAACCTGAAAGTCAGAATTAGAGCTTAACATGCTGTGCTCAGATTATGACTTAGATAGGAAATAGTCCACAAATCCTAGTGACAATATGATAGCGTTATTCTTATGCTTCACTCTCCTCGTCACCATTTTAATATTGTCATGTTGTGTCATCCTGGTTATTGCAGCTCACGCTTTGCTATTTAAAATGCAGTCATTTTATTAAACCAGTCATTAAAACTTATACTGCTTCATATTGTCATCTATATATGAGACTGAATTGTGAATGAGAGAACCGGATGCGACCTGAGTGACCACGACTTCCCTGAGAAGCCTAATATGTCATGCACTCGGCTGCCCAATCATTCCTATCTTTATAGAGATGAGGCACTGCTAGTTAGCCGGAGCAAAACCCGGATTTAGGGCAACAGGTGACACCCACAGTGGGTCAGACTAAGTCTCCCACACCGTGGACGATCTTGCTGGTCAAAATCCAGTAGTCTCATTAGAATAATGAGAGCCTACGCGACATGGTGTCGCCAATGTTTGGTCAGGCTCTAATTTTCGGGTCCTCCGGAGTACCTCTGTCTCATTATATATAATGGCACCTCAATGCCATATGCGGAGACGTCCGTGGTGCTGAGGATTTCCACCACAGCTGTGTAGGTAATCCTACTACAACTGGTGGTTGTTCAAGCTTGAACTTTAAAAGGAAACCCCATTTTGGTGTGCCTTCTCTGAACTCATAGTGTTACTATCATGGCGAATCCCCAACAGGTACAAATAGATGTTAATATGAGACAACCTCTAACAGCACATTTAGTAGCGAATGGCCTAACGGCCCAGGGAGGTCCAGTCACATTCGTGGTGGACGCCCATGCAGCTTATAGAACAGAACCTTTTTACTCTTGGGTCACATTTCCAGCAGTTGATGGGAACACAAATACATTTCACCAATATACACCTGTGAATACGCCTGAACAATACAGAGCATACGCATATTTAGAGATACCTCTATCTTATCTAGAACATAATAATTGGCTTGATGGCGCCCTACCCCACACAATATTACCAGTAAGGTTAGGTCCACTAAGTAATGACGGTCCTACCTGGCCTTTATTGGCCACCTATACAAAACATCCTGTGGTTGCAAATTTAGCAGTAGCTGAGGTTCGTCGCTTATATATTGAATTAATAGCAATATATAGACGATTAGTACAATTTGTGATGCAAACACTAAATACAAACCCAGCACATGCTGCTCCAGCACATCCACATTAAGTAACACCAGGTATAAATCCTGCAACTGTACATTTGATTATGGGTAAAGTACCCATCAAATAAGAGAAAACTCAGTTTTGGTTAGCACAAAAAATTAATACGCTGGAGGCAGTGTTTACCCATACGGGACCTCAGGATAAACATAGAATATTAACGATGTGCTTGCCCTTTGGGATGGTCCCTACAGTAGAAAACTGTAATACTTGGGGCATGGTATTTGCCACGCTCTACACAACCGCACACGGTACACCGACACTTGCCAATTTACCAGAAGTGTTTAAACAAATTCAAGATGAATATGGGGCTGGCCCGGCCCTAGATTTGGGGATGCAATTGATGGGCAATTTTGCCACAGTATCCTCAATCATTTTAAGTAACCTTAAAGGGGAAACGGTCGCACTTGCAGTGCACATGAGGCTTTGTGACGTTCCACAGCAGGATCAAGGACGAGAGCTGCTTAAAATAATAGCAGAGACCTATTCAAGTATTGGTCGAGCTAGCTTAGGGGCCAGACCACAAAAACCTACATTTAAGGGTAAATCAAACCAAGATAACCCCAAGCAAGCACCTAAGGGTAATAAGAAACGCTGGGATAAAAAGCAACAAACTCCTAAGAAAGAGAGGGGAGAATCTCTGTGTATGGAGACCCCACAAAATAGGTATAATCTCAGAAACAGAGATAATATAAAAACGTGTGATAGATATCAATATACTGATACACGCCAATCTCGTTCCTTTCAGGACTCATCAGAAAAAAGAAATGAGAGAGGCGGGCGATCAGAGCGAAGAACAGAGTACGTGAAACCGAGACAGGAATCACAACGCTCTTCGGAGGTTTCTGTTAAAAAGGAAGAGAAACCTGCCCAACAAAAACAACAATTTAAAAAGAAAAAAGTGGCAGCAGTCGTAGACTGACATGCCACACAGGAAGAGGGTCCTCTTGAAGAACAAGAATTGGGCTCTAGCCTTGCTAGACAGCGCAGCAGAGGTCACAATAGTTCGCCGGAATCTTCTAGAGCATCTGGAGGTGAAAGCAACTGATGACTTTATACAAGTAGAAACTGCGGACATGCGTGTCTCCACGCCTGATAGGGTGTACAAAGTAACGCTACAGTTAGAAGGAGGCATTGAACGCACAATAGACACAATCTTTTAGCATAGTAAATGATGTCTTGTTGGCCGAACAAGATTGGCCATCTGACTTTGTCCGTACCTGCCCATATGGAGAAGATGTCATTAAGCCTTCTTTCTCGCCCCTTGTTCCAGAGGAACTCGCTGAATCCTATTCCGTTGAATGGGCCTTGGCACAAGCACCTGCATTATACAGAAATCACGTGGGATGGGATAAAGAATCCCCCTACCATGTAATCCCAATTAAAAATGAAGCTCAGCCACAACCACAGTATCCTATAAAACATGAAGCAAAAGCACCAGTGAGAGAAATACTAACGCAATTGGAGTACTAGGGTGTGATTGAACCCTGTGTCTCACCAATGAATAACCCATTATTCCCCGTAGCTAAACCAGACCATTCATACAGAATAGTCTTAGACTACAGACATTTAAACAGTCATACACGTACTTATGCTATCCAAAACTTGCATAGCACAGCATTAACGAACAACATAGTACGTTAAAATACAAAACAACATTAGACATCTCTAATGGATTTTTCTGCCAGAATATCGCACCTGAGAGTAGAGACTTAACAAGTTTCAGTACACTAGGCTCTCAGAAACAATTATGTTGTTTACCTCAGGGGTATAAGAACGGCCCGACACTGTTTGCACCTCGTGTCACTGCTCTATTGCATGAGATTGACCCTGAAGCATTGTCCTATGTAGATGATATATATCTCACAGATGATGAACTACTACAACATTTAAGACGGGTAGCCCGCATTGTTGTAGGGTGTGCCGAATTTGGCTACAAATTTAACTGCAAAGAAACAAAAATAGCCTTCCTCAGAGTCCTGTTCCTAGGATATGAGCTGTCAAGTGAAGGGAAGAGCCTAGCACCACAATTCTTAGAGAAATGCACACAGTTACAACCACCGAATACGATAAAAAAACTCCAATCATTATTGGGTTTCTTAAATTTTGGCAGAATTTACATTCCAGATTATGCTATACGCAAAAAAACCTTTATATGACTTAATACGTCCCGACTTTTCAAGTAAATTCTGGACAATTGAACATACACACATTCTTCGAGAGTTGCAGACAGACATGCTTGCAGCACAACATTTACACACAAGGGACAACAAAACACATTAAGAGTAATAGCTGGGGCCATCGGTTTCACCTATGTGACATTTAATGAAGGTGAGACAGTACCAATTGCATACAAATCACACTTGTACTCAGCGGCAGAACAACGCTTTGCTCCCACTGACAAAATTCTCACTGCTGTACAAATGGCTGTCATCAAAGAAAGACCTCTTGCCCAAGGAAAACGCATTATTGTCATTTCTCCAATCCCAGCCCTAGAGGCTGTTACAAAAGCTAGTGTTCCAAACGCAAAAGCATTACATCTACGTTGGATACAATGGGCTACGTCTCTGACAGCCAATGAGATAGACTACTTTTTTGACCCAAAGCTACAAACTCAGGAATTTCTACAATATGAAATAGAATATCCAGTTCCAGCAAATACTTTGCCTATTGATCAGTATCATAGTGTCATGTACACCGATGGCTCTGCACAACCTGCAATTGGAACTAAACATCAATATTCTGCTGCTTGCACAGTCGTAAGTGGCTACATGGAGGGCGATAAATTTTGTCCTCTACATACCTTTACACAGACCCTAGGGGATTGTACAGCACAATTGGCTGAGCTAAAAGCTCTGCTGATGGCACTGGAACACACGGATCCTGCACAGCCTATGCTAATTGGTTGTGATTCGTATTACTGTGTCCAGTCCTTTAATGAATACCTGCATTATTGGCGCCAGAATGGATTCAGAGATTCCAAAGGCAAAACCATTAAACACAGACTACTGTGGGGGAAAGTAGCTGACCTGAAAGAGACGCTACCGAATGTCCATGTCGTACACACACTTGGACACCAGCGCGTTGGAATACACGTTGCTGGAAATACACTGGATGATGAAGCAACAAAGTCAGCAGTGGCTGTGGCCGCTGTAGCTGCAGTGACTCGTTTGAGTTCAAAACCGGACGCAGACATTTGGGCTGCCGTGACAGCTACGGCCGATCGTACGCCCTATCCTAAAGGATTTCCTAACAAATGTCACTATTGTATGGGAGGTATGCTGAACGCTGAGGTTAAGATACCAGGCGTAGGTGTACAAGACATCCCCAACAAAGACATAAGATCACAATTGATTGAAGCAGTGCATGAGGGGGTGGCATCTGTCCATGCTGGTGTGACGGCTACAATTTCGATCTTGCAGGCCCGTTATTGGTGGCCAGGTCTCTACAAAGAGACCAAGCAGTATGTCTTTTGTTGTGACATCTGTCAACAAATCAAGGTTTCCACTGCCAAGCGCCCACCGCAGACACCGCTCTTAATTTCAAACAAACCATTACAATGTGTGTACCTGGACCATTGTGGTCCCTTAACACCTGATAGTGCATACAAATATATTTGAGTCACTGTTGATTCATGCTCCAGATTTGTATGGGTGTGGCCACAACGCTCGGCTGACACTCGGACTGTTATTAAAGATTTGCGAGTCTTTATCGGGTCATCTGCAGTTGCGGCTTTCCATTCGGACCAGGGCCCTGCTTTCACCTCAAGGGCATTCAAGGACGCCATAGCTTAGTTGGGGGTCCAACTCCAGTACTCTTGTCCATTTCATCCCGAGGTAAATAGTTTTGTGGAGCGATTAAACCGTGATTTAAATCAATCCTTAACAGCCAGAGTCTTAGGTACGGGTCGTAGTTGGCTTAATCACCTGTATGGAGCCCAGAGAGCACTAAATAACCTGCCTAGAAGGTCCCTGGGGGGTCGTACTTCATATGAGTGCCTGTTTGGAACTCAAACATATGTTCCGGATCTTGATGGTCATGGTATGGAGGCAGCAGAAACACCTTTTGACATAAATTAACATGTCACTGTCTTACAGGACTTACAACAGTTCCGTGATGATAATTCTTCCAAAAGTTCCGCCTCCACAGGAATCAAGGATGTGCCTGTAACATCTACCTGCTGGATTCCCAGAATTGGGGATCTTGTACGTGAAAAAGTCACAGTGAAAAAGGAATTTGGCCCTTCTTATCGAGAACCAGTCCCTGTACTAGGGATACACGGTACCAGAACTGTTATTCTACCACCATTGGCAGGTGCCAAGGAAAATCATTTTGTCTCCATTGACAATGTCAAACTACACCATGTGGCCGATCCTGCACAGCTGACCAAGAGGAACATCCAGTAGTTCCTGTATCCCTCTCACTACTGGCGAAGACGTTCCTCTACAAATTGTTTATACCAACACCAACACTTCTCCGAGCATGAGGAGGGTGGAAGATGATCTGCATTAGTTCCACTAACGTCAACTAATTTAGAAACGTTTGACCAAGTCAACTCGACTCAAACACAAATGGATGATGCTATATATAGTGTGCCACCGCAAGAAACACCAACTCCACCACTGACAACGGCTACGCCATTTCCAAGAACTGCCTCTGGTTATTTTGCCGTCTTCAATGATGATTTCTCAGACTCATTCGCCTCTTCGATAGCTGAGACAGCTGATCTGTCAAGTACACGTAAGCTAACAAACTGGCTAAAAGAAACGTATTTTATTTTTCCATGGAATTATCTATGGCTCTCTTTGACTGTCTTAGCCTTTCTACTTTGGATTGGTTTTGTTATTACCTTTTTCCTGTTAATACATGGTCTTTTTGTACCTGAAAGATCGACAGTTGAACTGGTGGAGGAGGTTTTGAAACCACATTTTTCTTCACATAAAGTCCGAAGAGACTTTTCCTTTGTGAACATTTCCGCAGTGCCAATTCCTGATGCGACTGTTTGGACAAAGTAATGTTTGATATATGGTCCCACAGAAGTTATTCAAATACCGTATGTGTTCAAATTATCAATTAATTATATAATGATACCGGGCATTGTTTCTGATGATTGGGATGTGAAAACAGTTGACTCTATCATGACTGAATTGCAATATTATACTGTATTTGAAAACAAAGATGTTTACCAATTTAAAGAAAATGATGGTGATATGTTTTGCTATAATTACTATGGGCACCATTTCATACATAGAGCGAGCAGTCCAAAAACTGTATTTAATTACACGCAATGGAAACATTGCCCAACTCCACTGCAAGGGAGTTCAAAAACATATTCTGAAAACAATTTCTGGGCATAATCAAAAGAATGCTGAGTCATATTATTTTAAGGTACCACCTACTAAGGATATACACATGTTATTGACCAATACGAAATGTACATATTCGGAATCCTTTGTTTCCCGGTTATCGATAGAAGGCTATGAATATTGGTCCAATTCAATTGATCTGAAAAGTGTCTGGGGAACAAAAAAATTGCCAATTAATGGAAAACAAACATTGTTTAGAGCATGCCTCATTCTTATACAAATTTACATGAAACAGTGCAACAGACGAGTTGTTTAGGCTTAGCAACAATCAGGGAATTAAACATGGCCAGTATACCTGCCCCCGCAAAATTTTACAAATGGCAAAAATATACAAATGCAACTGAAGATGAGCTCGATGTGTGGGTCCAGAATGGTACGTTTAATGCTTCACTGACACATCCAGGCGGGTGGTTATTGTGGCCAATAGATACCAATGGGTGTCATCAACGTTTTATTAACTCCTCTGGGGGTTTTAGGATGAGTAGGCCAGACCCTCGCTATATATCACCAGAGCATGCAGAAATGATTACAACATACAGGGGGTCATTACAACATTGGCGGTAAAAGCCACTTACCGCCGTGCAGAAGACCACCAATACACCGCCGCGGCCGCGGAATTCCGCCACAGCTATTATGACACACATCTCGGAATCCGCCGAAATACAGACACCCACACAAGTCCGCCACACCAAAGGTCAGTGATAAACTGGCGAAAACAAATCCCCCACCGTCACGCCAACAGAAACACGCCCATGCTATCACGACCCACGAATCCACGCGGCAGTCTTTCAACCGCGGTATTCCATTGGCGGTACACACCGCTGCGCTCAAAATACACACACATCTTCAAAACACTGCCACATTGGACAATTCTAAATACACACACCTGATACACATACAAACACCACTCCCACACACCCAACACAATATAAAACACACACCCACATCACCCACAAACCCCTACGACCAGAAATTTTGAGGAATCCGAGAAACAGAGAGCACAGCAATTGAGAACCACACCACACAGAGGCACACAACACCATCACCCATACAACAGTCCACGCACAAAACACCACACACCACTACAAAGCACCACACACATCAACACATACACCACCCCACACATCACCCACATCACCCCATGTCACGCCAAAGACACCCCAGGTTTTCCGAGGAGGAGCTCAGGGTCATGGTGGAGGAAATCCTCCGGGTAGAGCCGCAGCTACTTGGCTCACAGGTGCAGCACACCTCCATAGCCAGGAAGATGGAGCTATGGCGCAGAATCGTGGACAGGGTCAACGCTGTGGGACAGCATCCAAGAAATCGGGAGGACATCAGAAAGAGGTGGAACGAACTACAGGGGAAGGTGCGTTCTGTGGTCTCCAGGCACAACATCGCGGTACAGCGGACTGGCGGCGGACCTCCACCTCCTCCCCCACAACTAACAACATGGGAGGAGCAAGTCCTGACCATCATGCATCCAGAGGGCCTCGGAGGAGTCGGTGGAGGAATGGACACTGGTAAGTCAAATCTTAACTATCATATCCCCACCCTACCTGCATGCTATCACACCCCCCCACCCTCACACCCTCCCCTATCACTCCAACTCCTCACTAATGTACTAATAACACAAACTAACCATCCCAACACCAAGCCCTGCATGACATAACTAAGCATGGTCACCCATCACTAAAGCATGCTCACTGCACATACCCATAACAACCCCCTAACCATCATGACACAAACCCCCACACAGGAATGCTTGCACTGGGGTACACGCACACCCACCCATTGCACACCATGACACACACACATGCAATAATCATGCTCTTATACCCCTGCAGGACCACTACGGAACGTCACCACACAGGAGGGTCCAGACATCTCCACACCACCCACAGAAGAGGCCCACAGTGACGACAGCAGCTCTGGCCAACTGGATCCAGATGACCAGCCCGGACTATCGTTGGCCTCGGGACAGTCGTTTTCCCTCGCACAGGCACAGCCCAACACTGACCTTCCACCCTCTGGTAACACCAGCACAGCACCAACCCAGCGGGCCCATCCCTCCGTACCCAGGACACGTCAATCAACTGTGTGTCCACCACTACAGGGAACCCAGGATAACCCACCACCCCAACAACAACAGGGACCTGGGGTCAGTGGTAGTGGGCACACGGTCCAGGGGACGGAGGCACAGGAACACAGGGGAACTGGGAGGGCTGCTGTGCGACAGGGGGCGGACAGGCCAAGGGAACCCACCCTCCACAAGGCCCTCTCCTCCATCATGGGAGCATACCACCACTCCCAGAAGACGATGGCGACGGTCCTGGCCAAGTTTCAGGAGACCCAGCGCATGCAGGAGGAGCAGTATTTGGGGTTCAGGGAGGAGCTCAGAACCATCAGCTCCACCCTGGGCACCATCGTAGGGGTGCTGAAGGACATACAAAAGACCATGAGGGACACCGTGGCACTCCAAGGGGCCCCTGACACTAGCATGGACGATGAACTGCCCACCACCTCCGCCGGCGCTAGTGGACAGGACGCCCCGCCACAGGACCACCACACCAGCACCCCACCCCCTGCAGACGGACAACCACCCCGCAAGCGGTCTCTGAGATCCAGGAACAGGACAGAGCAAGATGGCAAGACCCCCGCCAGGAAATTAGACCACCCTGATTGTCCTCCCACTGTCCCACTTTGTTACCCTGTCCAGATTGGAACTGCCCCAGCTCCACTTCCTATGCCGATATGGGCAAAGCACCTGTGAGGCTAATAGACTGGACTCTGCCATGGACATTCCTCCACCATCCCACATTACCATTTTACAACCCCCCTCCATTTTTTAGCACTTAAATAAACACCCTTGAAGCACAAAACAATCTGGAGTCAGTCTGTGATTTGGTAAATTTGTATTATCAATGACAGTGTCAAAATGCGTTTTCAATTGTAATGCCAACATACCTATGTCACACATCACAAGTCCATGAAGGATGCAAGCAGATGACACACGTTGGTAACCACACCTGTGAAACCGTAATGGAAAGGTACAACTCAGTTACCAAATACTGCTACTAAATGACAGACAGGATAGAGGTAGAAGTGTGAAAGTGAATGTAATAGTGAAAAAAAATGTTCTCACCTGTGTGTCACTGGAAATATTGCTGTATGACTGACTCCCTGTTGTCTATGTCTTCTTCCTCAGCTTCCTCCTCATAACTGTCCACAGGCTCCACAGGCTCCACAGCTGCCACAACACCGCCATCTGGACCATCCTCCTGCAGAAAAGGCACCTGGCGTCGCAAAGCAAGATTGTGAAGCATCGAGCAGGCGATGATGATCTGGCACACCTTCTTTGGTGATTAGAATAGGTAACCACCTGTCATATGGAGGCATCTGAACCTGGGGTAACCAGAGTCCCCTAATAGCCACACCCGGTGCCTCTGGAGTTGACCCATCACATACAGGATACTGCTATTCCGCAGGATGTAGGCGTCATGCACTGAGCCAGGGAACATAGCATTTATCTGGGAGATGTACAGGTCTGCCAAACATACCATCTGTACATTCATGGAATGATATCTCTTCCGGTACCTGTACACCTGTTCACTCCTGTGGGGGGGGGCAGAGCTACATGGGTCCCATCAATAGCACCTATGATGTTGGGGATATGTCCCGGGGCATAGAAGTCACCTTTAACTGTAGCCAAATCCTCCACCTGAGGGAAAACGATGTAGCTCCTTACGTGTTTCAGCAGGGCAGACAACACTCTGGACAATACGTTGGAAAACATAGGCTGGGACAACCCTGATGCCATGGCCACTGTTGTCTGAAAAGACCCACTTGCAAGGAAATGGAGCACTGATAGCACCTGCACTTGAGGGGGGATTCCGGTGGGATGGTGGATTGGTGAGATCAGGTCTGGCTCCAACTGGGTACACAGTTCCTGGATAGTGGCACGGTCAAACCTGTAGGTGATGATTAAATGTCGCTGCTCCATTGTCAACAGGTCCACCAGCGGTCGGTACACCGGAGGATTCCGCAATCTCCTCACATGTCCCAGCTGACGGTGCCTAGGAAGGACAACAGCGACCACAGAGTCTTCAAATTCCCAGGTATGTACCCACAGCTACACAGAACATGACACCACATACAAAACTCTTCCTGTATGTGTGTTGAGTGTAGGCCTAGGTATGTGTGACGCAGTAGTAAATGAAGCCATGTGGGCCCCTGAAATGGCGGCTGCCTGACCTCTAAACTGGGACAATGGGATGTGAGGTATCTGCGCTGGCGTTGTACACCGTCGCGGTAGGCGGTCGTAGACCGCGGCGCAATGCTGCATTGGTTAACATTGGACCCTATGGGTCCCAGGAGCCAATGATGAAGTGCGCCGGCGGTGATGAGACGCACCGCCGCGTACGTCACCGCCGCGGACGTGACCGCCATTTTCTATCTGTTAAGTCACTCAATACCTGATCTACGACAGGAGAGGACCTGCACTACAAGTGCTGCTGTGACCTTGGTCTGGAAGGGACAATGGCTGCTGCGTCTGGGGAAAGGGCCCCTGCCTTCACTGCTCAGGAGTTGGAGAAGCTCGTGGACGGGGTCCTCCCCCAGTACACGCTACTCTACGACCAACAGGTAAGTACACAGGGAGCACGTTGTATGGGCTATGCCTGGGTGGAGAGGGCTGGATGTCAGTAGGAAGGGGGCAGAGGTCAGGGAACATGAAGGACTGTGAATGCATGTGCCACATGGCAAGGGTAGGGATGGGGGCCATCCACTTCGACGGTGCTGTTGTTAATGACTTCTCTTCTTCCCCTGTACATGTCATGTAGGTCAGCGCCCACCAGAAGAAGGACATTTGGCATGCCATCGCTAAGGACGTCTGGACCCTGGGGGGTCCACCAGAGATGGGGAACCCACTGCCGGAAAAGATGGAGGGACATTCGCCGCTGGAGGAAGAAGACGGCGGAGGCTCAGCTGGGAATGTCCTCCCAACGTGGGAGGGGTGCCCGTCAAACCATGACCCCCCTGATGTTCCGGATCCTGGCAGTGGCCTACCCTGAGTTGGATGGGCGCTTGAGGGCATCACAGCAGACACAAGGGGGTGAGTACACACTCATTCTGCAGACTTTGCGCGCAGTGGGGGGGTCTGGGTGGGGGAGGAGGGCTGTGGGTTTCCCTAGGCCAGGGCGAGTTCCGTAGGCTAGGCCCCTCCGTAATGCAGGCCATGTGGCACTCCACCCCACCTCTGTAGAGTGGCAAGTACAGGAATACATGCCCCTGTGTCATCTATGTGTGCAGATGACCACCATAGCCATGTAGGGCAGATCCCAGGAATTGCATCTGTAGAGGCCAAGAGCACGGCATAGTGCAAGGGGCTGCTGTGTCTGTATTGTCTGCCAACAGTAGCGGTAAGCCATGCACTCAACCTGTTTTTCTTCTGTCGTTCCCCCCCCCCTTTTTGTGTTCTCCCTGTTCTTGTGTGCATCAGCATCATCAGGCGGAGGTACAGTGGCACCGGAGCACGAGGGAGCTGCATCCCACATGGCCATGGAGGGCCACACCACAGACTCTGAATACACCAGTAGGACGGAGGGCGAGGGGAGCTTCACGTCGGTCACCGGATCACCAAACAGCGACATGGACTCGTCCGCCGATGGGAACTCCCTTGTGGTGGCGGCACCATCTGTGCCCCCGACTTCTACAGGTACAGCCGCCACCCCCCCCTACCAGCACCGCCCTCCCAGCAGCCCCTCAGCCTTCGCTCCGTGCCCGCTCACCCAGGAGGGTGGGCATCACCTTCGCCCCAGGCACCTCAGCCCCTGCCCCTGTCACCCCTGCTGCCCTCAGTGAGGAGGCCATTGACCTCCTCAGGTCACTCACTGTTGGGCAGTCTACCATTGTGAATGCCATCCAGGGTGTAGAAAGGGAGTTGCAACACGGTAATGCATTCCTGGAGGGCATTCATTCTGGTCAGGCTGCCCTTCATCGAACCCTGCAATCTCTGGCCTCAGCACTGATGCCAGCCATTGTCCCTGTGTCTAGCTTCCCCCCTCCAACTCCCTCCACCCAGACCCAGTCCCCTGTACCCCAGCCTATCCCAAGCACACCATCAGACAAGCATGCATACACCTCAACACACAAAAGTAGCTCAGGCAAACATTAGCACCACACAACCCACAGGCACTCAAACAAGCATCACCCACATACAGACACAACAACATCCACTGCCTCCACTGTGTCCCCCTCGTCGTCGTCTCCCTCCTCCCTCCTAGTGTCGTCTACACTCTCACCTGCATGCACCACATCTACAGGCACTAGGACTCACACCAGAACACCCAGCACCACACCCCGCTCACCTGCACTCACCACCCCCACTACCATTTACACGTCCCCTGTGTCCACTCCCAGTGTGTCTGTGACGCCCCCTCCCAAAGTACACAAACGCGGGCACCCACACACCCAACATCCATCCACCTCACAACAGCCTCCAGTACCTGCACCTGCACCCAAATCACCTAAAGTTACACCTCCTACAACCACCTCCTCTTCCTCCACTCCCAGACCCCCTCCAGCTACCCATCCCAGTCTTCGTCAGCAACTCTTCCTCAGCAACGTTGACCTCTTTGCCACCACCCCCACCCCTCCAATTCATAGGTCCCGTAGTAGCACCTCAGCCAAAAAAAGTCCAGTACCAGTGGTGCATGTTCAAGGTTTGTGGAGTGCACCGGCCACCAGGGCAGCCAGTGTGAAACGGAGCCAAAGCACTGCCAGTCCACCCCCTGTAAAGCACCTAAAGTTGGAAAGTGGCAGACGCGACAGGGTGAAGACTCCCTGCGGCAAAACTGCTCACAAGGGTCCCAGGGGGACAGCCGAGTCAGCTGTGACTCCTCCAAAGGTGGTGAAGGGCCATAAGAAGTCTGCACAATCTGGGAAGAGCAGCACGGCGGACAAGGGCGCCATCCTCCCCGGCGGCTGGGACGCCACCGCCAGCACTGTCGTCACTGATCCGGAGACCACCGCCAGAGTCAGTGCCCAGGAGGGCAGCACTGTCGTCACTGGTCCGGATTCCACCGCCAGAGTTAGTGCCCAGGAGGGCAGCACTGTCGTCACTGGTCCGGAGAGCACCGCCAGAGTCATTGCCCAGGAGGGCAGCACAATCGTCACTGGTCCGGAGAGCACCGCCAGAGTCATTTCCCATCAGGGCAGCACAGTCGTCACTGGTCCGGAGACCATCGCCAGAGTCAGTGCCCAGGAGGGCAGTACAGTCGTCACTGGTCCGGAGAGCACCGCCAGAGTCATTGCCCAGGAGGGCAGCACAATCGTCACTGGTCCGAAGAGCACCGCCAGAGTCAGTGCCCTGGAGGGCACCGGCAGCCACAGCCCCGCTGGGCAATGAGGGACCGTCATGCCACACACCAATGCACAGGTCAGAAACTGCAAAGTAAAGCACCGCTGAACAGGGAAAAGACCGCCATGGTGAAGACCGCTGAACAGGGCAAAGCACTGCTGAACAGGTCAGAAACTGCAAAGTCAAGCACCGCTGAACAGGGCACAGACCGCCATGGCAAAGCACCGCTGAACAGGGAAAAGACCGCCATGGTGAAGACCGCTGAACAGGGCAAAGCACCGCTGAACAGGTCAGAAACTGCAAAGTCAAGCACTGCTGAACAGGGAAAAGACCGACATGGCAAAGCACCGCTGAATAGGGAAAAGACCGCCAAATCAAGCATCGTTAGCCCATGTGCAGCTGGGACAGTGATGGAACAGGAACTGTCACCCTCCAGAACCAGTGGAGACTGTTATTCACTTGAGAGACTGTGGCTTTGCACTCCCCAGGATGGAACAGTGGGCATCCCACCCACTGTAGAGACTTGAGAGACTGTGGCTTTGCACTCCCCAGGATGGAACAGTGGGCAACCCACCCACTGGAGAGACTTGATAGACTGTGGCTTTGCACTCCCCAGGATGGAACAGTGGGCAACCCACCCACTGTAGAGACTTGAGAGACTGTGGCTTTGCACTCCCCAGGATACATTAATGGGCATGGAGCCCCGTTGTGGATCTGGCGTGGTGCTGTAATTCCCTTCCCCCTGAGGTGCCTGTTGTATTTCTATCTGATGCCCCTGCAGTGTTCTCTCCGTTTGTGGACAGGTATCTAGTGTGGGCCTCGCCCATGCATTTTGGGCCCAGTGGTGCACGGACATTGATATGTGCATACCTGCACTACTAATCGTAATATATCAATTCTGTAATGTGTATATATATATCTGTAGATATTAGCTTACTATTTTGATACATTACAAAGTTTGAACTGATTTCCTTTTGTCTTTGCATTCTTCCAGGGGGTTTGGGGGTTGTTATTGTGCTGTTTGGACATGCATTGGTGTGTGTGTTGTAGTGGGTGAGGGTGGGGTTGGGGGTGGGGGTGTTGCATGTGTGTCCCCCTGACTTTTGCCTCCCCCCTCCCCTATGTCATAGGTGCAGGACTCACCGTTGTCTTCGGCGCCTACATAGATGGTGATCGTAGAGGAGCAGAAAGACAAGCGCAGGGAGTATTTGTAATTCGGGCTCCATGGTGGCCTCCTTCCTCGTGGAGTGTGTTCAGGTGAGCGTTTTCCCATTGCAAAAGCTGTTTCTGCTGTGTTTTTATCCACGGTGAATCCGCCCCAGAAAAGGTGGCGGATTGGCGGGTTGTGATACTGTGGGCGGTACTTTGTCTCCCGCCTGTCTGTTGGCGGTGACCTCCGCGCTGCTTGTCTGTACCGCCGTGGCGGTCGGAGTGTTAAAGTGGCTGTCTATGTTGGCGGTTTCCGCCACTGTCATAATTCCCTTTTTTTTCCGCTAGCCTGTTTGCGGTATTACCGCAGCTTTAACACCGTCCGCCAGGGTTGTAATGACCACCATAGTGTGGGAAAATTATGCCAACAGTGGCTAAAATCATCCTCACTGAACGAGGTTAGATAACACCTCAATCTCCTGTCTAACTCCACTGACTTACAAGATTTCTTGTCAGGCCCTAGAACACCACATAAGAAGCGTTTTTTATATGCAGTATACAATGAGATTTTGGAAACTTTCCCAACAAGATGCTGCTGCCTGGTTAAGGCAAATAGACCAGGAAAATTAAAAAAAGGCATTAGCTGTTGTGGACAATGGGATTAACACTTTGTCCGACCGGATATATACCATTAGTAATATTGTCTCTTCTGCTATAGACATTATACAATCCGATATGTCTTCCTTACACCATGGAGAGAGTCAGATCAGGTCCATTATGCAGTTGGGTTGGACGCTTCAAACATTGAATGTGGGTTGCGTTCCATGGCAGCACGTCAATGCAAGGGAGATATTTTCTTCTTTTAATCTAACGCGACAACAACAACTAATGGCTAAGAAGGAAGTGACTTATGTCATGCTTAACATCGAGAAATTAGAAAAGTTGCCTTTTACCATGGCCGAAATACCTCCTGTGTAAAACACATTCCGGTAGGCAGATATGAAAAGCTGTGAGATAGTTACATCCATGAGGTATGGGAGCTTCCCTTCTCGTACAAATGCTTCAATGGCATGAAAGAGGTCTCTCTTAGCGGTAGTGAATGCGAGACTTCAGTCAGCCATTGGATGATTTGTAAACAGCTGTCCTTGCATGGGGCGTGTAATGCCTCGGCTGCAAACTTGGCTTGTTATCTTAACCCTTTCTGTGCCGTGGACGTAATGGTTACGTCCCGTGGCACAGTGCTCCTGTTACGTCCTCGGCCTGGAGCTCGGAGGGTGGGCTTCCCTCCCACCCCCCAAGGCAGGGATGGAAGGGGAAGCCCTTCCCCTTCCACCCGACCCCCCTGACTCCCCCTGATCCCCCAGTGACATCTGATGACGTCAGCACGCATTTGCGCGCTGACCTCATCAGAGGCCACTTCCTCATCGAGCTGGAAGCTCAGCTTCCAGCACGATCGGAAGAGAAATGCAAAGCATTTCTCTTCCGATCATATGATGGGGGCCTGAGAGGCTTCAAAGGGAACTAAAGGAATTTCCTTCCCTTCGAAGTCTCTCAGAGCATTTCAAAAGCCGGATCGTAAAGCGATCCGGCTTTTGAAATGCCCACTAGACACTAGGGATTTTTTTTTCTATGGAAACTGGCATGAGGAGAGCGACCCCTTGGGCAAGGGTCGTTCCCCAGGAGGGCAATATTTTTCAAGGCTCGGCCTATTGTTAGGCCAATCTGCCCCCTAGGGGGAGCATAATCCAGTAGGCGCCAGGGATCATTTTTTTTGTTTGTTTTTTTGGGCTTTTTTTTTGTTTTTTTTTGTGTTGGGGAGCGACCTCTTAGGCAAGGGTCGCTCCAGAGGGGGGCAAATTTATTTTAGGCCATTTCTGCCCCCCTTGGGGGCAGACTGGCCTATTGTTATTAGGCCAATCTGCCCCCAGGGGGGGCATAAACCTCTAGGCGCCAGGGCTAAAAAAAAAATTGTGTGTGTGTTTTTTGTTTGTTTGTTTTTTTAGAGATGGGGAGCGACCCCTTAGGCAAGGGTCGCTCCCCTGGGGGGCAAATTGTATTTAGACCATTTCTGACCCCCTTGGGGGCAGATCGGCCAATGTTTGTTAGGTCAATCTGCCCCCAAGGGGGGCAGAAACCACTAGGCACCGGGGATCCTTTTTTTTGGGCCAATGTCACGCAAGAGGAGCAACCCCTTAGGCAAGGGTCACTCCCCGGGAGGGGGGAATTTATTTTAGGCCATTTCTGTCCCCCTCGCTGCAGCTCGGCCTATTGTTATTAGGCCGATCTGCCCCCAGGGGGGGCAGAAGCATCTAGGCGCCAGGGATAAATAATTTTTTTTTGTTTGTTTTTTGTTTTGTTTTTTAGAGGTGGGGAGCATCCCCTTAGGCAAGGGTCGCTCCCTGGGGGAGGAGGGGGCAAATTTATTTTGAGCCATTTCTGCCCCCCATGGGGGCAGATTGGCCTATTGGTATTCAGCTGATCTGCCCCCGGGGGGGGCAGAAACCTCTAGGTGCCAGGGATAAAAAAACTTAGTTTTTTTTTTGTTTGTTTTGTTTTTTAGCGGTGGGGAGCGACCCCTTATGCAAGGGTCGCTTCCCTGGGGGCAAATTGTATTTAGACCATTTATGGCCCCCTTGGGAGCAGTTCGGCCGATTTTTGTTAGGCCATGTGCCCTCAAGGGGGGCAGAAACCACTAGGCACTGGGGATCTTTTTTTTTTCCCAATTTCACGCAAGGGGAGCGACCCCTTAGGTAAGGGTTGCTCCACGGGGTGGGGGGCAAATTTATTTTAGGCCTTTTCTGCCACCCCTGCCTATAGTTATTAGGCCGATCTGCCCCCAGGTGTGGAAGAAACCTCTAGGTGGCATGGATAAAAAAAATGGGTTTTTCTTTTTTTGTTTTGTTTTTTAGAGGTGAGGAGCGACCCTTAGTCAAGGGTCGCTCCCCTGGGGGGCAAATTGTATTTAGACCATTTATGGCCCCCTTGGGAGCAGTTCGGCCGATTTTTGTTAGGCCAATCTGCCCCCAAGGTGGGCAGAAACCACTTAGGCACCAGGGATTGGTGTGCATGTATACGTGTGTTTTCTTTAGGGGGGCAGCCCCTGGGGTAAGGGTCGCTCCCCATGGGGGCACATTACTGTTGGCCATATCTGCCCCCTTTGGGGGCAGATGGGCCTATTTTTGGAAGGCCCATCTGCCCAGAAGGGGGGGGCAGAAAGCCCACCAGAGGCCAGGGAAGTATTTTTTTCAAAAATAAGACGGTGGGGGGTATGGCCATACCCCCACCCCAAATAAATGGGGCCAAAGTTGTTCTGCCCACCAGTGGACAGATGGGGTAATTACCCCTGATCCACACCCCCGGGGGGGCAGAAAGTCTACTAGATGCCAGGGAATTAAAAAATATATATATATATTGGGGTGGTGGCTACCAACCAGTATGGGCCTGGTTATGCCCCCACCCCAACTGAAGGGGGTACCAGTCTTTCAGCTCTCCCCAGCACTCTAAACCATCTTATCCCACAGCAAGCAAGAAGACGTTTGATTATTTTGGGTTTTAGTTTTACATTTGGGCCATGAGAGCTTGGCTAACTCTCAAAACCGTCCCACTTGGAATGCACTTTATGGACTTTGGGACGCTGCAATGTAAAAAAATCCACAAGACCTAGACACATCTGAAAACTAAACATCTGGGTGATTCCAGGGTGGTGTGTTTCACATGCACCCCACACCATTTTTGTACCCACAATCCCCTGCAAACCTCCAACTTTGCTGGAAATCACACATTTTTCCCACGTTTTTGTGATGGAACCTTCCGGAATCTGCAGGAATCCACAAAATTCCTACCACCCAGCATTGTCTCATCTATACCGATAAAAATTCTGCTGCACTTGCCAGCCTAAAAATGTTTTTTTGCAAACTGCCCTTTTGGACCCCCTTTGGTTCCTCCTCAATAGTGACATGTTTTTGGCCCTTCCCTTTCACAAGCACTTGTCCCACCTACACAAATGAGGTATAATTTTTACCGGAAGACTAAGGGGAACATTAGGTGGTATGAACTTTTTCCCAGTGCAGTGATCCCACACAGAAATGTGGGAAAAATTTGATTTTTTAGCTAAATGTGAGGTTTGCTGAGGATTCTGGGTAAGAAAACATTGGGGGAGCCACGCAAGTCACACCTCACTGGACTCCCTCTGGTGTCTAGTTTTCAGAAATGTCTGGGTTTGGTATGTTCCCCTAGAAGGCTGCTGAGCCCAGGACCAAAAACGCAGGTGCCCTCCCCCGCAAAAACAGGTAGTTTTGTATTTGATCATTTTGATGTGTCCAGATAGTGTTTTGGGGCATTTCCTTTCGCGGGCAGTAAGCCCACCCACGAAAGTGAGGTACCATTTTTATGGGGAGACTTGGGGGAACGCTGGGTGGAAGGAAATCTGTGGTTCCTCCCTGATTCCAGAACTTTCTGTTACCAAATTGAGAGGAAAAGGTGTTTTTTGGCAAAATTTTGAGGTTTGCAAAGGATTCTGGGTAACAGAACCTGGTCAGAGCCCCACAAGTCACCCCATCCTGGATTCCCCTAGGTGTCTAGTTTTCAAAACTGCACAGGTTTGCTAGGTTTCCCTAGGTGCCGGCTGAGCTAGAGGCCAAAATCCACAGCTAGGCACTTTGCAAAAAACAGCTCTGTTTTCTTTGTGAAAATGTGATGTGTCCACGTTGTGTTTTGGGGCTTTTCCTGACACGGGCGCTAGGCCTACCCCCACAAGTCAGGTACCATTTTGTATCGGGAGACTTGGGGGAACGCTGGGTAGAAGGAAATTTGTGGCTCCTCTCTGATTCCAGAACTTTCTGTCACCGAAATGTGGGGAAAAAGTGTTTTTTTTGGCCAAATGTTGAGGTTTGCAAAGGATTCTGGATAACAGAACCTGCTCAGAGCCCCACAAGTCACCCCATCTTGGATTCCCCTAAGTGTCTAGTTTTCAAAACTGCGCAGGTTTGCTAGGTTTCCCTAGGTGCCGGCTGAGCTAGAGGCCAAAATCCACATCTAGGCACTTTGCAAAAAACAGCTCTGTTTTCTTTGTGACAATATGATGTGTCCACGTTGTGTTTTAGGGCTTTTCCTGTCGTGGGTGCTAGGCCAACCCCCACAAGTGAGGTACTATTTTTATCGGGAGACTTGGGGGAAAGCTGGGTGGAAGGAAATTTGTGGCTCCTCTCTGATTCCAGAACTTTCTGTCACCGAAATGAGAGGTAAAAGTGTTTTTTTGGCCGGATTTTGAGGTTTGCAAAGGATTCTGGGTAACAGAACCTGGTCAGAGCCCCACAAGTCACCCCATCTTGGATTCCCCTAAGCGTCTAGTTTTCTAAACTGCGCAGGTTTGCTAGGTTTCCCTAGGTGCCGGCTGAGCTAGAGGCCAAAATCCACAGCTAGGCACTTTGCAAAAAACAGCTCTGTTTTCTTTGTGAAAATGTGATGTGTCCACGTTGTGTTTTGGGGCTTTTCCTGACACGGGCGCTAGGCCTACCCCCACAAATGAGGTACCATTTTGTATCGGGAGACTTGGGGGAACGCTGGGTGGAAGGAAATTTGTGGCTCCTCTCTGATTCCAGAACTTTCTGTCTCCGAAATGTGGGGAAAAAGTGTTTTTTTTGGCCAAATTTTGAGGTTTGCAAAGGATTCTGGAAAACAGAGTCTGGTCAGACCCCCACAAGTCACCCCATCTTAGATTCCCCTAGGTGTCTAGTTTTCAAAACTGCGCAGGTTTGCTAGGTTTCCCTAGGTGCCGGCTGAGCTAGAGGCCAAAATCCACAGCTAGGCACTTTGCAAAAAACAGCTCTGTTTTCTTTGTAAACATGTGATGTGTCCACGTTGTGGTTTGGGGCTTTTCCTGTTGTGGGTGCTAAGCCAACCCCCACAAGTGAGGTACTATTTTTATCGGGAGACTTGGGGGAACGCTGTGTGGAAGGAAAGTTGTGGCTCCTCTCTGATTCCAGAACTTTCTGTCACCGAAATGTGGGGAAAAAGTGGGTTTTTTGGCCAAATGTTGAGGTTTGCAAAGGATTCTGGGTAACAGAACCTGGTCAGAGCCCCACAAGTCACCCCATCTTGGATTCCCCTAAGCGTCTAGTTTTCAAAACTGCGCAGGTTTGCTAGGTTTCCCTAGGTGCCGGCTGAGCTAGAGGCCAAAATCCACAGCTAGGCACTTTGCAAAAAACAGCTCTGTTTTCTTTGTGACAATGTGATGTGTCCACGTTGTGTTTTAGGGCTTTTCCTGTCGTGGGTGCTAGGCCAACCCCCACAAGTGAGGTACTATTTTTATCGGGAGACTTGGGGGAAAGCTGGGTGGAAGGAAATTTGTGGCTCCTCTCTGATTCCAGAACTTTTTGTCCCGAAATGAGAGGTAAAAGTGTTTTTTTGGCCAGATTTTGA
Source organism: Pleurodeles waltl (assembly GCF_031143425.1). Taxonomy (NCBI): domain Eukaryota; kingdom Metazoa; phylum Chordata; class Amphibia; order Caudata; family Salamandridae; genus Pleurodeles; species Pleurodeles waltl. Next base: position 359,934,919 of record NC_090438.1, read on the forward strand.
GGTTTGCAAAGGATTCTGGGTAACAGAACCTGGTCAGAGCCCCACAAGTCACCCCATCTTGGATTCCCCTAAGCGTCTAGTTTTCTAAACTGAGCAGGTTTGCTAGGTTTCCCAAGGTGCCGGCTGAGCTAGAGGCCAAAATCCACAGCTAGGCACTTTGCAAAAAACAGCTCTGTTTTCTTTGTGAAAATGTGATGTGTCCACGTTGTGTTTTGGGGCTTTTCCTGACACGGGCGCTAGGCCTACCCCCACAAGTGAGGTACCATTTTGTATCGGGAGACTTGGGGGAACGCTGGGTGGAAGGAAATTTGTGGCTCCTCTCTGATTCCAGAACTTTCTGTCCCTGAAATGTGGGGAAAAAAGTGTTTTTTTTTGGCCAAATTTTGAGGTTTGCAAAGGATTCTGGAAAACAGAGTCTGGTGAGACCCCCACAAGTCACCCCATCTTAGATTCCCCTAGGTGTCTAGTTTTCAAAACTGCGCAGGTTTGCTAGGTTTCCCTAGATGCCGGCTGAGCTAGAGGCCAAAATCCACAGCTAGGCACTTTGCAAAAAACAGCTCTGTTTTCTTTGTGAAAATGTGATGTGTCCACGTTGTGGTTTGGGTCTTTTCCTGTCGTGGGTGCTAAGCCAACCCCCACAAGTGAGGTACTATTTTTATCGGGAGACTTGGGGGAACGCTGTGTGGAAGGAAATTTGTGGCTCCTCTCTGATTCCAGAACTTTCTGTCATCGAAATGTGGGGAAAAAGTGTTTTTTTTGGCCAAATGTTGAGGTTTGCAAAGGATTCTGGGTAACAGAACCTGGTCAGAGCCCCACAAGTCACCCCATCTTGGATTCCCCTAAGCGTCTAGTTTTCAAAACTGCGCAGGTTTGCTAGGTTTCCCTAGGTGCCGGCTGAGCTAGAGGCCAAAATCCACAGCTAGGCACTTTGCAAAAAACAGCTCTGTTTTCTTTGTGACAATGTGATGTGTCCACGTTGTGTTTTAGGGCTTTTCCTGTCGTGGGTGCTAGGCCAACCCCCACAAGCGAGGTACTATTTTTATCGGGAGACTTGGGGGAAAGCTTGGTGGAAGGAAATTTGTGGCTCCTCTCTGATTCCAGAACTTTTTGTCACCGAAATGAGAGGTAAAAGTGTTTTTTTGGCCAGATTTTGAGGTTTGCAAAGGATTCTGGGTAACAGAACCTGGTCAGAGCCCCACAAGTCACCCCCATCTTGGATTCCCCTAAGCGTCTAGTTTTCTAAACTGCGCAGGGTTGCTAGGTTTCCCTAGGTGCCGGCTGAGCTAGAGGCCAAAATCCACAGCTAGGCACTTTGCAAAAAACAGCTCTGTTTTCTTTGTGAAAATGTGATGTGTCCACGTTGTGTTTTGGGGCTTTTCCTGCCGTGGGTGCTAGGCCAACCCCCACAAGTGAGGTACTATTTTTATCGGGAGACTTGGGGGAAAGCTGGGTGGAAGGAAATTTGTGGCTCCTCTCTGATTCCAGAACTTTCTGTCGCCTAAATGAGAGGTAAAACTGCGCAGGTTTGCTAGGTTTCCCTAAGTGCCGGCTGAGCTAGAGGCCAAAATCCACAGCTAGCCACTTTGCAAAAAACAGCTCTGTTTTCTTTGTGAAAATGTGATGTGTCCATGTTGTGTTTTGGGGCAGTTCATGTCGCGGGCGCTAGGCCTACCTACGCAAGTGAGGTACCATTTTTATCGGCAGACATAGGGGAACACAGAATAGCAAAACAAGTGTTATTGCCCCTTGTCTTTCGCTACATTTTTTCCTTCCAAATGTAAGACAGTGTGTAAAAAAGACATCTATTTGAGAAATGCTCTGTAATTCACATGCTAGTATTGGCACCCCGGAATTTAGAGATGTGCAAATAACCACTGCTTCTCAACACCTTATCTTGTGGCCATTTTGGAAATACAAAGGTTTTCTTGATACCTATTTTAGATTTTTTATATTTCAGCAAATTAATTGGTGTATACCTGATATAGAATGAAAACCCATTGCAAGGTGCAGCTCATTTATTGGCTCTGGGTAACTAGGGTTCTTGATGAACCTACAAGCCCTATATATCCCAGCAATCGGAAGAGTCTAGCTGACGTAACGGTATATTGCTTTAAAAAATCTGACATCGCAGGAAAGAGTTACATAGTAAAACGTGGAGAAAAATGGCTGTTTTTTTACCTCAATCTCAATATTCTTTTATTTCAGCTGTTATTTTCTGTAGGAAACAGTTGTAGGATCTACACAAATGACCCCTTGCTGAATTCAGAATTTTGTCTACTTTTCAGAAATGTTTAGCTTTCTGGATTCCAGCTATGGTTTCTTACCCATTTCGGTCACTAACTGGAAGGAGGCTAAAAGCACAAAAAATAGTAAAAATGGGGTATGTCCCAGTAAAATGTCAAAATTGTATTGAAAAATTGGGTTTTCTAATTCAAGTGTGCCTGTTCCTGAAAGCTGGTAAGATGGCAATTTTACCACGGCAAAACCTTTGTTGATGCTATATTCAGGGAAAAAACCACGAGCCTTCTTCTGCAGCCCTTTTTTCCCATTTGTTTCTAAAAAACTAACTTTTTGCTGTATTTTGCCTAATTTCTTGGTCTCCTTCAGGGGAACCCACAAAGTCTGGATACCTCTAGAATCCCGAGGATGTTGGAAAAAAGGGATGCAAATTTGGCTTGCCTAGCTTATGTGAACAAAAAGTTAGGAGGGCCTAAGCACGAACTGCCCTAAATAGCCAAAAAAAGGCTTGGCACAGGAGGGGAAAAGGCCTGACAGCAAAGGGGTTAAGGGAGTCCCAGTCCCTTTGATTAGACCCACGTTCCAGGTGCTTTCAAACGGCAGCTACGTCTTTCTCAATATTGAAGGCTGTTGTGGCATGCGGGCCGAAATAGTTTACGTTGTTTCGGTCTCTAAGGTCGTTACATGCTGCGGGAATGTACTTTTTCCCCCCACTAAATTTAAGGAGGTAGCTGATATTTGGCCTTACATTGCTACTTCAAACGTGAATTTTGACAAGTTGAGTATTCTCAAGGCTTTACTGTTTCAAAAGCATGTGGCCCTTACATCTGCGAGCGAGACCTACGCACTTCAAGTGGCAAGGTCGTCAGCAGAAATACAGTCCCTGTTAAATACGAACTTTCCGTGAACTCGTGGGACAAATATTTAATGCATTCAGCACGACTGGAATCGCACATTTTTTCAAAACTGTTGGTTCTGGTTTCGTTCACACCTTCTCCATATTCGGTTTGATACCTTCAGCTATCCACTCAATTTTCAGTAGTGGATTTTGGGGGATTTCCGATAATTTTGGCTTTATTAGCTGGCATCCTGCTGATGCTGTTGTTGATGCGCAATGGCTGTCCCGCCATAACGAGGGGAAATGACAGCGCTCCCATCAGCGCAGCTGTGTCGTGAGCGTATGATGCAGTATTTTGGAGCATCACTCCTGGAGCAATTGGAGTGCGACTGGTCTTTGTCATTCAGACCGGTTCTGTATTGTGTGCAGCCCGTGTTTCGGTGCCTCTGGTGCTCTTTCGAACATGCACTGGAAGTTTGTCTTTCACAGCAGCACCCCCCAGCAATAGATGCTGATCTGTGGATGTTCTTGCTGATGGTTCATTACCAGACATGCGCACTGAGGTTGCGTTTGCTACATGAAGCTAATTATGAGTTACCCTTCCTGGAGGAAGTTGTCGAAAACTCATCAATGGGCACTCCACGGGATGCCGCCTTGGTTAACACTGGGGCTATGGAACACACTTGCTCCTTGATCATTTTTGGCACGGACTTTCCGGTTGTGACACCTGCCGAAGTGGAAGATCTCCTGTTCTCCATGGCTCGTACCTAGTTTGGAACTTTTCTAAATTGACATGTCTTTTGAATTTGGTTATACGTCACATGCTCATGTTTTAAATTGCCACGTAGTATGCTTGTGTGTTTCAATCTTGGCCTGGAGTGGCTGCACCTTGCCACCACATACTAGGTGTCCCAAGTACACCACGGAACCCTGCCCAATCTGGCACTTACTAGCCTTGATGGTCAGGCCTGCCTGTTGCAGAACCTGTAGCACCTCCTTGAGATGGAGCAAGTGTTCCTCCCAGCTGGAACTATAGACAGCTATGTCATCTAGGTAGGCTGCGTAGAAGGCATCCTTGCCAGCTAGGACCTCGTTAACCAACCGTTGGAAGGTAGCAGGGGCATTTTTCAACCCAAGGGGCATCACCCAAAATTGGTAATGGCCCTCAGGTGTGGAAAATGCAGATCTCCCTTTAGTCCCCTCAGTCGAGGCGATCTGCCAGTACCCTGATGTTTTGATTTCTCCAACAAGGTACTGAATGGATGGGTAGCGGGGCAGCAAACTAAGGCCCTCATTACAACATTGGCGGTAAAAGCCGCTTACCGCCGTGCAGAAGACTGCCAATACACCGCCGCGGCCGCGGAAATCCGCCACAGCTTTTATGACCCACATATCGGAATCTGCCGAAATACAGACACCCACACAAGTCCGCCACACCAAAGGTCATTGATAAACTGGCGATAACAAAACCTCCACCGTCATGCCAACAGAAACACGCCCATGCTATCAGGACCCACGAATCCACACGGCGGTCTTTCAACTGCGGTATTCCATTGGCGGTACACACCGCCGCGCTCAAAATACACACACATCTCCAAAACACTGCCACATTGGACAATTCGAATTACACACACCTGATACACATACAAACACCACTCTCACACACCCAACACAATATAAAACACACACCCACATCACCCACAAACCCCTACTACCCAAAAATATTGACGAAGGCCAGAGAGAGAGCACAGAATAGACAACCCCACCACACAGAGGCACACAACACCATCACCCACACAACATCCACGCACAAAACACCAAACACCACTACACATCTCCACACTCATCACCACATACACCACCCCACACATCACCTACACCACCCCATGGCACGGTAAAAACACCCCAGGTTCTCTGAGGAGGAGCTCAGGGTCATGGTGGAGGAAATCGTACGGGTAGAGCCACAGCTATTTGGAGCACAGGTGCAGCACTCCTCCATAGCTAGGAAGATGGAGCTATGGCGAAGAATAGTGGACAGGGTCAACGCAGTGGGACAGCACCCAAGAAATCGGGACGACATCAGGAAGAGGTGGAACGACCTACGGGGGAAGGTGCGTTCCGTGGTCTCCAGGCACAACATCGGGTTACAGCGGACTGGCGGCGGACCCCCACAACTAACAACATGGAAGGAGCAGGTCTTGACCATTATGCATCCTGAGGGCCTCAGAGGAGTCGGTGGAGGAATGGACACTGGTAAGTCAAATCTTAACTATCATATCCCCCACCCTACCTGCATGCTATCACAAACCCCCACCCTCACCCCCTCCCCTATCACTCCAACTCCTCACTAATGTACTAATAGCACAAACCACCCATCCCAACACCAAGTCCTGCATGACACAACAAAGCATGGACACCCCTCACTAAAGCATGCCCACAGCACATACCCATAACACCCCCCCCAACCATCATCACACAAGCCCCCACACAGGAATGCCAGCACTGGTGTACACGCTCACCCACCCATTGCACACCATGACACACACACATGCAATAATCATACTTTTACACCCCTGCAGGACCACTACCTAACGTCACCAGACAGGAGGGTCCAGACATCTCTACCCCACCCACAGAAGAGGCCCACAGTGATGACAGCAGCTCTGGCCAACTGGATCCAGATGACCAGCCCGGACCATCGTGGGCCTCGGGACAGTGGGTTCCCCTCACACAGGCACAGCCCAACACAGACCTTCCACCCTCTGGAAACACCAGCACAGCACCCACCCAGCGGGCCCATACCTCCGTACCCAGGACACGTCAATCAGCTGTGTGTCCACCACTACAGGGAACCCAGGATAACCCACCACCCCAACAACAACAGGGACCTGGGGACAGTGGTAGTGGGCACACGGTCCAGGGGACGGAGGCACAGGAACACAGGGGAACTGGGAGGGCTGCCGTGTGACAGGGGGCGGACAGGCCCAGGGAACCCACTCTCCACGAGGCCCTCTCCTCCATCATGGGAACATACCACCACTCCCAGGAGATGATGGCTACGGTCCTGGCCAAGTTTCAGGAGACCCAGCGCCTGCAGGAGGAACAGTATTTGGGCTTCAGGGAGGAACTCAGAACCATCAGCTCCGCCCTGGGCACCATCATAGGGGTGCTGAAGGACATACAGAACACCATGAGGGACACCGTGGCACTCCAAGGGGCCCCTGACACTAACATGGACGATGAACTGCCCACCACCTCCGCCGGCGCTACTGGACAGGACGTCCCGCCACAGGACCACCACACCAGCAGCCCACCCCCTGCAGACAGAGAACCACCCCGCAAGCGGTCCCTGAGATCCAGGAACAGGACAGAGCACGATGGCAAGAACCCCGCCAAGAAATGAGACCACCCTGATTGTCATCCCACTGTCCCACTTTGTAACCCTGTCCATATTGGAACTGCCCCAGCTCCACTTCCTATGCCCATATGGGCAGTGCACCTGTGATAGTAATAGACTGGACTCTGCCATGGACATTCCTCCACCATCACCCCTCACCATTTTACCACCCCCTCCAATATTTAGCACTTCAATAAACACCCTTGAAACACAAAACAATCTGGAGTCAGTCTGTGATTTAGAAAATGTGTATTAGCAATTACAGTGACAAAATCCGTTCTCAATAGTAATGTCAACATACCTATGTCACACATCACAAGTCCATGAAGGATGCAAGCAGATGACACACGTTGGTAACCACACCTGTGAAACCGTAAGGGAAATGTACAACTCAGTTACCAAATACTGGTTGAAATTGACGGACAGGATAGAGGTAGAAGTGTGAAAGTACTTGTAGTAGTCAAGAAAGTGTTCTCACCTGTGTGTCACTGGAAATATTGCTGTATGACTGAGTCCCTGTTGTCAATGTCTTCTTCCTCTGCTTCCTCCTCATCACTGTCCACAGGCTCCACAGCTGCCACAACACTGTCATCTGGACCATCCTCCTGTAGAAAAGGCACCTGGCGTCGCAAAGCAAGATTGGGAAGCATACAGCAGGCTATGATGATATGGCACACCTTCCTTGGTGAGTAGAATAGGGAACCACCTGTCATATGGACGCAACTGAACCTGGCCTTCAGGAGGCCTAAGGTGCGTTCGATCACCCTCCTAGTCCGCCCATGGGCCTCATTGTAGCGTTTCTCTGCCCTGGTCCTGGGATTCCTCACTGGGGTCAGTAGCCATGACAGGTTGGGGTAACCAGAGTCCCCTAATAGCCACACCCGGTGCCTCTGGAGTTGACCCATCACATAAGGGATGCTGCTATTCTGCAGGATGTAGGCGTCAGAGCCAGGGAAAATAGCATTTACCTGGGAGATGTACTGGTCTGCCAAACATACCATCTGTACATTCATCGAATGATAACTCTTCCGATTCCTGTACACCTGTTCACTCCTGTTGGGGGCTGACCAGAGCTACATGGGTCCCATCAATAGCACCTATGATGTTGGGGATATGTCCAAGGGCATAGAAGTCACCTTTAACTGTAGCCAAATCCTCCACCTGAGGGAAAACGATGTAGCTCCTCATGTGTTTCAGCACGGCAGACAACACTCTGGACAACATGTTGGAAAACATAGGCTGGGACATCCCTGATGCCATGGCCACTGTAGTTTGAAATGACCCACTTGCAAGGAAATGGAGCACTGATAGCACCTGCACTTGAGGGGGGATTCCTGTGGGATGGCGGATTGCTGACATCAGGTCTGGCTCCAACTGGGTACACAGTTCCTGGATTGTGGCACGGTCAAACCTGTAGGTGATGATTAAATGTCGCTCCTCCATTGTCAACAGGTCCACTAGCGGTCGGTACACCGGAGGATTCCGCCATCTCCTCACATGTCCCAGCTGACAGTGCCTAGGAAGGACAAAAGCCACCACAGAGTCAAGCAACTCAGAGGTATGTACCCACAGCTACACAGAACACGAAACATAATCCAAACAGTTGTCTGTAGGAGTGTTGAGTCCGGGCCTAGGTATGTGTGACGCATTTGAAAATGAAGCCATGTGGGCCCCTGAAATGGCGGCTGCCTGACCTCTAAAGTGGGACAATGGGATGTGAGGTAACTGCGCTGGCGTTGTACACGGTCGCGGTAGGCGGTCGAAGACCGCGGCGCAATGCTGCATTGGTTAACATTGGACCCTATGGGTCCCATGAGCCAATGAGGAAGTGCGCCGGCGGTGATGATGGGCACCGCCGCGGACGTCACCGCCGCGGACGTGACCGCCATTTTCGATCTGTTGAATCACTCTATACTTGATCTTCGACAGGAGAGGACCTATACTGCAAGTGCTGCTGTGACCTCGGTCTGGAAGAGACAATGGCACGTGCGTCTGGGGAAAGGGCCCCTGCCTCCACTGCACAGGAGCTGGAGAAGCTCGTGGACGGGGTCCTCCCCCTGTACACGCTACTCTACGGTCCTCCAGACCAACAGGTGAGTACATAGGGTGCAAGTTGTATGGGCTATGCCTGGGTGGAGAGGGCTGGTCGTAATAAGGAAGGGGGCAGAGTTCTGTGAGCATGAAGGACTGTGAACGCATGTGCCACATGGCAAGGGCATGGATGTGGGCCACTCATTTCGACGGTGCAGTTGGTAATGACTTCTCTTCTTCCCCTGTCCATGTCATGTAGGTCAGCACCCACCAGAAGAAGGATATTTGGCGTGCCATCGCAAAGGACGTCCGGACCCTAGGGGTCCACCAGAGAAGGAGCACCCACTGCCGTAAAAGATGGGAGGACATTCGCCGCTGGAGCAAGAAGACGGCGGAGGCTCAGCTGGGGATGGCCTCCCAATGTGGGAGGGGTGCCCGTCGCACCATGACCCCCCTGATTTTCCGGATCCTGGCGGTGGCCTACCCTGAGTTGGATGGGCGCTTGAGGGCATCACAGCAGACACAAGGGGGTGAGTGCACTCTCATTCAGCTGACTTTGCACGCAGGGGAGGAGGGCTGTGGGTTTCCCTAGGCCAGGGCGAGTTCCTTAGGCTAGGCCCCTCCGTAATGCAGGCCATGTGCCACTCCACCCCACCTCTGTAGAGTGCCAAGTACAGGTATACATGCCCCTGTGTCATCTATGTGTGCAGATGTCCACCATAGCCATGTAGGCCATATCCCAGGAACTGCATCTGTAGAGCCCAACAGCGCGGCGTAGTGCAGGGGGCTGCTGTGTCTGTATTGTCCGCCAATGGTAGTGGTAAGCCATGCACTCAACCTATCTTTCTTCTGTCGTCCCCACCCCCTTTTTGTGCTCTCCCTGTTCTTTTGTGCATCAGCATCATCAGGCGGAGGTACAGTGGCACCGGAGCACGAGGGGGCTGCAGCCCACATGGCCATGGAGGGCCACACCACGGACTCCGAATACACCAGTGGGACGGAGGGCGAGGGGAGCTTCACGGCGGTCACCGGATCAGCAACCAGTGACACGGACTCGTCCCCAGATGGGAGCTCCTTTGTGGTGGTGGCAAAATCTGTGCCCCCCACTTCTACAGGTATAGCCGCCACCCCCCCTACCAGCACCGCCCTCCCAGCAGCCCCTCAGCGTGTGCCCCGTGCCCACTCACCCAGGAGGGTGGGCATCACCTTCGCCCAAGGCACCTCAGCCACTGCCCCTGCCACCTCTGCTGCCCTCAGTGAGGAGGCCATTGACCTCCTCAGGTCACTCAGTGTTGGGCAGTCTACCATTGTGAATGCCATCCAGGGTGTAGAAAGGGAGTTGCAACACACTAATGCATTCCTGGAGGGCATTCATTCTGGTCAGGCTGCCCATCATCGAACCCTGAAATCTCTGGCCTCAGCACTGATTGTAGCCATTGTCCATGTGTCTAGCCTCCCCCCTCCAACTTCCTCCACCCAGACCCAATCCCCTGTACCTCTGCCTATCCTAAGCACACCATCAGACCAGCCTGCACACACGTCAACACACAAGGGAAGCTCAGGCAAACATAGGCACCACACATCCCACAGGCTCTCACACAAGCATCACCCACATGCAGACACAGCACCATCCACTGCCTCCACTGTGTCCCCCTCCTCGACGTCTCCCTCCTCCCTCCCAGTGTCGTCTACACTCTCACCTGCATGCACTACCACTACAGCCACTAGGACTCGCACCAGTACACCCACCAGCACACCCCGCTCACCTGCACTCACCACCCCCACTACCATTTACACGTCCCCTGTGTCCTCTCCCAGTGTGTCTGTGACACCCCCTCCCAAAGTACACAAACGTGGGCACACACACACCCAACATCCAACCACCTCACAACAGCATCCAGAACATGCACCTGCACCCAAATCATCCAAAGTTACACCTCCTACAACCACCTCCTCTTCCTCCACACCCAGACCCCCTCCAGCTACCCGTCCCAGTGTTGGTCAGAAACTTTTCCTGAGCAATGTTGACCTCTTTCCCACCAACCCCCCCCCCTCCGATTCATATGTCCCGTGCTAGCACCTCAGCCAAAAAATCTCTGGTACCAGTGGTGCCTGTTAGAGGTATGTGGAGTGCACCGGGCACCAGGGCAGCCAGTGTGACACGGAGCCAAAGCACAGCCAGTCCCCCTCCTGTGAAGCACCAGAAGTTGCACAGTGCCCGACGGGATAGGGGGAAGACTCCAGCCGGCAAAGCCGCTAACAAGGGTCCCGGGGGGAGTGTCGACTCAGCTGTGACACCTCCCAAGGAGGGGAAGGGGCAGAAGAAAGCGCCAAAGTCTGGGAAGAGCAGCACAGCGGAGAAGGCCGCCATCATCCCCGCTGTCCCGGAGGCCTCTGCCAGCCCCATCGTCAGTGGTCAGGAGACCACCGCCAGAGTCAGTGCCCAGGAGGGCAGTCCCATCGTCAGTGGTCAGGAGACCACCCACAGAGTCAGTGCCCAGGAGGGCAGTCCCATCGTCACTGGTCAGGAGACCACCGCCAGAGTCAGTGCCCAGGAGGGCAGTCCCATCGTCACTGGTCAGGAGACCACCGCCAGAGTGAGTGCCCAGGAGGGCCCCGGCAGCCACAGCCCTGCTGGGCAATGAGGGTCCGCCATGGCAAACACAGCTGCACAGGTCAGAGACAGCAAAGTCAAGCACCGCTGAACAGGGCAAAGACCGCCATGGCAAGCACCGCTGAACAGGGCAAAGACCGCCATGGCAAGCACCGCTGAACAGGGCAAGCACCGCTGAACAGGGCAAAGACCGCCATGGCAAGCACTGCTGAACAGGGCAGGCACCGCTGAACAGGGCAAAGACCGCCATGGCAAGCACCGCTGAATAGGGCAAGCACCGCCAACTCAAGCACCGCTAGCCCATGTGCGGCAGTGACGGAACTGGGACCGTCACGGGGACAGTGATGCACTCTGGGCACCAGTCCCCCTCCAGAACCAGTGGAGAACAGCATCCACTCCGTCTGTCCTTAACAGGATGAAGCACTCTGGGCACCAGCCCCCTCCAGAACCAGTGGAGACATGCATCCACTCCGTCTGTCCTTAACAGGATGAAGCACTCTGGGCACCAGTCCCCCTCCAGAACCAGTGGAGCCTGTTATCGACTTGTGAGACTGTGGCTTTGCACTCCCCTGGAGAAAGCAGTGGGCAAACCACCCACTGAACAGACTTGAGAGACTGTGGCTTTGCACTCCCCAGTATAAAGCAGTGGGCAAACCACCCACTGAAAAGACTTGTGAGACTGTGGCTTTGCACTCCCCAGGATGGTACAGTGAGCAAACCACCCACTAAAAAGACTTGAGAGACTGTGGCTTTGCACTCCCCAGGATGGTACAGTGGGCAAACCACCCACTGAAAAGACTTGTGAGACTGTGGCTTTGCACTCCCCAGGATGGTACAGTGGGCAAACCACCCACTGAAAAGACTTGTGAGACTGTGGCTTTGCACTCCCCAGGATACATCAATGGGCATGGAGCCCCCTCGTGGATCTGGCATGGTGCTGTCATCCGTCTGAGGTGCCCCCCTACCCTTCCCCCTGAGGTGCCTGTTGTATTTCTATCTGATGCCCCAGCAGTGTTCTCTCCGTTTTGCTCAGGTATCTAGTGTGGGCCTCGCCCATGCATTTTGGGGCCAGTGGTCCACGGACATTGAATGGTGCATACCTGCACTACTAATCGTGATGTATATTTTGTTGAATGTGTGTATATATATCTGTATATATTAGCTTACTGTATTTTTATACATTACAATGGTTGCACTCATTTCCTTTTGTCTTTGCATTCTTACAGGGGGATTGGGGGTTGTTACTGTGTTGTTTGGATATGCATAGGTGTGAGGTGTGTGTGTTGTAGTGGGTGAGGGTCGGGGTGGAGGTGTTGCGTGTGTATGTCCCTGACTTTTGCCTCCCCCCCCCATGTCGTAGGTGCAGTACTCACCGTTGTCTTCAGCACCGGCGTTGATGGTCATCGTACAGGAGCAGGAAGACTGTCGCAGGGAGTATTTGGAATTCCGGCTCCATGGTGCCTTCCTTCCTCATGGAGTGTTTGAGGTGAGCGTTTTCGCTTTGAAATGGCTATTTCCGCTGTGTTTTTATCCTGCAGGTATGTATTTGTTTTCTGCAAATGCCTCTCGACACCCTGGATGGCATTCAAAATGGTTGATTGCCCAACAGTGAGGGATCTCATGAGGTCAATAGCCTCCTCACAGAGGGCAGCAGGACTGACTGGGGCAGGGCCTGAGGTGCCTGGGGCGAAGGAGATGCCCACCATCCTGGGTGAGCGGGCACAGGAAACTCGATGAGGGGCTGCTGGGAGGGTGGTCCTGGTGGGGGGGGTGGCGGTTGTACCTGTTGCAGTGGGCAGAGAGGTGCCAGACCCCGCAAGGGAGCTCCCATCAGAGGAGGAGTCACTGTCGCTGGTGTCTGCTCCTGTCCCCGTCGTGGAGCTCCCCTCGCACTCCGTCCCACTGGTGCCTTCAGACTCTGTAAATTCACCCGCCAGGGCCATGTGGGTTGCAGCTCCCTCCTGCTCCGGTGCCAATGCTCTTCTGCCAGATGATGCTAATGCACACATGGACACGGTGACAAAACAAAAGGGGGGGGAAAGACACAAGAGACACATAGTCAATGCCTGCAATACCAATACCGTTGGCGGACGCAACACACAGGGAGCAGACATATGCACTAGCACATATACTAACAGTGCAGGGGAAAAGCACATGCCCATGGGGGACGCTGCCTAGACCCATTTCATGCACAGCTGGAACCCATAGGAGCCTGATTAGGTGTAGAGGGTAACTACCACCTTTGGGGTTGGAGTGGCACTGAGGCTGCAAAACAATGGATGTACCTTGGCGAGTCTGCCCTGGCCTAGGGGAACCCACAGCCCCCACCCAGACACCTCGTCAAGCGTGCAGAGTCAGCTGAATGAGACTGTACTCACCCCCTTGTGGCTGCTGTGATGCCCTCAAGCGCCCAACCAACTCAGGATATGCCACTGCCAGGATCCGGTACATCAGGGGGGTCATGGGTAAAGGTGCATTGGCCGGAGGCTGTTGTGAGGTGGATGGCTGTTGGGAGGATGTGTGCCTGCGTTTGTGTTCTTTGGGAGGAGTGCTCACAGACACACTGGGAGAGGACACAGGGGACGTGTGCATGGTAGTGGGGGTAGTGAATGCACGTGAGTGGTGTGTGGTGATGGACGTGCTGGTGATGGAGGTAGTGGCTGAGGATGTAGTGCATGCAGGTGTGAGTGGAGACGAGACTGGGAGGGAGGAGAAGGACATGGAGGAGGGGGACACAGTGGAGGCAGTGGATGTTGCTGTGTCTGCATGGGGATGGTGCTTGTGTGAGTGCCTGTGGGATGCATGGTGCTTATGTTTGCCATGTCAACTCTTGTGTGTTGATGAGTGTTCATGCTGGTCTGAAGGTGTGCTTGGGATAGGCTGAGGTACAGGGGATTGGGTCTGGGTAGTGGATGTTGGAGGGGGGAGGCTGGACACAGGGACAATGGCTGCCATCAGTGCTGAGGCCAGAGCCTGAAATGCTCTCTGTTGGGCCGCCACGCCAGAATGAATGCCCTGCAGGTATGTATTTGTTTTCTGCAAATGCCTCTCGACACCCTGGATGGCATTCAAAATGGTTGATTGCCCAACAGTGAGGGATCTCATGAGGTCAATAGCCTCCTCACAGAGGGCAGCAGGACTGACTGGGGCAGGGCCTGAGGTGCCTGGGGCGAAGGAGATGCCCACCATCCTGGGTGAGCGGGCACAGGAAACTCGATGAGGGGCTGCTGGGAGGGTGGTCCTGGTAGGGGGGGGTGGAGGTTGTACCTGTTGCGGTGGGCAGAGAGGTGCCAGACACCGCAAGGGAGCTCCCATCAGAGGAGGAGTCGCTGTTGCTGGTGTCTGCACCTGTCCCCGTCGTGGAGCTCCCCTCGCACTCCGTCCTACTGGTGCCTTCAGACTCTGTAAATTCACCCGCCAGGGCCATGTGGGTTGCAGCTCCCTCCTGCTCCGGTGCCAATACTCCTCTGCCAGATGATGCTAATGCACACATGGACAGGGTGACAAAACAAAAAGGGGGGGAAAGACACAAGAGGCACATAGTCAATGCCTGCAATACCAATACCGTTGGCGGACGCAACACACAGGGTGCAGACATATGCACTAGCGCATATACTAACAGTGCAGGGGAAAAGCACATGCCCATGGGGGACGCTGCCTAGACCCATTTCATGCACAGCTGGAACCCATAGGAGCCTGACTAGGTGTAGAGGGCAACTACCACCTTTGGGGTTGGAGTGGCACTGAGGCTGCAAAACAATGGATGTACCTTGGAGCGTCTGCCCTGGCCTAGGAGAACCCACAGCCCACAGCCCCCACCCAGACACCTCTTCAAGCGTGCAGAGTCAGCTGAATGAGACTGTACTCACCCCCTTGTGGCTGCTGTGATGCCCTCAAGCGCCCAACCAACTCAGGATATGCCACTGCCAGGATCCGGTACATCATGGGGGTCATGGTGTGACGGGCACCCCTTCCACGTTGGGAGGCCATCCTCAGCTGGCCCTTCGCTGTCTTCTTGATCCAGCGGCGCAGGTCCTCCCATCTTTTCTGGCAGTGGGTGGCCGTCTCTAGTAGACCCCCAGGGTCCGCACTTCCTTGGCGATGGCACGCCAAATAACCTTCTTCTGGTGGGCACTGACCTAGAGGAATAGTGAAGTAAAAAGGGATGTTACTCCCCCGTCCAGTTCTTCTCACTCATTGGCCACAAACCTCCCACCCTGGCCCATAAAAACATATACTCCCCATCCTCACATGCTGGCCTGTGCCCCCTCTGTCTCTTCCATCCACGACACTCCATACAATCATGTGCCATCCATCATGCACACAGTTTACTCACCTGTTTGTCTGGAGAACTGTAGAGTAGCGGCTACTGGGGGAGGACCCCATCCATTAGTTTCTCCAACTCCTCCACAGTGAAGGCAGGGGCCCTTTCCCCAGACACTGTAGCCATTGTCGCTTCCAGACGCAGGTCACAGCAGCACTTGCAGTGTAGGTCCTCTCCTGTTGAAGGTCAGGTATCAAGTGAGTGAACAGATAGAAGATGGCGGTCACTTCCGCGGCGGTGCGTACCATCATCGCCGGCGTACGTCATCATTGACTTCTGGAACCCATAGGGCCCAATGATAACCAATGCTGAATTGCGCAGCGGTCCTCGACCGCCTACTGCGACGCTGCACAACGCCAGCACAGTTACCTCATTTCCCTTTGTCCCTCCTTACAGGTCAGGCAGCCGCCATTTCAGGTGGCCAAATGTCAGGCCAACTAACTGCGTCACAGAACTTTTGGCCATGAATACAGATACACAAAGGCACACAAAGATTAGTTCACGATTGTGCTACACAGCCTTGTGAAACCTATGTGGTGTATGACCCTCTGCCCACCCTTCTCCTCCATAGGGCACGTCCGCTGGGGCAGGTGATGAGATGGCGGCATCCTCCGGTATACAGACCCCTGGTGGACCTGTCGACAAAGGAAGACAGACACATCATTATCACTTACAGATTTGATCGTGCCACAATCCAGGAACTGTGTGACCAGTTGGAGCCAGACCTGATGTCAGCTATCCGCCATCCCACAGGAATCCCCCCTCAAGTGCAGGTCCTGTCAGTACTCCATTTCCTGGCCAGTGGGTCCTTTCTTACAACAGTGGCCATGGCATCAGGGATGTCACAGCCAATGTTCTCTAACGTGTTGTCCAGAGTGTTGTCTGCCCTGCTGAAACACATGCGCAGCTACATCGTTTTCCCTCAGGTGGAGGTGACTTCTATGCCCTGGGACATATCCCCAACATCATTTGTGCCATTGATGATACACATGTGGCATTTGTCCCCCCCCGCAGGAATGAACAGGTGTACAGAAACCGCAAAAGCTACCATTCAATGAATGTGCAGATGGTGTGTTTTGCAGACCAGTACATCTCCCATGTGAATGCCAAGTATCCTGGCTCAGTGCATGATGCTTACATTTTGAGGAATAGCAGCATCCCTTATGTGATGGGGCAACTCCAGAGGCATCGTGTGTGTCTAATAGGTGAGCCCAAGGTCTCCACACAGTTTAAATAGGTGTCTAGGTATGGGAGAGTCCCTAATAGTTGGAGGATGTCTCACTATTGTCCCTCGATATTTGCAGGTGACTCTGCTTACCCCAACCTGTCATGGCTACTGACCCCAGTGAGAAATCCCAGGACAAGGGCAGAGAAACGCTTCAATGAGGCACATGGGCGAACTAGGAGGATAATAGAGCGCACCTTCGGCCTCCTGAAGGCCACTTTCCGGTGCCTCCATCTGAATGGTGGCTCCCTATACTACTCACCCAAGAAGGTGTGCCAGACCATTGTGGCATGCTGTATGTTGCACAACCTGGCTTTGTGACACCAGGTGCCTTTCCTGCAAGAGGATGGGCCTGATGCTGGTCTTGTGGCAGCTGTGGAGCCTGTGGACAGTGAAGAAGAGGAGGTAGAAGAAGAAGAAGAAGATATAGACAACCGAAACAACATCATCATGCAATACTTCCAGTAAGCCACAGGTAAGAGTATGGCACTGCTTCTCACATCTCATACTACTGTAGGACATAGCAGAAATCTGCCTTTTTATCTCTGTGTATGGACCCTGACATTTCCCTTTGGCTTTCCATTTCACAGATCTGGATCCCACTTTGTGCCCTCTGCTAAATTCACTGCTGCCCAACAACTGTGTAACATTGGTATGTGAACATGGACATTGCTATATTCCCGATAGGTTGCAATTACACATTTCTAAAAGTTTATACTGACTCCAGATTGATTTGTGATTCAAGGGTGTTTATTCCTGTGCTAATAGGTGGAGGGGGTGTGTAATGGGCTGGGGTGATGGTGCAGGAATGTCCATGGTAGAGTTCAGTCTCTTGGTCTAACAGGTGCATTGTCCAAGGGGGCATAGGAAGGGGAGCAATGGCAGTTTAAGGTGGACAGGGTGACAAAGTGGGACAGAAGGGTGACAATCAGGAAAGTCTTATTTCCTGGTGGGGGTTTTGGCAATGTTCTCTGTCTTGTTCCTGAATCTCAGGGACCATTTGCAGGGTGGTTCTCCTTCTGCAGGGGGTGGGGTACTCGTGGCCTGTTGGTCCTGTGGCGGGGCCTCCTGTCCACTAGCGCCGGCGGAGGTGGAGGGGTGTTCATCATTTAGGCTAGTGTCAGGGGACCGTTTGTGTGCCACTGTGTCCCTCATTGTGTTGGCCAGGTCTGCCAGCACCCCTGCAATGGTGACCAGGGTGGTGTTGATGGACTTCAAGTCCTCCCTGATCCCCAGGTTGTGTTCCTCCTGCAGCCCCTGGGTCTCGTGAAACTTGGCCAGTGCCCATGGTCTCCTGGGAATGATGGCATGCTCCCATGATGTTGGAGAGTGTCTTGTGGAGAGTTGGTTCCCTGGGCCTGTCCTCCCCCTGTCGCACAGCAGTCCTCCCAGCTTCCCTGTTATCCTGTGCCTCTGTCCCCTGAACTGTGTGCCCACTGACACTGACCCAGGTCCCTGATTATCTTGGGTTGGTTGGTTTGCTTGGGGTCCCTGTAGTGGTGGACACACTGCTGATTGACGTGTCCTAGGGACTGAGGGATAGGCCCGCTGTGTGGGTGCTGTGGTGGTGTCTCCTGAGGGGGGAGGCTCTGTGGTGACTTGTGACTGTGGCAGGGGAACCGACTGTCCATTGGTCCCTGATGGGCCGGGCTGGCCATCTTGATCCAGGCGTGCAGAGCTTCTGTCGTCACTGTGGGCCTCTTCTGTGGGGGGACTGGATATGTCTGGCACCGCCTGTCCGGTGACGTTGGGTATGCGTCCTGTTGGGCTGTAAATGCATAGTTTTAGTATCTGTGTGTGCCATCTTGTGCATTGGGTGAGTTACCCTCTACTCCTGTGCTTGCCTTGTTGTGTTTGCCATCGTGTGATTAGTGTTTTGGGGTCTGTGTGGGTGTCTGTAATTGACATGCTTTGGCAATGTGTGTCCATGCTTTGGTGTTGCATGCAGGGCTTGGTATTGGGATGGGTGGGTTGTGATAGTGGGGCATATGTGATGTGTTGGAGTGATGGGGATGAGAGGGGGTGGGGGTATGTGATGGCATGCAGGTGGGGTGGGGGATATGGTAATTAAGTTATGACTTACCAGAGTCCAGTCCTCCTGCTACTCCTGCGAGGCCCTCAGGATTCAGTATTGCCAAGTCTTGCTTCTCCCATGTTGTTAGTTGTGGGGGAGGAGGTGGGGGTCCACCGCCAGTCCTCTGTACAGCAATCTGGTGTCTGGATACCACTGAACGTACCTTCCCCCGTAGGTCATTCCACCTCTTCCTGATGTCATCCTGTGTTCTTGGATGCTGTCCCACTGTGTTGACCCTGTTGACGATTCTCCGACATAGCTCTATCTTCCTAGCAATGGAGGTGTGTTGCACCTGTGATCCGAAAAGCTGTGGCTCTACCCGGATCATTTCCTCCACCATGACCCTGAGCTCCTCCTCAGAAAACCTGGGGTGTCTTTGAGGTGCTATAATGTGGTGTGGGTGATGTGTGAGGTGATGTTTGTTGTGCTGTGTGAAATGTTGTGTTGGTGTGTGTTGTTTGAGGTGCGGGGATGTTGTATGAGTGATGGTGTGGTGTGCTTGTGGATGCTGGTGTAACATTAGCTATTCTCTCTCTGTGCTTCTTCGCAAAAATGTTGTTGTAAGGGTTTGTGGGTAATGTGGATGTGTGTTTTATAGTGGTGTGGGTGTGGTGTGTGTATGTGTATCAGGTGTGTGTATTTCTATTTGTCCAATGTGGTTGTGTTTTGTAAGTGTGTGTGTATTTTGAGCGAGACGGTGTGTACTGCCAATGGATTACTGCAGTTGAAAGACCACAGCGTTGATTCGTGGGTCGTGATAATGTGGGCGTATTCTTGTTGGCGTGATGGTGTAGGTTTTGGTATCGCCAGTTTATCACTGACCTTTGGTGTGGCGGACTTGTGTGGATGTCAGTATTGTGGCGGATTAGGAGATGTGGGTCGTAATACCTGTAGCGGATTTCCGCTACGGCCACGGTATGTTGGCTGCCTTCAGCACGGTGGTAAGTGGGATTTACCGTCAGGGTTGTAATGAGGGCCTCAGAGTCCTGCAGTACAAGGGATTCTGCTGCCCAAATACAGTAGTCTCAGTAGGATAATGATAACCTACGCGACAGTACATGTATATACGTTTAGGTATTATGTGTAAACAACATACATTTTCAATGTTCAATTACGCAAACTTTGATGTAATTGGCAGATAGATAAAATTGAATACAATCTGTATGGCACGGGTGCTTTCTTGCAATGATGGAACCCTGGTCATCATTGCTCCAGTGGCTATTTCAATGGCCCTACAGGGCCATTGTTGCATGTATGAACACCGGTTGACTGTGGTTGCCTCAGCTCAGTTCACTGTGCGCAATCAGCAGGACCTTGACTATGTCAAGGATCAATGTAGCCTACTCAGGGATTTGAGGGAGCATTGGGTGGTGCTCTGCCATCCTCATGATTGATCATTAGCACTGCGACGCACAGTCCACTGCAGACATACAACTGCACATTTGTTATCCCATTGGCAGGTATGTGTTCTTAACATTGCGGTACTTGATGTCAGACTTGCCTTATCATATAATGGGGACTCGTAGCTTGTTTGGTAGGACATGTCTTGTCAATTCCCATGATTACACATGATTTGCCATGAATCTGTGTGGTTATTCCTAGGATGCTTGGTTAGGTCATTGATAGTTTGTAGAACTGGGTCTTGTCTGCAGACCCAGGGTACAGATAAAATCTTCCCTGGGCTTCCCTTCTTTGTGGAAGACCACAATGGAAGCCTGGCACTGGTCTAACAGAAGTGCTCACCCCTTCTGGCTCTTCTCATACAGCTGTTTCAAATGTGAGGCAAGATAAGTGGCTGTCAACTCATAGGATTCCATTGTTACTCTGTTGGGCCCTGATGCTTTGCCAGGCTTCACATCCCTGATGGCTCTTTCTATTTCCTCCAGGGAAAGTGGGTCTTCTAAGACTTCTCTATCCTGTGTAGTGAGGCTTGGGTGGAGGATGTCACCCAGGAGCTCGCCTGCTTTGAATGTTGTGGCAAAATACCTTGCATAATCGAATTTCCTATAGAAGTGGGCAAACATTTGGGCTATCTGTATCGAAAGAACTCATCTATCCACTGCCTCATACCTGTCCAGCCAGGCCTAGAATTTTTCCTGTCTTGTCCCCATTACATTGAGGTGGTGCTGTGTTGCCCTAGGGTGCATATGCACAGCTTCCTGGGCCACATGTCAGCATACATTTTGCTTTATAGCTATGATGTGGGCTCCCTCAGATCCCTATTCATCAGTTAAGCTAAGACAATAACTCATGTTCAATAGCCTTCAATTTGGCCCTTTTGAGTTTTTTCCCTTGCACCATCGTGGTGGGACCCATCCCCTTGACTACTGTCTCATAGGCCGCCCACAGTGTGAGTAGAGACTCAACTAAAGTGCTCTTTCCCTGAAAATGATGGTCTTTTGTGGCTATCACCCATTCTCACATTTATGGCTCTTTAAGCTTCCAAGGACGCAATATGATGTGAGTAGTGTTTGGCCTCTGAGTCCAACTATACACCAGCCACAGGGGAGAATAGTCAGAATATTCCTGTTTAAGTTTGTGGCCTCAGTGACTATGAACAGCTAGGGAGTGCGTATGAGAAAGTGATCAATTCAGGAGAGACTATCATGCACCCCCAAGTAAAAGGATTAAGTGCTTGATTGCTGATTTAAAGGTACACCATACATCTGCCAGTCCCTAGGCAGTGAGGTAGTCTGCTAATTGTCATTTGAATGAGTCCAGGGACCTGGGGGAATGTCAGTGAATACCATCACTCAGCGTTGCATTTAAGTCCCCTCACATGATCACTTTCCCATCCGGAAGACTGTGTAGCAGAGTAGTCAGGGCTGGTAGTACTGAGTAGTAAAGTCATATTGTCATATCTACTAAGGGTAAGTTTAAGATATCCCCCTCCCAGGTCCCAGAGAGCACCACATAGAGACCCTGTGGATCAGGCTATATTTGCCAAATGACCAGGGGCAGCGTTCTCCTCACAGAGATAACTACTTCTCTAGAGGAGGTGGTATGGCCCACATTAGCAGCATTTTAATTTCCCCAATGGTCAAGGACATGACACCTATTACCTTGGTGGTGAATCACTTGTGGGAGAACCATATTCGGGGAGTCTGGTTTGATGTCCTGGAACACCACTCCCCATTTGACTTTGTTGCCTAGGCCATTGAACTTCCCGGATACTATCCTTTGGGTTGACATACTTTCTTTGGACATCCCACTGTATGGTTAATGTGCCTGTTGTCCCAAACAAACATAATGCTAACTAGTAAGCATCACTACTGCCTTCTATCCCCCACCCAGCCCCTTACTAGAATGTTTTTACCAAGTTGGTGTCTCATATCCTCTGTCTCAATCTTGCCCCAATCACTGATTTAGGTCATTGCAGGCTGCACCCAGCCTACCCACATGAGGCTCCGGGTGCATCTCCTGTGCCACATTAGCAATTCCACAAGGCCCTCTCGTCTCCCCATGGATCTCAAGATCCATTTAGGTGATCACAGCGATGCCCCAGGTTAGGCGTAATTTGTGTTGATCCATACCTCCTTTTCAAGTGTTTCACTATTCTCCTTTGCCATACCACAACTCCGGCCCCTCTTAGAGTGACTGCAGTGTCTGACAATCAATCCAGTCAATCACAATCAGCTTCTGGGCTTGAGAAAATTTGAGTTTTTCATGTTGCAACTGAACATAGCTACACCGTATCCATCTTTGTTTACTTGTGGTCCTAGTCCCTCAGAGCCTCTTCACCTAGAGGTAACTGTGTGGCAGCCTCTGGACCCAAAGACTGAAATTGGGGAAGAAGGTAACCTGAGGTTTACATACATACTATGGAGGAGCACTGCGAGCTGCTTGGAGAATCACGTTGCGGTATCGGACGTTTATGAGTCTTGCTATGATGGGACAAGGGTGTGCTCCAGGCTTTCATGGTACACCTGGGATGAGGTGGCCACCCTTCACCTAAAAGATTTTTGGAAGTCCATGAGTTTGCTGTTGTCTCAGGATGAGATCGTCCACATCCAGCCATGGACCCTTGGTATTTAAAGGTACCACTAGTATCCATACATTTATTCTGCAGGGCCAGCCCTCCAGGTCTTCCAACTTCTCTCACAACTGTTCTACTGTAGCTTCACATCATTTGTCATACATGGCCACATGCTCACATTTTTATTACAGAACCTATGTAACATCCCCAATGAGTGTATTTGGGTACTGTGATGACTCATGTCAGCCATGAGTAGAGGGAATGACACAATCAAGCTTTCTATGTAACTCATCACACATACAATTTGCCAAGTGTCTGTGACTTGTTAGTACATTGTTTGACTTACATGCACATTCCAAGTTGATTGGGTGTGATACACCTAGACATTTATGTG
This sequence comes from Pleurodeles waltl, assembly GCF_031143425.1. Taxonomy (NCBI): domain Eukaryota; kingdom Metazoa; phylum Chordata; class Amphibia; order Caudata; family Salamandridae; genus Pleurodeles; species Pleurodeles waltl. The sequence continues at coordinate 359,958,030 of NC_090438.1, forward strand.
TATAGCTCCCTGTATGTCACTCTCTTGCTAATACATGTGAGTGGCACTGAGAAGTATGGTATCAGTATCACGTCTGATATTGTCATTCAGACTTAGCTAGGTTACCTAACAGACACAAACCTACCATTGTATGTACTTGCTAGTCTTTTCCTACCTAGCCCATATATCTGTACAGCAGTTTTCATATAAGTTTCCTAGATTGCCACAGGTATATGTCAAACTAACATACTTGTGTGATATGTGTGTGACAATGTAAAATTTACTAACTACAGACAATACCTATATTCCACCAACACATTCATGTGGTAGTGAATTATTTTAAAGATGTGTAATGTTCCTGACTATGGGACAGATCAAAGTGAAGTGGCACAGCAACCACTGCAGGGCCACTTGTCTTTCCCCCATGACATCCCTCTTCTGCCACCATGTGTCCACCATATTTTACAGACTGTGCACCATTGGACAAGGTACGGGGTAATAGCGTGTAAGGTATTTGACATAATTGATGTGTTGTTCACGGTCAGAGCTAAAATGTTAGCCTTTACCCTGAACAGTCCTCAGGGTCTGATTGGTACCCATGGTGGGTCCCATCTAAACAACTGCTCTGAGCAGGCGTTCAAAGTAGCAGCAATATATGGCACAGTTGTTTTAGTTTGATTCCACTGCACCATTGTGGCTCCACCCCTACCGGCGGTACACCCCCCTTGCATATTTGGTGCCTGTCACGGGCATTTTGTGGCACAAGGTGTTACAAAGTGGCCCAATACCTGACTTGCGCCACTATGAATTTCTTTTGCTTAGATTTTTGCCTTGTTGGGCCACATTAGCGTAAGATATTTGACACTAGTATAGAACAAGGATGCACTAGGCCCTCTTAAATCAGGGCCTATCTTCCAAAGTTGTTTACAACTGTTGTGGTCTAGTCATGCTCTCAGAGGTATGGGCAAGTTACAATTAGTATGTCATGGTGTAAAAGAGTACGCCTTATACATTCTGAGTTTCCATGATTGTATTGATTTATTTACATAGTGCTTCTTGGAGTACAGTTCTATGTGAAAGCGTTTTGCACTATTAGTTTTCTTCTGCATACTCATGCAGTAGTGTTTTGTTGTCCCCCCTCCTCCAGTCGTACACCATTGTTGTCATCCTCCTCTTTGGGGACATCTACTTGTTCATCCCAGGGTACATGTGTGCGAAGACAAATGTTGTGCAAAACGGCACACATAAGGATCATTTTGCAGAGAAGGGATGGTGCATATTACTGCCCTCCTCCTGTGAGATGTAGTCATCTTAAACCTTGATTTGAACAGGCCAAAAGTCCTCTCCAAGACATTTCTGGTCCTTGTGTGGGCTATTGGATGTCCAAAAGGTGTCATGACCCATGGCTGGATGCCGTAACCTTGGTCAGCTGCAAAGGAATGTGAGAACATGTATCAATCATGCACATTAGTTAATTGCTAGGTGCCATTCCCCGTATTTGTTTTGAGTGGAGTGGTGTATCAGATTTACATCTGGTATTGTATGTGTTCCTCTGTGGATGGATGGTTGCATTGGTCAGTGGTGATACACTTTCCAATCATGAGTTTTGGCTTAGGTGCATGGTGATTGTAACTAGAATTTTTGTCTGACAGTTCACCCATGCCAAATGTGTGTAGTAATGTCTATATTTGAACCAGGAGACCACATTTACAAGGCCCTAGCACCTCCTAGCAAAACATAAGCCTCATTTTAGTAGACGCTATAGTGGGCCAAGTAGGCAAATGATCACAACACCATGTTTACAAAGTGGCACTTCCCATGTAGTGCAACACTTAGTGAACCTTTGTGCCATATTTTGCCTGTGCAAAGCATCATGTATGCACAGGGTATGCCCCTTTATTGGGCAAAAGCTAAAATGGTGCAGATGAATATAAGAGGTTCCAATGTGTAATTTTTATCAGATACTTTTGATGGCCGCACACAGCAGTGAACCATACATTTGTCATGTATACCACACAGTCCATCGATGGCATCCATCTTGATGACACAATTGTACCAACTCTGCACCATGGTGTGCCACATATTGACTATGGCACACACATGTTGGGTGTAGGGGGCGCTAAGGTGTGCAAGAAATGTAGCACTGCTTTAGATGCTGTCTAACGTATCTGATATGTGGCCCTTAGTCCCTTCACTTTGGACCTGCAGAAGAGTGATGTAGTATAATGGACATGTGTACCTATTTTGTGTTTTGTGTGCCATGTAAAAGCTGTGGGGCCCTGTGTGCTGCATGTGAATCGCACCCCTTTGCCCTTGAAATACCTCCTTCACACAAAGTATTGTTGTTGGCTGGCATACGTATCTGCATGAGGTCCATATGCCCAGTGAGAAACAGTTACATGCGATGTATTGTGATGTATGCAAGATTTTTCAGACAGCTGTAGGACAGGGCATGCTGTGCTTTTCTGCATTCCCCTGTATCAGGAGTCCAGCCCTGCTAAGTTCCATGTATCCTCATGTATGTGCATTTCTAGCCTCTCCCTGTACATTGTTAGTAGCACATCTGTCGCAGTCCATTGTTGGTACCCTTGTATCATGGTATGGAGCTGTGGTATGTCCAGGAATGTCAGTTGGTGTACTGTTAGGTGTTTATTCCTGTACATGATCTTTCATTGATGGTGATGTTGTATTTAAATGTGGATTGCACTATGCACCACACAAGGGAAATTTGTACACAATGAGTACACCTAATATATTTTTCTGATACGTAGCCTGCGACTGGACCTCTTGGGTGGCAATCACTGCAGCCTGAGATTTCTACAGCACAGTAAATGTGAGGCAGTGCCAATATGGGAGTAGTTTGACATTTGAATGGCCAATGCAATTCACATATCAGAGCGATTCCTTGGTAAGGATGTGTATTTTGTTGTGAACCTGTGGACACATGTAGTTTTTTGATTCCGGCTTTTGTATTTATAGGGGACATTGCTCCACCTGTCTGTTCAGTGATGTGCCAGTCAGGTGGTGCCAGAAACATGTAGATTTTGGCGTATATGAGGGTGATGTGCATTGCATGCAGTGTAGTGTGGTATATGGCATATGTTGTGTGGTCTATACATCTGCACTTCCCTGTCCATGTGTGTTTGGTGTTGTGTTTGTGTTGTTTGTACTACAAGTTTTGAGTGTTGTGTGTGTTATGATCTGTATAGTATCTTACATACGAGTAGGCCATTGCCATATTGTCCATCCTGGAATTGTTGGTTGATAGTGGAGTGCCTGAAGATGTAAGCATCATGGAGGCTTCTGGGATATTTTGCGAGTATACTTGTGATAATTCCACGGTGGTCCATGATGGACTGCACATTGATGAAGTGGGTATGTTTGTGGTTCCTGTAAATGTGTTCATTTGCTGCTGTAGTGAGTCCTATCCTGTTTTAATGGGAAGCCAGAGTTAGCTTAGCCTCATGGCTTGTAGACTTCTGCCCCAGTCACCCACTGACTTTTACACTACTTAGTTTGCTCTGTTTTAGTTCATTTATTTAATTATCTGTTTTAAGATGGCTGCATTGTTTCTAGTTAGGCCAATGTTTTCGTTTCAGTTTCATGTTATCAGTGCCACCGCACTAAGGTGTCACTATCAGGTGACAAAGATAAATAAGCTGTAGGTATTCACTTTAGGTACTTTCTCTCATGTGCACTTTCAAGGAATTGTTTATATAAATTGCCGTCCCAAGCGTGTATTGTTATCTTTTGTTTGGAAACAGACTACGTCAGGGGTCCGATCAGATCTGTAATAAATACATCTCACACAGACAGATAGTCAGAGGGATTCCAACCAGGTGCCATTTCTGCTATCGATGCTGCATGTCACATTGACGCTGACCCAGTCTTCATGTCTCCGCGGAGTCTGATTTAGAGGCCTAATTCCAAGGTAACAAGGGTTGGGGGGCTCTTCTCATGGACATCGCATTGGTAGATTAGGTTTATCACACCTAGCTCTCTTTAGGTTGGGAGTTAGGTTCATCATATTAGGGTATTGGGACACATTTCATATCTAATGTCATTTCATGTTATTGCAAGATGGTGGGGGTCTTTGTGCTAATGACTCTCATTTTCAAAATTCTGTTTCTTGCACTGTTCATTGTCCTAATCATTGCAACCCATGTAGTTTATCATAGATTGCAGTATTGTTAATAAAAACCTATTCATATTTTTAATGCATCTCCTCATTGCCTGTGTTTGACTGAGACATGTTATTAATGTGAGAATGGGTAATCTCCATTTAACCACAACACTCCCTGAGATGTCTTGACTCCATGCGTAAAGGCTGCCACAAATCACCTTTTACTGTTTGGCTTTTGGTGAGGTGCTGCTTGGGAGCTGGAAGGGTTGGGACGACAGTAGCGACTTGTTGTAGGATTGGCATAGCCACCTACAAACATAGGTACTGTCCTCCTTAAACCAGCCGTCTTACCTAGAGCAAGAGTCAAACTACGACACTGCAGGAGGGGCAAGTTGGACATGGGTAAAGTCCATAGCACCCAGCACATGCGGGAAGCCAGCAACTTGTTATAAACCTTGCTTGGTCTCCTGCTGCAGTTCCAGGATGTTGGCGAACCTGATGTTGTGGGGTATGAGTCTGATTATGGTGTCCATGACCTTCTTAAGGAAAGCAGAGAGGGATGGTTGTGAAATTCCACCCACTTGTGCCGCAGTCACCTGGAAAGAACCTGATGCCAGCAAGTGAAGGACAGCCAGGAGTTTGGTCATGGGTGGATTTGTTGTGTGGCTCTGCAATCTTACTGTGATGTCTGGTGCAATGTGGTGGAGCAGGCGTACTCCTGCATCAGACGGTACAGTCTGATCAGCTATTCTTCTTTGAGGGCCAGAATGCTTGCACGCTGGTGAAAGATCCTCTCCCGCCTTCTATGCTCTGTTTGTGGCTGCTGTGGTGGTGTTTGAGGTAGGTTCTGGTGGCACTTGGCATCATCACTGTCATCTTCTATGGGCGTTGAGCTGTAGGACTAACACTTCCATGGTGTTCAGTTGCTTTCCAATGCTCCTTCTGTGTATTTCCCTTATGAAGTAGTGTGTGGGCCTCATTTTAATGCATGATCTGACCAGTGTTAAATTTTTGATGCTAATCGGACTTAGCATCATTTTTTGGAGCCGGTCCTTTGTGTGTGTCATTTTTCTGTTGGGTTCTAAATTTGGCACTAGCAGTTTAGCAAAAATTTTTAGGAGGGAACGTCTACCTTGTATATCTTTGTCATTAAATGACACAAGTTGAGGTGGCGCTCCCAAAAAATGAAGCTAATTCAGATATTTTGACACAAGGCTACTCTAGCATCAAAACATAAATATGCCGTTATGTTAGCCCCACCTTTTTGTAAAAAAAAATCACGCAAACGCAATGCTAACTTTTCTTAAATCTTGACCTAAATATCTCTCTTTCTACTAATTGGATTTTTGTTGTTCTGGTATATTTTCTTTGCATAAATGTACTCTGTTTTTCTAATTTGTTGTGGGAGTTTTGTTGTGTAGTGCTTTTACTTTATTGTAGTGTGTGTGCTGCATCAATACTTTACATATTGCCTATAATTGAACTCTAAAGAGGAGACCCCCAGGCAAGCTACCTGAGGGTTAGGTATAGGTTAATGTAGTGACTTTTCTTGTTCACCCTGACACGGATTGTTGTGTTGCCTGACTCTGTTTTATTTTGTTGAGAAAAATACTATTTAGGTTTTATATATGACTGTCTCCTCAGTAGTTTAGTGGTTTGATTTAGTGGTTAGTGGTTTGTTTCACTATTTAAAAATCCATGCAATCCTTAGAACCATGGAAGGTCCTCCTACCTACCCATAAAGTCTGCACCCCAAACCTGACCCTTTAGAAAGAAGAAGGAATGTCTATTGTAGCAAATGGGCTCTACCTATTTAGTCCACATGTACCTTTCACGTTTGACAACCCAATTTTCGGACTTTATACTGTGTGAAACTCACTACCTGAGTATCACTCACAGTAAATTCACAGTAATTGGATTGAGTGTACTAACCACCACAGTCAACCTTTTAAGATAAGGTCGCTGCCGCACATCTAGGGTAAGAGGCACTCGCTGATTACATATGAACACATGAGTGCACATATGTGCACATTTGAGTGGGCTGTATGTGTGAAGCTACAGTCGAGTACAGTCTCTAGTATTTGAGCACAGGTAGAAAAACTCAGGCGAGTCGCAAAACCTGATGTACCACAGTGTCAATGACACTGTTTGCGATTCCCAATGGGGTCGCAAATGACCTACCTCATGAATATTCATGGGGTAGGTGGCAATTTGCGACCCCATTGGAAATGGCCGTTCTCACAGGGATGGTGGCCTGCTGGAGACAGCAGACCACCATGTGTATGACTGCTTTTAAATAAAGCATTTTTTTAAAAAATGCAGCCCGTTTTCGTAAAAGAAAAACAAGATACATTTCAAAAACAAAAATTGAAAAGTTTTCTTTTCATTTTTTCAGAACAGGCAGTGGTCCATAGGACCACTGCCTGCTCTGAAAAAATGTTTTCGCTGTCATTCAAAAAGGGGAAGAGGTCCCATGGGGACCCCTTCCCATTTGCGAATGGGTTAGCACCAGTTTAAAACTGGTGCTAACTGTGATTGTTTGCGACCGCATTCGCAGTCACAAAACAATCATAAACGAGACTGCGACTCGCAATTAGGAAGGGAACACCCCTTCCTAATTGCGACTCGCAAACCCTTTTTGTGATTTGGTTAATAGATTACTGAATCGCAAAAATGGGTCTGTACATCCCAAATAGCATTTTCCACGTTGAAACGGCCCGATTCACCGCTTGCGATGTGGAAAATGCTTCATACATCTGGCCCTGTGTGAGGACTGGTGCTGGCCTGGGACAGGTCTCATAATATGAGTGGACATTCATAAAGTGAATCTTTAGTGTTTAATGGAAAATATGTTGTGTTTTCATTGTATTATTCATAGAGACAAAATCTGCCTTAAACTACAGTTTCAATCCACTTAGGTGTACTCGGTCGAACAAGGTATCAAACTGGGGTAAAACATACATACCAAGTTTGAATTTACAGTCCCTTACACACTGTATGTACATCTCATGAGACTTCAAGATTTGTTATAATTGTCTGACTCAGCTCATAATCTGATTCCAGAACTTTACCCCGCCGCTGAGCCAAATTACACTGCTCCCAGCAGAGGTATCAAAGCCCTCCCTTCATAAAATGTGTTTTGCAAGGATGGATTAAGAACTTTGACTCCAGCTGGCCCCAGGACTAGGATGGGTCTCTCCAGGGCCAGTGGTGCTGGTCCCTTGTGTCCCCTAAGGACTAGTTGGGGGAGGAACTTGGACTCTACTGCCACCGGGTACCTTTTAATAAGCCAGGGGGCTCCATGGCTTAGGAAGTGCAGCAAGTAGGGTCTTTTGCTTATTGGTTGCATAGAGGCTGTGCAGGATAAATCCACCAGTAGCACACAGTACCAGGAGCCAGGCTGAGGCTCTACCACTGGGAGCAAGCTTTTCATCTGTATTCCTGCCTGCTGTGAAGTGGGCAGGGAAACAGACCAACAAATTACTCCCACCCACAGGGAGTTCCATTTATAGCTTCTCCCTGTGGGTGGGAGCAATGCTGCCTGCAAGAGCCATCAATGGATGCCCTGGGTAGGCTCAAGGGCAACAACCAGTAACTGGGCACTCCAGGGGATCCTGGGGGTCAAAATCAGCACAAAGAGGGAGGATGCACAGCCCACTTCCCATATTTATAATTGGCCAGGCCCTAGGGGATGGGGTCCCTGGGACCAATATTGGCCCAGAGTGGAGGGCTGTATGCCCTCATCCCCATTCATCAAGTGACCAGGCCCAGAGAGATGGGGCTAAAACCGGCCTAGGGAGGGAAGCTGTATGCTCCCTCCCCTCTTTTAATATGGAGTGGGAGCTCTGGGTCGGCTCCAGTGCACTCAAGTTTACTGTCTGTGTCCTCTGGGCCAGAAATCTGCCTGGGGAGGTGCCCCACTCCACAGCTGTATGGGCTTTGTTTCATGCTGGGGTTGGCTGAATTGAGGGGGGTTGGCTGTAGGCCCTGTGGCCAACCCACTACTGTGCACAGCCATAGGCTGTGTGTGATGTGGGGTTAGTTGCTTGCATGGGGCCCTGCAGAACCTGGCAGCAGGCTAGTGGTTAGCGGTGGTTGGATGCAGATAGGGAGATAGTTACAGGGCCTGGCCTTGGGTGAACCCCACCAATGTCCCCATAAAAACCTTAGAAATTCAATTAAAAAAACAAAGATTTCAAGGATGTTATAGTTAGGAAATAGAATTTTACAAAACATAGAAATTGACTAAAAGGAATCAAAGCCTACAGGGACGTTATAGTTAGGTTCATAATTCACACACAAAAAACATTGAATTTCAGCAGTTAGAGTTATAATTATTTCAAGTAATAATAACTATAACTCTTGACTTAAGATAACTATAGTTTGCACCCCTATGGCATGCACTGCAATGCACTTACCCCACAAATTATATCAGTCATGACATGCTCTGTGACATCAATGATAATATAGCTGCAATATTTCCACTAAAGTTATTGAATGGGAAAGCTGTGCATGGACAGGGCATGAGTTATAGTTAACTTAGTGCACAAGTAATAATTTTTTAGAATAAATGTACCTATGAGTGCTGAATTTCGATGGTTTTGTGTGACATGCAAACCTAACTATAACGTCCCTGTAACCTTTGGTTGCCAGTAGGTAGTTATAGATGGGAACTAGCTTCCACATGAGAAGTGTTTTTGTTTTGCTTATAGTTTTGGGGCTGTTTGACGAATATTCATGACTTTTAAAAAACTAGTGTGCCTGTTACTTCTGCTGCTTTTGGGGTATTCCATTAAGCAGGGACTGAGTAAAAAGGGGGAGTCCCAAAACATGTTTTCCCCCTTAAAGTTTCCCTTGGGGATTTTAAACACAACTACAGCCTGAAACGCTGATTGAAATTACACCAAATTTGGCAGAAAGATAGATTTTTTACCAGAATGAATTCTGTTTGTAATTTGGTTTAAATCTGTTTAGTAGTTTTGGAGTTATTGAAGTAATAATATTAATGTATATCTAGAGACACGGATTCACAGTGGATCCTCTGTGAATCCAGATGAATTCACCGATCCACACGCCAAGAGCAATGGTGTAATTGGCTAGTTGCAACCTGAGAGGAAAGTTGCGGCCACCGTTTTGTTCATTTTTACTTGGTTCCCAGTGGGGAAACTAAAATTTAAAAGTGATAGAAGGGGTCGGAGTAGCAGTACCCTGACACCATGCAAAAGATGGAGAGGACTGTGAGGGACCTATCATGGGCAAGAAATTGTCCAAAATCTTGTTTTTGAGTGTACGAGCATCTGTGGATCCACATGGAACCATACCTAAATTAAAAAAGTACCTGCACCCACTTACAGACCCACATACCCCGTCATACACTCACTCACATAGCCACTTTAACACACACACAACCATTCAAACATCCACTCATACAACCACTCACATACCTACTCACATACCCACTCACACATTCACACAATCACTTACATACCCACACAACCACTCACACACCCATACAGTCACTTCCACATCCACTCAAAAACACACAAAACTTCTCACACACCTACACTCAGGCCCACACAGTCACTCATACACCCACTCTCACACCCACTAACAGACCCACAAGACCACTACCAAACCCAGTCACGGTCCCAAAAGCGACTCACACACCCACTCACATACTCACACATCCACTTACACATCCACACAACCACTCACACACCCAAACAGCCACTCACACACCCACTCACAGACCGACCCACAAAACAACTCACACACCTACACAGCCACTCACATACCTACTCACACACCCACACAGCCACTCCCACAACCACTCACAGACCCACACAACTACAGTGGGATTGCTGAGAGCTCCTCATAAGCCCACCCCCTTTCTCAACCACTCTTCATGCACCCCTCATGGTGCACTACCCCTTGGGGGAGGAAGTTCCCTTGGCTACTGAGGGTTGTTGGGGGCCAAGAACCTTTCCTGTTACCACCAGTAATTCCTAGATGTCCGAAATTGCTAAAGCAGCTCCTTCTCTGTGAAAGCAATGCTGGCTCCCATAGAAGGTGGGGAGACAGCTGGGCCACAGGGTCCTTTAGGATCCCCTGCTGTCCCCAACATTGTCACTGGGTACCCTGGGAGGCACCCAGGTCACATGGCTGGGCCCCAGGTGATAGGGCACCCAGGGCCAAGATAGGCCTTGGGATGGGGACCATCCAGACCCTCTCCCTCCCCAAAAATATTTAGGCCTGGCCCCAGGTGATGGGGCTGAGATATGACCTGGGGAGAGAGGGCCACATGGCCCCCTCCCAAAAAAACAATAATGAAGCCTGGCCCTGGAGGAATGAGGTCACAGGGGCTGAGATCAGCCCTGGGGAAAGCCACACAGCCCTCTCCCCCAAAGACAAATTAATAATTAGGCTAGACCACAGGGGATGGGATCCTTGGGCTAAGATCGGCCTGGGATCCAGGGGAAGGGGTCCCCGGCACTAGGATCAGCCTGGGGAGGGGGCTGAAAAACTGAAAAAAATAAAAGTTACAGTGACATTATAGTTAGGAAATAGAATTTATAAAAGCATAGAAATTAACTGAAAAAACAAAGGCTACATGGACATTATAGTTAGGTACTGAATTTACTCGTACAAAACCAAAAATATTCAGCAGTTATAGTTACCTAAGCTAACTATAACTTACGTCCCTGTACTGCACTGCTTATGACCTCACATATTACATCACTCATGACATGGTCAGTGACGTCATTGATGAAATCACTGATGACATCTCAAATGACATCACTCATGGCATCACTGATGACATCTCAATGGAGCAGTGTTAGTTCTGGATTTGAGGCTGGCATTTGATGTACTGTCACAATCCTAATGCCACCAACACGTCTTGCCATTTCGTCATGTAATATGGGACGCAAAATCCTAGGTGACCCATGGACTTGCATTTGGCCACATATATATTCTTTGAATGATTTGTGAGCCTTTTTATCCTCATTCAGAGTAAGCTTTAGAAGACTGGGGATCTACCAGTATTGCTCGTTTGTATGGGACTCACCATTGAAGTGGCTTTCCTGAAGAAGGTGCGAGTCACTGAAACGCATGTAGAAATTAAAATGAATGGACCCACAGATGTTACAGTAATGAACTAGATATCAATGAAACCACAGATGCAATAATAATCATATTTGAAGCTACAATTTAGGAATCTATGATTGAAATCAGAGCAATCAGGAGGAATGTTAGATGAGACAACACAATAATGAGCTTATTACTGAAATCACAGTTGAAGAATTGATGAATTGTAATTGCTTGTTCTAACTTTTTGAAGCTTGTATGTAATTGCAGATAGTGAACTGAAGAGTTTAAGTTGTCATTTTGATATATTGTGAATATGTACTGGGTAATAAGTATAGTATGATTGTGGTATTTATGAGGATGATTGGATGAGTGGTAGAGAATTATATGGTGCCTTTTGGTTGTTTGATGTACACAAAAAATCTTTTTGATCAGAAGTTATTTATTAATCTAAGATATATAGTTGGGTAATGCATGATACAATTTTGGAATGCTGTGCAATATTATGGAAAATCAAATAAACGCGGACAAAATTTAATATTTGGTCTGAGCTATCACTGGATGTTTAAAATTGAGTAGATAAAGTTGAGTTTGGTTGCCTGTGGGATTTCTCTTTGTATACTTTGTTTTTTTTCCCTGCCCCAGGGACCTATGTTTATTTCAGGGGGTCCCTATTTTAGAATATGTCCAGAAAGAACAATTATCTTGTGAGTTATCTTGGGATTTTTACTATTCCCTGAAAATCGATAGAGGCAAGGAACGCTGGCAGCAGGTGCTTTTAAAAACATAATAGAGTTGCAAGCATGGTGCCCCATCCAAAGTGAGTACCCGGTGAGGTAGTACCAGTCAATATGCCACAGACTGGCCCAGTCCTATTGAAAGGATATGTCCCCTTAGTATTTATCACAAAATAGATTGATTAGGGAGGTTTGTATTTTATTTTTTCTCCCTTTTTGCATTAATCGTGAATAAATCACGAAATGTAGCAATACGTATCTTCCACTTTTGCGATTAATAGCAAATTTGGCGTGTTGTGGACAAATTGTAAATATCATATATAGAGAAGTTATAATTAATTGTTGAATGTAGTAGTTCTCTATAGAAAGTTAAATATAGAAGTATTTGTGCTCAGCATGAATTGCAAAACTTTTTCATTACATTTTTCTTCATTGCGACTATCACATTATGGACTGAGGTGATTTGATTGGGCAAGCCAGTTCTCTGTCTCCTGAACAGGAACACCACACCCAGTTACCTTTTCTGAAAGTGCTGTTTTAATGTAGTTGTTTTAGAGCTGGACATTGATTGCATTTTGGAGGAAATTATGTACTTTTTTTTCAAATTGTAAAATGACATCTGGTGGTAATGGGGAGGAAGCTGCTTACCACCATGAAAAAAGTTCATCAGAAGATGAACCCCCTGCAAAAAAAAACAATCAGTTGCATGGGAGTTATTTACTATACCATCAAGGGAGAAACAAACTTTTGCAAAACTGGTCTAGTGCACCCTTTGTGACAAGATCTTATCTAGGGGCACTTCAAAGAAGTATTCATGCGGAACCACCAGCATACTTTACCACCTGAAAACCTGCACCAGTAGGCGACTAGCAAGGGCTCGGTGAGAACCAAGTGCAGGAGAGCCTAGTAAATCACAAGCTCCAATGGTGGCACCTGGTGACCCTTTTCCTGCTGCCATACAGGAGGAGCTCACAGACAAAGCATCTGAGCTGAAGAAGATCAGAGGTTTTTGCCTTGAATGCCAGAGAGTGCTAACAGTGAGAGAGGAATCTATGCAACTTCTTCGACAGGCTGCAAAGGACCATCAATGCTGTTTTTGGTTTTTTTTTCCAAGTTAAAGTTAGTTCTTCAGTTTCAGTTCTTGATGGAAATAGTTTTTTCCATTTGCCATTTTATTTTTGAAAAAAACAACTACAAAATGTAATAAAACAAAAAGTTCCAGAAAAAAAGATTATTGTTAGAACTGCCTTTCATGGTTAAAAAGAAGATAAACTGCATGATTGCATCCCTGAGTGAGTGCATGAGTGTATGCGTGCGTGATTCACTGATTGTATGTATGTATGTATTTCATATTTATAAAGCGCGTTCCGGCCGAGGCATCGAAGCGCTAGGAACAGGAATAAGGGGACTGAAGAACAGGCAAAAAGAGAAGCACGTCCATATCTACTGTGGAAAGAGGCAAGTTTTTTGCTTCTTTCTTAAAGCCAAAAGATCATATTCTTTCCTCAACCTAGGAGGTAGCATGAACCAATATTTAGCAGCGGCCACAGTGAATGCCTTATAGCCCCATCTGGTCTTCCTAGTCCAAGATACGTAGGCCAAGTTGGAATTTACAGATTTAAGCTGGCGGCTAGGGGTATACCAGCGGAGCCCCAAAGACAAATATTCGGTGCTGCTGGTATATAAGGCCTTATGTGTTAAGCACATTGTCTTAAAGGCAATGCGTTTCTTCACCGGTAGCCAGTGTAGTTGCTTCAGCATGGCACTAGCTGAGGTGGAAAAGGGAAGATTGAGTATCTAATGGGCAGCAGTGTTCTGGATAAATTGAAGCTTACTGAGTGACAGCTTGTCAATATTGAGTAATAATGCGTTGCAGTAGTCAATTTTCGATATCACCAAGGCAAGCAACACCATTATTCTAAGCTTCTCCTGTAAATAGGGGAATATTTTCCTGAGAGTTTTCAGTATCCAGAAACAGGATTTGGTGAGAGAGTTGATATCAGGCTTAAAGGATAAGGCAGCGTCAAGAATGACTCCCACGTTCTTAGTAGAGCCAGACAGCACGGGTAATTCCCTGCACATAGATGGCCACCAACGGGCGCTCCATATGCTTTTACTGGAGCCAAATAAAAGAATTTCAGTTTTATCCCCATTCATCCTGAGCCAATTCCTGCCCATCCATTTATTAATCTCCCACATACATTGGTGGAAACGGCCAGTTTCCATCAATGGGAATGATTAATTGGGTGCCATCCGCATAAATTGTAATCAGGAAGCCAAAAGAACAAATCAATCCGGCTAATGGAGCCATATACAGATTAAACAGGGTAGGTCTAAGGGAGAAACCCTGTGGAACACCGCATGGTAAGTGATATGCAGGGGCTTTAAAATCTCCACAGGTTACTGTGGTAGATCTATCTTCAAGAAAGGACTTCAAAATGTCAAGAGCAGTAACCCTGATGCCTGCCTAATACAGGTGGTGTATCATAATTTGAGGGGAGATGGTATCAAATGCTGCTGCCAATCAAGAAGCACCAAATGGTACCAACTCCCTCATCAACTAATTTCCGGATTGTATCCGAAGTAGTGATGAGAGCCGATTCCGTACTATGTTTTTTCTAAAACCAGGTTGAGTGGGATCTAGACTCGCTGAGTCTTGATGGAATGTGGCTAATTCTTTATTGATATGTTTTTCCAAGATCTTCGACAGAAAAGGCAATAAAGCAATAGGTTTTAGATTCTTGAGGTCGTTTGATTTGCCATCTGTCTTCTTTTTTAGGGGAATCACCGTTGCTTCCTTCCAAGAGGAGGGAAACACGCCTGAAGTCAAAACCTCCTGAAATATAGGGGCAAGGGTAGTTGAGACTAGATCGGGGACAAGCTGTAAAATATGAGGTGGGCATGGGTCTCTAGGGGGCCCAGATTTAGTAGTTGTCATAAGCTTTCTAATCTTCTCTGCACAGAGAGACTGAAAATTTGTTAGTGTAGGGCTGTCATCTCTAGTAGAGATGTTAGGGGATTCACGTAGCTCACATGGGACCAAGGGTTGCGGAAAATTCACCTAGATATGTAAAATGTTGCTTTCAATATACGTTGCCACCTTATTACAGGACCCTTGAGAATTCTCAAAATCTGTGGACATATCGACGGTGGTGAGAGAGCGTACTACTCTAAAAAGTTATCTGGGGTATTAACAGCCTCTTCAATTCTGCTTGAGTAGTATTATGATTTAGCAGTATTAATGGTGTGTTTGTACAGACCAAGGGTCGCTCTAAGTTTTAACTTTTCCATGGGAGTAGGGACTAGCCTCCATTTCTGTTCCTGTTGACGGTATTTTCTCTGCCAATTTTTGAGATTGTTCGTGAACCACGGGCAATTAGCCTTTTTTCTCCTTGAGAGCCCAGGCGGTTTACAGGGGGCTAATAGATCCATGGCTATTCTAATCCTCTGATTACATATGTCTAACGCTGATGTGGGGAGGTCCTCAGCAGCTTTCCAGCTGGCAGTCAAAGCTGGCCTTCGTTGGGATGCTTTAATGGTGTTCCAATGTCTGACTGGCTTCAGGTAGGGCGGTCAACTGTCTGAGGGGCAGACAGTTTGGTTGGCCTGAAACTAAGAAGATGGTGATCCATCCAATCTAAAGGCCTATTACCTGTAATAACAAAATCATTGTTGAGGGCAAATCTGCCATCAAGTATATTATCCGCCTTATGGGTGGCTGACGTAACTTTCAAATGCCAGTCAAGGACTACCATGAAATCAAGGAAGTTAGTGACGTGGGAATCCTGACTATCAGTGAATGTTAAAATCCCCAAGGACTATAGATCTGAGGTTCATAGTTATTGGCTCAATAACAGATGACCAGTAAAGTGAAAAAGTAGAGTAAGACCCGGGGGGGGGGGGGAGGTATATAAATTAGCAGTCCTTCAAATAGCATAACAGTATTCTAAAAACTTTTGAAGCGGGCACCCTCACAAATTTCTGAGGCCACATTTAACGGTTCCTAGCAGCAGCTAAGAGAGGACCTGAAAATCAATGCCAGTCCCCCACCCCTCCCTGTAGTTCAATCCAATCTTAAAGAAGAATATCCAGGGGGGGGTTGCTGCAATAAAGACTGGGCCTGAGTCTGCCTTCGTCCAGGTTTCCGTGACAAATAGACAATCCAGGTTGTCCTCGTAAATGAAATCTAATATTTCCATCTTGTGCTTTATCAAAGAGCGCGCGTTAATTAAAGCATAAGTCATCATGTTGGTCTTAGGAGGCTTGATTTCTTTAAGACTTTCTTGTGTCCCTTGAGGAGGGCCCAGAGAGAGAAAGGATAAAGAAGAATTAAATTTTTATGGGGCTGGGGAGAGGTATACCCTCCAGCCCCCGGCCCCAGAAGGATGCGGACGGGCACAGACAGGCTTGCCTTCGGTGAGCCAGCAGCGCCCGCTGTGCGCTCCCACTGTGCGGCCGCATCTCGTCTGACTAAATAGTAGCCAGTAAAAGTCCCCTATGACCTTAGGTTAGCAGCAGCTAGACTGCTAACCTGAAACACCCCCCAAGATGGCGAGTCCCTTGGAATTAGGGAGAGGGCTCTAACAGCCCCACACTCCTAGCCAGAGAAACACTGGTAAATAGAAAGCGACACAGTGAAAATGCCGACCGCATTGCTTTAAAAGTAAATGCCCCCCTTGTGCAAATATCGGCACAGTTTATTTTAATTATGAACAAAATTTAAAAAGCTTAAAAGCCAACAATGTTTTAACTAAATTAAAATCACATCCGCAACAATTGCAGAAAATCATGTCAACAAATTAGTACACAGCAGACTCAGGAACTTACACCATGTTCCCGCTGTGCTGCCACATCTCGTCCAACTAAATAGTAGCCAGTAAAAGTCCTCTATGACCTTAGGTTAGCAGCAGCTAGAATGCTAACCTAAAACACCCCCCAAGATGGCAAATCCCTTGGAATTAAGAAGAGGGCTCTAACAGGCCCACAAACCCAGCCGGAGAAAAGCTGGTAAATAGAAAGCGACGCTGTAAAAATGCCGACCGTGTTACTTTAAAGGTAAATGCTCCCCTGTGCAAATATTGGCACAGTTCATTTTAATTATGACCAAATTTAAAAAAGCCTGGAAGCCTAAAAGCCAACAATGTTTTAACTAAATTAAAATCACATCCGCAACAATTGCATAAAATCACATCACTAACTTAGTACACAGCAGAGTCTGGTACTTACACCATGTTCGGGCTGTGCGGCAGCATCTCGTCTGACTAAATAGTAGCTGGTAAAAGTCCCCTATTACCTTAGGTTAGCAGCAGCTAGACTGCTAACCTGAAACACCCCCCAAGATGGCAAGTCCCTTGGAATTAAGAAGAGGGCTCCAACAGGCCCACATACCCAGCCGGAGAAAAGCTGGTAATAGAAAGCGACGCAGTAAAAATGCCAACCGCGTTGCTTTAAAAGTAAATGCCCCCCTGTGCAAATATCGGCACAGTTCATTTTAATTATGACCAAAATTAAAAAAGCCTAAAAGCCAGCAATGTTTTAACTAAATTAAAATCACATCTGCAACAATTGCATGAAATCACGTGACTAAATTAGTACACAGCAGACTCGGGTACT
Source organism: Pleurodeles waltl (assembly GCF_031143425.1). NCBI lineage: Eukaryota > Metazoa > Chordata > Amphibia > Caudata > Salamandridae > Pleurodeles > Pleurodeles waltl. The sequence continues at coordinate 359,975,568 of NC_090438.1, forward strand.
TACACCATGTTCCCGCTGTGCGGCCGCATCTCGTCCGACTAAATAGTAGCCGGTAAAAGTCCCCTATGACCTTAGGTTAGCAGCAGCTAGACTGCTAACCTGAAACACCCCCCAAGATGGCAAGTCCCTTGGAATTAAGAAGGAGGGCTCTAACAGGCCCACACACCCAGCAGGGGAAACACTGGTAAATGGAAAGTCCATTGTGTGGAAATGAGTGAGTTCATGAGCGCATGTATGGGTAAGTGTGTATGAGTGCATTTATGGGTGAGTAACTGAATGTATGAGCATATGTATCTATGAGTGAGTGGGTACATGAATGGCATATTGAGTGAGTGCGTGGGAGTGTGACTGGCTGTATGGGTGGCTGAGTGAGTGCATGAGTGCATTTATGGGTGACTGAGTATATGAGTGGTGTGTGGGTGAGTGGGTAAGTGTATTAGAGGTGTATGGCTGAGTGACTGAATTTATGAGTGGTACATGGGTGTTGAGTGAGTGAGTGCATGAATGGAAGTATGGGTGAGTGAATGAGTGCATGCTTGAGTATGTGTATGGGTGATTCACTGAGTGTATAAATACATGTGTGTGAGTGACTGAGTGCATGAGTAAATATATGAGTGAGTGAGTTGTTGTTTAAGTACACCTATGGGCAAGTAAGTGTATGCATGGGTGTATGTATGAATGAGCATGTGGGTGCATGAATATCTCTAATGAGTGAGTGAATGGGTATATGTCTGGCTGAATGGGTCAGTGAGTGAGTGCATTAGCATATGAAAAGGTGGGTGAATGTATAAATGCATGTATGGGAGAGGTAGTGAGTACATGAGTACATGTATCAGTGAATTAGTGAGTGCATGAGTGCACAAATAGGTGAGTGAGGGCATGATTGCATGTATGGGTGAATGAGTGCATGATTGAGTGCATGGGTGAATATCTGTACCAGATGTAATATTTCTTTTTAACTATGCTAACATCTCATAGTCTAGTTGACCTGAACTCAGCTGCTGTTATTTGTACAGGCTGGTCATCATACACCTACTAACTCTTGCCATATCTTTTTACTCTTAGTAGTCACACCATCAACTAGAATAACAAGGCACTCTTCCAAATCTCTTTCCACACCTACAGTTTCAACATTCTTCTTAAAATCTGATGGCAAATAAAGAACTCCACTTTGAGACCCTTCTGGAGCTCAGTTGGAGGTAACTTTCATGTCTTTGGCTCCATACGAACAATCACATAGAATGGGTGTATATATGGTATAATTAATATGGTATAATTATAGACTTATAAATATTCAAGTCTTACAGTTCCTGTGGAATAGAAAGTAGTTCACACTTGTTATTGTTAAACCTGACATCCTTGGTGTGGTCTCCCCTGTCTTTTTAGCCTCTGCTTCATGTGTTTTAACTGTGTGCTGGACTTTGTTTTTGCTGGTTTTGTTACTCTGTGTACTTTACCATTGCTGTCCAGTGTAAAGTGCAAATGCTCCCTGTATAAATTGTATGTGTAATTGGCTTTTGCATGAGTGACATATTTGATTTACCAGTAAGTCCCTAGTAAAGTTCACTAGAGTGCCCAGGGCTTGTAAATCAAATGTTACTAGTGGGCCTGCAGTACTGATTGTGCCACCCACATGAGTAGCCCCGTAAACATGGCTCAGACCTGCTTCTGCAGCATCTATGTGTAGTTTTAACCTGCCAATTCGACCTGGCAAGTGTACCCACTTTCCAGGGCCAGGCCTTCCTTTTTTGTACATGTAAGGCATCCCTAAGATAGGGCTTAGGTAGCCCCATGGGCAGGGTGCAGTCTATGTTAAAGTAAGGAAATGTACTGATGTGTTTTACATGTCCTAACAGTGAAATACTTCCAAATGTGTTTTTCATTGTTGCAAGGCCTATATCTCTGATAGGTTAACATGGGGACTGCCTTTAAATAACTTTTACGTGCCGTTTGCCTTTGGGAGCAGATAGAGATATGGAATTTAGGGTCTATTAACTCATATTTAAAAATACATTTTTTGGCAAAGTTGTTTTTTAAATTGTCAGTTTCAAAATACCACTTTTAGAAAATGGGCATTTTCTTGCTTTAATCATTCTGTGACTATGCCTGCTTGTGTATTCCCTGTGTTGGTCAGACTGGCATTTGGGCTGTTTTCGAATTTCCACTAGACAGTGAGACAAAGGGAGCCGGGGTGTAGCCTGCATATCCTGATGGGTTATCTGGGCTAAGAGAAGGGAGGAGCTGACACTTATACCTGAATGGGCTGTGCCTGACCTCACACAATGCAGTCTCCAACCCTTGTGTGTGAGTCTGGAGCCAAGCCTGGGCAAGGCAGGATCTTGTGAACAACAGAGACTTTGCTTTGAAGTTTGCCTACTTCAAAGGCAGAAAAGGGGTGTAAATAGTGGACCTAAAAGCCCAGATTGGAAGATTACCTCTGGACTCAAGAGGAACCATTGCCAAGGAGAAGAGCTGAAGAGCTGGAGGAGGAGTACTGCATCTTTGCCTATGACTGTGCTTTGCTGGGTTGGCCTGCAGTTGCTGCTTTTGCCTGAAAGAGAACAAAGACTGGACTTTGTGGTATATTCCTGCTTGTGAAGTGTCTCCAAGGGCTTGGATTGAGTTTGCCTCCTGTTTTGAAGTCTCAGGGCCTTCAAAGACTTCCTCTGACAGCACCTGGACTCTCTGCTGAGACTCCTGCCCTGACAAGTGGTGTCCTATCCAATCCCTGGGCCCTTGAAAGGTGAAGCTGGTAGAACCAAGGTAGAAATCCATGTACAGGAGCCGTGCAGGGAAAAACTTTGATGCACCACATGCAACACGGCTGTAAAAATGACGAACCACCTGCACCGTGGCTGAGAAATCGACACATCACCTGAATGGTGGCTGGAGAAATGATGCAACACCTGCTTGTGGCTGCAAAAAATTATGCAACCCCGACGCACCACAGTTTTCCATCACTGTGCAGCTGGATTTCGCACACATCATCGCTGCTCATCAAAATCAATGTGAACCTACGGGGAACCGAGGTGCCCTGTTTGGAAATCGACGCATTGCTCTCTTGCGGGAGAGAAAAACGATGCATTGCGTTACTTAACCGGAGAAGAAATGACGTATGGCCTCACTTGCGAGTAAGGAATCGATGCATCGCCGACTTTTCCAATGCATGCTCGCCTGTGCGGCTTTAATTTTGACACAAGCCAGGTATTTTGTGTAACCACACCATTTCCATTGTTTTCTATGGAGTAAGATTCTATTATTTTTAAAATTTATAACTTTACTTGTGTATGTTGTATTTTTGTCACCTGACTTACCTCTTCCAGCAGGAGACAGGACGCTGCGCTGCTGTCAGCAGGAGCATCAGCCAGCAAAACACCGTCAGGCCGTATCATGGAACGTGGTACGGTAGGCGGTGTGGCGCTGGTGTGGCGCTGCTCCGGCAGCAGCGCTACCTTACCGCCGTCCGCCGCCATGAACGTCGATGGAATTCTGCCAGCCTTTTGGTGGAATTCTGCCAACGGTCATAATGCGGTTGGCGGCTGGTAGCCACGGCGACGGCATATTGGCGGCCGTCGCCGTGGCAGTAGGCGTCATTTGCCGCCAATGTCATTATGAGGGCCTCAATTTCAAATTATGTACTTGTATATTAAAACTTTAAATACTGCAAAACAATATTAAGAAGTGTGCTACTTTGCTTTATAACATATATGTAGCATACCACACAAATCTGAATTATGTCTAATAAAACTTACATTTTAGACGTGAATAACTGTTTTTGCATCTATTTAAGTAGCCAGTGACACAAGACACACAAGTTCTCGAATAATAGTTCTCACGCATCATAAAAAGCAGAAATATTCTATATACATATCACTAGTTGCCTATTTATGTCAATACATGTAGATGTCCACCTGTAATACTGCTATGACATGTTTTAGTATGCCTGCTAATATGTAACTGTCTGTTTTCCTCTATATATATATTTCTGTACATGTGTATCTAAGTAAATCAACAAATATGTCACAGGCTTTACAATATTAGACATCACCCATCATCAAACCAGTGTTTCTGTGCACACATGACAAGACTGTGTCACTATTTGCCTATATATGTGAATGATATTAGGTGTTCACTTATAGCACGGCCATTATATATTTTAGTACATGTGCCAACACTTGACTTCCTCTTTTAGCACCTGTATGACTTTTTAAAACTGTATGTAAGTGGAAGAACATGTGTCAGTTAGGGAATACAGGGGTATATGAGTAGATATGCAATTGCCATTGTTATTGCTGCATATATATGCTTTCTGAGTATGTGAGTCAATATACAGGGAGTGCAGAATTATTAGGCAAGTTGTATTTTTGAGGATTAATTTTATTATTGAACAACAACCATGTTCTCAATGAACCCAAAAAACTCATTAATATCAAAGCTGAATATTTTTGGAAGTAGTTTTTAGTTTGTTTTTAGTTTTAGCTATGTTAGGGGGATATCTGTGTGTGCAGGTGACTATTACTGTGCATAATTATTAGGCAACTTAACAAAAAAAAATATATACCCATTTCAATTATTTATTATTACCAGTGAAACCAATATAACATCTCAACATTCACAAATATACATTTCTGACATTCAAAAACAAAACAAAAACAAATCAGTGACCAATATAGCCACCTTTCTTTGCAAGGACACTCAAAAGCCTGCCATCCATGGATTCTGTCAGTGTTTTGATCTGTTCACCATCAACATTGCGTGCAGCAGCAACCACAGCCTCCCAGACACTGTTCAGAGAGGTGTACTGTTTTCCCTCCTTGTAAATCTCACATTTGATGATGGACCACAGGTTCTCAATGGGGTTCAGATCAGGTGAACAAGGAGGCCATGTCATTAGATTTCCTTCTTTTATACCCTTTCTTGCCAGCCACGCTGTGGAGTACTTGGACGCGTGTGATGGAGCATTGTCCTGCATGAAAATCATGTTTTTCTTGAAGGATGCAGACTTCTTCCTGTACCACTGCTTGAAGAAGGTGTCTTCCAGGAACTGGCAGTAGGACTGGGAGTTGAGCTTGACTCCATCCTCAACCCGAAAAGGCCCCACAAGCTCATCTTTGATGATACCAGCCCAAACCAGTACTCCACCTCCACCTTGCTGGCGTCTGAGTCGGACTGGAGCTCTCTGCCCTTTACCAATCCAGCCACGGGCCCATCCATCTGGCCCATCAAGACTCACTCTCATTTCATCAGTCCATAAAACCTTAGAAAAATCAGTCTTGAGATATTTATTGGCCCAGTCTTGACGTTTCAGCTTGTGTGTCTTGTTCAGTGGTGGTCGTCTTTCTGCCTTTCTTACCTTGGCCATGTCTCTGAGTATTGCACACCTTGTGCTTTTGGGCACTCCAGTGATGTTGCAGCTCTGAAATATGGCCAAACTGGTGGCAAGTGGCATCGTGGCAGCCTGTCGCTTGACTTTTCTCAGTTCATGGGCAGTTATTTTGCGCCTTGGTTTTTCCACACGCTTCTTGCGACCCTGTTGACTATTTTGAATGAAACGCTTGATTGTTCGATGATCACGCTTCAGAAGCTTTGCAATTTTAAGAGTGCTGCATCCCTCTGCAAGATATCTCACTATTTTTTACTTTTCTGAGCCTGTCAAGTCCTTCTTTTGACCCATTTTGCCAAAGGAAAGGAAGTTGCCTAATAATTATGCACACCTGATATAGGGTATTGATGTCATTAGACCACACCCCTTCTCATTACAGAGATGCACATCACCTAATATGCTTAATTGGTAGTAGGCTTTAGAGCCTATACAGCTTGGAGTAAGACAACATGCATAAAGAGGATGATGTGGTCAAAATACTCATTTGCCTAATAATTCTGCACTCCCTGTAGAGGTGTCTCAGTCTGTCAGTGACTGAGACACAACATCCATGTACTGGAAACATGAATGTCAGTTCCTGGGTAAGTGGTATACTCAATGTAGTGCTTGAGTTAGGGGGCTGAACGAGCATGAGTAAGTTTCTAAAACTTAAAAGTGTGTTTTCTAATCACTTAAACAGATTGCAGCATGCTTGATGGCACACCTATATCATGTCAGAGAGCTTAGATATTTGCACTAAAACATGACTTGAAGACTGGACAAAGCAATTTTCACGTCAAGTTCAGTGGATAGTCCCAGAGAACTCAAAGTCTCCACACTACTAGGCCTCACTGTTCAGAAAAGCACTTTTATTCTGGATACAAGAAAAGATAGTGTCAGCGCTTGTGTATATCTCTGAATGAACATAGTTGTCTACCTCTAATAGCACAATCAGACATTTTAGTACATGTCAGTATCTGACTTCCTTCTTTACCACCTATATGACTTGGTTTATCTGCATGTAAGTGGTTGAACATGTCAGTGACTGAGACACAACATCCATGTACTGGAAACATGAATGTCAGTTCCTGGGTAAGTGGTATACTCAATGTAGTGCTTGAGTTAGGGGGCTGAACGAGCATGAGTAAGTTTCTAAAACTTAAAAGTGTGTTTTCTAATCACTTAAACAGATTGCAGCATGCTTGATGGCACACCTATATCATGTCAGAGAGCTTAGATATTTGCACTAAAACATGACTTGAAGACTGGACAAAGCAATTTTCACGTCAAGTTCAGTGGATAGTCCCAGAGAACTCAAAGTCTCCACACTACTAGGCCTCACCGTTCAGAAAAGCACTTTTATTCTGGATACAAGAAAAGATAGTGTCAGCGCTTGTGTATATCTCTGAATGAACATAGTTGTCTACCTCTAATAGCACAATCAGACATTTTAGTACATGTCAGTATCTGACTTCCTTCTTTACCACCTATATGACTTGGTTTATCTGCATGTAAGTGGTTGAACATGTACCTGAGTGCCTGTGTTACAGAATAAAGAGGTATGGCAGTGTATCTGCAATTGCCTCTATTAGCACTGCCTGTAAAAGTGCTTTTGGAGTATGACAATGAATGTAGAAGTGTATACGTTTTTCTGTCAGTGGCTGACACAGCATCCACGCTTTGGAAACATGACTATCATTCCTTGTTGACTGCTACATTCTATGTACTGCTCCAGTTAGAGATCTGAAAGGTTATGAGTATGCTTCTTAAACTTATAAGTATCTTTAGTAATCACTTCAGCAGATTGCAGCTTGCAGCTATAGCTACAGCATGTCAGATAGCCAAGATATTTGCAGTAAAACATGACTTGGAGACTGGATAAAAGCAATTTTCAGGTCAAGTTCAGAGGACAGTCACAGACCACTCTCAGGCTCTCCATTACTAGCCCCTACCCTTCAGAGAAGCACTATGTGTCTGCATACATGATAACAATGTGTCAGTACTTCCCTATATATCTGAGTTAACATACCTGTCTACCTCTAGTAGAGCAATGAGGTATTTTAGTACATCTTCCCTTATGGGACTGCCTCTTTGATTACCTATATAACTCTGTTAATCTGTAAAAAAATGTACATTTCCTAATCACTTAAACAGATTGCAGCATGCTTGATGGACTACCTACATACAGCATGTTAGAGAGCTGACATATTTCACCATCTGAGTGCAGGAAACGATTGTGCCAGTACTTGCCGATATATCTGAATGAACATAGTTGTCCACGTCTCGCAGCACAAAAAGGTGACTTTGAGGTTTCACAAAGCAATTTTACAAGCCAATTTCAGTGGCCAGTGACAGAGCTCACAGAAACCCTGCACTGCTAGGCCTCACCCTTCAGAAAAGAATGATTTGTCGGATACATAAAAAGATTGTATCAGTATTTGCCTATATATCTGAGTGAATGTACCTGTCTAGCTCTAGTACTGCCATGAGATATTTTAGTACTTCTGCCTGTATATGACTGTCTCTTTTAGAACTTGTGTGACTCTGTTTATCTATATGTAAGTTGCCAAACATATACTTCAGAGCTTCTGTTAGGGAATACAAGGGCATGTGAGTGTATTTGCAATTGCCTTTGTTATCACTGCACATAATGCATACTTTCTGAGTATGTGAGTGAAGTGTAGCTGTTTGTCTATCAAAGTCTCAGACACATCATTCATTCGCTAGAAGCAAGAATCTCTGGGCCAGATGTATGTACCTTTTTTCTTGTCGCAAACGGCCCGATTTGCAGAATCGGGCCATTTGCGACAAGAAAAAAAGCATGTTAGTATACACACTCTATTTTGCGATTCCATAATCTATTTACCGAATCGCAAAATAGGTTTGTGTGTCGCAATTAGGAAGGGGCTTTTCCTTACTTATTGTGAGTCGCAGTGCGATGTAGGATTGTTTCGTGACCATGAGTGCAGTCACAAAACAATTGCAGTTAGCACCACTTTCAAATTGGTGCTAACCCATTCACAAACGGAAAGGGGTTCCCATAGGACCCCTCCCCCTTTGTGAATTGTAGCAAAAAAACATTTTCAGAGCAGACAGTGGTCTCAAGGTCCACTGTCTGCTCTGAAAAAATGAAAAGAAAACTTTTCCCTTTTGTTTCTGAAATGCATCCCGTTTTCCTTTAAGGAAAATGGGCTACATTAAAAAAACCTGCAGTCACAGACATGGTGGTCTCCTGTCCCCAGCAGGCCACCATCCCTGTGAGGGCGGCCACTCCCAATAGGGTCGCAAATTGCAACTTAACTCATGAATATTTATGAAGGTAGGTCATTTGCGACCCCATTGGGAATGGCAAACAGTGTCATTGTCACTATTGTACAACATGTTTTGCGACTCGCAAATTGAGTCAGTAAGAATCGTAATTTGTGAGTCGCAAAACCTAATATTTGTACATGTGGCCCTCATTTCCTTAGTGTGTGCTATACTCTATGTAGTGCTTTTCTTAGGGTCTGAAAGGACACAAGTACGTTTCTAAAACTGAAAATCATGGCTCATAATCAGTTAAGCACATAGTACATACTTGATTCCATACCCACAGCATGACACAGAAATGGCATATTTGCACTAAAAGGTGACTTTTGGACTTCACAAAGCAGTTTTACAGACCAATTTCAGTGGCCAGTTGCAGAGCACACAGAAACTTTGCACTTCTAGGTCTCACCCTTTATAAATGCATGGTTTGTCTGGATACATGAAAGCCTTGTGTGAGTACTTCCTAAATATCTAAGAGAATGTACCTGTCTACTTCTAGAAGTGCAGTGAGATTTTTTAGTGCATCTGTCGATGTATGACTGCCTGTTTTAGTACCTGAATTACTGCAAATCTGTAAATAAGTGGCTGAACATATACCTCAGTGTCTCTGTTAGGGAATACAGCAATGTTGGAAAGTGGATTATTGGTAAGCGCAGGTAAGTATCTACACTTAGCAATAGGACACAGAACCCACTAGGTCCAGTCAAGATCCCGATAAACTAATCCTGGCTCAACTCTTGGTATCTTGGCAGGTAGCAGTTAGGCTTAACTTAGGAGACAAGTGTGTAAAGCATTTAATATCAACAAAACAGTAAATAAGTACAACTCAAAACACAATAAAAATCCAACACTCATTTACAAAAATAGATTATATTTTTATCTTTAAAATTACACTAAAACAACAAAAATCTAATAAAGGAAACCGGAGATAAGATTTTTTGAAGATTAAGGGCCTCATTATGAGTTTGGCTGTATTTTGGGAAGACCCCCGCGGTGGCAGCTGCTAAAAGACCACCATATTAGCAGCAATCCAACTGCCATATTGAGTCACACTATGAAGTCCCGCAAAAAACAGCCAAATTCCCAAAAACCACCAGGACAATGGAGGACGGAAACAAGGCAGTCCCACCCCCATCACCGCCAGCCCAACAAAAATCCTCCCATCATATTACAATCCACAACTGATGACATTGGTTTTCCCATGGTGGAAAACCATTGGCAGTGTGAACCACGGCGATCTCACCTCACTTTTTTCAGCACACCACATCGGATATTTTGAATACCCCTCACCTGATACGCATCCACACACCAGACACACCTACTCACTGCACTATATAAAACTCCCCTACCCAACCCATGATCCTCTGCAATCAACATGTCACACACAGCCACAGACAACCAACATCCCTGAGAGTTAAAATTAGCAAGAATAGGCAGCCATTTACACTTCATTAAGCACTCATCACACATCAACACAAAACACACACATTAGTACTGCACACAATCCCCAACACCAGTCACCCACTCACCTCACAGCACCTACACCTCACCATTTATTAACTCTGCACACTTTAACTTTGAACACAACCACACCATCTTCATAACCACTACCATGCCCCCTCAAAAACACCCATGTATCATGGATGAGGAGTTGATGGTCATGGTGAATGAAATTGTCAGGGCGGAGTCACACCTGTTTGGAGCTTAAGTCCAACAAACTTCTATTGCCAGGAAAACTGAGTTGTGGCAAAGGATAGTCAACAGGGTGAATTCTGTAGGCAGTTATCTACACACAAGGGAGGACATCAGGAATAGGTGGAACGACCTCAGAGGAACGTCCATTCCATGGCATCCAGGTACCAGCTTGTGGTACTGAAGACTGGCAGTGGGCCCCCACCTCCTCCCCCTACTTTCACATCTTGGGAGGAGAAGGTCTTGGACATCCTGCATCCTGAGGACCTGACAAGAATACCAGGGCGAGTGGAGTCTGGTGAGTACCAGAACATCCATGTCACACAATTGTCTTTTTCCTGCATGCTCCCTCACCACCTATGCCCACCCCAAATTACATTGCACCCACTATAACGCTCTACTAATCACCTAATATCACTCCCTGGCATGCAATGTATCCAGTAAACACATCTAGCCCCACAGCTCTTAGAAATGGCACGTAAAACACTTGCTAATCATAGCACTACAACTCCCAGAATTCTAAATCCCAAATTAGTCAACACCAGTACACAGCACCAAATATTACTTGTCATGCATGTCAAATCAATATCCGCTCTAACCGATCTTGATTGTACTAGTGTGGAACAGTACATGGCAATGACAGCAATGCAATGGCTCACTCACATTAACATTCCAAGCAAAACACAGCTATAGCAGAGTGCCCATATATAATGGCCATGGATCAATGATCCCAAGGTAGAAACATACTAACCTGGTTAGGAAAGTCAGTTGGCTGAGTAGATGCACATGCAGTACAGGTCAATGGCCGTAGTAAACTCATTCACTGTGTTCCAACAAGGACACCAATGTGCTTTCAACAGCTCTTATTTGTGCCAGCTATCATGCCAGACAGTTCACTAGGTAACAGATGTGTACAGCCATGTCAATTATCTGACAATATCAGATGCCATCAGCTGTACAATCATTACCAACTTGGTTTACTAGTATGAGACATGGTGTGTGGAATTAAAGTTAAGGAGTTTCATGTTGTATCCAACTTACATAGGCCCTCATTTTAACCTCGGCGGTCTTTTCAAAAGACCGCTGAGGTTACTCCGGGCTGAAGATCACCAGTGGTGCCGGTCTACCGCCCACCGTATCATAACTGCTGGCAGCCATCCGCCCTTTTCCTGACGGAGCGCTGCCAGCAGCCAGACGGCTGCTCCACCTCCACCGCCACATCATCAGAACACTGCCCACCGAATCACTTCCCAGGATTCGGCATTGCGGTGTTCTGGTGACGGGGTGCTGGAGGCGGAGCAGCCCCCATGGATCCCGTTCCCTCTCAGAGGATCACCGGACCAGGTAAGGTGATCGACTGTTAGGGGAGGGGGAGGGGGGTGTTGTGTGCATGCATGGGGGTGTGCGTGTGAGTGTGTAGAGGGGTTGTGTGAGTGTGTGTATCATTGCGGGGGGTGTTGTGTGTATGGGAAATGTGTACGTATATGTCTGTGTGCATGTATGTGTGCGTGTATGTCTGCATGTGTATGAGTGGTGTGAGCTTGCGTGTAGGGGGTGGGTGGGTGTGTGGATGTTTCTGTGGGGTGGCGGGGGAGAGGGGGTCCTGCCACCTTTGGGGAGTGGTAGGGGGGTTGTGGGTTTTGGGGGAGACTCTGGGGAGGGGGAACGGGGAGGGGGAGACCCCTATCAGTGCCAGGGAACGGATTCCCTGGTACTGATAGTGCCTACCGCCATGGATTTAGTGGCAGTACAAAACCCCACGAAGTCCATGGCAGTATGTGGGGTCCTGATACTGCCAGCGGTCTGATGACGGCCGCCGGGCTGGAGACCGAAGTCTCCAGCCCAGCGGTCGTTACCACCCTGGCGGTCAAAGTGTAGAAGTGGCGGTTTTGCATGGTGGTAATTCCATTTTTCCGCCAGCCTGTTGGTGGTATTACCGCCACTTCTACACTGACCGCCAGGGTTGGAATGAGGGCCATAGTGTATCAGCTGTCAATGCCATTGCTAGGGATCATGTCAAGGCACTGTATGCATCTCACACAACTCACACAATATCCCCATTGTAAGCTGAACTCTTTGTTCTATTCCCTCCACAGGTAACTTTGCCATTGTCAGCATGGAGGGGATACCAGAGACAGCCACTACCTCTGGATGAAGGCCCCAGTGAGGCAGTGGATGTCTGGACACTGACGAAGAACCTGACCCATCTGGGACACCTGATCAGTCAACACCTGTCAGCCTCACCCTACCCACTGCAACTCCTTCCAGTCCTGTTGCATCTACATCACAGGCAACCATTCGCCCCTAACCTGTGTCCCAAGGACTGTGTCATCCATTGTGTGCCCCACAGTATAGGTACCTAAGTCTCATCTGCCACCCCTGACAATGATGGACCTTCCATCACTTGGAGTGGGCACACTGAGCCAGGGGCACAGGCATATGGGGCAGGGTGTGTGGGAGGGATGCTGTGGGCCAGAGGAAGGGATCTCAAAGGGACACTATTGACCAGGACACCTTCTCCCAAGTCTTAGGAGCCTACCAAAGTTTCCAATGCATGATGGGCAAAGTTATCACCATGTTAAGGGAAATCCAAAAGCTGCAGAGGGACACCACCAGGAAATTATGTACCAGTGGCAGGCACAAAATGCCCACTTTGCTTCCATTGCAGGGGTGCTGAGAGACTTGAATACCACACTGAATAGGCCTTGTACACAGCATCTGGCCTCTTCCACTAGCAATGATACATCAGGCCCTTCTACATCTGTGGCTTCTAGTGCAATGGAGGCCCTGCCAGGGAAGGACAAGCCTCAGACACCCCACCCTCTGTAGCTGAAGAACCCCTCACAAACATGGATGTCCACCCAGACATCCAGTAGGAGCAGATACCAAAACCAAACCCACTGCCAGGAAGTAAACATCTCCTGAACTGTTCCCCTTGTGTAGCACAGATACAACCTGTTGACTGTTCTGTAACCAAGCTCCATTTTCCTATGGTACAAGGACACTTGACTTGTGTTCCAAAATGGTGTAGCAGCTACCCTGATGATGTCATCCATCATAACTAAACCTATCACCATTTTTTGTGCGCGTTTAACATTCATAGTCACATATGTGTTTTGTTTCTGCACAAAAAATCATGGTAAAACACAGGTCCTGTGTATGTCTCATTTATCAACCATGTACAATAGTTATGCATACCAACTCTAGCCTGATTGTGTCCCTCTGTATTGTACACTCATTGTTATGGACCCCATACATAGCGGTCCCCATACAAGTGGATTCACAGAGTACCAGTTGTCGCAGGAGAGAGGTACCTGCTGAAGCAGGGAAGTGACTCCATCACTCCACTGGAGATTCCTTCAGTCCTTCTGGTACAGGACGAAGACAGGCAGTCCTTAAAGCATGCACAACCTGGAAACTGTTGCAGTTGCTGGCAGGAGCTGAAGTTACTGAGTTGCAGTAGCCTTCTTGGATACTTTGTTGCAGTTGTAGAGTTCCTGGAGCAGTTATGAGGTTGATACAACAATAGAAGGTGAAGCAGAGGTTGCAGAGGAGTCCTGCTGGAGTCTTGCAAAACCAAATCTGAGGAAACACCCAGAGGAGAGACCCTAAATAGCCCTGCGAGGGGGGTTAGTCACCTAACCAGGTAAGCAACTATTAGAAGGGGTCTCTGCTGGCACTGGCCACTGAGCTGCTACCAGAGTTCCCTCACCATCTTGAAAAGAAGATGGGAGGAACCCAGGGACATTCTGGAGGAGCTCTGGGAACCACCCATGGGGTGGTGATGGACAGGGGAATGGTCACTCCCCTTTCCTTTGTCCATTTTCATGCCAGAGCAGAGACTGGGGGTCCCTGAACGGGTGTAGACTGGATTATGTCAGGTAAGCACCATGTGTGCCCCTCAAAGCATTTCCAGAAGCTCTGTGGGGATACCCCTCCCATGCCTGTAACACCTATTTCCAATGGGAGAGGTTATAACACCCCTCTCCTAAAGGAAATGCATTGTTCTGCCTTCCTGGGATGGAGTTGCTCAAGCCCCAGGAGGGCAGAAACCTGTCTGTACGGTGGCAGCAGCTGGGGCTGCAGTGGAACCCTCAGAGAGCTAGTTTGACAGTACTGAGGGTCCATGGTGGACCCCCGAGGGTCCATGGAATTGGCCTCCCAATTCCAGAATGGGTTTGGGGGTACAATTTCTCAATCTTAGACACCTCACATGGCCTTATTCGGAGTTACCATTGTGAAGCTACATATATGTATTGACATATATGTAGTGCATGCTTATAATGGTGTCCCCGCACTCACGAAGTCCAGGAAATTAGTCCTAGACAATGTGGGTGCACCTTTGCTAGTGTAGAAGTGCCCTCCTACACAGTCAATTTGCACCCAGCCTTCAGTAACTGAAGGTTAGACATATAGGTGACTTATAAGTTACCTGGTGCTGTGAAAATGGCTGTGAAATGGTGCTTGCGCTAATTCACTCAGGCTGCAGTGGCAGTCCTGAAGGAGTGTTTGTATGAGCTCCTTATGGGTGGCAAAAGAAATGCAGCAGCCAATAAGGATCTCCTGGAACCCCAATGCATTAGGTATCTAGGTACCCTATTCTAGGGACTTATAAGGGGGGGGGTCCGGTATGCCAATCTGGATTGGAATAAGTGGTCACTAGACTATAGTGACAAATTTGGAAACTGAGAGAGCATAAGCACTGGAGTTCTGATTAGCAGGACTCCAGTGACACAGTCAAACATACAGTACTGACAACTCGGTAAAACATACTGACATATAGGCCACAACTATGAGCACTGAGTCCTGACTAGCAGGATCCCAGTGAGACAGTAAGAACACACTGACAAACAGGAAGACATTTGGGGTAACATGCCAAAAAGTATGGTACTTTCCTACATAGGGGACATGTTTTTGCCATGGTATTGAGTGGTGTTTATCTTGACATGTTTGTTTCATTGTTGTGTGCCTTTGTGTGCTTTGACTGTGTGTGTGTGTGTGGTGAATGGTATGTCAGATATGTTGAAATATGTGCTTGCTGGGAATGTCAAATGCTGCGATGTAAGGTTGTGTGATAGTGTGTGTTCCTTCGCTTTTGTTGGTATGTTGGGTTGTATGTGTGATTTGTCAGTGGGTAATGTCTATTGTGGGTGTTTGCTTATGCTTTGATGATTTTGCGGTTGTGGCGTTGTAGTGTTATTTAGTGGTGTTCTGTGGTGTTGTGTGTGACTGTGCCAGTGCTGTGTTTCTGGGAGTAGGTGTGTGTTTTTGATGTGTGTACTGTGTTTGTGCGGGTGTGTATGTGGCTGTCTGTGAGTGTGCATGTCAGTGTCAGGTTACGTATGTGTGTTGCACTTGCCACCCGTTCCTGATTGGCATGTTGTATGCGCTATGTACTTTGACAATTTACAACAGTGACGGGTGAGTGTGTGTACTCGTGGTTGCTGTTGTCGTCGTCACACTAATTCCGGTGTCTCTGAGCAAACGTGAGCTACTAGAAGATGTTTAGTTCTGGTTCCATGGTGGCTCTGGACGAGTCTGGCTTCCTGAATGTGAGTGTCTCCTTCTATACAGTGGGTTTCTGCCTGGGATTCCGTGATAGTGCAACCGCGGCGGAAACCTTGGCGATGTGCAACCTCGTAATCTGTCTGGCAGAAACATGGTCTCCGCCGGCCTGCAGGTGTCCACCATCATCCGTGGCTGCTGGACCACACTGGCGGTGCCAGCGGTGCTTTGGCTGTGTCTGTTGGAAAAACCACCATGGTCATAATACGGCGGTCTTCTCCGCCAGCTTGTTGGCTGTGCGACCGCCACCACCAACATGGCAGTCCTGGGACCGCCAAACTCATAATGAGGCCCTAAATGTTTTCTAGTGCTTAGAAATCAAAAGTGTCAATCCGGACATCTGGTCGCACTCTACCGGGGCAAAGTCAAAGGTTGAGGTCGACTGCGATGGAGCCCTCCTCAGCTACACTGAGTGAGAGGCCTTGGTTAAAGTTTTACCTTCACACTTAGGTGGTCATTACAACCCTGGCGGTCGGTGTTAAAGCGGCGGTAAAACCACCAACAGGCCGGTGGTAAAAAAAAATTGAATCACGACCGTGGCGGAAACCGGCAACATAGATAGCCACTTTAACACTCCGACCGCAAAGGCGGTACAAACAAACACCGTGGCGGTAACCGCCAACAGACAGGCAGAAGACAATATACCGCCCACATTATTACAAGCCACGAATCCACCACCTTTTCCAGGGCGGATTCACCGCGAACAAAAACACGGCGGAAACAGGACTTGGAAGGGAAAACGCTCACCCCTGCACACCCCACGAGGAACCAGGACGCCATGGAACCGGAGCTCCAGATTCTTCCAGCCTTTACCTTCCTGCTCCTCTACCAGGAACAACAAAGACGGCGGAAAAGACCACGGTGAGTACTGCACCTACGACACAGGGGAGGGGGAGGGAAAAAACAGTGATACACACACGCAACACGCAACACCCCACCCTCACCCACTACAACACACACACAAGTACATGTTGATGCATTACATTAACAACCCCCTACCCCCTTGGAAGAATGCAAGGACAAAAGGAAATGAGTCGAACGATTGTAATATTTTCAAATACATTAATCAAAAATATATACATATATAAAGATAGTCACACTCTAAACTAATATATACACCAAGAATACAAGTCCAAGGTATTCCACCATCATAGTCCGTGGACCACTGGGCCCAAAATGCATGGGCGAGGCCCACACTCAATACCCGAACAAGACAGAGAGAACACTGCTGGGGCATCAGATAGAAATAAAACAGGCACCTCAGGGGGAAGGGAAGGGGGGCACCTCAGCCGGATGAGTGCACAACGCCAAATCCACGAGGGGGCTCCATGCCCATTGATGCATCCTGGGGAGTGCAAAGCCACAGTCTCTCAAGTCTCTCCAGTGGGTGGTTTGCCCACTGCATTATGCTGGGGAGTGCAAAGCCACAGTCTCTCAAGTCTCTCCAGTGGGTGGTTTGCCCACTGCATTATCCTGGGGAGTGCAAAGCCACAGTCTCTCAAGTGGATAACAGTCTCCACTGGTTCTGGAGGGGGCTTTGTGCCCAGAGTGCTTCATCCTGCCAAGGACTGAGGTAGTGGATGCCATTCTCCAATGGTTCTGTAGGGGGCTTTGTGCCCAGAGTGCTTCTTCCTGCCAAGGACTGAAGTAGTGGATGCCTTTCTCCACTGGTTCTGGAGGGGGCTTTGTGCCCAGAGTGCTTCTTCCTGCCAAGGACTGAGGTAGTGGATGTGAATCTCCACTGGTTCTGGAGGGGGCTTTGTGCCCAGAGTGCTTCATCCTACGCGTGGCGGCCTCAGTAGCGTCCGAATCTTTGGGGCTCACTGGCCTGAGGTGCTTGTTGCGGCGGTGTCCTTGGCAGCGGTGCTGGGGCGGCGGTGTCCTGTTCAGCGGTGGTGGTGGCGGCGGTGTCCTGTTCAGCGGTGCTTGTGGCGGCGGTGTCCATGGCAGCGGTGCTTGTTGCGGTCTTGTCCGCTGTGCAGGTTTTCCCAGACTTGCCTGTTTTACTGTGCCCCTTCCCCACCTTGGATGGTGGCGCAGCTGGCTTCACACTCCCAACTGTACCCCTGGGAGCGGCTTTGGGGGAAGATTTGTTCCCTCTCTCCCTCTAGGCACTGGCCAACTTTTTGTGCTTTTGAGGTGGGGGACTGTCCGTGCTATGGCTCCCAGGCACACTGGCTGCCCTGCTGCCTGGCGCACTTCAGTAGCCGGTTACTACTGGCACCACTGTTCCCGCTGATGTTGTGGCTGAGGCGCTGGGTTAGGACCTGGAGAGGTGGGCCCTAGGAGACTGAACGGGTGGGAGAGGTGAGGGGAAGAGGTCAAGGTTGGACAGGAAAAGTTTTTTGGTCACACTGGGATGGGTAGATGGAGGGGGTTTGGGAGTGGAGGAAGAGGTAGTGGTTGTAGGAGGTGTACGTTTGCTGAATTTGGGTGAAGGTGCATGGGCTGGAGGCTGTCGTGAGGTGGATGGCTGTTGGGTGGGTGTGTGGCTGCGTTTGTGTACCTTGGGAGGTGGGCTCACAGACACACTGGGAGAGGACACAGGGGATGTGTGAATGGTAGTGGGGGTGGTGAGTGCAAGTGAGCGGGGTTTCGTGGTGGGTGTGCTGGTGATGGAGGTGACGATGTAGTGCATGCAGGTGTGAGTGGAGACGAGACTGGGAGGGAGGAGGGAGACGAGGAGAAGAGGGACACAGTGGAGGCAGTGGCTGTTGGTATGTCTGCATGTGTGTGATGCTTGCGTGAGTGCTTGTGGGAAGTGTGGTACTTATGTTTGCCTGAGCTTCCCTTGTGTGTTGAGGTGTGTGCATGCTGGTCTGATGGTGTGCTTGGGATAGGCTGAGGTACAGGGGTTTGGGTCTGGGCGGAGGAAGTTGGAGGGGGGAGGCTAGAGGCAGGGACAATGGCTGCCATCAGTGCTGAGGCCAGAGTCTGAAAAGCTCGCTGATGGGCTGCCTGACCAGAATGAATGCCCTCCAGGTATGCATTGGTCTGTTGCAACTGCCTCTCTACACCCTGGATGGCATTCAAAATGGTAGACTGCCCAACAGTGAGGGACCTGAGGAGGTCAATGGCCTCCTCACTGAGGGCAGCAAGGGTGACCGGGGCAGGGGCTAAGGTGCCTGGGGTGAAGGAGATGCCCACCCTCCCTGATGAGCAGCCACGGGGCAAATGCTGAGGGGCTGCTGGGAGGGCTGTGCTGGTAGGGGGGGTGGCGGCTGTACTTGTAGATGCGGTGGGCACATAGGGGCCTGCCACTGCAAGGGAGCTCCCATCAGAGGAGGAATCCATTTCGCTGGTGTCTGCTCCTGTCCCCGCGGTGGAGCTCCCTTCGCCCTTCGTCCCACTGGTGGCTTCAGACTCCATTGTGTCGCCCTCCAGGGCCATGTGGGATGCAGCTCCCTCCTGCTCCAGTGCCACTGCTCCTCCGCCTCATGATGCTAATGCACACAAGTACAGGGAGACCACAAAAAGGGGGGGAAGACAGAAGAAAGACATGTTGAGTGCATCCAATACCGCTACCGTTGGCGGACACTACAGACACAGAAGCCCCCTGCACTATGGCATGCACTTGGAGTTCCCTAATCAATCACAGGGACATGGGTTACAAGGCTATGGCCGATTGCTGCACACATGGAAGTCACAGGAGCCTGACAAGGTGTAGTTGGCTCTGTACACAGGTGGAGTGGGGTGCCACAGGGCCTGCCTTAAGAAGGGACCTTGCCTACTAAACTTGCCCTGGCCTAGGGGAACCCACAGCCCACCTCCCCCACCCAGACACCTACAATGCGCGCTAAATCAGCTGAATGAGATTGTACTCACCCCCTTGTGGCTGCTGTGATGCCCTCAAGCGCCCATCCAACTCCGGGTACGCCACCGCCAGGATCCGGAACATCAGGGGGGTCATGGTGCGACGGGCACCCCTCCCACATTAGGAGGCCATCCCCAGCTGGGCCTCTACCATCTTCTTGCTCCAGCAACGAATGTCCTCCCATCTTTTCCGGCAGTGGGTGCTCCGTCTGTGGTAGACCCCCAGGGTCCGGACTTCCTTGGCGATGGCACACCAAATATCCTTCTTCTGGTGGGCGCTGACCTACAGGAATAGTACAGGGAAAAGGAAAAGATATAACCGTCCGCACCATTACAGTCATTGGCCCGCATCCCTACCTTGCCATGACGCACATGCACTCACCGTCGTTTCCTGCACGCCTCATTCTCCCCCCCATCTGTCATCCACACCACTCCAAGCAGCCATTGCCCATACAGCATGCTCACAGTGTACTCACCTATTTGTCTGGAAGACCGTAGAGTAGCGTGTACTGGAGGAGGACCCCATCCACTGGTTTCTCCAACTCCTCCATGCTGAAGGCAGGGGCCCTTTCCCCAGACACACAAGCCATTGTCTCTTCCAGACTGAGGTCACAGCAGCACTTGCAGTGTAGGTCCTCTCCTGTCAAAGGTCAGGTATCAAGTGAGTGAACAGAGAGAAAATGGCGGTGACGTCCGTGGCGTTGCGTACCGTCACCACCGGCGTACATCGTCATTGGCTCCTGGCTACCCATAGGGTACAATGTTAACCAGTGCAGGATTGCGCCGCGGTCTTCGCCCGCCTACCGCGACGGTGTACAACGCCAGCGTAGTCACCTCATAACCCCTTGTCCCACATTACAGGTCAGGCAGACGCCATTTCAGGGGGCCACATGGCATTAATTTTGACTGTGTCACACATGTCTAGGCCTTGCTTAAACACTAATCTAGCCATATGTCGATTTGACAACATTTTACGATTAAGTTGGTTGACTCTCTGCTTGCTGTTCTCCTCCATAGAGCACGTCTGCTGGGGCAGGTGAGGAGAGATGGCGGCATCCTCCGGTGTACAGACGACTGGTGGACCTCTCGACAATGGAGGAGCGACATGTAATCATCACCTACAGACTTGATAGTACCACAATCCTGGAACTGTGTGCCCAGTTGGAGCCAGACCTGATGTCAGCTATCCGCCATCCCACAGGAATCCCCCCTCAAGTGCAGGTGCTGTCAGTACTCCATTTCCTAGCAAGTGGGTCTTTTCAAACAACAGTGGCCATAGCATCAGGGTTATCCCAGCCTATGTTTTCCAACGTGTTGTCCAGAGTGTTGTCTGCCCTGCTGAAACACATGCATAGCTACATCGTTTTCCCTCAGGTGGAGGATTTGCCTACAGTGCAAGGTGACTTCTATGCTTTGGGTCATATCCCCAACATCATAGGTGCCATTGAAGGGACACATGTGGCCTTGGTCCCCCCCGCAGGAGTGAACAGGTGTACAGAAACCGGAAGAGTTACCATTCTATGAATGTGCAGATGGTGTGTTTGGCAGACCAGTACATCTCCATGTGAATGCCAAATTTCCTGACTCAGTACATGACGCTTACATTCTGAGGAATAGCAGCAACCTTATGTGATGGGGCAACTCCAGAGGCTCGCGTGATCCCATGAAGCCCCTACTCAATCTGGGAGGGTAAGCATAACTTCTGTGTACTTAAGCATGGCTGTGCGATCACCTACACCATCACTGTTTGCCACACAGTTTGTTGTTCGTTCTGCTTTTCTTTACTTTTTCTTACTTTTCCTCAAGGAAATGTCTTGAGATACAACTTATGTTTTGATATTTTCCAGGGTGACGATTAGGAACTAAACACTTGATCACAATAGACTTGTGTAAGTGACTGACGATTACCTTTTTTTGACTATCAGCAACACTACATATTAGCTAACTTAGCTGTAAAATTGGAGAAGTTCTTTCACACTAGGTCCTGAGGAAGCGTCATTGGATCCGTTCTGGACCACCGAGACGCGAAACATGTCGACCCAATTTTGAGGTGGGTCTCGTAGTACCCTGACCCTCCCATCACTAGACATATAGTTTGAAGGTGGCTGAGCATCATCTCTATCTCACTTTCTCTTTTTGATATTTTAATCTTGGCCTTTACCCTACACAAACAGAATAAAATTAGCATTTATCTAGGGTCCTGAGCCAATTTTATTCCTATTTCATTCTTTGAACTCTCCCTGTTTCTTCCTCCCTACTCATTTGCGGGACAGTGAGGCATCATCGAGAAAAAGATCTCCGGCAAAGAGCCCCCCACTGGATGGTGCCCGTCAGACATTGCAGCGCCGGTCTGACGAGGAGCTGGTCCGATGATGAAGCATGACACCCATTTGGGTGTGTGAGGACTCTTGCTCCTATCAATTAGGATCCCAGAGTACTTTCTATAGTTCACCTTGGTCTCTTAGGAACAGTGTATTGCTTTAATAGTCAACTCCAGAGGCACCGTGTGTGGCTATTAGCCGAGGACATGGAGCCAATACAGTGTGACTAGGTGTCTGGGTCTGGGGATGTCACTAAGAGTTAGTGTGTGTCTACCAGTTGTCCCTCGCCATTTGCAGGTGACTCTGGTTACCCCAACCTGTCATGGCTACTGACCCTAGTGAGGAATCCCAGGACAAGGGCAGAGGAACGCTACAATGAGGCCCATGGGCGAACTAGGAGGGTTATAGAGAGGACCTTCGGCCTCCTGAAGGCCAGGTTCAGGTGCCTCCATATGACAGGTGGTTCCCTATTCTACTCACCAAAGAAGGTGTGCCAGATCATCGTGGCCTGCTGTATGCTTCACAACTTGGCTTTGCGACAACAGGTGCCTTTTCTGCAGGAGGATGGTCCAGATGGAGGTGTTGTGACTGCTGTGGAGCCTGTGGACAGTGAAGACTAGGAAGCAGAAGAAGAGAACATAGACAACAGGAACATGGTGATCCAGCAATACTTCTAGTGAGACACAGGTAAGAAGACAATACTGCCTGCTACATCTGATCAAATTGTTCTAACTCTCATCTGTCTGTCACTTTCAGCCAGTGTATGGACCATGAGTTGTCATTTTCCCTTTCAATTTCACAGATGTGGGTCCCACTGTGTGAACTCTGCTATGTTACCTCATGGACTAGAGCTGTGTGACAAAGGTATGTTGACAATAGAATGGACATTGCTATTTTCCTCAGTTATTGCAAATACACATTTGTGAAAGCACAGACTGACTCCAGATTGTTTTGTGATTCAAAGGTGTTTATTGAAGTGCTAAATATTGGAGGGTGTTGTAAAATGGTCAGGGGTGATGGTGGAGGAATGTCCAGTCTATTAGTCTCACAGGTGCATTGTCCAAAGGGGTATAGGAAGTGGAGCTGGGGCAGTTTAAGTATGGACAGGGTGACAAAGTGGGACAAAAGGATGACAATCAGGGTGGTCTAATTTCTTGCCGGGGGTCTTGGCATTGTTCTCTGTCTTTTTCCTGGATCTCAGGGACCGTTTGCAGGGTGGTTCTCCATCTGCAGGGGGTGGGGTGCTGGTGTCGTGATCCTGTGGCGGTGCCTCCTGTCCACTAGCGCCGGCGGAGGTGGTGGGCAGTTCAACGTCCAGGCTAGTGTCAGGGGCCCCTTGTGGTGCCTCAGTGTCCCTCCTGGTGTTGACGAGTTCCTTCAGCACCCCTACAATGGTGCCCAGGGTGGAATTGATGGATTTGAGTTCCTCCCTGAACCCCAAATACTGTTCCTCCTGCAGCCGCTGGGTCTCCTGAAACTTGGCCAGTACCGTTGCCATCGTCTCCTGGGAATGTTGGTATGCTCCCATGATGTTGTAGAGGGCCTCGTGGAGAGTGGGTTCCCTGGGCCTGTCCTCCCCCTGTCGTACAGCAGCCCTCCCAATTCACCTGTTTCCCTGGGCCTCTGTCCCCTGAACCGTGTGCCCACTACCACTGCCCCCAGGTCCCTGGTGTTGTTGGGGTGGTGGGTTAGCCTGGGTTCCCTGTAGTGGTGGACACACTGCTGCTTGACGTGTCCTGGGGACAGAGGTATGGCCCGATGGGTGGGTGCTGTGCTGGTGTTTCAAGAGGGGGGAAGCTCTGTAGCTGCCTGTGCCAGTGTGAGGGGAACCAACTGTCCTGAGGTCCCAGATAGGCCGGGCTGGTCATCTAGATCCAGTTGGACAGAGCTGCTGTCATCACTGTGGGCCTCTTCTGTGGGTGGAGTGGACATGTCTGGACCCTCCTGTCCGGTGACGTTGGGTAGGGGTCCTGCAGGGGTGTAAAAGCATGATTATTGCATCTGTGTGTGCCATGGTGTGCAATGGGTGGGTGACCCTGTAGCCCAGTGCTTGCATTCTTGAGTGGGACCTTGTGTGATAATGGTTTAGGGGGGTGTATGGGTATGTGCAGTGGACATGCTTTGGTGATGGGTGTCCATGCTTTCGTGTTACATGCAGGGCTTGGGTTTGGGATGTGTGGTTTGTGATATTGGGACATATGTGAGGAGTTGGAGTGATGGGGGTGAGGGCGAGGGTGGGGGTATGTGATAGCATGCAGGTTGGGTGGGGGATGTAATAGTTAAGATTTTACTTACCAGAGTTCATTCCTCCAGCTACTCCTGCGAGGCCCTCAGGATGCAGTATAGCCAAGACCTGCTCCTCCCATGTTGTGAGTTCTGGGGGAGGAGGTGGGGGTCCGCCGCCAGTCCTCTGAACCGCAATCTGGTGTCTTGAGACCACAGAACGCACCTTCCCCCATAGGTCGTTCCACCTCTTCCTGATGTCATCCCTAGTTCTTGGGTGCTGTCCCACTGCGTTCACCCTGTCCACGATTCTGTGCCATGGCTCCATCTTCCTAGCTATGGTGGTGTGCTACACCTGGGATCCGAATAGCTGTGGCTCTACCCGGATGATTTCCTCCACCATGACCCTGAGCTCCTCCTTAGTAAACCTGGGGTGCCTATGCGGTGTCATGGGGTGGTGTGGGTGATATGTAGGGTGGTGTGTGTTGTGATGTGTGGGGTGATATTTAGAGGTGTGTTGTGTGAGTGATGGTGTTGAGTGCCTGTGGATGCTATTGTTCTTTCTGGTGGTGTCTCTCTCTGGCCTTCAGTCGCAATTGTTGTCGCAAGAGTTTGTGGGTGATGTGGGTGTGTGTTTTATATTGTATTGGATGTGTAGAAGTGGTGTGTGTATGTGTATCAGGTGTGTGTATTTGGAATCGTCCAATGTGGATGTGTTTTGTAAGAGTGTGTGTATTTTGAGCCCGGCGGTGTGTACCGCCAATGGAATACCGCGGTTGAAAGACCGCCGCTTGGATTCATGGGTCGTGATAGCGTGGGCGTATTCCTGTTAGCATGACGGTGTCGGTTTTGTTATCGCCAGTTTATCACTGACCTTTGGTGTGGCGGACTTGTGTGGGTGTCTAAATTTGGGCGGATTCTGAGCTGTGGGTCAGAATGGCAGTGGCGGTATTCCGCGGCCGCGGCGGTGTGTTGGCGGTCTTCTGCACGGCGGTAAGCGGCTTTTACTGCCAATGTTGTAATGACCCCCTTAGTTTCTTGAAGGTTTTTTCTCGACCAGGACCAAGTCACATGTTGAGGCCGGCCTCGCTGGAGCCCTCTTCAGATATATGTTACCGGAGGCCTCGGTCCAGGTTTCTACGTTCAGACTTAGAAACTTTTTAGGGAAGGAAATCTTTGCACGGGACCAAGTGCAAAGTTGAAGCCGACTTCGATGGAGCCCTCCTCAGATACACATCATGGGAAGCCTCGGTCAAACTTTTAGCTTCGGACTTAGAAACTTTTTTGAAAGGTTTCTTCCCCGACGTCGGACAACCGTCTACAGCAAGCTGATTTCGATGCACCATCATTGGATTGCCTCTCAACAAGCCCCTGGTGACATCCTGGAAGTCTGGGGCTCCTGAGCTTTTCAGGGGGACGAACCTCTAAGTCAGGCTTGGTCACAGTTGACGTTGGCCAGCTTGAATCACGACGTCGGGTCGGTCCACCTATGAAGCTTTTTTTCAAAGTTGCTCCAAACTTCTGTATCTTCTTCCCAAAGTTCTTCTAAGTTTCTTTAGGTGTCCAGAACTCACCCTAAGGTTGCAGAAGCTCTCCTTGGATGTTAGGACTCCAACTTCCTGAATGCACCTGGTTTAAACCTGAAAATGACCACTGGTCAGCTGGTCAATTTCTCCAGGACTTGATGGAGAGGACTCTGGTCAGCTCTTTTTTATCTGCAGCTTACAGGGAGTCCCTTCTTAGAGTAGTAGAAGCCAAGCAAAGTCATTTTCTTAGTGAAGCCCAACGTGTGCAGCTGGTGTAGTTCTTCTGAGTGCAGTGTCCAGGTGCAGGCCAGAGGTCCAGCAGGGCAGTCCTCTTCCAGTAGCAACATGAGATATTTTAGTACATCTGCTGGTATGTGATTGCTTTTGATTTTACTGCATAAATACATTTTGTCACTGGATGTGACACAGCATCTATTCTGACTAAGTTGCTAAAACTGAAAAGTACTTATTCACTCTAGCACAGTGCATCATGTTTAATGGGACACCTACAGCTAATTGTATACACCTGGTACTGCATGAACAACTTATTTATCTTAAAAGAAGATCTCTCATATTCTCAGCACAAATCACCATAGTTTAATACATACATACAACATCTGTTTGAGGAGGAATATTCACTATAATATAGATTTGACACTTCACAAATGTGTTCTACATGCAATAGGAAGCTGGCATTGGAAGACAATAGACACAGGGCCTGATTATGACGGGTCACAGTGGCGGTCCGACCACCACATTATGACCGTGGCGGAGCTGCCACAGTCCCACCGCCGACACAGCCAGGCTGCTGTCAGCCTGAAGCGGTTCACACAGCCATGGAAAGGCTAACAGAATGGGATCTCGGGGGGCCCCTGCACTGCCCATGCACTTGGCATGGGCAGTGCAGGGGCTCCATGCACAGCCCGGTCGTACATTCCACTGCCCGAATTACGAGCAGTGGAATGTGCAACGGGTGCTGCTGTACCCGCTGCACTGCAACATTGCCGCCGGCTCCATTAGGAGCAGGCTGCAATGTTAAGGCCCTGTTACCCGCTTAGTCGGCGGGCAGAAACACTGTTTCCGCCCACCAACCCAGCGGGGAACTCAAATTAGGGCTGGCGGGGTTCAGGCCGCACAGGCAGTCTGATGGCGGGATGAATTTGGCGGGTGGCCTCCACTGCCCACCAAACTCATAGTGGGGTCCACAATATGCAGTGTGAGACGTAACACATGTTTAAAGAGTCCTTGTTTAAATACACCTTGTACCATTGTATTACACATGTGACTCACTATTACTTTTAAGAACATATTTTACCATGTAAGTACATAGACACCTGACCTATAATTTACCAACACCTACGGTAACACATATGTAATAAATTCCTATGACCTTTCATACATAAATACTTCACATACGCCTGTGCAAATTTTTTCCCTTTACATTTCTAAATGCTGTACTTCTCTTCTCTTCTCTAAAACTGAATAAATAGCACTGCAAGTCCCAGATTTCTAACAAATATATTATTTGTGAACAGGACATAATTTACAGGCTTGTAAAGTATCCTATCTTTGAATACATTCTGAAGTTCAAGTTTTAGACTTACTGTTGATCTCTTTTGTGTAGCAATTACAGCACGCAGTAAAATACTACATTTGCAATAAGCAGTTAAATTTCAACATATCATAAACCAACTTTTCACTGAACTACTCTGCTTTTCAGACAAATTTTGTTGTGCAGAAATTAATACATTTATAAAACCACTAAAACAACAACTCATAAATCAACTGACGTAGTTGCAATACTTTACTATATATTTTGTACTCTGATTTGATACATTTACATAAAATTAATTAATTTTAAGTTTGTTTCCCTCACAATTAAATGTAATTCACATACCTGAAAATTATGTTAGTTGATGATTTCTCTTTTTCTCCTAGATAGATTCAGTACTCTCAACAATTGTCAAAACTAAGCACAATAATGGATGGGCACTCTTACACATAGTGACTATGAATGGCAAAAACTTTTCAACTTTGCACAGTTTAATTATGGAGATCTAAGCAAATAGAAACATGCCTTTCATTTTTTAGTTTTAGGAGCCCAATTCTGAATGGTTAGTTTGTGTTAACCCTTTAATGTACTTTTCTGAACAAGCCCAGTATAGTAGGCTTTTTTCCAAAATCTCAGGTTAATAGCAGTCATCGCAATAAATTCATGGAAAAAAATGGGTGTCCAAAAAAACATATACCTTCCTAGTTTTATGATTTCAAGAGCATATTACACTTTTTTTCTGCAATCTTGCTCTAGGAAAATAAATCCTTAACACACAATAATGACTGCACACCCTTTCATTTTTAAAAATGGTAGAACTCTCTCTTTAAAACCCTTCCGCAATACACTCTTAGCTTAGTCTCTATAGAAACCCAGGATAACCAGAAGGTTACAAGTTCATACCACATTCTTGAAGGGGCATACTAGTTCCAAAATTAGCTTCAGCAGATATGCTTTACTGTATACATTAAACGCCATATCTAAATTTGCAATACAAATTTTATATTTACCACCACCTATCGAAAACCAACTCACTAATCCTTTCAACATTCTACCTAACTTCGGCCACCTGCATAATCACATGCAGGAGCACACCTTCATTTTAACTGCATCCCATTTTCATCACTGCCACGTTCACCTACAGCCTTCTCCTGACTGCTACTGCTGCTTCAATTCAAAATAGTTAGAGCCTGGATTGTTGGCCACAGCTACGTGTTTTGGGGTAGGGAGGCTGCTAGAAAGAGTGACATTGACAGGGACTTAGGTTTGCCTAATGTGGACATTAATTGAATTAGCCAGAGAGGCATAAAGACCCATCAATTGCTGCCTTTGGTAAAAAAACATTAGAGATTCCCAATCTCCTGACCTCATGATTGTGTGTGTGGTGGTAATGGCCTGGGCACACTATCCAGGGTAGGACTGGAAATCCTAATGAAAGATACCTTTGCACAATTGATGAGATCTTTCCCTCACACTGTCTTGGTGTATTCCAACATATGTCAAAGGACATAGCGATATCCATGAATATGCAGTGAAAATCAGCCTTTCGATGCACACCAGTCCACTAAAAAATCAGAAGTATATATAAGCAATTTTCAATATCAGACACCAAATATTAAGTTTTAAACAACTCCACAAGTACCTATGTGAGTATCGCTGTCACTACATTTAACCTAGTTTCAATGAGTCTTTCTATGGTACATAACTGGCTCACAACCATGTGTTAGACTATGTCCAAGTCAGTCTGTGAGTGCATACATGAGGGTCTAAGTGGATATGTGAGAGGTTATGTGATGGTCTGAGTGGAACTCTGAGAGGCTTTGTGAATGTCTGAATGGGTCAGTCAATGGGGGAATCAGTGTGTCAGTGCATATGAGAGTGTGCTAGTCAGTGCAGAAAAATTCTGACTGAGTCTGTGAGTGAATGCCCAAGGAGCTGCAAGGGTCTGTTAAGTGATTGTGTTAGTGTCTGGCTGAGTCTGTGAGTAGGTTCATGAGTCACTGAGTGGGTCTGTGAGTAGGTACATGAGTGTCAGAATAGGTACGTGAGAGACTCCATCAGTCTCTGAGTGGGTCTGTGTGTGGGTGCATGAGTGTCTCAGTTTGTCTGTGAGTGAGTGTGTGCATGTCTGAGTGTGTATGTAAGTGAGTGTATGAGTGGTGAGTGGGCCTGTCAGTGAGTGTGTAAGCCTATGAGTCGGTCTGAGTGGGTGCATCACTGTCTGAGTGGGTGTGTGAGCATCTCTGTGGGTGTGTGAGTGGGTTTGTTAGTGTCTGAGTAGGTCTGTGAGTTGGTGTGTCAGTGTCTGAGTGGGTCTGGGAGTAGTGCGTCAGTGTCTGACTGGGTCTGTGAATGGATGCATCAGGATCTGAGAGGGTCTGTGAGTGGATGCATTAAGGTCTCAGTGGGTCTGGGAGTGTGTACATCAGGGTCTGACTGTTTCTGTGAATGGGTTTCTGACAATCTCACTGTGTCTGTCAGTGGGTGAGTTAGGGTCTCAGCAGGTCTGTGAGTGAGTGCATCAGTGTCTCAGTGGATCTCTGACTCAATGCATTAGGGTATGAATGGGTCTGTTAGTGGGTGCAAGAGGGTGTGAGTGGGTCTGTAAGTGGGTATGTGAGGGTTTGAGTGGGTCTGTGAGTGGGTATGTGAGGGTCTGAGTGGCTCTGTAAGTGGATGCATAAGCATCTGAGTGGGTCTGTGAGTGAGTGCATTTGACTATGAGTGAGTCTATGAGTGGGTAAATAAGTGTCTTAGTGGGTCTGTGAGTGGGCGCGTGAGGGTCTGATTGGTTCTGTGAGTGAGTGTGTGATGGTCTGACTGGATGTGTGAGTGAGTGCATGATGGTCTGAGTGGGTCTGTGAGATGGTGCATAAGGATCAGAGTGGATCTGTAAGTGAGTGCATGAGTGTGTGAGTGGGTCTGTGAGAGGGTGCCTAAGGGTCTGAATGGGTCTGTGAGTAGGTGGGTGCATGAGGGTCTAAGTAGATCTGTGAGATGGTGCATAAGTGTCTGAATAGGTCTGTGAATGTATGCATAAGGGTCTGAGTGGATCTGTGAAAGGGTGTGTAATGGTCTCGGTGGGTCTGTCACTGAGTTCATCAGAGTCTCAGTGGGTCTTTCAGTGGGCATGTTAGGGTCTCAGTCAGTGTGTGAGTGGGTATGCGAGTGTCTAAGTGGGTCTGTGAGAGGGCGCGTAAGGGTCTGAGTGGGTCTGTAAGTGGGCACGTGAGCATGTGAGTGGGTCTGTGAGTGGGTGAATGAGTGTTTGAGTAGGTCTGTGTGTGCAAGCATGTTTCTCACTACTAGTACGAGTGAACAAATTAATCTATGACTAACTCTCTCATTGTTTATTTTTTGTTGTCACTGATATTTGCAAATTCATCACAATGTTATATGGGTGGGCCACACTGAGGGCCTGATTACAACTTTGGAGGACGGTGTTAATCCGTCCCAAATGTGATGGATATACCACCTACCGTATTACGAGTCCATTATATCCTATGGAACTCGTAATACGGTGGATGGTAAATCCGTCACATTTGGGACGGATTAACACCGTCCTCCAAAGTTGTAATCAGGCCCTGAGTGTCATAACATATATGTGAATATTGTGTGGTGTGGGGAAAAAAATCTAAGGCCATAACATTACCTACAAGCACTACTATATCATTGCCCTTGGGTCAGAGTAACTCCATCCTGACCCCTTATGCATGCTTTAAGGTCAGTTTTCAGCCCCAGGGAATGTGTCTGGTTATGTAAAATTGTGGGTGCAACTTTTTGTTCAGATTGTGACCTGCCAATAACATCATTCCTTTTTACACACTCATTTGGGAATGCTTCATGATCGCCACAAAATAGTCGTGAAAGATCTGCATCACCAGATATACAAAGTTGTTTGCCCTTTAATATCTCCAAAAGTGCTGAACAGACCAATGGGAATTAACATGGGAAGCACAACTTTTTTCACCCCCATTTTACTCAGGCCCCCACTTGACAGATCACTTCAAAACATTCCACGTGCAACAAAAATCACCAGCACTGCTTTTGTCAAAAGGTGACAAAGATACAGGCAAGTCAAAAAACTCTTTTCAATGGAAACATTGTCCTAATTATAACTACCTAGTGGCGCCCACCACTAGGTTAAATATATACATATATCAGGCTCACATTTTAAACGTACCAAACCATAGAAATTCACCAGTTATAGTTAGAGTTACCTCAAGTAACTAGATCTCATACCCTTGCAATGCACTGCTAATTACCCCACAACTTCCGACACTCATTGCATCTTTGATAACATCATTGATAATATCAATGTAATATATACAGTCAAATATTTGATAAACAAACTGTGCATGGTGGGGGCGCGAGTTAAAGTTACCTTAGGGCACGAGTAATAGTTATTTGAGGTAACTCTAACTATAACTGGTGAATTTCTATGGTTTGGTATGTTTAAAAAGTGAGCCTAACTATAACGAATCTTTGTTTTATTAAAGTGAGTATATATATATATATATATATATATATATATATATATATATATATATATATACATATATATATATTTCCGACTTCAAAAGGAGGACGCCACAGTCAGTGAACATTCAACTTCTATTTTATTGAATCATAACAATCGCTCCACCAATGTGTTTCTTTCGACCTGCTTGGTCTTTGTCCCAGCAGATGAGTCTTTTCTCTATGCCACTTAAATACCTCCTATTCATGCCCATTAAAAGGCATTATGGGAGATATAGTACATCATTTAAAACAATCTCCATTTCTTACAACTGTCATGTTTATTCCTGCTAGAAACCGCATTTAGATATTGAACAGCAACTTAATCATCATACTTTAGTATAATGTATGTAATCAGGACATACATCTGAGATGCTCAGTCTTATGTCAGACACGATGTATGCAGCCTTCAGTGCATTCCCCAATTAGTGTCTGCTCTATTATGCATCTAGTATTTATGCATCTTAGTCATCCTACTAATAGTATAGTACATATAATAACAACATACATATAAAGAAGTATGATCGGATTAGAGGTAATCAATTGAAATGGAGTGAACGGACACCGGAGAGCCATAGTCATGAACTAGCACTAGTGGAATTGATAAAAGAGGCAATTTGTGAGTGGACATCAGTCGATGTAAGGGACCAAGAGAGTGACAACAGCGAAAGTGATGTCTCTGTTCAGTTGGATTTTGGAGGAGTAAAAATCAAAATTTTTAAGGAATTCAACATCATGGCCAAGGGAAGGTTAGTGGCACAACCAGTAAAAGGAAATCGCGGAGGTCATGGAGGAAAAAGCATCTACAACAGATGCACAAGTAATGAGAATATAAGGAGCCTAGTGGGAGTATGAATAAGGGGCCAGATGACATCAAAATGAAGGACAAATGAACAGTTATCAATCTCTCAGACATTTATCTTACCAGGTCTGAGACTGAGGTACTGTCCCTGGGATCATTTTGTCCCACAGCTAACTTTAATTATACTCATAGTAGGATTGACTTTTTTCATTTTATTAGGTACTTAAGCTGTTGGAATGATTTGATACCAAACCTAGTTCTACACATGAATTTAGTATGATGGAACCATCAAATTTATTCATCAGTGATGTGGAAGTTTTGCATACCATTTGCAAGTTAGATAGTGATGTGATTTCTGAACTTGATATTTTCTCAATTTGGCAGAAATCAATATCGATATTGATCTCAGCTATCCAAGTGGGTTGAAATCCAAATCTGTGTTTCTCCCTCCATTAGTGAATGATGTAATCAATGTATTTGAAAAGGGTGTCATCAAAGAAATTAGAAAACATAGATACAGAGGCTTTGTACGGTAGAATAATTTGGAGCCCAGTCATAGAGAAGCTATTAGATCATTACAGAACAATAAAAAGATTGTGATATAGAAATCAGACAAGGGAGGCAATGTGGTAGTTTTACTTTTGCAGATGTATTTGAATGAAGGCTTATGAAAGATAAATGATGCTGCTGGTTACAAGATCTCTAGTAGGAGTGTTATTATGGAAGCAAATAACAAATATTTTGTGAAACTCGAAGAATGGAAAGACAAAGAGTTATTGGAATGGGAAGAATATAATTTATTTTAGGGTAGAATTTCCCAAGAAACCAGCTATGTATTTTCTTCCTAAATTGCATAAAAAATCTATAAATCCCCTTGGTAGACCTATTGTCTCTTTGAGGGGAGGTTTATTAGAAACACCCCCTCATACATTAGACATCCAACTGATTTTCTATGTTTCATTAATGACATCGCCTTGGAAGATGATGTTTTTTGTATGTGTTTAGATGTCAATAGCCTCTACACTTGGATACCCCATGATATGAGTATTCAAGCTTCTAGACATTTCCTCAGAGCGAGGTCCTTGTCTTATCTAATGCACACTGAGATGCTTCTAGAAATGGTTTCTGTTTGTCTCACTAGTGTGAGAAAGTAGCCTCTTTCTAGCCTTGTTACCCCCACTTCTGGCCTGTTTGTGAGTGTATGTCAGGGTGTTTTCACTGTCTCACTGGGATCCTGCTAGCCAGGGCCCAGTGCTCATAGTGAAAACCCAATGTTTTCAGTATGTTTGTTATGTGTCACTGGGACCCTGCTAGTCAGGACCCCAGTGCTCATAAGTTTGTGGCCTATAGGTATGTGTTCCCTGTGTGATGCCTAACTGTCTCTGCTAACCAGAACCTCAGTGGTTATGCTCTCTCTTTACAAATTGTCACTAACAGGCTAGTGACAAATTTTATCAATTTACATTGGCTTACTGGAACACCCCTATAATTCCCTAGTATATGGTACTGAGGTACCCAGGGTATTGGGGTTCCATGAGATCCCTATGGGCTGCAGCATTTCATTTGCCACCCATAGGGAGCTCTGACAATTCTTACACAGGCCTGCCACTGCAGCCTGAGTGAAATAACGTCCACGTTATTTCACAGCCATTTTACACTGCACTTAAGTAACTTATAAGTCACCTATATGTCTAACCTTTACCTGGTAAAGGTTAGGTGCAAAGTTACTTAGTGTGTGGGCACCCTGGCACTAGCCAAGGTGCCCCCACATGGTGCAGGGCCAATTCCCCGGACTTTGTGAGTGCGGGGACACCATTACACGCATGCACTACATATAGGTCACTACCTATATGTAGCTTCACAATGGTAACTACGAATATGGCCATGTAACATGTCTATGATCATGGAATTGCCCCCTCTATGCCATCCTGGCATAGTTGGCACAATCCCATGATCCCAGTGGTCTGTAGCACAGACCCTGGTACTGCCACACTGCCTTTCCCGGGGTTTCACTGCAGCTGCTGCTGCTGCCAACCCCTCAGACAGGCTTCTGCCCTCCTGGGGTCCAGCCAGGCCTGGCCCAGGATGGCAGAACAAAGGACTTCCTTTGAGAGAGGGTGTTACACCCTCTCCCTTTGGAAAATGGTGTGAAGGCAGGGGAGGAGTAGCCTCCCCCAGCCTCTGGAAATGCTTTCATGGGCACACATGGTGCCCATTTCTGCATAAACCGTCTACACCGGTTCAGGGACCCCTTAGCCCTGCTCTGGCGCGAAACTGGACAAAGGAAAGGGGAGTGACCACTCCCCTGACCTGTACCTCCCCTGGGAGGTGCCCAGAGCTCCTCCAGTGTGCTCCAGACCTCTGCCATCTTGGAAACAGAGGTGCTGCTGGCACACTGGACTGCTCTGAGGGGCCAGTGCCAGCAGGTGACGTCAGAGACTCCTTCTGATAGGCTCTTTCAGGTGTTGCTAGTCTATCTTCTCTCCTAAGTAGCCAAACCCTCTTCAGTCCAAGTTTGGTGGAGGTAAGTCCTTGCCTCCCCACGCCAGACTGCATTGCTGGGAACCGAGACTTTTGCAGCTCCTCCGGCCTCCGTGCACTTCCGGCAGAAATCCTTTGTGCACAGTCCATCCTGGGTCCACGGCACTCTAACCTGCATTGCACGACCTCCTAAGTTGTCCTCTGGCGACGTGGGACTCCTTTGTGCGACTTCGGGTGAGCACCGTTTCTCTCCACTTCATAGTGCCTTTTCTGGCACTTCTGCGGGGGCTGCCTGCTTCTGAGAGGGCTCCTTGTCTTGCTTTCCGCCCCCTCTGTCCCCAGACGCAATTGGCGACATCCTGGTCCCTCCTGGGCCACAGCAGCATCCAAAAACCCTAACTGCACGATTTGCAGCTAGCAAGGCTTGTTGGTGGTCTTTCTTCAGGAAAATACTTCTGCACGACTCTCCACGGCGTGGGGGATCGGTCCTCCAAAGGGGAAGTTCCTAGCCCTTGTCGTTCCTGCAGAATCTTCAGCTTCTACTGTCCAGTAGCAGCTTCTTTGCACCCACAGCTGGCATTTCCTGGGCATCTGCCCATCTCCGACTTGCTTGTGACTTTTGGACTTGGTCCCCTTGTTCCACAGGTACCCTCAACTGGAAATCCATTGTTGTTGCATTGCTGATTTGTGTCTTTCCTGCAGAATTCCCCTATCACGACTCCTATGTCCTTTGGGGAACTTTAGTGCACTTTGCGCTCACTTTTCAGGATCTTGGGGTGGGCTATTTTTCTAACCCTTACTAATTTCTAATAGTCCCAGCGACCCTCTACAAGGTCACATAGGTTTGGGGTCCATTTGTGGTTCGCATTCCACTTTTGAAGTATATTGTTTGTGTTGCCCCTATCCCTATGTGTCCCCATTGCATCCTATTGTAACTATGCATTGTTTGCACTGTTTTCTAAGACTATTACTGCATATTTTGGTATTGTGTACATATATCTTGTGTATATTTGCTATCCTCATACTGAGGGTACTCACTGAGATACTTTTGGCATATTGTCATAAAAATAAAGTACCTTTATTTTTAGTATATCTGTGTATTGTGTTTTCTTATGATATCGTGCATATGACACTAGTGGTACTGTAGGAGCTTCACTCGTCTCCTAGTTCAGCCTAAGCTGCTCTGCTAAGCTACCATTATCTATCAGCCTATGCTGCTAGACACCCTATACACTAATAATGGATAACTGGGCCTGGTGCAAGGTGTAAGTACCCCTTGGTACTCACTACAAACCAGTCCAGCCTGCTACAACTAGTAATTTCTTTATTTTCAATAAGGTGATATATAGGCAGACTCAGGGCACCGCGAATGGCACCTGTTTAGCCCCCAGCTATGCGGGTCTTTACCCTAGCTGGTGGGAGGTATAGGTGGTCAGAAACATTGATTTGTTTGAGAAGCACATCTTTTTCATCTGGAGAGGAGATGTTGAGACGGCCTATACTTTTTTCAATATTTTAAATGACAATTAATTGTATTTGAAAAACTCTTGTAGGATTGATCCCAGGATAATATAATTTCTAAATGTTAAGATCTACAATGAAAATTGCAGATTAGAAAGTATTTTGTACAGGAAGGGAA
This sequence comes from Pleurodeles waltl, assembly GCF_031143425.1. Taxonomy (NCBI): domain Eukaryota; kingdom Metazoa; phylum Chordata; class Amphibia; order Caudata; family Salamandridae; genus Pleurodeles; species Pleurodeles waltl. The sequence continues at coordinate 360,012,371 of NC_090438.1, forward strand.
TGGCAAGTAAGAGTTTGTTGCACGCTAGGAGAAGTCATCCAAAAAATTTGATACAGAGCATTCCATATGGAGAGCTTTTACCAGCATGACATAATTGTAGTTCTGATGGGGCCTTCTCTAAAGAAGTTGAGACAACAACTAAAAGGTTTCTTCAAAGGAGTTATACCAATTCCATGGTTGATAAGGTTATGTACAAAGTTACCCAGGTCAAGACACAGGATTTGTTGATTACTAAGAATAAAACTAATGATGGGAAGCAACCTATCAGGTTCATTACAACGTATCACAATAAAATCTGCGAACTGCAAAATATTTTTTGGTACATTTTGGCCTATTTTGAAAACTGATGAGACATTTGTTGATTGATTGATGAAGATCCACGTTTTACCCTAAGGAGAAGCACTTCCCTGAATGATTCCTTGAGTCAGTGCCTCATACCCCAAGTAGAAACTAACAATCCTGTTCAAGGTTTCTATATTTGCAGGAAATTAAAGGCTTGTAAATGTAGTGACAATGCTAAAAGAGTTAAATTTCCCACAATTTCTAAGCCATACACCATCAAGAAACACTGATCCTGCAATTCTGATTATAGTGTTTACACGCTTCTTTATACATTTTATATTGGTAGTACCATTCATGTGGCCAAAAAGCAGGTACTGGAAAATATGAGGGCAATCTTGCATGACGATAAGGCACATCCAGTAGCTAGGCATTCCAAAGAGTTTCATGAGCAAAAGGTTAATCTTTTGAAATGTGTAGCCTTGGATAGAATTCCAGTCAAGGAAAGAGGGGGAAATAGAGTTCTGTAATCGAGAAGACTGGAATCAAGATTGATTATTGGCCTAAACACTTTACATTCTACAGGGCTTAACATGGATAAGGAATTGGCAGTACATGTGGATGATTGAATTTAGTAATTTTGACTTCCAATTTTTGTAGGTGACCCACTATAAGATGCTTTGCATCTTGTATACCTTGCAATCTTCATGGTGGTTTTAATATAACAGTGTACTTTAAAAAAAACAATTTTTATATGTTTTAATCCATGGGTGTGATGTCACTTTTTATTAGATTTATGCAGATGGACTATTGATATGTACATAGAAGGGATGTGTGTACAGTGGATTTAATGAAGACAGGCAAAGTAAAAGAGCTATTGTATCATTTTACTTTTGTTTGCCCACTCAGGCTTGATTGATTTGTAAATTATAATAATTTTGGTTCAATAACCCTTGTAAGTGATTTATTTTATGAGATTTAGATAAGGCCTTGGGTATGGATTAAGGAAAATTATAGTGGAACCCAGTGGGGACTAGACCTTAATATATGAGTATATCTTTTCTAAGAGCTACTGGACATATTTAACAAGTATCTGTGTGTTAACATTATTGGTTGTTATAATGCATTACTATGTATATTTGTAATAAAAGCATTATGAAAACAAGGTACAATATCATGTTCATAGGGTTTAAACTGGCTTTGCATTCAGTAATATCATTCTGAAATAACCACTTCAAAAAGGCCGATACTATATTGCTATCCCTGTGAATCCTTGGTGTATGATCCGTTGTTTATGTCTTTGTAAATAATGCACTTTGGGAATAAAAATGGGAGGTATCTGTGGGTCACTTACTTGTGAACAAGGAAATTCGTTGGGTTTCTGTTGCTAAATATACTTCACTTTTGCAAGATGGAGTTGCCATGACTGTTTTCCTTTGACCGGTGTGGTTTGGAGGGAGATCGCCCAGGTGGGATAGGTGGCTGTTTTGAATATTAGGGGATCACTACCCCACCTCAGCCTGCGTTGTGGTGGAGGATTGAGCAATTTGGATTGTTGGATATATATATTTATATATATATATATATATATATATATATATATATATATATATATATAGATAGATACACACCATAAACAAGTAAAAACCCGAAACCTCGCTAACAGTATTTTAGATGCTCTTAATTATAACTAATTATAATGCTACTCTAAACAGATTAAATAAGGGTTAAGATTATCTCATTTAAAATATTAAACCACATTACTGAAACCATAACTGCTTCGCACACCTTATGTTGAATACATTCATTAAAGTGTCTGTGGGCAATAAACACTCACGTTGCCTTTCAATTTCGAGAAGCCTTGCCCTAGCTTTTCTAATCTCACAAACTGTTTGATGTCAACATTTGCCACTCCAAAATATGCACAAGCCTGCCAGAAAAAATGAAACACTAAAAGCTTTGAGTGATGTTTGTGCACTTACATCACCTTAACAAATCCGTGTATAGCAGCGGCTGCGTTCTGTTACGGAATAGAAGTCACATATGCTTCTCTTAAATAAGCATGACATGCTGAAGCCAAACGCGAAATAATGTCTACTCTGCTCCAACTTTCTACATTTAAGTGAACGATCTGCCACATTTTGACACTGGTGTTTGTCACATTCTCTTCTATGCCAAAATAACATTGAGGTGACATAAGTATTATTTTAAACCCATTGCCAAAAATATGTTTAAAATGCAAACAAGACCTCTAGTTAATACTTCTAAAATTACTAGTAGTTTTGGTACTTAGAAATAGAATAAAATAGAATCTGTAGTCCCAATAGTACACTTTTTTAAGACAATTAATGCGTAAAGAAGGCTATAAGGTATGAGCCATGCCACCTCTTAATATGTCTTAGCACTTTAATATCCCCACCTCTGTCCCATATTAATACTTTGAGAATGTTCAAACTAAGGTGGGATTTTTTTAATTAAAATACTTTTTTGCACAGGACAGCAGAGACAAATATATTTTTTCAGATGCAATTAAGCATTCAGGAGCCTTCATTTCATGGTTACACCAGGTTTCATAAGGCAATCCCTAATATATTAGGAGCAGTCATAACTGGTGTAGTAGGTGTCAGCAACACTTGAAACTGGTAGACAATGTGATTTTTCAACGATGTGAGAGGCTGTAAAATAGCAGACCCTCTGCTATTTAACAAATTGGCGACAAAAGCCGAATGTTAATCTTTTTCCGGTCCTTTTAGTCAGGAGATGTGAGGTTGATTTGAAAAATATTTGAAGGGTAAAAATCTGAAATTTTCCTGAGGTGGTGAATATTTGTAAATATTCTGCAACATAATAAGGCCTCACTCAGGTATATATTACAAAACCAGATGGGTTAATCAGTACTTATGTACCCTGCACAGCTTCTTCACATTTCGTTAGAAAACCTAGTGGTCGTTACATATGCAAGGCTATTCACAAAAGTGGCTTACACTTGTGAGCAATTTACATGTGTGATTTACTCTTTACTCTTAAACGTTTAAGTGCATGTACTGTTTTTGGCTCTTCAAACAATCCAATGGTAAAGTTACCCAAAACTCACAAGTTACACCCCTAGAAAAAGGGGCTGAAACAAAATTCACCAGTGTAAGTCATTATCACCAAAAGCAAACAGCAGTATTTTCCGTCCCACACATAGCCAACCATAAATACTGCAACACCTTTGCATAAAAAAATAATCAAGACAGTCACTTAAAATGAAACACAGAATTTTTCATGAATTCGTACATTAATGTGACATTCATTTGTATTAAAATACAATAACATTACTTTCATGTAATTCTATATATCATGTTTAATGATTCGTAATGCATCATACAAAATAATTGTTTTACATTATATGGGATTTATTTTATTAAACTTCAGAAACAAATGATTTTAATATAATTTAAAATTAATTTACAATCACATTTAACATAAACATATTGGGAATAATGTATTATAATGTTTAATAAGTGTATTTTATTGTTCCCTATTCTTATTTTAAAAAAGGAGATCTCCACCCAGCTGTGAAATTCCCTTATAGTAAAATATAGGGGAAAGTAAAAATGTATATTTGTTTCCAAAAAATAGTATAAATATTTTATTTTTTAAAATATGTATTTCAAATGTAAATGTAGAACACAGTATAAAATGCTATGGCACTATTAAATTAAATTTGAATAGTTCTTGAATAAATGCAACTAATCAAAGTATATTACACTGAATAAAAAAAAAAACAATTCTGAAGTTTAAAATGAAGAATAAATTCCCACCAACAATAAAAAATAAATTTTTAATCATTCATTAATAATTATAAAAAATATGCATAGAATTAATTAAACGTGTTTTAACTATATTGTAGTGAACTTTGAGGTTACATTAATTACAAATTTAAAAACATTGTTAAAAAAATTATAATTACATAATCAATATGTTTTATTTAAAATTTGTTTTAGCATTATATTTTTGACTATTTAAAAATATTAATTCAATTTAATATAATTTGCTTTGGTGAAGTTCCTACTTCTATTATTTTCTATGGGAGGTGTTGCAGTACCAGGATTTGGCCTTGTATGATGCTGGATTAACTCCAGCTCTATGATGTAGTATTTTAATACTGCTTGTTTTTTATTTTTGCTGTAATACATTTAGAAGTTCAGTTGTGAATAGCAATTGGCTTCCTTTTGTGGGTGGGTGCACATCCCTCTCTAAACCCCTCCTCAATTGTCCCTAAACCACTTCATCGTCTTCCCTATATCTCTCCTATTTAGTAGTTATTCCTGATAAACAAATACTGAATCTCAAGTTAGATTATGTTACGCTACTTTTTACATTTACTGGGTTAGTTACTTCTCTAGGTTAAACTCTAAGCTATCTCCCTTCTTTTTGGAAGCCAGAACAAATAATAAGATGAGAAAGCAAACAGTCAACTACTCAAATAATTTTCAATAACTAAAGACAATCATATTCAGCTCTGCAATTTAAGGACAGTGTACATCTTTTATAGATGTAGTTGTCCTAAATTTTTTCTAACAGGAAAATCTTCTTTTCCCTGTCCATCCTGTGACATTTATTTGGGCTGGGTCTTTTTTGCAATGTTATATAGGCTATAAGGAGGACAGACCCAGCCTTAGAACTTTCTCCCCCCCTTGTTTTCATTGTCTAGAATTATACTGATGTGTGTGGTTCTTATGAGTACTCAAGCTATGCAAAACGAGGTATGTTCTATCACTGTTAATTGAAAATTATTTGTATCACTCCCAAGTTAAATTTTCAGTTTTCTTACACATATTTTTAAAAAAATAGTTCACATATTTCCTAGGATTAATCAATTTGTTGAATTGAGTGTAGTGTATCTAGCGTTGCTCATGGGTCATCTTAATTGTGACTTCTTAGATGTTTCCATCCAGATTAGATATCCTGCAAATTTAAAATAATATAGAAGTACAATTATCTAAACTCATCAACTTAGATCCTTGTGATATCTCTCAAATGGGTCTACTTCAAAATAACTGGAACCCTACCGTATCTAACATACCTTTGAATAAGCTCAAGAATACACAAAATCTTATCCTGTTTCATTCCAATATGGTGTCTTAAACTAAAGACTTAGACAATTGGCATAGCTTTCACATTCACAATAACCTAATAGTCTCCCTGCCATAAATAAGAGTTAATTTAAACTGGTACCCTAAACATGCACATACTGAGAGTCTAGTTCTTACCATCCCATATTGTTGAGCTCTATGATCTCTAACCTCTTGAAGTAATATAGGAAAATCTATTTATCTGTATGATTACAAAAGGTATTCTAGATGTGTGTCTATTAAAAAATAAAGGTTTACAGTCAGTCATCTCAAAATTAGTCACCCACTGTTAGACTACAAACTAATATATTATTGACACAAGTACACACATCCAGCATTACTATTTTCAAGACTTACCATGTTATCCACAAAGCACAATATCCTGAATAACAAACCCACACTAATACATTGCTTTCCTTAAAAATGACTCCTCCGTAACGGAGGGCCTCATTACGAGGCTGGCGGGCAGACCGTTGAAAATGATTGGGCCTTGTCGATGTTTGTCAGAAACATGCACATATTAGACTGTTTGCATGTGAAGAAAATTATCAGTCAAGGAAAAAAGAAAAGTTGACATGCCAAAGCAGCAAAATCATGCAAACACTATCCAAAGATTACATTTAAAATAAAAGACTGTCTTTCGCTATCAACAGTGGTGCATTGCTAAACAAAGCCTCAAGAGAAATGCAATAAACTATCTGCACTACCACAGCTTATGCCATTAAAAATCAAAGTGTATACATGGGCTGTATCCACGCCCATAAAGACGCAAGGTTCCTTTTGTATCAACAGTGAAACATAAGGAAACAAAGGCTCAGGAACCGATCTATGATCTTTATGTTACAGGGTCAAGTGCTTGTTTACTCAGCTTCAATACAGCTGCTGATATGGGACTGATCTTCGTGAATTACAACATGTATGCTCATCATGAAATAGTAAGTCAATTCCCTTCTTTGTCGGTTTACAAAAGCTTAAGGCTATGAAAATAAAACTGCATATTGATGAGGAAGTCCGTCCTGTTGCTCAGAGACATAGACAAATTGCTTTTCATATACAAGAAGCTGTTAAAAGAAACTTGAATTGTTACTTAAGCATGACATTATTGAGCATTTCACCATGGGTTTCTCCCATAGTAGTAGCGCCCAAAAGAAAAAGCGAAAGAGCTGTGCGCATGTGTGTTGACATGCGTTAGGTAAACAAGGCAATTGAACAAGAGCGAATTCCAGGTCCACAAATTGCTGACATGATTATGTAATTGAATGGTGCAAAGGTCTTTTCATGATTTGATTTAAATAAAGGTTATCATCCGATGAAACTTGAAGAAAGTTGCAGGTACACTAAAACCTCTTCTAAACATGTTATTTTTTTAATACAAAAGACTTAGGCCCTCATTATGACATTGGCAGTAAGTCCCTCTTACCGCCATGCCGACTGCCGCCAACATACCGCGGCGGTATACCGCTACCCATATTATGAGCAACACATAGCAAGCCGTCACTATACGGACACAAACACAAGTCCGCAAGTCTAAAGGTCAGTGATAAACTGGTGGTAGCAAAACCCACACCGTTACGCCAACAGAACTATGCCCACAGCATTATGACCCAAGAATCACCACAGCTGACATTCAACAGCGGTACACCATTGGCGGTACATACCACCGCGCTCAAAATACGCACAACCTAACATAACAACACCACATTGGACAATTCAAATTACACACACCTGACACTCATACACACACCACACCCACACCACTATAAAACACACACTCACACCCCCCACATCCCTTTACGACTCAAAGAAATTGACAACTGAGAGAGAGACACACCAAGAGCACCCACAGAACCAGAGCCACAGAACACCATCACCCATACATCATCCACGCACCTCACAGCACACATCCCAACACATCACCACACACACCCTCACACATACCACTCACACTACACCCTTGGCACCACAAAGACACCCCAGGATCTCTGAGGAGAAGCTAAGGGTCATGGTGGAGGAAATCATCAAGGTAGAGCCACAGCTATTAGGATCACAAGTGCAGCAGACATCCATTGCTAGGAAGATGGAGCTATGGCAGAGGATCGTGGACAGGGTCAACACAGAGGGACAGCACCCCAGAACAAGGGATGACATCAGGAAGGGATGGAACGACCTACGGGGGAAGGTGCCTTTTGTGGTTGCAAGACACCAGATAGCTGTAGAGAGGGCTGGCGGTGGACCCCCACCTCCTCCCTCACAACTAACAACATGGGAGGTCTTGGTAATACTGCATCCTGGGGGCCTGGCAGGAGTAGCAGGAGGATTGGACTCTGGTAGGTCGTCAAATGTTTACTACTTTCACCCCCTCCCTGCATGTCATCACAGACCCCACCCTCACTCCCATCATACCACCACCTCCCACACACCCCACCATCACAACCCACCCATCCCTGCACCCGGCACTTCATGCACCACCAATGCATGGACACCACTCACAGACCTCCATAGACACCCATCACTACAGCATGCACACTAGAGAAAGTCAACTAGCCCACAAAATAACTACTCACACAAGGCAAAGCTCGCAGGGCACTCACAACCATACAGGGCAATACATCCATGCACAAGATGCCACAGGCAGAAACAATAACACTGCATTTACATCCCCAGAGGTCCCACACCCAACGTTACTGGAGAGGAGGTGCCTGCAACTTCCAGTCCCCCCACAGAAGAGGCCACAGTGTTGACAGCAGCTCTGCACACCTGGATCTGGATGGCCAACCTGGACCATCAGGGACCGCCCGACAGTCGGTTACCAAGCCACAGTCCCATACCACCACAGAGCCTCCCCCCTCAGGAAACACCAGCACAACACCCACCCAGCGGGCCCATCCCTCTGTCGAGAAGGGACCTAGGGTCAGTGGCAGTAGGCACACAGTTTAGGGGAGAGAAGCACAGGACAACAGGGAAGTTGGGAGGACTGCTGTGCGACAGGGGGAGGACAGGCCAAGGGAACTGACTCTCCACGAGGCACTCACCAAGATCCTGGGAGCATACCACCATTCCCAGGAGACAATGGGTGAGATACTGGCAAAGCTGCAGGAGACCCAGAGGCTGCAGGAGGGACAGTACCTGGGGATCAGGGAGGACCTGAGGAACATCCACACCACCCTGATCACCATTGCAGGGGTGCTGGCAGACATGGCCAACACCATGAGGGAGGCAGTGGCACACCAATGGGCCCCTGACACTAGCCACACCAATGAACAGCCCTCCACCTACGCTGACGCTAGTGGACAGGAGGCCCCACCACAGGAACAACGGTCCACCAGCACACCTCCCCCTGCAGAAGGAGAACCACCCCGCAAACTGTCCGTGCGATCCAGGCAGAAGCCAGAGAACATTGTCAAGACCCCCACCAGGGAATAAGACTCTCCTGAATGTCACCCTTGTGTCCCACTCTGTCACCATGTCCACCTTGAACTGCCACTGTTCCACTTCCTATGCCCCCTTGGACAATGCACCTGTGATCCACATAGAATGGACTCTATCCTGGACATTCTTCCACCAAAACCCCAGCCCATTGCACATCCCCATTATGGGGGTGATTCTAAGCTTGGCGGGCGGCGGTAGCCGCCCGCCAAGCGGGAACCGCCAGAAGACCGTACCGCGGTCAAAAGACCGCGGCGGTCATTCTGGGTTTCCCACTGGGCTGGCGGGCGACCGCCGAAAGTCCTCCCGCCAGCCCAGCGGGAAACACCCTTCCCACGAGGACGCCGGCTCAGAATGGAGCCGGCGGAGTGGGAAGGTGCGACGGGTGCAGTTGCACCTGTCGCGAATTTCAGTGTCTGCAAAGCAGACACTGAAATTCTTTGTGGGGCCCTCTTACGGGGGCCCCTGCAGTGCCCATGCCATTGGCATGGGCACTGCAGGGGGCCTCCAGGGGCCCCACGGCACCCCATACCGCCATCCTGTTCCTGGCGGGCGAACCGCCAGGAACAGGATGGCGGTGCGCGGTGTCAGAATCCCCATGGCGGCGCAGCAAGCTGCGCCGCCATGGCGGATTCCCATGGGCAACGGAAAGTCGGCGGTACACCGCCAGCTTTCCGCTTCTGGCCGCGGCTGTACCGCCGCGGTCAGAATGCCCGGCGGTGCACCGCCAGCCTGTTGGCGGTGCTACCGCCAACCTCCACCCTGGCGGTATTTACCGCCAGGGTCAGAATGACCCCCTATATTTTCAACAAGTAAATTAACGCCACTTTAAAAAATACAAGTATGTAGTATGTCAAATGATTTGAGTATGTATTCCTTTTACAATCTGTAGACATTGCAAGTAGACTGTACAGTAATGTATGCATAGGCATGACTTGTATTGCGCTGAAGACAATACACCAGGAGCCAGACTAGGGCACAAATATCTGTGAATAGACATGTCAAAGGGTACAGTAAGTTGCATAGTAGTGGGAATAGCAGCCTGCCAGTGACAATTTATAACACAAAACTGCAATGGAAGATGAAGTTACAGTGTCTTACCTGTGTGTCACTGGAAGTACTGTCGAATGATAGATGTTCTGTTGTCCACATCCTCATCCTCTGCCTCCTCTTCGTCACTGTCCACAGGCTCCACTGCTGCTACACGCCCATCTCCAGCCTCGTCCTCCTGCAGAAAAGGCACCTGGCGTCTCAAGGCAACGTTATGCAACATGCAACATGCCACGATGATCTGGCACAACTTCTTGGGTGAGTAGCACAGGGAACCACCTGTTAAATGGAGGCACCGAAACCTGGCCTTCTGGAGGCCAAAGGTGCGGTCTATAATTCATCTTGTTCGCCCATGTGCCTCATTCTAAAGTTCCTTTGCCCTTGTTCTGGGATTCCTCACTGGGGTCAGTAGCCATGAGAGGTTTGGGTAACCAGAGTAACCTGTAAATATTGAGGGTTACCTGTTAGCCAGACACTCACCCTTAGGGTCAACCCCACACGCATATATCAACATCCACTGGGTGGGGACAATGGGCTCAACTGTTAGGCACACCCGGTGCAGAGACCCAGGATACTTTGCATTCACATGGGAGATGTACTGGTCCGTAAGGCACACTATCTGCACATGAGAGGGGGACAAAGGCGATATGTGTACAATCAATTGCCCCAATTATGTTGGGGATATGTCCCATTGCATAGAAATCAGCTTTCACTGTGGCCAAATCTTCCACCTGGGGGGAAACAATGTAGCTGCGCATGTGTTTCATCAAGGCAGACAACACTCTGGTCAGCACATTTGAGAACATTGGCTGGGACATTCCTGCTGCCATGTCCACTGTCACTTGGAAGGAGCCACTCGCCAAGAAATGGAGCACAGATAGGACTTGCACAAGAGGAGGTATCCCTGTGGGCTGACGGATAGCTGAGATCAGGTCTGCTTCAATTGGGCACACAGCTCTTGGATTGTGGCCCTATCAAGTCTGTAGGTGAGGATAATGTGCCTGTCCTCCATTGTTGCCAAGTCCACCAGGGGCCTGTACACGGGGATCTCCAATTCATCCTAGGCGGTTATACTCTAGGTGGCAAAACGAGGAGCATCTGGTCAGTTCTGAACACTTCCTCAATATGCAATGCATTGAAAGTTGTGACAGAAACAGTATCTTTATGTTTATTCCCAAAATGTGCTTATGTCGGCTGTGATGCAGTAGGTGCCATGGCCTGGCGCCCCCTGAAATGGCAGACGTCTGTCCTGTGTGGAGGGACAGGTGGAAATAAGCTAATGCCGCTCACGTTGTGCGCCATTGCGGGAGGCGGTCAATTACCACCGTGCAACTCCTCATTGTTTAACATTGGGCCCTCTGGGTTACAGTGGCCAATGGTAATGTACGTCGGCAGTGGCGGTACGCACCGCCGCGGACGTGACCACCATTTTCTATCTGTTCACTCACATGCTACCTGCCCTTCAACAGGGAGGACATACACTGCAAGTGCTGCTGTGACCTGTGTCTGGAACTGACCATGGCTCGTGTCACTGGGAAAAGGGCACCTGCCTACACCACTGTGGAGCTGGAGAGACTGGTGGATGGGATCCTACCCCAGTACCAATTGCTTTATGGACCTCACAATGCATGGGGCATGAATGCATGGTGTGATGTGTGTGAAGGCCTCGTGTAGGGAGGGGTGGGAGAGGGCCCCAGGGCAGCGTGTGGCATGTATGGTGATCAATGTATGTGCGTAAGGGTATGGGAAGGATATGGTGGGCCTCAGGTGTAACAGGCGGGACGGTATGACTGATCCCTTTTCCCACTTTCATTTTCCTGCAGGTCAGCGCCCATCAAAAAAAGGGTATATGGCCTGCAATCGCCAAGGACGTGCGGACCCTGGGGGTCTACGGCAGGCAGAGCACCCACTGTTGCAAACGGTGGGAGGACCTGAGAGGCTGGGCAAAGAAGACAGCAGAGGCCCAGCTGGGGATGGCCTTTCCAACAAGGAAGGGGTGCCCGTCAAACCCTGACCCCCCTGATGTTCGCATACTGGCGGTGGCCTATCCGGAGCTGGATGGGTGCTTGAGGGCATCACAGCAGCCACAAAAGGGTGAGTACAGTTTCAAAAATTTTAATTTGTGTGTAGTGGGGTGGTCTCTGGGTCAGGGATGGGGACCTGTGGGTGCCCCTAGGCCAGGCTGGACATTGCAGGATAGGTTCCATGTTGGGCAGGGGCTGATGCACTCCACCCCCAAACATGCTAGTGGGCATCTTCTACTGGGCAGGGATCTGTGGGTCTCAGGTATGCTGCTATTGACGTTAAGTATTACTGTCCATGGCCTGGTGACTAGCATTTTGAGTGGTATTGCATCACCTAGTACGTAGGGCTGTCCCCTGTGTACGCCAATGGTGGTGTTGTTGCTGGCATTGACCATGTGTATCCTCTGTCTCTTCCCCCCCTTTTTCTTTTGTCACCCTGTCCTTCTGTGCATTGGCATCATCTGGCGGAGGAGCAGAGGCATCGGCGACGGAGGGAGCTGCATCCTAAATGGCGCTGGAGGCCGAATCAACCGACCGTGAGGGCACTAGTGGGACAGAGGGAGAGGGGAGCACCACAGCGGAGACAGGAGGGGACTGACAGTGATACCTCCTCCGATAGAAGCTCCCTGCTGGTGGCGGACAGCTCTGTGGCCAGCCCAAGTACAGGTAGAGCCGCCAACCCCTGTACCAAATCCGCCCTCCCAGTAGCCCCTCAGCAAATTTCCCATTCCCGCTCACCCTGGAGGGTGGGCATCTTCTTCACCCCAGGCACCTCAGGCCCTGCCCCAGTTAGCCCTGCTGCCCCGAGTGAGGAGGCTATTAACCTTCTGTGATCCATCTCTGTTAGGCAGTCAACCATAGAGAATGCCATCCAGGGACTGGCAGGGCATTCGCAACATACAAATACTTTCCTGGAGGGCATTCACTTTGGTGTAGCGCCCCAACAGAGATCACTTCAGGCTCTGGCCTCTTCCATGATGGCAGCCATTGTCCCTGTCTCTAGCCTCCCCCCTCCAACTTCCTCTATCTAGTCCCATTCCCCTGAACCCCAACCTATCCCAAGCACACAATCAGACCAGCATGCACCCAAGACAACACACAGGAGTGGCTCAGGCAAACACAAGCACCACACGTCATCCCACAGGGACTCACACAAACACCATCCAGATGCAGACGCACCAACACCCACTGGCTCCACTGTGTCCCCTTCTTCCTCCTCGTCCGCCTCCCTCCTAGTAGCATCTCCACTCACACCTGCATGCATTACATCCTCATCCACTACCTCCATTACCATCACGCCTATCACTACACACCCCTCACTGGCATTCACCACCCCCACATCCATGCACATGTCCCCTGTGACCTCTCCCACTGTGCCTGTGCCCCCTCCTCCCAAAGTACACAAATGCAAGCACTCAGACACCCAACAGCCATCCACCTCACAACAGCATCCAGCCCATTCACCTGCATCCAAACACAGCAGACAGACACCTCCTACAACCGCTTCCTCTTCCTCCACTTCCAAACCTTCACCCTCTTCCCACCCCGGTGTCCCTAAGAAGCTTTTCCTCTCCACCCTTAACCTGTTCACAGCCCTCCCCACCGTCCTTCACTTCGGGCCAGGGTGGTCAGAACCCAGGCCAGCACTTCAGCCACCCAATCCACGGCCACTGTAGTTTCGGCAGCTACTGCAGGGGTGAGTGGCTCCAAGGAGACACCCATGAGCACTGGCAGTGTGCCTGCACCAGCTGCCAAGGCCAAGGCCAAGGAACAACCACCAGCTGCCAAGGGCAAGAAGGGACCACCAACTGCCAAGGCCAAGGATGCACCACCAGCTGCCAAGGGCAAGGAGGCACCACCAGCTGCCAAGGGCAAGGGCAAAGGGCCTGCCCCTCCAGGCAGGAGGGGCAGGAGGCCTGGGGATGTGACAGGATCTGAGCCCCCAACACCAACCATGCCACTTCAGCCGTCCGAGGCTGCAGGGGAAGGGCTGGAGCCTCTCTCCACCACTGGCAGCACCGCCAGCAGCACTGCCACCGGCACCATCAGCAGCACCGCCACTGGCACCGCCAGCAGCACCACTGGCAGCAGCCCCAGTGGGCAGCTGTCCTAGGCTGAGGGGGAAGGGATAGTGCCTCCCCCCACCACAGGCAGCACGGCCAGCGGCACCGCCACCGGCACCGCCAGCAGCACCACTGGCAGAAGCCCCAGTGGGCAGCCGTCCAAGGCTGCAGGGGAAGGGCTGGAGCCTCCCCCCACCACTGGCAGCTCCAACACCAGCACCGGCACTGCCAGCACTGTACAGCCATCCCCACCGGCGGATGGACTGGCGCCCTGCCTCCATGGAGTGTCATGCATCCTGCCCACAGCAAATCTCGTGGATCTGACACCCAAGTGAGAGTCTGTGACCTTGCACTCCCCATGTGCTGCATCACAGGACACAAAGCCCCCTCCAGAACCAGTGGAAGAAGGCATCCACTCACCCCCTCCTTGCCAGGATGAAGCACACTGGGCACAAAGCCCCCTCCAGAACCAGTGGAAGAAGGCATCCACTCACCCCCTCCTTGCCAGGATGAAGCACACTGGGCACAAGCCCCCCTCCAGAACTAGTGGAAGAAGGCATCCACTCACTCCTTACTCGCCAGGATGAAGCACACTGGGCACAAGGCCCCCTTCAGAATCAGTGGAAGAAGGCATCCACTCACCCCCTCCTTGCCAGGATGAAGCACACTAGGCACAAGGCCCCCAACAGAACCAGTGGAAAAGCCACCCACTTGAAAGACTGTGGCCTTGCACTCCCTAGGACCAAGCAGTGGCAAAGCACCCACTTAAGAGACTGTGGCTTTGCACTCCCCAGGACCAAGCAGTGGGCAAACCACCCAGTAGAGAGACTGTGGCCTTGCACTCCCCAGGACCAAGCAGTGGACAAACCACCCACTTGAGAGACTGTGGCTTTGCACTCCCTAGAACCAAGCAGTGGGCAAACTACCCACTTGAGAGACTGTCGCTTTGCACTCCCCAGTACCAGGCAGTGGGCAAACCACCCACTACGTATACTGTGGCCTTGTACTCCCCAGGACCAAGTAGTGGGCAAATCAACCTCTTGAGAGACTGTGGCCTTGCACTCCCCAGGACCAAGCAGTGGACCAATCACCCACTTGAGAGACTGTGGCCTTGCACTCCCCAGGACCAAGCAGTGGGCAAACCACCCACTTGAAAGACTGTGGCCTTGCACTCCCTAGGACCAAGCAGTGGCAAAGCACCCACTTAAGAGACTGTGGCTTTGCACTCCCCAGGACCAAGCAGTGGGCAAACCACCCAGTAGAGAGACTGTGGCCTTGCACTCCCCAGGACCAAGCAGTGGACAAACCACCCACTTGAGAGACTGTGGCTTTGCACTCCCTAGAACCAAGCAGTGGGCAAACTACCCACTTGAGAGACTGTCGCTTTGCACTCCCCAGTACCAGGCAGTGGGCAAACCACCCACTACGTATACTGTGGCCTTGTACTCCCCAGGACCAAGTAGTGGGCAAATCAACCTCTTGAGAGACTGTGGCCTTGCACTCCCCAGGACCAAGCAGTGGACCAATCACCCACTTGAGAGACTGTGGCCTTGCACTCCCCAGGACCAAGCAGTGGGCAAACCACCCACTTGAGAGACTGTGGCTTTGCACTGCCCAGGACCAAGCAGTGGGCATGTAGCCCCTTCCAGGAGCAATGGTGTTCTACCATCTTCCAGCTGAGGTGTCCCTCCTTCCCCTTCCCCCTGAGGTGCCTGTGTATTTTCGACCTCATGCCCCAGCAGTGTTCTCTCCATATTGAGGCAGGAGTCAAGTGCGACCTTGGCCTGTGTGATACGTCCCTGTGGCCCACAGACATTATGGACTGGGCAGTGTCCCTCCATTTGTATATATGTAAATACTGTTTTGATTTTGAAGCATGATTTTCTAGTATTTTATCTTATTACAATCACTTTAATCAATTCCTTTTGTCCTTGCATTATTCCTGAGGGGTACCGGGTGGATATGTAATGTTGATGCATCTGTTTGTATGTATGGTTTTGGGAGTGGGGGTGGGGGTGTTGCGTGTTGCGCGTGTGTGTCACTCTCTTTTTCCTCCCCCCTTCTGTGTGTGCTAGGCAGCAGTACTCACCGTGGTCGTCGTCACTGGCGTTGGTATTCCTGGTGTAGGAGGAGGTAGACCAGCATGGGGAACACCTGCAGTTCAGGCTCCAGGGCATCATGGTTCTTCCTTGAGTGTCCACAGGTGAGTCATTTCCCCCTCTGTGTACTGCTTCCACCATGCTTTTGATGGTGTTGGTACCTCCCCGGAAAAGGTGGCAGATTGATGTGTCATAATACAGTGGGCGGAACCTTGTCTTCTGCCTGGCTGTTGGCAGAGACCGCTGCGGTACTTGTTGCTACCGCCGTGGCAGTCGGTGTGTTAATGTGGCTGTCTGTGTTGGCGGTTTCCACCATGGTCATAATTCTATTTTTTTTACCGCTGGCCTGTTGACGGTATTACCGCTGCTTTGTCACCACCCACCAGGGTTGTAATGAGGGCCTTAGTTTTGGTGTATCATCAGACACAGAACATTTCCAAGACATCATTCGACGTATCATACAGCCTGTTGTGAATTGATTCAGTTATAGCAATGAAATACTAGTTTTCAGGGTTACACAGAAGGAGCACAATGGGATTCTCACAAAAGTATGTTGTTTACTCAGTGATGAAAGTTTGATTTTGAATGTCAGGAAGTGTGAGTTCGCCTGATCCTGTAAAAGTACAAACTCTGCCTTTCGTGACATGGCCAGTTACTGTTCAAGGTACATACAAGACTTTGACACTGTTAGAGCTTCATTACAAGAGTTGACAAAAAGAAAAATGTTTCCTTTCAATGGTCACAAAAATGTGAGAGCAGTCTCAAGAGAATCAAATATGTAATTGAAAATGCTATTAAAATGGCATACTTCAATCCAAAGCTTCAAACAAATTTTTTGTTTTGTTTTTGTTCAGCCTGTGTCCTTGCACAGCACAGTGGACATCCAAATGCTCAACGGCATATTGTTGCGTATGCTAGTAGAAGTCTGTCCCAAAAAGAACATGCTTATTCACAATCTGAGAAAGAAAATTAAGCCGTGGTATGGGCTTGTGAACATTTCTATGCATTTTTGTACCAGAAGCTTTTCAGACTGGCAACTGATCATCAAGCTTTACTGGCCATCTTTGTCAATCCAAAAGCCAAGATGACTTTTCACATTTGACAAGGGGTACTCTGATTGCAAGAATAGGATTATACAATTGTGCATCATTCAGGAAAGGATTCAGATCCTGTTGACCACTTTTCATTCATTCTTATTAAAGGTCATGGTACTCCATCCAAGACGATGGAAGCCTATATTAATTTCATAGTAAAGTCAAATACACCAGCTTGTATCTTGTTAGTCCAGATTATCACTGCCACAAGCCATGATAGTGACATTCTAAAGCTAAAAGTCATTATTATATATCAGCCATGGAAATGGTACTCTCGACCGCTCACCAATGAGGGTGAATACTAACATTTTATGAGTACGCTAAAGAAAGCAGTACAATGTGCAAGTCTTGAGAAGTGCAGTTTGAAAACAGTACTAAATTATACTCTAAGAGCATATCGTTTAACTCCCCACTTGACCACATGCAAAAGTCCTGTGACTTTGATGTTTGAAAGAGCAATTATAACCAAGTTACCTCAATGGACCACCAAGAGAGGCAAAAGTAAGAACACACAATTCATACCAGGTACTTGGTAAACAAGCAGAAAATGAAAGCTTACGCAGACAAGAGATGACAAGCAAAGGTCATCATGTTTGAAGGAAGTGATTTGGCGATCACCTGACAGATGTCCAAAAGAAAATAGGATGCTTTAAATGATGTTGCACCTTTCCAAGTGGTGTCTACAAAGGGACACATGGTGACTGTGCAGTGCCCTGGAAAGTCTGTTTCTCACTTTAGGCCTGTGATTCATTGGTCTTCAACTGTGAATGGTGAAAGAAAGACTGACCCTGAAAACTCAGTAACTGCTACTACCTCTTCACCATTTTTAGCAAACTCTCACACTGAAGATGACAGCTTACAGATTCCATTAACCTGATCGGGTCTAATGGTCAAACACCAAGAAGAATGATCAAATATATTTCTCTCCCTCTCTCTCTCTCTCTCTCTCGCTCTCTTTTTCTCTCTCTCTCTCTAGATATATATATATATATATATACTGAATTTGTAAAAATTATACAGTAATGTTTCATTCAACAGAGGGGGAGATATACGCCGATAGTAAAAAGAAAATGAGAGAGCACGATGCTGCCCCAAAATTGGCAACGCCGGGCTCCGTCATTTTCACATTGCAGGGATGCGTCGTATTTGATTGAATACAGTGCACTCCTGTGTTGTCCCCTGCGCTGGCACTAAATTAAGCTGCCTAGCGCCAATGCATGCATCCTTGCACCATCATGCAAGGATGTCTGTGTTGAGGGGTTTGATTGTTTATGTGTGGGAAAGTGACCCTTCCTGCACAAAAACAATCACTAATGGCGATTTGACACTTCTGTGTGTTCTGCAGAATGCAGCCCAGTGGTGGCAGTATTGCTGCTGGCTTCGAATAGAGCCCATGGCAATGCTGCTGCCCTCAGGTTGCACCAACACCCTCACAATACTCACTGTCTGCAAAGCACATGGCATGCACAGTGAAGGACCCCCCCCATGGTCCCCTGCACCTGTTTTCTGCCAGCCTTTTCATGGCGGTGAAACTGCCATGAAAAAGGCTGGCAGAGAACCAGGTCGTAATCAGCAGGGCAGAGCCCTGGCTGATTCCAACCTGGACCACCATCAGTCCATTGAGAACATTGTTCCCGGAAGAGGCTGCGGTGGTTTGGTGGACTGACTGCCAAACACTTAATTCGGTGGTCGGACTGCCAAACTGGTGGTAGTTAGGACTGCTACCATGAAGCTCGCGGTCTCATGACCGCCAGCCTCATAATGAGGCCCTAAATATTATCTTTTACTGCATTGAAAGCATCTTAGTAGCAGTTCTAATGACCTAATAGTACTTACTAACAAGACCAAGGTTGCATAAGAGATGTGAAAATGTCCATCTTGTGTGCAGTGTACCACCGGATTTTTGCCTTGACTGTCTTTTGCTGGCTACCGAACTCTGTGCGCTTTACCCCTGCTAACCAGTAACAAAGTGCCTCTGTTCCCACTTTCAACATGATTAACTTGGCACGCCCTTAATTGGCATAATTAATGTACCTATAAGTGGCTAGTATAATATAAGGTACATGTTTGACCTGACATCCCTAGGGTGGGCTTATCCCTGACTTTTTGCCTTTTACCTCATTTTTGTTGTTATATCTTTTTGTTGGCCTCACTACTCTAAGCACTTTACCACTGCTCCTCTAAACATGGTAACATTGGTGTATCCACAACTGATGTATTTAACATACTTGTAAGTCCCTTTTTAAGTGGTATACCCTATACCCAGGACTGTAAATTAAATGCTACTAGTGGGCCTGCAGCACTCATTGTGCCACCCACTGCAATAGCCCTTAAACATGTCTCAGGCCTGTCATTGCAAAGCCTGTGTTTGCAGTTTCTTTGCAACTTTGACTCACCATATAAAACCTCTTTCCAAGCCTCAGGCTCTCCTCTTATACAGATATGTAACTGCTAAGGTAGGCCCTCGGCAGCCCAAAGGTCATGGTGCCATTTAAGTAAAAGGCAGGACATCTACTTTTAAGTAGGCCCAGTCAGTAAACTCCTTACTGCTCGCTGAGTTTTTGGAATTCGGGCACTCTGCACTACACGGAGTAGCACAGAGTTAAAAAAGTCTGCCATCCGGCGCATAGTGAATTTTTTTTCTTTTGTTCGCACATGCAAGATTTGTTTTCAGCTCTTGCGAGGCAGCGCCATGATATTCTCAGGCCGCTAGTGAGTGCATGTGAGATTTGCACCCGCTCATTCAGCTTCTGGCCACAACAGCTCCATTATAGTGCTGCCCAAGAGTGCACCTTGAGTAGATTCTCTACTCAAGAAGCAGCTAACTCTACTTAAAAATATGTTTTCAGGTGGATTTTCTTCTCCAAAGGACCATTCCAGTTTTAGTGGGGAAAGCATTTTTTTTAAAACTTTTTTTCCAGCAGGAAGGAAGTTCCCCAGAGACTTCAACTTCCTGTCTCTATCCAGAAGGCTCCTCTCAGTGTTCTGCCCATCTCCTGGTCACTTTTCACTTGGATTTCCAGGTGGAAGCATTGCTCTCTTTGTCTGCTGGATATCACACATATAGTTTTAAAAAACTATTGTACAAGGGTGTTGTTTGTTTGACAGGGCATGCACCACTATTTCTTTGTACTTTTATTTGATGTTTATATTTCATTGCGGTGGGTGGCCTGGAGTTTCGGTAGGGGCCTAGTTTCTTTTTGCATTTCATTTTTAACCTTTTGAAAAGGACAAATGTTGCACAGTTCACTACCTTTTCTTAATGTTTGTTACATTTAAAATATTAATTCATTTGACTATGTGGCCTAGTCTTCCAATGGGTCACCTAGCCAGTAGACCTAGTACTAGTCATCAGTGCATTTGATCACTTTTTTCTCTGGTGTATGTTTTTTAAAGCAATCTTTAGTGCAGGAATGTTATTAAATCTGTATTTCATGCTTTGTTTTACAAAAAGTGTATATGGGAGGTAATAGTTGATGCCATCAGGGGATGTGAGTTGATGTAAAATTTGTATAGCTCAGTTAATGTTCATGTTTAGCATTGCTGAGTTAATGGTAGTGTTTTATTAAATGTTACCATGCCTGCTTTTTATGGCCAGTGTATGTGAGTGTGTTTGCCATCGGCCACCCCTTGTCTTTGTTCTCCATGCCATGTGGCCAGGGGCCATTTTGTGTTGTCTGTTTCCATGGGCCTGAAGGTGTTCTTTGAGCTCTATGCCTCCTTGCTCATCGTTACTGTTTGACCATGTGGCTGGTGGTCATTTTGTGTAGCCAGCCACTGTGCTTTTTGCCATAGGCTTGCATGTGTTTTTTGTTCTCCTTCACTCCTTGCTAGCTGTTGTTGTATGGCCATTTTGTGCATCCAGCCACTATGCTTTTGCCATAGGCTTGCATGTGTTCTTTGTTCACCATGCCTCCTTGCTCGCTGTTGTTGATTTTAAGACCATGTGGTCAGCAGCCATTTCGTGCATCCAGCCAGTGTGTTTTTTCTTTAGGCTTGTATGTGTTATTTGTTCCCCATGCCTCCTTGTTCGCTGTTGTTGTTTGTCCATTTTCTGCATCCAGCCATTTTGCTTTTGCCATAGGCTTCCATGTATGTGATATCAGTGTAATAATACATATATACATATTATGAATATGAATATGAACAGTGTATTATATTACTTGAATTTTTTGCCATTTTTCATCTGCACCTCCTTGCCCCACAGTAGGTTTCTCATACTCCAGTACAACCATCAGCAATTACATTTAGTTTTTTACATTTTTTATTTTAAGTTTTTGAATTTCAATTCTTTTCATTTGATTTTTTATTTTGTTTTGATTTCTTTTTTTTTTTTATTGTATTTTTTTATTTTTTTATTTTTGGGAATTTTTGTTTTTCTCTATTCTTCTTTTTTTGCATTTTGCCTCGATTCATCCACTATGATTGCACAGTCACACATCAGCATTCATTTTTTAGGTACAGCTCCATTTCCTTCTGTACACCCTACCTACCATAGAGTAGATGCACTGCAGACACATCAGCATCATTATTTTTTTAAATGATTATTCCATTTCACTCTAGATCACCTTGCCTTCTATAGGCACGCACCAACCTTAATTTTTTAAGGATTACTCATTTTACCCATGTACCTCCCTGAATGCCAGAGGTGTCTCCTTTAGAATATATGCACATACATCAAAGAGCTAGATCTGCATGTTGGTTATCCTGATGGAAATTAGATGGTATGGTGGTGTGGTTTGACTTTAGAATGGTTGGATACATTGTTGTTGATTAATACCTAAGTAACCAACCAAACTAAATTATATTACCTTTGTCTGTACTAATTCAAACTGTAACAATGCCACACTTCACTAAATGTTTTTCTTGCTTGTTTGCTTTTAGGTGCACAAGAAGAGAATACATCACCTACAGTACTGCCAAACAAAAAACCTGTCCAAAAACAAGTGATGTCAGTCCCCCAATCTCTTCCACTTGTTCAGTTTAGTTCCACTGCCAACTAACTGCTTTAAGATGGACCCAAATAAAGGTGCTGTTCAATAAAGTGGCCAGTGAGAACAAGCATCTTTCCACCTTTGGCATGCCTTCTGCTCCAGCCTCCAGGAAGAAGCCTGGGAGCAGCACTCCCACTTCAACAGTATCCCCCTAACTAAGTCAATGTCTGTCAGTGATGCAGCCATTCCGATCATGGTGATGCTGATGAGCAGTGATTTTGAATTGGATTTGTCCCTTTCACAAAGTAATACCCAGTCATTTCAGCAAAAAGAGAAAAGTGGACGGCAGCCACAGCCAGCAATAGTAGATCTTCTTAAATTGGAGCAGAAAAAGCAGTTGAGCAAGTGCCTCATTTTTTAGAATCATTGGCTCCCAGATCTCTAGCAAGAAAAAGAAAGGTTACTCCACCATCTTCTCCAAGCACAACTTCTGATGATGTTGATGTGGATATGGAGTGGGCCTATATAGAGTCTGAGAGACACCAGGAGAGGCAAGGGAAAAGAAAAGTTCCTGAAAGCATAAAAATTATTATTATGATGAGTCAGTCATTGTGGAAGCTGGCATAGAGGAGTCCGACATTACTCATCCTATTCAACCTGCTCTGAGGGATGTGGCACAGGTTCCACCACCAGTTCCCATATTTATAAAGCTCCAGCAGAGACCTGCCCTAACTCCTACTTCAGTAGAAGTATGCACTGCAGAGAGGCAATCAATGACACACCCACCTATTTCAGTTAGTCTTCAGGCTTTGGAACTGGCACATTTAGAAAGTACTCTTCCCCAGTTTGGGTCTTTTTTACACTTAGCAAGCAGGTGGAGAACATTACAATATGCTACATTAGCAACACAAGTGTTTGTTGAGGTAAACCTGGTTCACACTATGACACCGGAGGCCAAATGACCCTTATGAAAAAACATCACATCATCCGGTGGGAGGAGCACCTTAAAAAAGTTGCTGAACGTGGTCATTGTGAAGGTGAGGAGAGCTGCAAGCATCGAATTCAACCGCGAAGCCACCAGTGCATCCTTTATCATCTGTGTTGCAGATGGTGCGTTGCAAATTTTCCCACACGACGTTCTGTGCATGGATTTTCAGCTCTTGTTCTGCCAACTTCACCTTTCAAGGGCCCACAGACTCGATGGATAGGTCACCACTTGGCAGGGCAGGTGTCTCAGCAGAGAGTCCAGGTGCTGGCAGAGGAAGTCTTTGATGGCTCTGAGAATTCAAAACAGGAGGCAAGCTCAGTTCAAGCCCTTGGAGATTCTTCTCAAGCAAGAATGCACAACAAAGTCCAGTACTGGTCTCCTTTCACAAGTAGAAGCAGCAATTGCAGGATAGCCTAACAAAGCTCTGTCACAGGCAAGGACAACACTTCTCCTCAGCTCTTCTCATTGGCAGAGGTTCCTCTTGAATCCAGAAGTGATTTAATTTTCAGGGGGTGTGGGTCCAATACTTATAACCCTTTCTTCCTTTGAAGTTGTTAAACTTCAAAAGGAAGTCTCTCTTGTTTGCAAGATCCTGCATTGCCTTGCCCAGGCCAGGCCACAGACACACACCAGGGATTTGAAGACTGCATTGTGAGGGGGCAGACTCAGCCCATTCAGGTGTAAGTGATCACTCCTCTCTAGCACAGATGGCTCATCTGGATATGCAGGCTACACCCCAGCTCCCTTTGTCTCACTGTCAAAAGGGGATTCACAAACAGCCCAACTGTCAAACTGACTCAGACAGGGAATTCACAAACAGGCAAAGTCACAGAATGGTTAAAGCAAGAAAATGCCCACTTTCTAAAAGTGGCATTTTCAAAGTTTGGGCCATATGTACAAAGCTTTTTTCTTGCAGCAAATGGCCTGGTTCACAGAATTGGGCTGTTTGCAACAAGGGAAAAGCATTTTGCGATGCACAGGCCCAATTTTGTGATTCGGTAATCTATTTACTGAATCGCAAAAAGGGTTTGCAAGTCACAATTGGGAAGGGACATTCACTTCCTAACTGTGATTCGCAGTGCAATGTATAATTGTTTTGTGACCGTGAATGCTGTTAGCACCGATTTCAAACTGGTGCTAACCCATTTGCAAATGGGAAGCAGTACTCAAGGGACCCCTTCCCCTTTGTGAATGCATGCAAAAATATTTTTTCAGAGCTGGCAGTGATCCCACAGACCTGCTCTGAGAAAATGAAAACAAAACTTTTTTTTTTTTTTTAAATGCATCCTATATTCCTTTAACCCCTTCGCTGCCAGGCCTTTTCCCCCTCCTGTGCCAGGCCGTTTTTTGCCTATTTGGGGCAGTTCGCGCTTAGGCCCTCATAACTTTTTGTCCACATAAGCTAACCAAGCCAAATTTGCGTCCTTTTTTTCCAACATCCTAGGGATTCTAGAGGTACCCAGACTTTGTGGGTTCCCTTGAAGGAGGCCAAGAAATTGGCCAAAATACAGTGAAAATTTCGTTTTTTTTTTTTAAAATGGAAAAAGTGGCTGCAGAAGAAGGCTTGTGGATTTCCCCCTGAAAATGGCATCAACAAAGGGTTTGTAGTGCTAAACTCAGCAGCTTCCTAGCTCCTAGCTTTCAGGAACAGGCAGACTTGAATCAGAAAACCCAATTTTTCAACACAATTTTGGCATTTTACTGGGGCATACCCCATTTTTGCAATTTTTTGTGCTTTCAGCCTCCTTCCAGTCAGTGACAGGAATGGGCATGAAACCAATGCTGGATCCCAGAAACTTAACCATTTCTGAAAAGTAGACAAAATTCTGAATTCAGCAAGGGGTCATTTGTGTAGATCCTACAAGGGTTTCCTACAGGAAATAACAGCTGAAAAAGAAAAATATTGAAATTGAGGTGAAAAAAACATCAATTTTTCTCTACGTTTTACTCTGTAAATTTTCCCTGCAATGTCAGATTATGGAAAGCAATATACCGTTACGTCTGCTGGACTCCTCTGGTTGCGGGGATATATAGGGCTTGTAGGTTCATCAAGAACCCGAGGAACCCAGAGCCAATAAATGAGCTGCACCCTGCAGTGCGTTTTCATTCTATACCGGGTATACAGCAATTCATTTGCTGAAATATAAAGAGTAAAAAATTGCTATCAAGAAAACCTTTGCATTTCCAAAAAGGGCACAAGATAAGGTGCTGAGGAGCAGTGGTTATTTGCACATCTCTGAATTCCGGGGTGACCATACAAGCATGTGAATTATAGGGAATTTCTCAAATAGATGTCTTTTTTACACACTCTCCTATATTTGGAAGGAAAAAATGTAGAGAAAGACAAGGGGCAATATCACTTGTTTTGCTAATCTATGTTCCCCCAAGTCTCCCGATAAAAATGATACCTCACTTGTGTGGGTAGGCCTAGCGCCCGCGACAGGAAACGCCCCAAAGCGCAACGTGGACACATCCAAAATTTTGGGAGAAAACAGAGGTGTTTTTTTGCGAAGTGCCTACCTGTAGATTTTGGCCTCTAGCTCAGCCGGCACCTAGGGAAACCTACCAAACCTGTGCATTTCTGAAAACTAGAGACCTAGGGGAATCCAAGGAGGGGTGACTTGCGGGGCTCGGACCAGGTTCTGTTACCCAGAATCCTTTGCAAACCTCAAAATTTGGCTAAAAAAACACATGTTCCTCACATTTCTGTGGCAGAAAGTTCTGGAATCTGAGAGGAGCTACAAATTAACCTTCCACCCAGCGTTCCCCCAAGTCTCCCGATAAAAATTATACCTCACTTGCGTGGGTAGGCCTAGCGCCGGCGACAGGAAACAGCCCAAAGCGCAACGTGGACACATCCTAAATTTTGGAAAAAAACAGAGGTGTTTTTTGCGAAGTGCCTACCTGTAGATTTTGGCCTCTAGCTCAGCCGGCACCTAGGGAAACCTACCAAACCTGTGCATTTCTGAAAACTAGAGACCTAGGGGAATCCAAGGAGGGCTGACTTGCGGGGCTCGGACCAGGTTCTGTTACCCAGAATCCTTTGCAAACCTCAAAATTTGGCTAAAAAAACACATGTTCCTCACATTTCTGTGGCAGAAAGTTCTGGAATCTGAGAGGAGCTACAAATTTCCTTCCACCCAGCGTTCCCCCAAGTCTCCCGATAAAAATGATACCTCACTTGCGTGGGTAGGCCTAGCGCCGGCGACAGGAAACATTCCAAAGCGCAACGTGGACACATCCTAAATTTTGGAAAAAAACAGAGGTGTTTTTTGCGAAGTGCCTACCTGTAGATTTTGGCCTCTAGCTCAGCCGGCACCTAGGGAAACCTACCAAACCTGTGCATTTCTGAAAACTAGAGACCTAGGGGAATCCAAGGAGGGCTGACTTGTGGGGCTCGGATCAGGTTCTGTTACCCAGAATCCTTTGCAAACCTCAAAATTTGGCTAAAAAAACACATGTTCCTCACATTTCTGTGGCAGAAAGTTCTGGAATCTGAGAGGAGCTACAAATTTCCTTCCACCCAGCGTTCCCCCAAGTCTCCCGATAAAAATGATACCTCACTTGCGTGGGTAGGCCTAGCGCCGGCGACAGGAAACAGCCCAAAGCGCAACGTGGACACATCCTAAATTTTGGAAAAAAACAGAGGTGTTTTTTGCGAAGTGCCTACCTGTAGATTTTGGCCTCTAGCTCAGCCGACACCTGGGGAAACCTACCAAACCTGTGCATTTCTGAAAACTAGAGACCTAGGGGAATCCAAGGAGGGGTGACTTGCGGGGCTCGGACCAGGTTCTGTTACCCAGAATCCTTTGCAAACCTCAAAATTTGGCTAAAAAAACACATGTTCCTCACATTTCTGTGGCAGAAAGTTCTGGAATCTGAGAGGAGCTACGAATTTCCTTCCACCCAGCGTTCCCCCAAGTCTCTCGATAAAAATGATACCTCACTTGCGTGGGTAGGCCTAGCGCCGGCGACAGGAAACACCCCAAAGCGCAACGTGGACACATCCTAAATTTTGGGAAAAAACAGAGGTGTTTTTTGCAAAGTGCCTACCTGTAGAATTTGGCCTCTAGCTCAGCCGACACCTAGGGAAACCTACCAAACCTGTGCATTTCTGCAAACTAGAGACCTAGGGGAATCCAAGGAGGGGTGACTTGCGGGGCTCGGACCAGGTTCTGTTACCCAGAATCCTTTGCAAACCTCAAAATTTGGCTAAAAAAACACATGTTCCTCACATTTCTGTGGCAGAAAGTTCTGGAATCTGAGAGGAGCTACGAATTTCCTTCCACCCAGCGTTCCCCCAAGTCTCTCGATAAAAATGATACCTCACTTGCGTGGGTAGGCCTAGCGCCGGCGACAGGAAACACCCCAAAGCGCAACGTGGACACATCCTAAATTTTGGGAAAAAACAGAGGTGTTTTTTGCGAAGTGCCTACCTGTAGATTTTGGCCTCTAGCTCAGCCGGCACCTAGGGAAACCTACCAAACCTGTGCATTTCTGAAAACTAGAGACCTAGGGGAATCCAAGGAAGGGTGACTTGCGGGGCTCGGACCAGGTTCTGTTACCCAGAATCCTTTGCAAACCTCAAAATTTGGCTAAAAAAACACATGTCCCTCACATTTCTGTGGCAGAAAGTTCTGGAATCTGAGAGGAGCTACAAATTTCCTTCCACCCAGCGTTTCCCCAAGTCTCCCGATAAAAATGATACCTCACTTGCGTGGGTAGGCCTAGCGCCGGCGACAGGAAACACCCCAAAGCGCAACGTGGACACATCCTAAATTTTGGAAAAAAAATAGAGGTGTTTTTTACGAAGTGCCTACCTGTAGATTTTGGCCTCTAGCTCAGCCGGCACCTAGGGAAACCTACCAAACCTGTGCATTTCTGAAAACTAGAGACCTAGGGGAATCCAAGAAGGGGTGACTTGCGGGGCTCGGACCAGGTTCTGTTACCCAGAATCCTTTGCAAACCTCAAAATTTGGCTAAAAAAACAAGTTTTCCTCACATTTCGGTGACAGAAAGTTCTGGAATCTGAGAGGAGCCACAAATTTCCTTCCACCCAGCGTTCCCCCAAGTCTCCAGATAAAAATGATACCTCACTTGCGTGGGTAGGCCTAGCGCCCGCGACAGGAAACGCCCCAAAACGCAACGTGGACACATCCCATTCTTTGAAAGAAAACAGTGCCTACCTGTGGATTTTGGCCTGTAGCTCACCTGTCACCTAGGGAAACCTACCAAACCTGTGCATTTCTGACAACTAAAGACCTAGGGGAATCCAAGATGGGGTGACTTGCGGGGCTCGGACCAGGTTCTGTTACCCAGAATCCTTTGCAAACCTCAAAATGTGGCTAAAAAAACACATGTTCCTCACATTTCTGTGGCAGAAAGTTCTGGAATCTGAGAGGAGCCAAAAATTTCCTTCCACCCAGCGTTCCCCCAAGTCTCCCGATAAAAATGATACCTCACTTGTGTGGGTGGGCCAGGTGCCTGCAACAGAATAAGGCCCAAAACCTGAAGGGATAGAAGGGATAGTTGGGGGAGCCACGCAAGCCACACCTCCCTGGACTCCTTGGGGTGCCTATTTTAAAAATCTGGGTTTTGTAGGTTTCCCTACATGACAGCCGCACCCTGGACCAAAAACATAGGTGGGCCCTCCCCCCCCAAACACAGGCATTTTTGGAATATATCACTTTGATGTGTGCACATACGTCCGTGATGTGCCAAACACTAAAATTGTGAAAAGAAACACACTTAGGTTATGTGAAGAAGACCCCTCACCCACCAACCAAGTTGGTGGCATGCTTCATCATCAGGGTCCCACCCGAGGCAGCTAGCGTGTCACAGGTGTGCTGCGACGCCTGATTACAGCGGAGCAGGTTTTGTCTTTTTTTACAACACATACTGGTTGGATTTGGCACAAGGGTGAGTGATGGTTCAGTGGATCAAATTTTATTAACAAGAGATTTCACAAAAATGAAATGCACTGCTAATAACTGAAAGGCAAAAAACTGAACCAATGACTCACAGCTCGTGAGCTGTAAAGCCGCGACAAGGCACCAACCGCTTTACAGGCCATTCACACACCTTTCATACATGACACGCACAAGACCATTCACACCGCCAGCCACGGGCCCAGCACATTACAACACTCACATCGACAGACCGCGCCACTCAAGGGCCCATCACTTACATACGCCCACATGCCTGATACAAGAATCACACCAGCTGATGGGAGTGTGGACTGCTGTTCGGCTGGCACCGCCAACCAAGCGCCACCCCACGCACACCGCCAGCCAAGCGCCACCCCAAGCACACCGCCAGCCAAGCGCCACCCCACACACACCGCCAGCCAAGCGCCACCCCACGCACACCGCCAGCCAAGTGCCACCCCACGCACACCGCAAGCCAAGCGCCACCCCACGCACACCGCAATCACTTTTTTTTATTTATAAACAACAAAGAAACTACTAATTATAAAATAAGCACAAAACTACAAACACAAAAGCTCTAACTAAATACACAACAGATGCCAACCGTGAAACATATGAAAATTTAAAACAGACAGCTTACGCTCAAGGTATTTCCCAGAATTTTTTTGGGGTATGGTAACTTCTGTAACAGGTGGGAACACACAGCCCAGGCTTTGAAGGGCATTCGGGCAGTACATCCGGCTCTCTCTCCGGATTAATCTCCGGGCACATACTCTACATTTCTTTGTGGGCATGTCTTTTTTGGGAGTGGGAGGAATGTGATCTGGAAAGTGCCGATCTTTCAATCAAGCCACATCCTCCACCACTTCTACTCTAGGAACTCTTGCCGGTTCCACCACAATAAGGCTTTCTATCACCGACTCCTGAAATTTAACAAATGTCATCCTTGACTCGGGTGAACAATCCTTGTATACAATAAAGGCATTAAAAGTTGCCAAATTAAATAAATGTAGGGCCAACTTTTTATACCACACATATGACTTACGAAGAGCAGTGTAAGGTTCTAACCTCTGATCTACTCTATCAACACCACCCATGTGCCTATTGTAGTCCAAAATGCACGCAGGTTTGCGCACTTCCGCAACCTGACCCCAAACAGCCACAGGGGAAGTACTCTCATCATGGATGGTCGATAGCATGTACACATCCCTCCTGTCTGAAAATTTCAGAGCTAGCAGCTCATTATTCCGCAAGGCACTGCACTGTCCCCTCTCAAGTTCCCACACAATTTTTTCGCTAACTCCAAAAGTGGCCGGACAACCAGGAGGGTCAATACTGGAATCCCTACCAGTGTAGACCCGGAAGTTATACACATATCCTGTACTGCTTTCTGACAGCAGATACAATTTAATCCCATACCGTGCCCTCTTACTAGGAATGTACTGCTTAAAAACTAAACGCCCCTTGAAAAGGACCAAAGACTCGTCCACACTTATCTCTTTGCCTGGGACATAGACCTCTGAAAACCGATCCACAAAATGATCAAGGACAGGCCTAATCTTAAAAAGGCGGTCACAATCAGGGTGATCTCGTGGCAAGGCTAAAGCATTGTCTACAAAATGCAGCATACGAAGAAGAAGCAAATACCGATTACGTGTCATAGTTGCAGGAAATATAGCAGTTGCCATCAAGGGACTAGTAGACCAATAAGAAGCCAGTGACGGCTTCCTGATCAACCCCATCAAAAAAGACAAACCTAAAAACCTTTTCATCTCTTCCAGATATGTGGGAACCCAATGAGTAGCTCTAGACTGAGGCTTAAGTCTGGCAGCGTTGTCCCGCAAATATTGCTCTGCATACACATTTGTCTGCTCCACAATCTCTTCCAAAAATACATCGTCCATAAACAGGTGAAAGAAATGGACAGGCAGAAAGTTTTCCGTATTAACTCTACACCCTTGGAGACCAGTAAATGCAGGTAACTGTGGCTGCTCCATGTTTGGGGCAATCCAGGTGTCAGGTCTTCCAATGGGGAACCCTGCAGCCCCAGGCTGCTGCACTCTTGGCACATCAATGTCCTCCTCTAACACAGGCCCTTCATCTGCACTGAGAGTAGCTTCCTCATCAGAAGAATACTCTCGGACAGAAAACTCACTTCCAGAATCTCCTGCTTCCTCCTCTGCCTCAGATGCAGAGTCAGTGTCGTAATCATGGTCTGAAGACGACTCAAAGAGCATGCGAACAACCTGCTGAGCGGTCACTTTGCGGCTAGCCATGATCCTAACAACAAATGGATTGCCAACAACAACTAGCACTAAAATAAGTAATAAACAAAGTGTAGCTTTATCACAAAGAGTTATGTACTACAAAAAACTATACCACACAGTTGCCTGAAATAGCTACTCACCAAGCAACTACTCTGCAATCACCAATGATATCCCACTAAAAAGAAAAAAGAAAAAAGCAATTTAGACATATGACAACACAAACACCACTGTGCTCAAATCTAAGGACAATGTCAAACACACAATACTGCATTTAGTACACCACCTACAAACATGTCAACAATACTCCTTTGGAGTAAATTGCGTTCACTTACCTAAAACATGCAACTATGCAAACCACAGGACAAATACTGCCAAAACCGCAAAGATCCACAGCAAAGGAAGCAAAAGCGTTGAACTAGAAGAAAAAGAAGAAATAAATTGTTATAATCACAAATACAAATACTTTGCCAGTTGACAAACACCCCACCACCAAGAACTAAGAAGTTGTCCCTGGTACCTAAGTGGATCCTGCCCCCCTCGGGGTAGATGGGCGTAAAAGAATTGGCCAATCTGACCCCAAGGGGGGCAGAAATGGGCAACACCTCTGTGCCCCCTTTCAGGGGGCGACCCTTCCCCAAGGGGGCACCCCCAGCACAACACAAAACAAAAAAATCCCTGCCGTATTGGTGGTCTCTGCCCTCCTTGGGGGCAGATGGCCCTACAAAATTACGGATAGAGATGGGCAATACAAATTTTCCCCACCTTGGGCGGCGACCGTTGCCCAAGGGGTGCCCCCAAACACACACCAAACACAATCCCTGACACCTAGTGTGCTTCCACCCCCCCCCGGGGCCAGATCGTCCAAAAAATGGCTGGTCTGCCATCGGGGGGGCCGAAACAGAAAAAAAAAGCTCCCCAGGGGAGCGACCCTTGCCACAGGAGTTGCCCCCAAAATAAACAATAAAAACAAAATCCCTGGTGTCTAGTGGTTTTCGCCCCCCCCCCGGGGGCAGATCAGCCCAAAAATCGGCTGATCTGCCCCCGGGGGGGGGGGCAAAATACAAATAAAAATTGCCCGGGGGGGGCGACCCTTGCCCAAGGGGTCGCCCCCAAAAACACACATAAACAAAGATGTCCCTGGTGTCTAGTGGTTTTCGCCCCCCCCTGGGGGCAGATCTGCCGAAAAAACTGCGGATCTGCCCCCAGGGGGGGGGCGAAATACAAATAAAAATTGCCCCCGGGGGGGCGACCCTTGCCCAAGGGGTCGCCCCCAAAAACACACATAAACAAAGATATCCCTGGTGTCTAGTGGTTTTTGCCCCCCCCTGGGGGCAGATCCACCGAAAAAAACGGCGGATCTGCCCCCAGGGGGGGGGCGAAATACAAATAAAAATTGCCCCCGGGGGGGGGCGACCCTTGCCCAAGGGGTCGCCCCCAAAAACACACATAAAAAAAGATATCCCTGGTGTCTAGTGGTTTTCTCCCCCCCCTGGGGGCAGATCCGCCGAATAAACGGCCGATCTGCCCCCAGGGGGGGGCGAAATACAAATAAAAATTGCCCCCGGGGGGGGCGACCCTTGCCCAGGGGGTTGCCCCCAAAAACAAACATAAAAAAATATATCCCTGGTGTATAGTGGTTTTCGCCCCCCCCTGGGGGCAGATCCGCCGAAAAATCGGCGGATCTGCCCCCAGGGGGGGGCGAAATCCAAATAAAAATTGCCCCCGGGGGGGGCGATCCTTGCCCAAGGGGTCGCCCCCAAATTTAGGCTCAAAGAAAATCCCTGGTGGCTAGTGGAGATTCCTGCTCCACGATCGCGGGCCCTGCGATCGTGGAGCAGGAATCTTGAGAAAACAGACACAGGGGGAAAGGAAAAACCCTTTCCTTTCCCACCGTGTCTGTTTTCTCAAACCCCCCGCCCCCCAAAAACGGAGAGGACTCACCTTTGAGCTCCTGCTCCGAAGACGCGCTGGAAGCAAATGGCTTCCAGCGCGCCGGCAACACTAGATGACGTCAGCGCGCTGCGCGCGCGCTGACGTCATCGGATTGCCGTGGGGGGGGCAGTGGTGGAAGGGGAAGGTCTTCCCCTTCCATCCCCGCCTGGGGGGGGAAAGGGGGTGCACGGGGGGGCGCGCTAGCGCGCCCCCAAGTTCCCCTGTACCTAGGACGAGATGATCTAGTCCAAGGCACAGGGGAACTGTAGCCTTGGACGAGATCATCTCGTCCAAGGCACAGAAGCGGTTAAGGAAAACGGGATCCATAAAAATAAAAAAACACTGCTTTATTTAGAAGCAGTGACAGACATGGTGGTCTGGGTCTGCTGTCCCCGGCAGGCCACCATCTCTGTGAGTGTGGCCATTCCCAATGGGGTCGCAAAATGCAACCTACCTCATGAATACTTATGAGGTAAGTCATTTGTGACCCCATTGGTAATTGCAAACAGTGTCATTGACACTGTTGTACATCAGGTTTTGAGACTCATTTTGCGAGTTGCTAAGACCTGAAATTTGCGATTCGCAAAAACTGATATTTGTACATGTGGGCCTAAAAATCTAAAAAATAAACTTTACTAAAAGATGTCTTTTTAAATTGTGAGTTCAGAGACACCAAACTCTGCATTTCCATCTGCTCCCAAAGAGAATCTGTACTTTAAAGTAATTTAAAGTGCGCCCCCATGTTAACCTATGAGAGAGATAGGCCTTGCAACAGTGAAAAACACATTTAGCCGTATTTCACTGTTATGACATGTAAAACACACCAGTACATGTCCCACCTTTAACATACACTGCTCCTGCTCATGGGGCTACCTAGGGCCTACCTTAGGGGTGTCTTACATGTATAAAAGGGGAATGTTTAGGCCTGGCAGGTGGGTACACTTGCCAAGTCGAATTGGCAGTTTAAAACTGCACATACAGACACTGCAGTGGCAGGTCTGAGCCATGTATACAGGGCCAGTCATGTGGGTCAAATATGCCAATCATGGAAAAGCCAATTACACAGAGTACCAAAAACAGCAAAAACAGAGTACAATACACATCAAGAACCTGGGAAGCAGAGACAAAAAGTTAGGGGAGACCATGCCAAGGATGCCTGGTCTAACATGGACCAGTTGTCTGGCGACTAATTATGTGTCTATCACTGCACACTAAATCTCTCTTGCAGGGGTAAGGCAATAGCTATCTACAGGTCTTAGAAATGAAGAAAGTTTTAAGAGTGTTCAGCGGCATGCAGCAGCAGCCATGTTCACCATGGAGAAATCACATACTGCTGCAAACACCTTTGATGAATTTAACAACAAGGTATCTGAATGTCTGTGACACAGAGGTCTAAGAATTAGATTTGCTGCCACAGACAATGACAGTAATATAGTCAAGGCCACGGAATATAATTACTCTTTCGGGGCCCTGTATTTGGTGCATTGCATCAATATAGCTGTGCAGCAGTTTCCCCCCAAAAAAGACATAGGCCCTCATTATGACTCTGGTGGTCTTGAATGAAGACTGCCAAAGCCACAGGTGCCAGAAGACTGCCAGTGCTGGCCGTCTTCCGCAAACACCATATCACCGGTACTACTGGATTTCCACCACACTTTGGGTGGACATTTAGCAGTAGTCGTGCTGGCGGGCGGAAGCCCTTGGGCGATTCCACCACTGGCCTTTCCCTGCTAGTAAGACACTACCCCCAGCATTTTGTGCAATAATATGGCCTGGTGGTGTCCTGATGGTGGCGCGCCCCTTCATGTTCCCTGCTGTACGACCTCCTCCCCGGACTAGGTAAGTTGATTGTCCAACAGGGGAGGGGCTGGGAGGGTAGGGGGTGGTGTGTTTGTGCATGTGTTAGTGTGTGGTATCTGTGTGTGTACATGAATGTGTGTATGCATGCAAAAACCCTGGTGGAAAGGCAGCTCCTAATACCATTGGCAGTTTTCTTTGGACTGCTGGGTCAGAGATGCACATCTCTAGTCCAGCGGCTCCAACCGCCCTGGTGGTATGAGTGGAGATGTGGTGGGTTGGTAGAGGTCAACCCGCCACACTCATAGTGTGGTGATCTTGACTGGCAGCCTGTTGGCGGTGAAACAGCCACCTTTACCATGGCAGTCTGAGGACCGCAAGGGTCATAATGACCCTCATAGTCAGCAACATAGTGACCACCTGCAGAAGAATCTGCACTCATTTCAGCCATTTTTTTAAAGTCCGGAAGTAGTTGCAGATTGTTCAGAATGCTAATAGAGTATCTGTTAAAGCCCTCTTAAAGCCCTCTTACAGGAGACGCAAACACATTGGAACTAAACCTATTGCATGTTGCAATGTCTGTTTGAGCAGAACAGACAGATCAATGACTATGGCCTTCAAAGCAGAGGGTATGCAATTGGGAAAACTATGACCATGGATGCAGACAAATGGAGCCTATTCAGATGCCTCACACAGATGCTACTCTTTTATGAGGTTTTCACACAGGAAGTTAGCAACGAGGACAGTACGATGGGCCAAGCTATCCTGTTGTTGTATTTGCTAGGACCAGCTAAATAACGTGTTTGAAAGGTTTGCATTTGCAGGTGTGAAAAAAAACCCAGAAGTGCATGCCTTTGTTGAGAGCTTAATCTTTCATGTGGCTTGTAATGCAAGGCTCCAAAATTACATCATATTGCCCAAACAGTACATCTGTGCCACAATACTTGATTTATGGTACAAAACATTCTGCCTACTTTCATTCCAGTTTCTGAAGGGGATTTTTTTTAAATACAAGAGGTGAATTGTTCTGCAAGCCGAAGACCTAGAAGAAGAACAGCTGAAAGTTAGAGTCCCACTCAAAAAGTGCTAGGGTGCCACCTTCAACTTCCAAAGAAAGCAGTCTTGTCTCACAGCAGTCAACACCAGCAACAAGAACACTGGCAACAACCGGAACAGAATTGGCCCCATCCTCTGCATTGGCTTGGTTTCAAATGGGAGGTCTTAAGTCCATTGATGTATTGTTATGGGAAGATGTGTCATTGGCTAGAGCTCAGCAGGCTGGCAACAAATTGTCTGGCTTGTCCTGGAGCCAGTGTGTCTGTTGAGCATGTATTCAGTGCAGTTGTCACAGTTGACACAGTGAGAAGGACTGTCTCCTGAAAGAGTGGAAAGAGGGACCATGATCAAAGTGGACCAACATTTCATGCCACATGATTACACAGTTCCTGAAACAGCACAGGAGGGAGGAGAAGGAGGATGATTGGTCAGAATCAAGGGTGTTAACTCTTCTTCACTAAATAATTATGTCACCACAGAACCTTTTAATTATATATCATTGAACTTATTCATTTGCCCCCCACCCCCAAGAAATAGCTAGTGGAACATTATGTATGTGTCTGACTTATGCTGCATGCCATTTTTTAGTCACATGTATGGCTGGATTGGATTTGGACCAGTGTGCAGTGAAGAAGCTCCACAATTCCTTCAGGACATTGGAGAAAAAGCATGCACTTTCTTCATTGATGTATTTGTCCCTGTCCTGCTCCTTATTTAAGGTCCAGGGTACGTTTATGTAGCAGCCACACTAAGGTAGTTGGTTTCTCAGTTCTTTATTCCTTGGAAAACAGCATTAACTCTTCATATAACCCCCAGCAACATCTAAGACACACAGCTTCCTCTCCACTCGTCTGCTCCTTTCTCCACTCTTTCTGGAACCTTAGTTCCATGACATTCTTCCTTTACCAACATTCCATCTCTCCAGTGAGCATGACCCTACACATCTTCCCCCTTACAAATTAAAACAGAAAAGATTCATTATACAACTATGGACATAAAAAACAAAACAATAAAATGAAATACCAATATAAGCATAATAATACATTCTTAATCATATAACGACTATAAGTACAATGTACAATAATGTTCCTAATGCACTTAACAAGTACATGTATGCTACTTCAGTTTAATTATGTACAGCTTAAAAGGTATTTAAGACAGTTACGTGTATTCCTATTTTTGTTTAATTATGCACAGGTTTCATGTGCTCCATTCTCTACCATCTTCCAACCTGACCACTGAATTTTTCACAGAAACTACTCTCTGTGGTGCATGAAATTTGTTCTCACCCTTTCTTATAATTCCTACTTTCTTAACTGCTACCAGATCCCCACATCTCACATCGGCAAACTTAACATTTTTCCTTCTGTCATAACTCATTTTATTCTTTCTCTGGAAGTACATAGCCCTTGCCTGTAACTTTGCTTTATCAACTCCCACTTGTTTTTTTTCACTTAGCCACCAAGAGGACTCTTTCGTACCCGGTTCCCTCCCTTTAAGGGCAATGAAAGGTGACACACCAGTTACTGAATGTGGTGTTATGCTATGCACCCACATCATTTTGCTCAATTCTTGTTTCTTGTTTCCAATTCAAACCATTCGCAAATGACAACTGTATATTTTCCACCACAATTCTGTTCACTCTCTCTACCAATCCATTTGCTTGGGGCCGAAATAGTGCTACGTTCTCATGTTTTATCTTTAGCCCATTGAGGAATTTTGTCATGACTACTGAAACTAACTGTACGCCGTTATCTGTAACTAAGGTCTTAGGAATCCCTTCCTCCAAGAATGACTCTCTAAGAAATTCAATTACTCTGTCAGTAGTAAACTGTTCAGCACATTATAATACGGAACCATTTGCTATAATAGTCCACTAAAATCATGATAAAACGATTGTTCCTTCCCAACCTCTCTACTGGCCCCACTAGATCAAAAGCTAATTTCTCCCATGGTGCCTTGGGAAACTGCATTCGACCTAAAGGCGGTTCCCCTACTGTTTTGGTCTTGTCGCTGTTTCTACAAGCCTGGCACTCCTCTACTACCTTCTCCACATCTCTGTCCATTCCAGGCCACCAGTAGAATTGTTGCAACCTCCTTTTAGTTAAACTCTTTCCCAAATGTCCTTCATGAACAATTCCTACTTACCTTCCTCTCAATTTCATCGGGGGAACTATTGTGTTTCTCCTCATAATCTTTTCTCCTTGTACACTTAATTCATCTCTTACTGTCAAAAATTTCTTCAGACCATCCTCTACCATGTCAAAACTTTGTTCTGTTACAATTGTTTTCAATTTATCGTATTCTAGGTCACCTCTTACAGCTTCATCCCATTCATCCGTGCCCAGAGCTAGTTCACCATCAATTTGAAATGTCTCTAACTGCGTACTACACATTTCATCCACATTTTCATTCACACGTTCTTCAACAGGTAGCTGCGACAGGCAATCTGCAATCAAATACTTCCTTCCTTTCACATATTCCACCACAAAATTGAACTCTATGACAGCCAATAACCACCTAGAAATGCGAGGAGTTAAGCTTCCTTCTAGCCCTCGACCACACTTGAAAATTAGCAATAAAGGTTTGTGATCAGTTCTAAGAACGAAAGGGAAACCTCACAGGTAGTACTTGAAATGATTTATCCCCCGACAACAAGCCAACGCTTCTTTTTCTATAGCAGAATAAGATCGTTCTGCTCCCTGCAACCTACGCGAAGCAAAACCAATAATTTTTTCATCACCATCCACCACTTGAATGAGTACCGCACCTAGGACTACGTTGCTGGCATCAGTCAGTACAATTGTTTTTTTAGTAACTTCAAAGTGTCCTAGTGTTGGGACACCCGCAATTGATTTCTTAATTTGCTCAAATGCCCCTTCCCGATCCTTATTCCATTCAAACATTGCTCCTTTCTTTAGTAATACCCTCATAGGTTCCACGAGTTCAGCAAAATTGCACATAAAGTTTGAACAGTATTCCGCTAGCCCTAAGAATGATCTCAACTGATCTTTGTTGGTAGGGCTCGGGGCGTCACTAATCGCCTTTATAATACTTTTATTCGGTTTAATGCCTTCCGCTGATATCTCATGCCCTAAATAGTTCACACAACTTTTCCTCAACTGGCATTTCTCTTTTTTCACAGTTAATCCATGGTCTTCTATTCTCTTCAACACTTCCTGTAATAACTCATCATGGTCTTCAAATGAGCTGACTATTACAATTATATCATCCTGAAAGCATAGGACTTTATTCAGGTTTCTAAAAATGTTCTGCATCACCCATTACACTCAACATTTCAGTAATATTCGGCAGAGGTTGTCTGTCCACCCAAATATTCCTGTTAAGATCTCTTAAGTGAATGCACAAACGGACTTTGTCCCCATCTTTGAGTGCAAGAACTAATTTGTCTAGTTCACACTGTAATGGTTCTTTCATTAAAAATGGAACCGGTCTTACTTTGTGCAGTATCAGCACAACATTGCTTTTCCAGATTATGTGGTGCGTGAAACCCTTTAGTTTTCCAAGCTTGTCCGTGAAGACTTTTGAGAACTTAGACATTAAGTTTTCACACCATTGTTCACTAGAGTATAAATTATCCACATTGACTGCCTGTTCCATAATCATGACCGGATTTGCAGCATTCGGGTCAAGCATTATATTCAAGTCCTTCTGATGCCTCCATCTTAGGAGATCCAACCCTTCATTTGTAACATAGACTTTACCATGGACTCCATTACCTCCAAATGCGATATCCATCCACTGCATCCCCACTATTTCTATTCTTCTGCCCCCATAACCGACTGCTCTCACGTCAGTTTTCAACAAATCTTCAACCTTCTTCCTTAATGTTTATCTCAAAGGACTCCTTTGATATTAACGTGAATAGGCTTCCAGAATCCACTAATACTTTCACAATTGCAGAATCTATAGACACATGACAATGTGGTTTTTCTAATTTGTGCGAACTCTCATCCTTCCACTTTCCCACAAACGCAGGTTCTACAATCGGTTGGTTGGATTCATCATTCTCATGGATGGCCAATACAATTTCCTGATGATCATTATCCACATTGTCTAAGATTTTACACTACTATTTGATAACTTCCCTTTTGATCTGCACACTTTAGCTAAGTGACCGTTTTCCCCACATATCCTACATACTAAAGTTCGTGCAGCGCACTTAGGACTAAATGCAATGTGACCCGGACACCCACATCGGAAGCATAAAGTGTTCAAACTCCTCCTCTCACCCATTTTCTTTTCCACTTTCTCGGGTATCCATTCCTGTCTTTTTGCTTTTACTTCCTTCACTTCTATCATTGATTTCTCATCAATATCCTTTACGTGCATGTTAGTTTTTTCAATCTCCTCATCCAAGTAGCTGTATGTTCCATGCTCCTGGCTACTAGTATGGATTCCTCCAGCATTGGATCCATAGATAATCATTTTTTTTCACCTTTTTGTTATTTGTGCAATGTACTATTTGGTCACCTATCAAGGAATCACATAAGTTACGAAAATCACATGTGACCGCCACACCTCTCAAAGTTGCCACGTATGACATGATATCCTCATCCTGACCTTGAATACGGGAGAAGAATTTATGACGTTCAAATACAGTATTTAATTTAGGAGTGAAATGTTTCTCTAACATTAGTAATGACATTTCATATACATTTGAAGGTTGACCATCACCGGTATCTAAAGGTATTTCAGGTAGGTCATCATAAATTCTTCTCACTTCTGCCCCAAGATGATGAAGCAATATTGCCTGTTTTCTTATAATACGTAGAAAATATGTTCTTCAATCTCTTCCACGATATAGATGGTTCACCGGGTACCGGCAGGAAACATGGCGGTGAAGACATATTCTGTTCTTCCATCCTGTAGAAAAAAAATAAAATAACAAACTACAACAATATACTAAAATAATAAATTAAACAAAGAAACTAAAATAACAATCTGAAATAATAAGTTAAAATAACAATAGTCCTATTGAAATACTATATTGGTCTTTGTAATTATAGTTCTCCTCTTATTCTTGTGTGTAACTTTATGTAATTATTGTAATCTTCATAGTCTTTTCTTCTTTTAACTTCTTTGTTCTTTCAGTAGTCCTTCTACTATTTTTACGCGTCAGGAAGCTGAAGTCAGGCAGCAGGAAATCAGCAAACGGCAGCAGAAACGGCAGGAGGAAATCGAGTTGAAAATTCTTCTCGATCCTCAAGAAACACCTGCTCAGTAAGTGTCCGTTTATTCTTAATCCTCAGTGGTTAAGGATTAAAGTATGCGCGGTGCGCGCTCAAAACCAAAAATGTTATCGATGTGCGCGCAGGTGACACGTGGAGCCTGCTCAACCCTTCACACGCGCTGACAGCCATATACACAAAGCGCGTTAGGATAGCTAGCGGGGTTTGATTATTTTCAACCCATCCGTTCGCCGGTAACGCGTATGAAACGAAACGCGTTAAGAAGGCAATGGGTGCGTGAAAACTGGTACTGTTGAATTCCTGCACGCGCACATCGACAGTTTTAGGATTCATTAAATGAAAAACTGCTTGTCGCGCTGAAAACACGCATATAAACAGAGCGCGTTTAGATAGCTTACGGGATCTTTTCAAAATTCCGCTGACAGCACACTTAAATGAAGTGCATCAAAGTCTGTCTACTTTTGAATTCCACCACGTGCACACCAACAGCAAAATTAAGTAATTGAAGAGTTTACTTG
Source organism: Pleurodeles waltl (assembly GCF_031143425.1). Taxonomy (NCBI): domain Eukaryota; kingdom Metazoa; phylum Chordata; class Amphibia; order Caudata; family Salamandridae; genus Pleurodeles; species Pleurodeles waltl. The sequence continues at coordinate 360,054,158 of NC_090438.1, forward strand.
CCGCTTGAAGAATACTTGCTGCTTTTTCCTTGACACGATTGTAAAGTTCAATCCTAATCTTTACAATCACGAAGATGCTTGACTCGTGGGGTGATCCTTTGTTTCAGTTCTGCCGTGAATAACCAGGGGATGGGGGTTATGGGTAACCTATGCCTCCTGCGCAGAGTGCTCCTTGTCGCCAGTTTATGTAGCAGCCACACAAAGGTAGTTGGTTTCTCAGTTCTTTTGTTCCTTGGAAAACAGCATTAACACTTCATATAACCCCCAGCAACATCTAAGACAAACAGCTTCCTCTCCTCTTGCCTGCTCCTTTCTCCACTCCTTCTGGAACCTTAGTTCCATGACATTCTTACTTTACCAACATTCCATCTCTCCAGTGAGCATGACCCTACACATTTATGTAAAATATATCCTGTCTTCTATAAGAAGATAGTGGGAAAAACAATGCAGTGCAGTACAGGGAAGGGAACGGGATACATAAACTTTATTGGACACGTTTGTCACAGAGAATCCCATCCGCAAAACATGAAATCACAGATACTCAATCCCACTTTACTCCCTGGCCTCATCCTCAAACACAAATTATTTTAATTAAACAGATTGTAAGCACATGTTGTTCCTTCCCTTGGCAGTAAGGGAAGGAAACATGACTATGGGCCTGATTTAAATGTTGGCATAGGGGAATGTGACGGCTATCTCGTCTGCTGTATTATGATCCTATTATATCATATTGATATCATAATATGGAGGACAGGAAATCCGTCACGTTTGTGATGAAGTATTCTCTCCGCCAACATCTAAATCAGGCCCTTAGTCTGCTACAGGGTAAAGTATAGGCAAAAGGCCGTGTAGGTACGGTAGAGGTTGTGCTAAAGAATAGCTGATCGTCATGTGGCTAAGCTTAGGCTTAGTCAGTCACTGTAATTGAAACTGAAAGTTGATGAATGTCAAAAGGGAAAACAGGACCACATCCGTTGTGGAAGCCATATAAACCACTTCTCCCGTGAAATGTAGCACATGGCAAAAATGATTTTTCCAATGTTTTTGGTAGGATGGGATAGAATTTAGGAACAACACCTTGTTTTCGTTTTCGTTTCATATCCATTGAAAGCTTTGTAAATGCTGCATTAAGAAGCAGACACACACTGTACAGATAACACTGCAGTGCTGAGTTGAACAATGCTGCAGTTAGGTGGGGTCATGGTCCAAGGGTGATGAAATTCCACGGGCAGGATGGTTATGGATGATGATGGGTGGGATCTGCCTTCTTTGGCAAAAAAGGGGGTATACTAGTAATTGTCAATAACCAAGAAGTGTGACTTACCACTTAAAAAATCATATCTTGAGTTCTATCGATTGGATTATTGTCATTTTGGTTGTGTGTTACTCAGATAAACATTCTTTATTTTTCTAGACTGGAGTAGGTTCTTTTGTGATGTGTTCATTGAGTTACTGTATTTTAAGTGCATTACACAAATACTTTACACATTGCCTCTTAGGTTAAGCCTGACTGCTCTGTTGTGCCAAGCTATGAGAGGGTGAGCACAGGTTAATTTAGGAAGTGCAACTGACTTACCCTGACTATTATTTTGGTCTCTGTTTCTGAAACTGGTGATCAACAATGAGGATAGGACTTGTATTTGTGCAATACCATATATTAATTCAGTGTTCATTGCAACTCTATACGTAGACCAATTTAAACCTATTCTTCCAAATTGGCAAGATTTTTGTCTGTCCTATATCAATTGTCATTTTTTAAATTTTCAATTCTCCCTGATTGACATTTTTTGATTTTTCCAAAGTCCTTTCGCCCAAATCCCACTTTCTCTGCATGTATATGGTGCTGCCTGGTAATATGGAATTTGAGCACACCAATCTGGAGGCTTAAACAGTGGTCCAGTGCAAGGGGTCCTGCCAGGAGAGAAGGGTGTTCAATAAGAGATGCGCCAAGAAGGAAGAGCTACAGAAAATCTTAAGAGCATGGCAGCAGCCTACCCAGAAGAACTGGGGGAAGAATCTGTGTTCGAAGATGGATAAAAGCAGGACCTGACCCAGGATCCTGTCATGCAGCCTACTGAGGGGTTGGAGCAATCTTTTCCTAGGGCTGAAAATCCACTCTAGAGCAGGTAGCAGTGTGTCTTCAAGAAACCCGTCCCCAGAGGAGCTGCAGGACAGGAGGGAAGAGAGGGAACTAAAGTTGGAACTTGCCAAATTGGAGAAGGAGCAGGTCCTTGCTAGATTGGGGAAGGAGCAGGTCCTTGCTAGACTGGAGAAGAAGCAGGCTCTTGAGGTGAAAAGGCTGGCCATGGAAGAGAGAAAAATGGCCCATAAGCGCAGCCTGAGAGAGCATGACATAAGAGCCCTACATGAATGGACCAGCAACAGTAGTAGTGGTGGCAGCATATCTGCAGTGTCTGCACATGAGTCCAGCTACTATATCCCAAAAGATATGTGGTCCAGTTACAGTGTGGGGAATGACATAGATAAATGGTTGGCATCCTACTAAGTGGCTTAGAAAGTGCACAGGGTCTCAGAGGAGTCTTGGGGGCAGTCTTTGGTGGAACATGCCCACAGTGGGGAGGGACACACTCCTCACATTAGAGGTGGAGCACCAGACCAACTACATTGTGATGAAGGTGATTGTAGTCAGAAAGTTTGGTTTGACACTTGAGAAGTACAAGTAATTGTTCAGGGCTAATCATAAACTTGTCACACAAACATGGGTAGATTTTTTAGATTATGCTGGTAAGGCACTGAAGGGCTGGGTAAGGAGCAGCAAAGTTGATGATTTTGAAGCATATGATTGATAATTGTTTTCCAGAGCTGCGCCAACACCTGGTGTGTATCACCCCTCATCAGCCAGGCTAGCTTGAAACCGGTAGCATAGCGAGCACAAGACCCATGTTTGGGTATATTAGGGAAAATATGTAACATATTACGGAAAATATGTAACACAAAAACATGATGGATAGAATGCTGAACATTGTCAAACATTCACCCCCAGGCACAGATCTGGGTTTAATCCATCATTATTTTGCTTGTCATCCCTTTCCAGTTTGGACCCAGCCACATGCCAATCAGCCAGAATTTAACCTAGATCTGTAACTGTGGTGAGTGTTTGAAAAATGTTTCAGCAATCCGTCCATCATCCTTTTGTTTTTGCTAAAGTCACCCTAAGTTTTCAGAGAATGCCCAGACGTGGGTCCCCTGCTCTCTGTGCCACTGGATTCAAGCAAGCCTGGCTGATGAGGGATGATACCCTGAAACCGGTCCCAGGATGCATGTTTACGGTCCAGGGAGGACCTGGCATTTCGGACTGGACTGTTCCCATGGAGAGCAGGGTCACGACTGATTGGCATATGGCTGTGTCCAAACTAGGTTGGCTTGGTGAGCAAAGTAATGATGGGTTTAACCCAGATCGGTGACTAGAGGTGAGTGTTTGAAAGGTTTCAGCGCTCCATACATCATCCTTTTGTGTTGCTATAGATATTGGGGATACCTTATTATCTGTGCTACAACAAGGTCCATGGCTGCCTGGGAGGGGAGTCAGAAAGTGCTGGAGCCTTGAATAATGGTCCAGCCAGCTACTAAAAAGCCCCTGAGTGTACCCCAATTAAGATGGAAGAGGCACCTGTGATGGCCGCCCCGTAGGTTGACTGAGAAGAGCACTTCTTTTCTTGGTGAACTGCCTGCACTTTCTTGATAGCATTTAGAAGGAGGCCCCACCAAGAAGGAGTTCTTTTGGGCACTGTGGGAGTGCCCAACCCTTAAGGGCATCAGCAAAAAGACTGAAGCCCAAGCAGCAGCTGATGTCTCTGGGAGCTATCACATTTCCTGGGAGCGCAAGTTCCTTTACAGTGAGCCTAAGGTTCCTGTGTATTTGACAACAAGGGCTCTGGTGGTCCCCCAATGCTACAGAGCCTTCATACCTGAGCTGACTCATGAGATTACCCTGGCTGGACACTAGGGTCAAGTCAAGACCTTTGGAAAACGTACACCACCCTTTTATTAGCATAAGATCAGGACTTCCTCACACACATTCTGCAGGAGCTGTGTGACACGTCAGGCGAGTGGGAAGGCTGGGAAAGAGCTGAAAGCTCTCCGAGAACTACTGCATGTCATTAGCACCCATTTTGAAAGGGGACCTAAGCATCCCCAGTCTACTTCTGGCCACAGGTTTATCCTGGTTCTGGTGGATCATGTCACACCGACACCAGAGGCCATCCCCCCGAGAACCACCACTGCAGCAGTAGTGGTAAGGGCCCTGATGAGGATTTTTACTCAGTGGGATTCCCCAAGGAAGTAATGTCTGACAGGGGCACCAACTTCATGTCTGCATATATGCAGTCCATGTGAAGAGTGTGGAGTAACTTACAAGATCTCCACCTCATACCACCCCCAAACCAAAGGGCTTATTTAAAGATTCTACAAGAACCTGAAAGGCATGATCAGAAGTCTGCCTGATGGCCTGAGGAAAAAGTGGGATATACTCTTGCCCTGTTTGTTGTTGTTTATCTACAGGAAGGTACAGTAGAAGTGAATGGGCTTCAAACCCTTTGAGCTTCTAAATGGCACCCTGCCAGAGGACCTCTCAGTTTGGAGAAGCAGTGGGAACAAGCTCCACATAATGTTCCCCATGCTGTAGTGAGCTACATGATGGCCTTCCAAAGCCAAATAACTAAGTTGTGGAAGCATGCTTCTGACAACTTAGAAGCCATCCAGGCTCTGACGAAAGAGTGGCATAACCAAAGTTCTACCACAGTGGAATTCCAGCTTGGGCAGAAAGTGGGGATGATGGAACGGGTGGATCCTGGGGCCCTCCAGGACTGGTAGACTGGGACCCTAGTGGTGATTGAAAAGAAGGGTAAGGCCCCCTACATGGTGGACTTTAAGACCCCCAGTCAACACCACAGGGTGTTTCATATCAATTGCCTTAAACCATTTTTTGACGGGCCTGAGGTCACCATGCTGCTGGTAACTTATAGAGCTGAGGAGGAGTAGAGTTAACCTCTGTGTAATCTCTTAGCCTCCTCTGAAAGGAGCAATCCTTTCCCCTAGTCTGTCTCTTAAACAGCAGAGGGACTGTTGCCAAACGCTGGAACAATACTCTTCTCTTTTCTCCCTTATTCCTGGGATTATCCAACCGTGTACCCATGATGTGGATACAAAGGACAACCTCCCTGTCAATATTAAATCTAACAGGTTGTCGGATAAGGCGAGGGCCAACATCAAGAGTAAAGTCTCTAAGATGCTGGAGTTGGGGGTGACAGAACCATCCAGCAGCTCTTGATCCTGTCCTGATGTTCTGGTGCCAAAAGCTGCCCCACTGGATATCACACCTGAACAAAGCTTCTGTGTAGATTATAGAGGGCTAATCTCTGTAACAAAGACTGATGTTTACCCCATTCCCTGGGTAAATTAGCTCATTGACAAATTAGAGGCTGCCAAGTACTTAAGTACCTTTGATCTTCTATCAGGGTACCTTCCTGGGTTGGAAATCTTCTTAGCTACCTATCTGGATGTCATAGCTGTCTTCAGTAGAAGCTGGGAAGACCACTTCTTTCACTTCCTGGAAGTTCTTCAGGCTCTGCAACAGGAAGGCCTAATTATCAAGGCCAGTAAGTGCATTTAGGGCAGAGATTGGTGTTGTACTTGGGACACCTGCTGGGCAGTGGTAAGGTGCTGCCCCTTCAGGCCAAGATTGAGACCATCATGACTTAGAAGCCCGCCAAAACCCAGACTGAGGTCAGACAACCACTAAGTGTTTAAGGAGGTTTGACAAGGGATATGGCACCATTTTTGCCCCCTTAACTGAGCTGACTTTGAAGAAGAAGCCCAGGAATGTGATTTAGATAAAGGCACGCCAAAAAGCATTTGACCCCTTGAAGCAAGCCTAGTGCACAGCCCCTGTGCTCAAGTCCTCTGACTTTTCGAAGAAGTTTATTCTTTAGACAGATGCCTCAGAGCTTGGTAAAGGGGCAGTTTTGTCACAACTCAATGAAGAAGACCAGGATCAGCCTACAGCCTTCATCTCTAGGAGGTTACTTGATGTTTTGCTGTGGTTTGGCCCAGAAGAAGTTGAAGCAATACTGGTTTGGTGCTCACTTCCTGATTCAGACTGACCACCTGCCCCTCAGGTGGCTCATGCAAATGAGGGGTGAGAACCCAAAACTGTTGAGGTGGTCCATTTCTCTACAGGGTATGGACTTCAGAGTGGAACACAGACTTGGGGTAGACCACACCAATGCTGATGGTTTATCTGGGTTTTTCTGCCTTAGTGATGAGAACTCTCTAGAGGTTTGGCAACTCTCCCCACTTTCAGCTGGAAGGGATGCATGTTAGATCTGGCGTTCTTAGGGTGGTCTTACCCCAGATGTTTTGTCTTTTACTTCCTGTTTTGTTGCTGTATCGTTTTGTTGGTCTTAGGGCTCTGAGGACTTTACTACTGCTAACCAGTGCAAAAGTGCATGTGCTTCTTCCATAAACATGGCAACATTGGTGTATCCACAACTGGCATATTCAATTGACCTGTAGGTCCCTTGTAAAGTGGTATAGCCTATGCCCAAGGCCTGTAAAGTGAACGCTACTAGTGGGCCTGCAAAACTGAGTGTACCACCCACTTCAGTAACCCTTAAACATGTCTCAGGCCTGCCATTGCAGAGCCTGTGTGCAGTTTCACTGTCAATTTAATGTGCCATTTAAAACCTCTTGCCAAGCCTCAAACTTCCCTTTCCGTACACAGAAGTCACCCTTAAAGGTAGGCCCTAGGGAGCCCATAGGGTAGGGTACCATGTAAATAAAAGGCAACAGATGTACTTTTAAGTTTTACATGTCCCGGTAATGAAAAACTCCCTAAGTTGTTTTTTATTACTGTGAGGCCTGCTCCTCCCCTAGGCCACCATTGGGAATTCCTTAATATACTTATAAGCTGTAATTCCTGATCAGAAAGGAGAAGCTTCATCATGCTTCATATCATTGGCGTGGTAATGATAAACCGTCTTTACTGGTAAAATTGGATTTATTGTTACTATTTTAGAACTGCCACTTTTAGAAAGTGGGCATTTCTCTTCTCTCTCTGCTCTGCATGACTTAAAGCCTGTCTCCAATACACGTCTGGTCTGGCCTGGGCAACAGCTACATTTATGCATTCCCTTCTGACTCCCACAACACAGGACACTCAACTACATCTGCATTTATCTGCATATTGATGGTTTATCATGGGCAGGGAGGATAGGAAGAGTTCACACTTATATTCCAAAGGGTGGTGGCCTGAACACACGCAAAGGGCTGATTACCCCCTACTGATAGTCTGGGCCAGGGTGGGAATAAAAGGATGGTCTGTGTATTTAAGAGAGATCCTATGAAGTCATCCTCCACATCAAGCACACTTTTGGGTGTACTGGGTCTCTCAGCCCCTGAAATTAGATTACTACTGGACGTAGGAAGAACTCTGCTGCATAAAAGACTGCTGTGCTGTAAGGATTGCCATTCTGCCTGGACTGACTGTTTCAGATTGTCTGCATTGCTGGGCAGCCCTGCTCCCTGCTGATCTCTTTTTTTTTTTTTTTTTTTTTAAGTTTCAAAAGTTTTATTAAGAATATATAAGGCGATACATACAGCATATAAACAAACTGTTTAGCTTTCAAAACATTGTTTTTGTTCTTTTACCACAATTATTTCCATTGTGAGCATATATGCATGTACTGTCAGGTAAGTAAAAATTCCCAGTTGCATAGTTGAGTTTTGTACCCTTATTTTGAAGAAAAGTGGAGAACAGGTGAGGGGGGGAGTGGTAAAGGGAGGGGAGCGAGGATAGGATTGTGTGTGAGGGGTCGATCTTGGTATAGGGGAGAGACGAAATAATCATATGAAATGGGGAGGGGGAGAGAAGGGGAAGAAAGAGAAAGAAAGAGGAAGGGTAATCGCGGGGGAATGTAGAATGAAGAGACTCGAGGTAGGCAGGGGGTCTTTGTATCCTGAGACTAGCTTGTTCAGGCCTAAGAGTAGATCGTTCTGTACTGCTCCGTCTGCAGCAAGTTATTATCTAGGGGTAGATAGTATGTATGTTAGATATGGTAAGGTCGGTTAGAGAGTGTCTACGTCTTATGTGAGTTGATTTCTCAGTCCTTGTTTGTGTTAGGAAGCGACTTGTATTACTATGTTGGGTAGTTCAGGGTCTCTTGCATATGACAAAATTAGAGGCCTGTGGATTGATATAGAGAGAGAAAAAAGAGAGAAAGGGGAGAGGATAGCGTAGCTAGGGAGAGAGAGAGGGGCCAGTAGGAGATTAAATGTGTTTCCGGAGTCTAGGATTCTCAGAGGGTGATTGGTAATTGATATTCCCTAATCATTGATCATTGAACATTGATCATCCGTTGGTCATCCGCCAGCCGCTTTATGGTCTCTTCAAGAATGGGCGCCAGACCTCCTCAAATTGTTCTGCTTGGTCCTGTAGGTTATAAATCACTCGTTCATGGGTAGCCGTTTGATACATGGCCGTCATCCATTCTATGGGTGTGGGGGCAATGCTAGATCTCCAGTGCCGGAGTATGCATATTTTGGCCGTGGCAAGCGCCGTGTGGATTAATCGTTTATGTGCCCGCGATAGGGAGTGATACGGACGTATGTCATGTAGAATGATAAATGCTGGTGGGGTCGGTTTTGGTATCTGTATGAAGTCCGATAAGGCGAGGCGTACCGCGTCCCATAGTGACTGTACCGTTGGACAGTGGCATAAAATATGAAGTTGGTCACAATATGGCTCTGTGCATCTCCAACAGTTCGCATGAGGTATCAGCCCTGAAGAGTTTAACGGGGGTCCAGTACCACCCCTGAAGGATTTTAAATAGGCAAAATTTCAGGCGTGCTTCACGTACGCCCCTGTCGAGGGCTTCTAGTATGTCTGGCCATTCTTCGTCCGTGTAGGTTATCCCTAGTATATCCTGCCACTTTAAGCGTAGTCGTTCAAGTAAAGGCTGAGAGTAAAGGTGGTTAGTTAATTCGGCATAGAGGCCAGCCAAGATGCCTTTTTGTCGGCCCCATTTCTGAAGATAGGTGACGATGGGTGAGGTTTTGAGCTTCCACGGGTGGGTTCCTAATGTTCTCCGCATACAGTGTTTGAGCTGTAGATATCGCCACTCCTGGTTACTTTGGATGTCGAATTCTTCCTGGAGGGAGGCGAATGTGCGGAAGCTATCTCCATCTATTATGTGAGATATATTGTGGATATCTGCCTCGGACCATTGGGGCCATCTGAGAATATTCCCTCCTATTTTAATGCTTTTATTCCCTGCTATGGGAGCCTGAGTATTCAGAGAGGGGTGTACTCCTAGTAGTCGATGGGGTCTGCACCACGCTGTGTTTGTAGCCTTGAGGATGGGGTTAGCTAAGGGAACATGGTCGGCGTATGTTCCTCCCATCTCCGTATACTGTCCATATAGGAGTTTCTCTGTGATCACCCATTGCGGTGGGTCGGCTATATCCGGAAGTGTATATATTAGCTGTGAGAGTTGTAGGGCCAGAGAATATTGTTCTACCGAGGGTAGTCCTAATCCTCCGTAGGGCCGTCGTGCCAGTATTATTGCAGGTTTCAGTCTTGGGCGTGAGGAGCCCCAGACGAAGGTCCTTATGGATGCGTCTATCAATCGGAGTGAGGAAAGAGGTATCTGTAGGGGGAGCATGCCTAGCACGTATGTGAAGCGTGGTAAGGTGACCATTCTGACCGCCTGTGTCCTGCCCCACATGGACAGGCCTAGTAGGGACCATTTGGCAAAGTCTTGTTTCATTTTAGATATAAGGGGGTCTATGTTGTCCCTGACCATATGTTCTAGACCTCTGTTAATGAACGTTCCTAAATATTTAAGGCGGGTCGGGGTCCATTTGAATTGGAGGCCATGTATCGCTGCCCTCGTCGTTATGCGGGATAATGGTAGTGCCTCACTTTTATCCCAGTTTACCCGATATCCGGATAGGGATGCAAAGTCTTCTATAGTGGAAAGTAGTGCTGGGAGCGAGGTTTCTAGATCGGACATTGTTAACAGAATGTCGTCTGCGTAGAGATATATTTTGGATATGCCCCCGGTGATATGGATCCCTTTTATTTGGTGAGAATTTCGTATGGTGGCAGCTAGGGGTTCCATGGGCAATAAAAATAGAAGTGGCGACAAGGGGCATCCCTGGCGTGTGCCCCTTCCGATAGGGAATGGGTCTGACATGATGCCCCCACAGTTAACCTGTGCTGTGGGATGGTCATATAATAAGCGCACTTTAGAGATAAATTGTTCCCCCAGGCCAAAATGCTTCATGGTTGTGAATAGGTAGGACCACTCAATGCGGTCGAATGCTTTCTCCGCATCTAGGGACAGGGCTAGGGCTTCGTCAGGTAATTGTATGGATTCTAACAGTGTATGGCAAAGAGTTCGCATATGATTTCTGGAGGTACGGCCTGGTACAAATCCTACTTGGGTATTGTGAATCAATGATGGTATCACCTTGCGTAGCCGCGCTGCTAGAACACTGGCTAGGAGGTTGACATCCCCATTCAAAAGGGAGATAGGACGGTAACTGCCGCAAAGAAGGGGGTCTATCCCTGGCTTAGGCAAGATGACAATCGTGGCTTTATTGGATAGAGCGCCCAGGGAGCCTTCTTGACATGCTTCCGTCAGTGCTTCATGTACTGCGGTTATTGCCTCTTCCCCAGCCCATTTATAGAATTCCGCAGGGAATCCGTCCTCTCCTGGTGATTTATGGTAGGGGAGGCTTGTTATAACTTGGGTTATCTCTTCTTTGCTTATGTTACCGTCCAAGAGGGCCCTGCCTGCCTCAGACAGACGGGGCAGATTGGCCGCGATAAGGAATGTCTCCATTTGTGTTTGATCTGTCGTTGTTTCAGGAGTGTACAAATGTCGGTAGTACTTGGCGAACTCGTTTACAATGTCTTGTGGGCGAGTTAGTACTGCTCCTGAAGAAGATGTTATGGCCGCAATGGCAGAGGCTGCCTCTCTTTGTCGGAGCTGCGCCGCTAGGAGGCGACCTGCTTTTTCCCCTTGTTCGTAATGGTGGCCTCGCAATTTTTGCAGTGCATATTCCGCCTGACATGTATAGAGTTCATTGTGTGCCATGCGGGCCTGTTCTAAGGCGTGTCGCTGCCTAGGGGATGGTTGGGCGGTATATTGTTTAGTGAGGTCCTGTATCGTGGTCTCTAAGGTGGTTTGGCGAGCTATTCTGTCTTTGTTGGCCAGTGCTGCATCTCGCATCTTATTCCCTCTTAGGGTTGCTTTTGCTGCCACCCATAGGATCCTTTTTGAGGATACAGTGCCTGTATTCTCGGCCATGTATGTAGCTACATGAGCTTTTAATTGTTCCTTCCCTTGGGGAGAGCGATATCTGTGTACAGCCAATCGCCATGGTTTACGACCAGAGAAGGAGAGTCCCACCTGGATCCGGATTAGTATTGGGGAGTGATCTGAGAGACCGCTATCTAGGATGCAGGTGTCTTGTAAATAAGGGATTACAGTGTGTGATACTAAGAAATAATCCAGACGCGATTGGGTGCCATGGACGGTGGATAGGAAAGTATATTCCTTATCTTTCGGGTGTTGTATTCTCCAGCAGTCCACCAGACCGACGTCGGTGGTCAGGTCTGTCAGAAGCGCTCTGTCGTGATTGTTACATATATCAACAGGGCCTGTCCTATCCATTATGGCGTCTTGGACGAGATTCCAGTCTCCCCGATTATGTATCGAGTAGTTCCGATTTCTGTCAGGAGGCGATTTAGCTGTAGGAGGAATGGACGTTTTGGGCCGATTGGTGCGTAAATGGATCCCACGCATAAAACAGTGTCCCCTAGTTTTAGTTTAGCAAATATATACCTTCCTTCCGTATCATTCCAGGTTTTAATGATAGTGACCGGGAGGGACTTACGTACTAGTATCGCCACTCCACATTTGCGGGGTCCGTTACTTCCAGATTCCTGACTCGTCGGACGGCAGCTGAAGGCAACCCTCCCTACCCAATCCCGTTTAAGTTTACTGGATTCCAGAGTGTCAAGGTGAGTCTCTTGAATCAGAGCTATATCTGTTTTTTTGGATTGAAGATAGGACAGTATCTTTTTCCCCTTAACATAGCTCGTCATGCCGTGTACATTCCAAGAGAGTATGCGTAATGGTCGCGTCGCTTGAGGGTGGGACTTCGACATATTGGATAATTGTGAGTAAGCCCCCTCGTTCCGCAGTTGTTGTTGGTGGGGGGGGGCGAGGGAGGGTGGGAGATATTGACTTAGTTGGTACAGTGGGAGTTGTGTTTCGATATGATACGGTGTTTTATTTTATACGGGGGTTAGCGGCTGGTGGAGGCCAAGGAAGTCCTCTGGAGAAGAAAGAGAAGAGAGAGGAGAGGGTGAAGGAAGAGAGGCAATATAAGTAGGATGAGAGCCAGACGGAGGGGAAATATGAGGGGAAAAGAAGACAAGGAGAAATGAGAGGGAGAAGAAAAGAGGGAGAAGGAGGGGGAAGGGATGGATGCGTGTGCTAAAGTTGAGATTGAGAGTATAGCAAGAGAGCGTACAATTTGGGGGAAGAAGTGGAGAAGAATAGGGATGAGGGAGGTTAGGAGGTTAGGAGTCCAACCTCCTTCGTTCGTTAGGTCTGTAAACGGCGGGACCGATTTCTCTCGGAGCTCTCGTGCCGTCGGGCGATCTCGATCGGGGGGGGCGAGGAGGGAAATAACAGACAGCCAGTTATCGATATGTCGGTGATAAGGAGGGGTCGGGGGGGGGTTACACAGCAGTGCTTATGTTTATGTATCGGGAAGTGGGTCTGTTCATCAGTGGTTAGTGGCTAGTGTATTAGTTATATAACTAAAGTGTATATTGGCAGAAGTAATGGTCGGTTAATAACTATAATACCTGGGCGGCGCTGGAGAGGAGGGGGGGGTGTCGGGTGTTGATGGGGTACAGTGTTTAGGATGTTGTGCCTAGTACTTGATGTTGTATGGTATCGTAGGGTGTTTAAGAGTTCATAAGATAGGGTCGTAAATTAAAGTAGGGACTGGGCAGACAGAAAGACCGAGACCGGCTGGCGAGGGGGGGGGGCAGGGCGAAGGAGGGGGGGGAAAGAGCTCAAACCGAGTATTACAGTTCTCGCGTATGCATGGGTACATAAAGATACCAATATACAGTATAATATAATACTTCCTGAGCATTTCTATTCAACGATAACACTGCCTCGTCTCGTCTCGCCTTACAACTTTTTAATGACATATTAGGTTGATCAACATAGCAAATCCTGGTATCTTATCACATTATCATGTTAGGAGCCATTATGCCAAGCGTCTCTCTATTAATCGTAGGATAGGTAATGAGTGTAGCTGAGCCCCGGATTACGCGAGGATAATGCGTATCTCGTCCTATTACTAACTCCTTGCCGTGTATTATTACATCATAATACTGACCTACTAAGGTCTTACTTGGTATGTGTCACCATCATAGTCGTTCTATTGTAGATGGTAGGTTAAGATAGTAATAATGATTAGGATGGAGGTAGGTACGAACATCTGGGGAAAGGAATAGCTAATAGTTTATAATTTACATTGTGATGTTATAATGTGGTGCGGAGTGGCAGTGTAGAATGTCACATTATTTCGCTTCGTTATGCGGTATTATGTTGTATTTTGTCCTCGTGTTCTATTTTTTATTTTTTTCCCCAGTTTCTTATTGTAGAATAAAGTAAAGTCAAGTAATGGGAGCTTTTATATTTCTCAGGTGATATCATATTGTGTGTCCCTGTATTGGAATTAATTTATCTTTACGTGGTCTAGTCCCATCCCTTGGGGTGATAATGGGAGCTAAACGGTTCTAATGTCAGCGCTGGTCGAGTGTGGTGTGTACTAGGGAGGTTTCACATACTTTGTTATTTACTACCATGAGATATTTTGTAGTGTGTGGAATATAAGGTAAGTTCCATGATAGTTAATTAGTGTTTATTTTTGTTATCTGTTTAATGCCCCTGTTACCTTGTTACCTTGTATAGGGTTATAGGGTCGGGACCGGGCTCTTATTCAACATACAGGGAGTTGGTGGGGTCTGATCCCTGTTCTAATAATCATCATCTGTTGTGTACTGAGGGCAAATAATTATTTACTGGTAGTTTTCCGTTATAGGGCCTCGGCTCTAGTCATAAAGAGCATAGGTTTTTCATGTATCTGGTTTTAACATTGATACTAGCAGTCTTAGACAATTACAATAGTAAAACACATATGATCTGGAAAGGTACTCATCCTTCCGCAGAGTCTATAGTTGTTATTTTCGAATCTCTAGCGATAGTCCCACAAGTCGTCTTGTCGCGTTACCTTCTCAAGAAGACCCAGTTGTAGGCTTTAAAGGGGAGCGGGATTTGTCTCTTTCTGATAGTTGGGTGTGGGTTTCTGACCCCTGTCATCATATGATCTGGTTAGTCTCTCCATGTCTCTACCTCTATGACTGGCTCCGGCGTCGTGTAGAGCCATCTTCACCTTTTCTATTCCCGAGTGGGGGGTTTCGGCCCTATCACTGCCTCCTACAATGTCATGCTCACTGTCTGTGTTGAGAGAGTCCATAGGCTGGGATTGGAAAGAGTCAAGGAAGAGTCTCAATTCGTCGGGGTTATAAAAGTCCTTGGATACTCCATTTTTGGTAACCCACATTCTTGCAGGGTCAAAGAGACCGTATTTCATCTCTAGTTTGCAAAGCCGGGGTCGTAGGGCTAGGAAAGCCTTTCTACGTTCGTTGGTTTCCTTGGAGTAATCGGCAGTTATTCGGATCTCGTGCTGGTCTATTCGGAAAGGGCCGTGGTTGCGTGCTACTTGGAGTATTTGTCGGGTTTGATTATGTCGCAGCAAGCATGCGATGATTGGGCGGGGCCTTGAGGAGTTGTCAGAGCGTTTTGGGCCTATCCTGTGTGCCCGTTGGAATTCTAACGGCGGGTCAAAGTCCAATGAAATCATTTTTGGAAGAGTGGAGGTCAGAAAAGCCTGCATATCCGAGCCTTCTTCGTTTTCCGGGATCCCAAGTACGCGGATATTGTCTCTCCGGCTCCTGTCCTCCATGTCCGTTAGTTTGCTCCTGAGGTAGATGAAGTCTTGTTCTCGCTCCTGAGACGTGTTGATCTGCGTCTCTAGTGATCCCATGCGTTGCTCTAGCCCTGTCACTCTAGATTGAAAGCCTGCAATGTCAGATCGCATGGATTTGGTTTCTAGTGTCAATGAAGTTATAGAGGCGTCCATCCCCTCTATGCGGCGGCTGACGGTGGTGATCTCTTGTAGTATCCTGTCCATAGTTGTGGATTGATCTTTATCAGACATCGTGGTGGACTCGTTTAAAGGTGGAGATGTTTGAGAGTTTATCTTCGTGGGGGTTAGGCGTTTGTGTTGTAGCGCTTCTGAGAATAATAGTTGTCGTGCAGGCTTGCTGACAGGTTTATGGTTCGGTTTGTTGCCGGGCATTGCCTCAATTGTCCACAGAGTCTGGCCACGTGGGGCCCGAGATTCCCTCCGTGGATTCTGATAAGGATATAGATGTTCGGTGACTTACGCTGGTGCCAGTCCTCTCCCTTCTCCTGTATCTCTGTTCTCTTGACTCCCTCTGGCTCTCTTCATCTCCGATGCCCCTCCATTCGCTCACCCCTCTCGTCTCCTCGCCTCCACGTGCCTCCCGTCGTGCCCCTCTGCCCTCCTCAGTATTAGTTGTCTGGAGGGAGGGGGGGGGCAAAAGTTTATTATCCCAGCGGGAGGGTTTTTGTTGTCCCTCTGTGATGGAAAAGAGGGGAGAAGTCGCGCCTCTGCCTCCAGTGATGCCATTCTTAGTTTGGAGAGATTCGATCCTACCTCTCTGACCGGGTTTCTCTCCCGGCTGTCGAAGGGGCCGCACTCCTTTGCTGCATCTCCCCTTCTCCCTGTAGGGGGTCGAAGGTCCACGGGTGTTTGTTGGCGTTGTAGGGAGATCGATGCGGGTCGTCACGGCTCCCGCAGTCCCTGCGGCCTATTCAGCTTGCTCCTTGCCGCTGCGGGCACGCCGTCCCCGGTCTTCCGAAGACGCGACTCCGCCCCTTTTGTCAGGCCTTATCGGCCTGGGGCGAGTCGCGAGTTTCCTGCCTTGCGTCCCGCTCCTACGGGGTCCCCGGACATGATTCCGTGTCGCCGCTGTTGTAAGGGAGGAGGGGCACCGAACCCGGTGTGCTGTCCGGCTGTCTTCTTACCTCCGTCGCCCCTCCGGGACCGCCTCGGCACGGAGCTCTCGTTCTAAGCGGCCATCTTGTTTCGTGGCCCGGCCACGCCCGCCTCCCTGCTGATCTCTGTGCTGCTGAGGTCAAGGATTAGACCCATCTTGCTGATCCAGAGTATATCCAAGGGCTTGCTGGCTTTCCCACTGTTCTTCTGTAGTTTCAGGGACAACAAAGATTGCTTTCAACACTCCTCATGCTGCTGGACTCTGCCAACTTTGATTTCAACTCTTGCCTGAGGTACCCCTCTCCAGCCCTAGGCCCAGAAGTGGGTTTTCCAGTTGAATCCTGCAAAAACAGATGCATCGTTGAGTATGTGTAAATTTCACCACATCACCCTTCGATGCTGATTCAGAGGCTGCTCGACAACAGGGAATACCCAGCCTGCGTGGCTTGATGACGCTCTGCGTGGCTCAACAACAACTCATCCCATTCACTTCAATAGAGCTTGATGCCGACGCAGGACCCGACTGTGAGTTTCAGAACTTAGGCATCGTGCCATCAACGTCAACCCTTTGCTCTGTCAAAAGTAGTGTTTCAGAGAACCCTATGTGGGTTCTGTAGCCGGCATACCCTCCATTGCACTCGGCTTGGATTTTGGATTTGCACCGGTCCGTTGTGGCCTCAGTAACCTTTTGAATGCTAGTGCCTTCTAAAAATTATTTCACATTTAGGGTCACTAGACCACCAGACTCATGGTGTGGTCTGGACTGCCACTTCTGTGGTGCTCTGAATGCCAGATTACAACCCTGGCAGTCTAACCACCAGGGTACTGCCATCTTCACCAGGATTCAGTGACCCCAACGGGCTGACTGCAGGCGCAAGTTGCAATCAGCCAGAGGAGTGCTACCACAGTGCTGCACTTCTTATGACCTGATTCTCCAGCATTTGATGGTTGTTTTATTACCATGAAAAGGCTGGTGGAGAACAGATGCAGCGGGCCACAGGGGACCCCTGCACTGGCCATGCCTGGGGCTTGAGGCATGGGCAATGCAGGGGTCTCCCTGCCCAGCACCATCATAAAGCGCTCTGTACAGACAGAGCGCATTACGAGGGTGCTGGTGCCCCCTGCAGGCAGCAGCATTACTGCCAGTTCAATTGCAATCCAGTGACAATGCTGCTAACACTTTCCCACTGGACTGATGGGTGGAAACCTTGGTTTCTGCCTGTCAGCTCAGCGGGAAAGTCATAATGGGTCCGGAGGGGAGATCGGCAGTACAGTGACGGCCACACTGTTGGGAATTTGGCGGACAGGTGTTCCCCTCCACCAAACTCATAATGAGGGCCTTAATCTTTAAAAATTCATATCTTTAGTTCTACTGATTGGCTTTTTTCCATTTAGTCTTGTTTTAATCCAAAAATATTCTCTATATATCTTATCCAATGTATAGTCTTTTTGTAGTGTTTTGATTAAGTTACTGTATTTATAAGTGTGTTGCATAAATACTTTACACACCTCCTCTTACTTTAAGCCTGACTGCTCTGTGCCAAGGTTTCAGAGGGTGAGCACAGGTTACTTTAAGGAGAGTAACTGACCTACATTGATTGTGGTCCATATATTAACATTGTGCATGCCTCTGTCAACTATAGACCCCATTTCTAACAGTACCCAAAGTGTGCAGAGGGCCTGAAAGTTAACTTTCCCAAGTAGAGAACAGCACTCATTGTGCCATCCACTATAAAGAAAGAGTAAATATGATTTCAGACCTTCTACTAGTAGCCTGGCTGGGCAGGTTTAATCTTCAAATTTGACCTGTCAAAATATCCATTTTTGGCTGGCCTACATCCTCTGTTTAAATATTGATAAGTAACTCCTATGTTGGCCTTAGTGCCCATAAGGCAGGGTGCATGAGGTTATGCACTTGTGCACAGTGAAAAGGCTCTAAAAACTATTTTCTTTATAGCAGGATTAGCTGTTCGATTACAAATCATTAAGACTAAACATTACATCTAATAGTGTTATCTCTGCCAAGGAAAGAGCTATAACATTCAATTTTAGACTTTCTAAAATGTTTATCACAAGCCCAATTCAGCTCTAGAGCCAGATTTGTAGTAAATATTTTAGAACAGGTACTTTGAAAAAGTTTTGCTAACAAAACCCATATTTCCTACACCCCTAAAAAATAATTTTCAAAGGTAAACTCCACACTTACAAACCCTCAAAATAAGGAGTCTAGCCAGTGGAATCATCTGCTCCAAAAAATAGATCAGAGTGCATGCAATTCAATTAAAAACAATGTTGTACTAGGTGTTTGATTGTTTTTGCTAAACCAATTGGATGTGCCTCACATAAGCTATCACCATGAGCAATTGGGTGAAAATCCCACTGGTTCCTGCTTCTCACCATCGGTGGAACTCCTTATTGCACAGGGAACACTTGGGATTGTGACCGTGAAAAGCATTACTTTATTCACTACTCCATCAAGCACCAGTAGGGGACACAACACATACACTCCACTTTAATAACACCATGCAATTAGTATGTGTCAGGTCCTCAAAAAACACTCAAGTACTGGGCTAAACTCATAACTAAAAATGGAACTGTGCAAATAAAAAGTTGCCTCGTGCCTGCCTAAGACCCTAGAAGGCCATTTGCATGAACTTCCAACTGTCAACCGGCAGTGGAATCACCCCTTTGATGAGATTTAAACATGCTCCCAAAGCTGTAACACGGGGCTTAGGCATAGGGGGATGACCTGTTTCTCTGGCAGGCTGGATATCTGGGCTGTGCTGAGCAAATTAATATACCCCAAAAAGGCCTACCTTGTCACAGACAGATGTACCTAACACCCTTGCCTGCCCTTTTGTAATCCCTCTAGACAGTCAGGCATCAGGCCCAGTGGGAGAGGAGCTGCTTTCCTATCCAGTTTAGGTGACCATACGGGAGGAGTTGCTCATTTCTTTGGTCATACCTGTTGAGTGGGCACAGGATCTCTGCAATGGGGAGGAAAGGTTCTGCCATATTGGGTTTGGCAGAGAGGGGCACAGTGATATTGTTTGCTGTAGGGCACACAGGAAGTGCTACAAAAGCAGGTAGGTTAGCCCCTGTCAACCTTTACCCTATTAGTTACGGAAGGGCCAAGAATCCACCCCATACACAAACTGGTGTCAGGTATAAATGTGACACCCACAGTGCCATGCCTATAATACTTATGGACCTGTGCGAATAAAAAGAGGCTTGGAAAAGGTGGCCATGATGTGTGTGACCTGAGAGGAGCCCAGAAGACTAGACCTATTTTCCCTTTTGTACCTAGGATAAAAAGTGGACTGCTCAATAAATGACAAAACTGACTTGAAAGTGTCCTGTCTGAGTTTGAGCACACCTTATATGTACAATAACATGTGAATATATGCATATGTGTATTGCCTCTCAATTGATTCTCCTTCTTCCAAAAGCAGTGAACAACCTCACAAAGTGGAGGGTGTTTTTTGCTGCAGATGAAGTGAACTAAGCCTTGAAACCTATGGTTGAAGTGCCTTTGTACAGATATTTGCAGAATCTATGAAACACATTTCACCAGGTGTCTTCAAACGAATTCCAGCGATAATTGAGTCAGCTTGCCTGAGAAACTTCAATCAATCAACATTTCAATCAATCAACATTTATAAAGCGTGGCTTAGCACCCAGGGGTTTTCAAGGCGATTGCTGGTGGGATGTGGGTCATTAAAAAAAACAGGTCTTGAAGTCCTTCCTGAACTGAGCCAGCGATGCAGACTGCCTGAGGTGGAGCGGCATTGTGTTCCATGTCTGCACAGTGATATAGGAGAAGAATCTTCCTCAAGCTGTACTCTTCCGGATCCTGGGGATGGTGGCGACAGCCAGTTTTGCTGAGTGAAATTGCCCAGAGGGGTTTTAAATGGAGAGGCGGTGGTTGAGGTAGGCAGGTCCTAAATTGTGCAGGGCCATTTATGTGTGGGTCAGGAGTTTGTAGGTGATCTGATTGCTGATAGGGAGGTAGTGTAGGTCCCTCAGGTGGGTGGAGATGTGTCTGTGGGGGGGATGTATAGGATCAGTCTGGCTTCCGCATTCTATATTCTCTGGAGTCTTCATTGGAGTTTTTTGTTGATTCCAGCATTTAGTGCGTTGCCTAGTCGAGTTTACTGCTGACAAGTGCATGGGTGACTGTTCTTCTTGCAACCATGGGGATCCAATTGAAGATCTTCCAGAGCAGGTGAAGGGTGTGGAAGCATGATGAAGAGACGGCGTTCACTTGGTAGGCCATGGACAGTGATGGGTTGAGAATGATTCCGAGGTTGAGGGCGTGGTCAGTCGGAGGTGGGGCTGTTCCGAGGCTATTGGGCCACCAGGACTTATCCATGGTGGAAATGGCGGGGCCCAAGATGAGGATCTCCATCTTGTAAAAGTTGAACTTCAGGCAGCAATCCCTCATTCAGTCAGCGACTGCTTTCATTCCGTTGTGAAAGTTCTGTTTGGTTGTTGATGGTTGACGATGAGGGAGAGAATGAGCTGTGTGTCATTGGTGTATGAGACGATGTTGAGCCCGTGGTGTCTGACGATCATGGTGAGTGGAATCATGTAGATAATGAAGAGGGTGGGGCTCAGGGAAGAGCTCTGGAGAACTTCACATCTGGTTTCTGCTGGCTTCAAAGTAAAAGGTGTGAGCCTGACTCTCTGGGTATGGTCTGTGAGGAAGGAGTGGATCCATTCCAGGGCTTTGCCGTGGATGCCGGCATCGTGTAGTCTGGTGCACAGGGCAGTATGGGAGACCGTGTCGAAGGCTGCTGAGAGGTCGAGAGGATGAGGGCAGCTGTCTTGTGGTGGTCCAGTATGGAACAAAAGTCATCTGTGGCTGCTAGAAGTGTGGTTTTGGTGCTGTGGTTGCTCCTGAATCGGATTGAGAGGGGCTCACTGAAAGGAGATCATTCTCCCAATAGATGTGGTGATCAACAGAGGCTTCACCTGCTGCCGGTGCTGCTGCCTGTCACCTCAAACCCTCAAGTGTGGGGCACTCTTTCTGCGCCTTGCAGAATTCCTCCCTGTTTCGCTCACCCTCAATTTGCCAGCCAGCAAGCTCAGGCAGGTTACCCAGGGTGGCAATGTCCTCTCCAGTTGGCTCAGGGGCCTCCTCCTCTGGAACCCCATCAACCACTGCAGGAACTTCCTTTTGCAGCTGTCTGGGCAATTGTTCCAGACACTCGTGACTCCCTTCCCAGGCAGCCATGGACCTTGTGATCATGCAGACTGTAGGAGGCTGGCCTGGCTTGTAGTGGTTACCTGATGGTACTTACACCTTGCTATCTACGCAAGAAAAGGGTCCCTGAAACTAATGTGGTAGCTCACATAGGGAATTGAAAGCTACAGCTGAAATAGACATAAGAGCTACCTTAGAACTTTACTTTGTGTATTAATATACTACAAAGAATCACAATTTCAACTATATTTGCCTTATAATGTATATCAACAGTAAAAGTTTGATGGCTATATGTCCAATCCAAAACTATAATAATGTGACAACTTCTGTAATGATAAATTCCATAACATTAAAGGATACAATAATTTCATCCATATTTTATTAAATCTTCTCTGATATATTATAAAACAAACAATATATAACGTCACTCATACCACATGCATAAAGTAATTTTATATCCGAATAGACTCGTTTAAAAAAAAATACATAGGATAATAAGTTATAAATTTATATACATGTATACAAACAAAAATTACTATGAAATCCATTATGACAAAATTCTTATACAGTACTTCATAACCATAGTAGGAACCAAAGGCCTACGCGCATTTCGGAGATCCCCTCAAATGGAGGCCACCTTCATCAGGGCCGTTCCCAAACTTGTATTCACTAAATGAGTGTTACCGCCAATGGAAGGACATTGAAGTTCAACAAAATGCTGGATTGTTTAATATAAGCCACAATACACGATGATATCTAATGTACAAAACACATAAAAAGAACAACTTTGAATTCGTGGAGTTCCAAAGTCAAAGCTATTACAACAATAGAATATATATGCTACCCTTACACACAAAACGAAACGAACACAAACATTCTACCATTAACAAAAGAAAAATAAATGGATAGTGCGCTAACATGCATTAAAAATACATTAATATAGTGCCCATGACAAGACAGCAAAAATACGTGCCACCAAGCACCCGTGAGTAACATCAAATCCATATAGTGCACCTCATGCTCTTGGCTCCAACGCCTTAGCAAATATCCAAAATGACTACTAGGCCAGTATTTGACTAATCAAATTATCTTATTGTGGTCACGAGTTTTTACCTGTGAAAATCTCTAACCAGAAGTTGAAGTAGAAGATGCACAGTCTTTTTAGATACAGATACACAGGGCCACTTGTAGTTTACCAAATTAGAGTTAGAATATATTGATTTACCTGAAATATACAACCAGTTAATGGCTGTAACGATAAATATATAAACAATAATAGTTACAGTGCCTCACACGGTCTGAATTCTGTTAGGTCAATTTACCTTTCTTATTGTATCTCTCATATACACTGAAACCTCTGTAGCCCACTGTTATTCTAATTTTGATCCATCACTTGAGTGATTATATATAATGGATATTTTAAATATGAAAGTAAACACAAAAGTGAAACATTTACTTCCTAACTTGATTTGAACATGGATTTCTTATAATAGTTTATGCCCCTACCACCAAAAACTTACCATACGCATTGATGCTATGTAACTGCTCGAATTCCTAATCGGCGCGTCTGCTATGGGTGCGCCGGATGAAATGACTTCCTTTATCTGCTAATCATGTGAAGCCACACATTATTTGACTAGCGCGAGACGCGTTGAGTCTACTCTTCTAAAGGTAATTTTCTTTAGCCAAAACGGGCTCCATATTGGAACGGGGGAACTATGTATTTCAAGCATGAGGTTGTGTCTAATTTCAAACTTACAAAGGAATATAATATGAAACCTAAACCAGAATGTCAATTTTTTAACCATTCAAAAAGTAAATGATCTTGACATGATCACAAACCTAACCGAAATCTTACAAATATAATCCTAAAAATCTTATCCTACTGTATAACAAGCTCAATTATTAAACCATTAAAGCCACACTATAGTTTGACATCAACCA
The DNA here is from genome assembly GCF_031143425.1 of Pleurodeles waltl. Classification (NCBI taxonomy): domain Eukaryota; kingdom Metazoa; phylum Chordata; class Amphibia; order Caudata; family Salamandridae; genus Pleurodeles; species Pleurodeles waltl. The sequence goes on from NC_090438.1 coordinate 360,077,508, forward strand.
TACTACAAAAGGATAAAGGAAACCTACAAATAAGCAAAGATAGTTCCGAATTCATTATGTTTGATTATTTAATGGAAAGAAAAAACTAGCTGTAATGAACCTACAGTAGAAACAGATATCTATAGAGACAATAAGGGATTTACTCAAATAGATTTTCCCACTGAATATATTCATTGAGGCCATTTTTGCAAGTATCCAAGGTAAAAATCCAGTACACTTCTCTCTTTTACCTTACTTTATTTTCTTCAACTCCTCCCAATTTTCTAGGTCTTCTATTTTATGTCCAAGATCTTTCCAATGCTGAATTAAGGGAGCTCCCTCCCTATTGTTGCGTATATTGGACATATGTTCCAAAATCCTTAATCTCATTTCTTGTCCTGTCTCGCCAACATATCCTAGAGTGCAGGGACAGCAAATCAGATATATACAATTGGCTGTACTACAATTTGTCATATCGGTCAATCTGTACTTCTTTTGACTCCACTGTAGTATATCGCTCACAATAGCTCCTGGACACGCCTTACATGTTCAACACTTATGATTGCCTTTAACGGGCTGTTACACCTTGCGCCAGGTCCAGTTATCCCTTATTAGTAGATTAGTAGTGTTCTAGCAGCTTAGACTGATAGAGGTAGCTATAGCAGAGCAGCTTAGGCTGAACTAGGAGACATGCAAAGCTCCTACTATACAACTTATATCATATAGCACTATATCATAAGAATCACGATACTCAGTGTTACTAAAAATAAAGTTACTTTATTTTAGTGACAATGTGCCAAAAATATCTCAGAGGATATACTCCCTTAGGAGGTAAGTAAAATACACAAAATTTACACACAAACCAAAATCAGGTAAGTAAACAGTTAGAAAATTAGTACAGACACTGTAGAATACAATAGGATGCAATAGGCCTAGGGCCAACACAAACCATATACTAAGAAAGTGGAATGCGAACCACTTAGGTTCTTCCACCCAGAGGCAGCCATTTTGCACCTTCATCCGGGGTTTAGTGGGCTCCTGCCCCCCCCCTGGACACTTTCGTGACTCTTGGTCTTGGTCCCCTTCCTTTGCAGGTCCTCAGGTCCAGGAATCCATCTTTAGTGCTTTGCAGTCAGTTGTTGTCTTTGCAGAATCCCCTATCTCAACTTTACTATCTTTCTGGGGTAGTAGGGTAACTTTACTCCTACTTTTCAGGGTCTTGGGGTGGGGTATCTTGGACACCCTTACTGTTTTCTTACACTCCCAGCAACTCTCTACACACTACACTAGGCCTGGGGTCCATTTGTGGTTTGCATTCCACATTTGGAGTATATGGTTTGTGTTGCCTCTAGGCCTATTGTCTCCTATTGCATTCTATTGTGTTCTACAGTGTTTGCACTACTTTTCTAAGTGTTTTACTTACCTGATTTTGGTTTGTGTGTATATATTGTGTATTTTTACTTACCTTCTAAGGGAGTATATCCTCTGAGATACTTTTGGCATATTGTCACTAAAATAAAGTACCTTTATTTTTAGTAACTCTGAGTATTGTGTTTCTTATGATATAGTGCTACATGATACAAGTGTATGGTATGAGATTTGCATGTCTCCTAGTTCAGCCTAAACTGCTCTGCTATAGCTACCTCTATCAGCCGAAGCTGCTAGAACACTACTAATCTACTAATAAGGGATACCTGGACCTTGCACAAGGTGTAAGTACCATCAGGTACCCACTATAAGCCAGGCCAGCCTCCTATGATCATGCACAGACCCAGGATACTTTGCATTGACATGGGAGATGTACTGGTCCGCCAAGCACACTATCTGCACATTCAGAGAGTGAAAGCTCTTTCGATTTCTGAATACCTGTTCATTTCTCCAGGGGGTAAGGGGACAAAGGCAATATGTGTACCATCCGTAGCACCAATGATGTTAGGGATATGTCCCATTGCATAGAAGCCAGCCTTCACTGTGGCCAAATCCTCCACCTGGGGGAATACGATTTAGCTGCGCATGTGTTTCATCAGGGCAGACAACACTCTGGTCAGCACATTAGAGAACATAGGCTGTGACATCCCTGCTGCCATGGCCACTATCGCTTGGAATGACCCACTTGCCAAGAAATGGAGCACTGACAGGACCTGCACAAGAGGGGGAATATCAGTGGGGTGGTGGATAAGTGAGATCAAGTCTGGCTCCAATTGAGCACACAGCTCTTGGATTGTGGCCCTATCAAGTCTGTAGGGTAGGATAATGTGCCTGTCCTCCATTGTCGCCAGGTCCACCAGGGGTCTGTACATGGGGGTATGTCTCCATCTCCTATTCATCCTCAGCGGTTCAACTCTAGGGTGAAAAACGGTGAGCAGATGGTCATATTCAAAGATATCCTCAGAGGAAAATGCCTTGATTTTTTTACGGAAACAGTATGTGAATGTGTAGGTCCATTGATGTGCCTATGTCTGCTGTGACACAGTTTGGTGCCATGGCCTGTTCCCCCCTGAAATGGCAGCTACCTGACCTGTGAGGAGGGACAAGTGGAAATGAGGTAATTCCGCTGACGTTGTACGCCGTTGAGGGAAGCAGTCAACGACTGCCATGCAACACCTCATTGGTTATCATTGGGGCCTATGGGGTCGAGGAGAGAATGGTGATGTGCGCCAGCGGTGACGGTACGCACTGCCGCGGACGTGACCGCCATTTTCTATCTGTTCACTCACTTGCTACCTGACCTTCAACAGGAGAGGACCTACACTGCAGGTGCTGTTGTGAACTGTGTCTGGAAGCGACCATGGCTCGAGTGTCTGGGGAAAGGGCCCATGCCTTCACTTCAGAGGAGTTGGAGAGACTAGTGGATGGGGTCCTACCCAGTACCCTTTACTTTATGGTCCTCCAGACAAACAGGTGAGTACACTGTGAGCACAATCCGCGGGGCATGAATGTATGGAGTGCGGTGTGTGTAAGCCTCGTGTAGGGGTGAGGCTGAGGGGTCCTGGGCAGAGTGCTGCATGTTTGGTGGGCAATGTCTTTCCTAAGGGGATGGGAGGGATATTGTGGGCCATGTGTGTAACAGTCCGGACGGTATGACTAATACCTTTTCTTTTGTATCTTTCTCTGCAGGTCAGCGCCAATCAGAAAAAGGGTATGTGGCATGCCATCGCCAAGGAGGTGCGGACCCTGGGGGTCTTTGACAGGCGGAGCACCCACTGTCATAAACGGTGGGAAGACCTCCACCACTGGGCAAGGAAGACACCGGAGGCCCAGCTGGGGATGGCCTCCCAACGAGGAAGCAGTGCCCGTCGTACCCTGACCCCTCTGATGTTCTTCATTCTGGAGGTGGCCTATCCGGAGTTCGATGGGTGCTTGAAGGCATCACAGCAGCCACAAGTGGGTGAGTACAGTTTCAGAATCAGAAAATTTAGCTTGGTGGGGTGTTATCTGGGTGGGGAATGTGGGCCTGTGGGTGCCCCTAGGTCAGGCGAAACATGGCAGGGTAGGTTCCGTGTTGGGCAGGCTCTGATGCACTCCAGCCCCAAATATGCTAGTGGGCATCTACTACTGGACAGGGTCCTGTGGGTTTCAGGTGTGCTGCTGTTGACGTTAGGCATTGTACTCCATGGCCTGGTGACCAGTATTGTAACTGGTAGTGCATGGCCTAGTGCATAGGGTTGTTCCCTGTGTGTTATGTATGCCAACGGTGGTGTTGTTGCTGGCATTGACCAAGTGTATCCTCTGTCTCTTCCCCCCCCTTTGAGTTTCGTCACCCTGTCCTTGTGTGCATTAGCATCATCTGGCGGAGGAGCAGAGGCACCGGCGATGGAGGGAGCTGCATCCCACATGGCACATGAGGCCGAATCCACCAACAGTGAGGGCGCCAGTGGGACGGAGAGCGAGGGGAGCACCACGGTGCAGGCTGGAGGGGACAGTTCAGACAATGACACCTCCTCCGATGGAAGCTCCCTGCTAGTGGTGGACAGCTCTATGGCCACCCCAACTACAGGTACAGCCGCCACCCCCGTACCAGCACCGCCCTCCCCGCAGCCCCTCAGCATGTTTCCCATGCCCAATCACCCAGGAGGGTGGACATCTCCTTTGCCCCAGGCACCTCAGGTCCTGCCCCAGTCAGCCCTGCTGCCCTCAGTGAGGAGTCTATTGACCTCCTGCGATCCATCTCTGTTGGTCAGTCAACCATAGTGAATGCCATCCAGGGTCTGGCAGGGCATTTGCAATAAACAAATGCATTCATGGCGGGCATTCACTCTGCCGTGGTGGCCCAACAGAGATCATTCCAGGCTCTGGCCTCCTCCCAGATGGCAGCCATTGTTCCTGTCTCTAGCCTCCCCCCTCCAACTTCTTCTACCCAGTCCCTTTCCCCTCAACCCCAGCCTATCCCAAGCACACCATCAGTCCAACATGCACACAAATCAACACACAGAAGTGGCTCAGGCAAACACAAGCACCACACTTCATCCCACAGGCACTCACACAAGCTCCATCCATATGCAGACACACCAACATCCACAGCCTCCACTGTGTCCCCCTTCTTCTCCTCGTCCACCCCACTCCCAGTAGCGTCTCCACTCACACCAACATGCACTACATCCTCATCCATTACCCTAATCACCATCACGCCTATCACTACATGCCCCTCACTGGCAGTCACCACCCCCACATCTATGCACATGTCCTCTGTGTCCTCTCCCACTGTGTCTGTGCCCCCTCCTCCCAAAGTACACAAACGCTAGCACTCAGAAACCCAACAGCCATCCACCTCACAACAGCATCCAACCCATCTACCTGCACCCAAACACAGCAGAAAGACACCTTCCACCACTCCCTCTTCCTCCAATCCCAAACCTCCACCCTCTTCCAGCCCCAGTGTCCCTAGAAGGCTTTTCCTCTCCACCATTGACCTATTCCCTGCCCCTCCCCCCGTCCTTCACTTCGGGCCTCCCAGTCCACGGCCACTGTAGTTTCTGCAGCTACTGCATGTGTGAGAGGCTCCAAGGAGGCACCCTTCAGCACTACCAGTGTGCCTGCACCACCTGCCAAGGGCAAGGAGTGCCCATCAGCTATCAAGGGCAAGGAGGCACCACCAGCTAACAAGGGCAAGGAGACACCACCAGCTAGCAAGGACAGGGAGGCACCACCAGCTAGCACAGGCAGAAAGGGAATGCCAGCTGGCAGAAGCAAGGAGGCACCACCAGCGGGCAAGGACAGGAAGGGAACACCAGCTGTCAGAAGCAAGGAGGCACCACCAGCTGCCAAGGGCAGAAAGGGAACAACAGCTGCCAAGGGCAATGTAAAAGGCACAGAGGCTGCAGGCAGGATGGATCTGGTGCCTGGGGCTGGAGCAGCATCTGGGCAAACAACACCAGCCATGGGACTTCAGCCGTCCAAGGCTGCAGGGGAAGAGCTGGAGCCTCCCCCCACCACTGGCAGCATCACCACCTGCACCGGCGCCAGCACTGCCACCTGCACCACTGCCAGCAGCAACAGCCCCATTGGGCAGCCTTCCGAGGCTGCAGGGGAAGGGCTGGAGCCTCCCCCCACCACTGGCAGCACCGCCACCTGCACCGCCGCCAGCACCGCCACCTGCACAGCCAACTGCACCACTGCCAGCAGCACCACTACCAGAAGCAGCAGCCCCAGGGGGCAGCCATCCGAGGCTGCAGGGGAAGGCCTGGAGCCTCCCCCCAACACTAGCAGCACCGCCACCTGCACCGCCACCTGCACCGCCACCAGCACCGCCACCTGCACCACCAACTAAACCACTGCCAGCAGCAGCCCCAGTGGGCAGCCGTCTGAGGCTGCAGGTGAATGGCTGGAGCCTCCCCCACCACTGACAGCAGCGCCGCCAACCCCACAACTGCCACCAATGAGCAGCCGTCACCACCACCGAGCAGTGTGTAGTCATGACTACATGGGCTGTAGTGCGTCTCGGCCCCTGCAACAACTGTAGGTTGAGAGACTGTTACCTTGCACCAACCAGGATCTGCATCACAGGGCACAAAGCCCCCTCCTGAACCAGTGGAAGAAGGCATTCACTCACCCCCTCCTTGCCAGGATGAAGCACACTGGGCGCAATGCCCCCTCCCGAACCAGTGGAGAAGCCATCTACTTGAGAGACTGTGGCCTTGCACTCCCCAGGACCAAGAAGTGGGCACACCACCCACTAGAGAGACTGTAGCTTTACACTCCCCAGTACGAAGCAGTGGGCAAACCACCCATTTAAGAGACTGTGGCTTTGCACTCTCCAGGACCAAGCAGTGGGAAAACCACCCACTAGAGAGACTGTGGGTTGGCACTCCTCAGGACCAAGCAGTGGGCAGGCCACCCACTAGAGAGACTGTGGCTTTGCACTCCCCAGGACCAAGCAGTGGGCAGACCACCCACTAAAGAGACTGTGGCCTTGCACTCCCCAGGAGCAAGCAGTGGGCAGACCACCCACTAGAGAGATTGTGGCTTTGCACTCTCCAGGACCAAGCAGTGGGCAGACCACCCACTAGAGAGACTGTGGCTTTGCACTCCCCAGAACCAAGCAGTGGGCGAGACTGTGGCTTTGCACTCCCCAGGACATCGCAGATGGCATGTAGCCCCCTCCAGGAGCAGTGGCGTTGTACCATCTTCCGGTTGAGGTGCCCTCCATTCCCCTTTACCCTGAGGTGCCTGTGTATCTTCGACCTGATGCCCCAGCTGTGTTCTCTCCGTATTGAGGCAGGAGTCACGTGTGGCTTTTGCCTATGTGTTATGGCCCTGTGGGCCACAGACATTTTGGACTGGGCATTGTCCCTCCATTTGTATAAATTGTAGATACTATATTGTGCATTATGGACGTACTTATCTACATTTTTATTAGTACACTGGATTTACTCACATCCTTTTGTTCTTGCGTTATTCCTGAGGGTTACGAGGTGGATATATAATGTTGTTGCATCTGTTTGTGTGTATGGTGCTGAGGGTGGGGGTGGGGGTGTTGCGTGTTTCTCGTGTGTGTCACTCTCTTTTTCCTCCCCCCTCCCTTGTGTGCTAGGTGCGTACTCACCATGGGCGTCTTCGCTGCCGTTCGTGTTCCTGGCGTAGGAGGAGGTAGACCAGCATATGAGCAACTCGGGCTCCATGGCGTTGTGGTTCTTCCTTGAGTGTCGAGAGGTGAGTTGTTTCTCTTCTGTGTTCCACTGTGCTTTTGATGGAGTTGGTACCACCCTGGAAAAGGTGGCGGATTGGCCTCTCATAATGCAGTGGGCAGTACATTGTCTTCCGCCTGGCTGTTGGCGCGGTGCTTGTTGCTACTGCCATGGCGGTCGGTGTGTTAAAGTGGCTGTCTGTGTTGGCGGTGTCCGCCATGGTCATAATTCCATTTTTTTTACAGCCAGCCTGTTGGCGCCATTACCGCCGCTTTATCACCAACCGCCAGGGTTGTAATGAGGGCCTATATGTTATATGACAAGATTAGAATGTTAACATTGGAGACAATGGCACAACACTATAAATTATTGATATAGACAACTGTTTTCAACCGAACAATGTCCTAGTCTACAGCCTCCCTCTCCCCTAAGTTTCTAGGGTATGTCAACTGAAGATGGGAAAGAGAAAGGGAGATGCTGTGAAGCAAGGCATACAAGAGCTTACCACCTCCTTCAGCTCGTAGCTGGTAATGTCACTGCACCCTTAGAAAGAGGAAGGGAGTAATTTTGATGAGCTTTTAGGACTTTCAGCTGTCCCAAATGATAAAAAAAGAGTTTATAATAAGTAGTTTTACATAGCCCACGTAGGATGGATCTCACTATTACCCACTCTCACAACTCTTAGTCCGTATGCACATGAAAACTCACAAGCACACACATAGAAATAAACAGTGAAAGTCACTCAAAGTTTCAAGGAATGAGACTTTGTGAACCATCTGAGTTTCCCAGAAAACCGTTTTTTTCTATTAGGACTTTTTACCATTATTAGATGTATATTCTAATAACCTAGCTCGTCACCACTGCAGCATATACTAACCATTAAATGCCAACTCTGTTGTCGTAGGTCCTCTCTTTCAATTTGGACTTATAATTCTGAAGCAGACATTTAATGATCAACATAGCCTGTTCTAGTGAGTTATAAGTCTATTTTGTACAGTGTCCTTTTACCGTTTTCAATGAATTAGAATAACATATCTACCACCTCAGCACTGTACAGCGTCTTAGTTTTAATGGTCTGCTTGGCAATATTATATCAATATTGAATTCAAGTGCTGGAACAACTTTTTCCCATCATTATTCATCAATGTTCAGTGGTCCTTTCCTCATATTTACTTTTCAAAGAAATTGGCAAGGAAACGGGTGAGGTGACCAAGGGGCACAAAAACAGAGATGACCAACAATGATGGATAAGGCAGTAGAATATAATGGGAAGTGATTTGACAAAGAAGTGAAAACACAGAAAAAGGAACAAGAGGAATGGCAAACTCATTCATTTGGGATGGAGCAAAATGTGAGCGTGAAATGTACACAATCAAACAGACAGTGAAAAGGTGCACCCATACTGGACAATGTTTACATCACTAAGGTTTTATGACATTTATAAAGTGTTACTTATTAGCTCTAGAAGAGGCACTAAGACAATCGCAATTATTCCATAATATAAATTATAGTGCAAATAAAATACATATAGAGTCAGAAGTACCTAGCATCTTAAAACAAATTCTGGCTCACTATCCTACCAGAACCTAATTGTCTCTATTGAAATCAGTTTTTACCATTCTACTTTCAACTCTCCAGCTCCTCTATGCAATGTTAATTAACATTATTGCAGTTAAAATTGGAGCAACTTCAATACTCTAACACCAACCATACTCAACACGGCATTCCGATATGGAGAATATAATAGTCTACTAGGTAAGACTATATATGTGCACAATTTTTTCATGTAGACAGCTAGTCACATAAAGGAAACCTACTGACAAAAACACATTTAAAATTGCAACATTATTTTACATTTTTTTTACACTTGTAAATACATCATCTAAAAATACAGTACATCATTACATTTATTTGTTACATTTATGTCCACATTAAAAGACTCATAACTCTGAAATAGTGAAAGACACTATAATTTATATATAGTTACACTACTGTTCAATATAGTAAGAAGCACACTCTCAACACCTACATAGATATGAAATAAGTTTTAGGGCAATATATTATTAAGTATCTCCTCACAACACACATACCAATTTTTACTGTCAGTATACCATCCATTATGTGTAAAAGAAGGTGCGTGTGAAAATACCCAAAATATAACATCAACTTTGAGGATTAGAACTAGCCAGAGAGCTCAATCCATGCACCTTCACACCAGTCAGAAATAAAATCATCTTGCAAAGGTTATGTAAAGGATATTTCTATATTAAGGTTTGGGACTCTGCAAGTAATCAGAGTAAAGCTGTTTAAAACAATATAGCAACAATTGATTGAACTCACTGTAATCTACATTTGGTGTTCCGGGAATAGCAAAGCTCTGTCTACTGAAACACAGCAACCATAGTACAATCTATTCCCTGAATACATCAATTGATAAATACTACAATTTAAATATATTACATATAGCACTGCAACTACAAGCTTCAAGTGAATATTTTATAAACTATTTTTTCAAATCATATATTAAAATCTTAAAAATGAATTTTGTTTATAGCTCATAAATTAATTATTAAATTGCTGTCCTGTATTTCACATTTCAAACTAGAAAACACATATATACTATTTCCTTATTGTTATATACGTTTGTCATATTTATTCTATTAATACTTAAATATTTTCTTCAAAATGGCCCAGCATCTATTTCATTTTTTTCTGAATTTTCCCAGTGTTGCGATACTCCGGTGATTCTCAGGAAAAAGCCTAATTCACTAATCTGTAGCTCCAAAATAATTGTTCCCTCTCCTCACTGCATCCCCTCTTGACTAAGGATCAAACCCATCTATCCACAGTGATGAGGTTCAGCTCAGGGCATAATCTGTTTGCATGTCTTGCACCCATTTTCGGACACCCATAATCCTCACAGTCACCCCCAACACCTACCCCTTGCATCATGTAGCCAACCCATCAACCCATAACCCATGAGCTGGGAACAGAGGGGGTGATGGGGGCAGGGGCAAGGCAGCAATACGACTGTGATGGAAAGAAAGAAAATAAAAAATGCATATGACTATGACGGAAAGGGTGGCATGAGTACAGGTAGTACGTTGACCAGGGAGGTTAGGCCAGGATCGACAGGGGCAGCACAAAAGGCCAATGCGTTCAGGAAGGAGGCAGAGACATCATAATGGTCCAAGGAGTGGAGGAGGGAGCGGCAGGGCAACAATAGCAAGATGACCACTGAGGCAGGCAGGAGGAGCATTGACAGGACTATGATCTATGGGGGCAAGGAGAGAGGGACAGGAGCATGCACAGAGAACAAACTGCAGGGAGAGGGGGCATGGGTAGCAAGCTGACCAGGGAGGGCAGACAGCAGGGGCGATGGCAGTATAAATTGCCACAGAGAACAGGAAGGAGGAGAGTAGGGGCAGCAAGCTAACTGGGTGGGGGGCTGGAGGATCCAGGCAGGGGCACACACATGAGAACAGAGGGAGCAGTGAGGAGGGCAGGGGCATTGCCAGCAAGCTCACTACAGATACCAGGCCAGCATGCCCATGGTACCACAATAAACCATTGAGGACAAGAGAGAGGGAAGAGGGGCATGCACAGAGGGAGGAGGGGATGCAAATGGACAATATAGGGTAGGGGTTGAGGGAGACATGAGCAGGGGCAGCAAGCAAAAGAGGGAAGGCAGGCATCAGGGACAGTGGCATCTCCATGGACCATGGAGAGCAGACAGGAGGTGACAGGCACTCACAAATGAAACTGGAGGGCAGACAACAAGTAGGCAGGGGCAGCAGACTAACCAGCAGGGCAGGCTAAAATGAGCAGAAGCCGTAAGCCATCCACAGATGGCAGGAGGGATGTGCAGGAGCACACACATGGAGAACAGAGGGCAGAAGGGAATAGGGCAATGACACTAAGCTGACTTGAGAGGACAGGCCAGCATGGACAAGGTCAGCAGAACAGACCACAGATAGCAGGAGGGACGAGGACAGGGCATGTAACAGAGAATGGACAGCTAGTGAGGGGCATAGATTGGTTAGTGAGCTGAAGAAGGAGGACAGGCACCAAAGAAAATGGCAGCCCAACGAGCCATGCAGAGCTTGAAGGAAGGGGCAGATATATGTACACAGAGGGTAGAGGACATGGGTAGAGCAGCAAGGTGATCAGGGAGTGTAGGAGGTAGGAGCAGTGGTAGCATAATGGACCAGGGAGAGCAAAAAAGAGGGAGCAGGGAACATATATGAAGTACAGAGAGCGGGGCAGGAGGTGGGGTCAGATGACCATGGAGGACAGGATGTCAAGGGCAGCAAAAGAATAGGCATGTTAAGGCTGGAGAAGAGAAAGGGCAGGGGTACATGTTTGGACAATCGAGGGCAGACCAGCATCCGTTGGGTGGCAGAGGAAATCCTTTACCGCACACATAGCTGTGCAGGTGCTCCAGGCAACCTCTTGCTGCACATAATCAGCCCCCTATGGATAGTGTTTGGTCATGGTGAGCAAGGGGTTAGCTTTAGGACCACTGGCAAAGTCCAGTACGTAATTCACTGATGTATGTAGCCAACCCCCACAAAGGCAACAAGCTACCACCATGTATAGCCTTAGTGATGCACAGTGGATGGTTGGCCACAGGACCCAGCCTCTGAACAGGCACTGATCCAAAACCCCAATAAGACAATTGTAGCAGGGGTGTTGGCTGCAGAATATGGTCAGTGGCCACGTCCTCCGCTTAATGTACAACTGCATGTGGTCAGAGCCCCATGGGTGGCCAATGCACCATTGTGAACAGTCTCCAGTCACAACCTTCACCCAACTCCCCCAAGCACCCCTCATTTACCTATTTATTTATTTATTTATTTATTTTAAATTCTGGAGAGTTGCTGTGCCCAACCACCAAGAAGCAGCAAATCCTTCACTGCACATACCCATAGTCTGCACACAGCAGAGAGATTGGACACGTGGCATGACATTCTTTCAGGCTAATCTCCCCCTGCTCGTGTCCAAACCCCTGCAACACAATGCTGCCTATGGTTAACCACATGGCAGGAATCAAACCAAGTTAGGAAATAAAATTGAAAAACCATAAAAAACCACTTAGAAAAACAAAAGTTTACAGGGCAGTTATAGTTAAGCTCACATTTAAAATGTACAAAACCATAGAAATTCACCTGTTAGAATTATTTTAAGTAACTATGGCCCTCATTATGACATGGGTGGAAAATGTTGCCACGGTGATGCCCGCCAACATACCGTAGCCGTGGCTACCAGCCGCCAACCGCATTATGACAGTAGGCAGAATTCCACCAGAAGGCTGGCGGAATTCCATCGACGGTCATGGCGGTGGACGGTTGTGAGGTGGCACTGCTGCCAGCAGCGTCGCCATTCCAGCAAAACACCTTGATATGGCCTGGCGGTGTTTTGCTGGCGTACGCTGCTGCTGGCAGGAATTCCCTGGCACTGATAGTGCCTGCCACCATGGTTTTTGTGGCGGTAAGATTGCCACGAAAACCATGGCGGTAGGCGGGGTCATAATCCCGAGGGTGGGATTGTGACGGCCGCCTGGCTGGAGACCAAAGCCTCCAGCCCAGCAGCTTTTACCACCCTGGCGAACGGAGTGGTACATTGGCGATTTGGCTTGAGCCAAACCGCCAATGTCATAATTTGGGGAAAGGTACCGCCAGCCTGTTGGCGGTACCTTTCGCCAAATTTACCGCCATCCACCAGGGTCGTAATGACTCCCTATATATATGTATATATTCACTGAAAAAAAAAAAAATGTATGGAGACATTATAGCTACTTCTGCCGCCGCAATGCACTGCTTATGACCTCAGATATTACGTCATTCATGACATGGTCAGAGACATCACTGATGACATTTCAGATGACATCACCAATGACATCATCCAGTCTCTGTAAGTGTGTTTAAAACATTTATATGAGTTAAAGATAAATAGTAAGCTACTGCTTAAGTTAAATTAGTACTCTTCCAGAGCTACTAATCAGTGATTGTATTTGTAAAGTATGTCATATGAGTGGATATGTGTGTTTCTCTATTGGTATGAGGGTGGTTGTGTGACTGGCTGTGTCAGTAGCTGCTTTACTGAGTGAGTGGGTTTCTGTGTAGCTGTATGCATAAACAAGTGGCTGTGCGAGTAATTTTAAGTGTGGGTGAATGTTTTTCTCAGTAGTTGTAGCGGTGACTGAGTACCTCTATGGCTGAATGAGCGGCTATGTGAGTGGCTTTTCAGTGAGTTAAAGGCTGTGTCAGTATCTGTATGGGTGACTTAGTGGGTATGTCAGGTACTGTATGTGTGAATGAGTGTGTCAGTAAATGTATGGCTGAGTGTGTACTTGAATCATTGACTGTATAGGAGAATGAGTATATATGTTGTTGTCTATATGAGTAAGTGAGAAATTGTGTGAGTGGCTGTGTGACTGGTTGTGTTATTTATTGTACGGGTGAGTGATTGGGTCTAAAAGTAACGGAATGGGTGAGTGACTCATTGCCTGGGTAGCTGTATGCCTGAATACCTGGGTGTCTGTGTGGCTGTATTGATGAGTAAGTGGGTGTATGAGGGGATTGAAAGATGTGTAAGTGGCTCACTCAGGGGCTGCATACAAGAATAAGTGAAGATTGTCTTAGCTGTGTAGGTGGCAGTGTAGTTGTCTGAATGGCTTTATGGATACATACGTAATTGTGTGAGTAATTGCATTACAAAGTGGGTGGTTGTCTGACTGGTTATATGAGTGAGTAGGTGTGTGAGTGCATTTTACTATGAGTAAGCGTTTTTGTGTGTAGTTTATGGGTGTATGAATGGGTATGTCAGTAGTTGTGTGAGGATGTCAGTGGCTATATGAGAGGTTTGTATGGATGTGTGAGAGGGGTGTCAGAGTCTTTAGGGGGATAATGTCATCAGGGTGCCATCAGCGATGTCATTTGAGATGTCATAAGTAATATCACTGACCATGTCATAAGTGATGTGATCTGTGAGGTCAAAAGCAGTGCATTGTGGGGGCATAAGTTACAGTTAGGGCTGGTAACTATAACTTCTGAAATTCAGTACCTAATTATGACGTCCCTGTAAACTTTGTTTTTTGCTGCACATTTCTAAGGTTTGTCTAATGTAATTTAACAACTTGACACTAATCCAACTGTCGCCTCCTACATCCTGCAGCTGTGCGTGACAGGGGTTGACCAGAGGGCCTGGCTGCCAACCCCATATAGCCACTCAAACCTGTGGTCTATCCCACAGACACATGACATTCTTGTTTAGTTGTTGGAGATGTAATAAAATTCCTGTACATCAACAGCGTGTCTCAAAAAGCTGTGACAAGGAGGGAAAGGAACGCAGCAGGGTTTAACAAAATGTGACTGAGAGTCAGGAGAAAGCAGTGTGAAGGAGGGAAACGCATGCAGCAGGAACACAATATTCAGGGCTGAGAGAGACAAGAAAGCAGTAAGAAAGAGGGAAAGAAAAGGAGGAGACATGCACAATACAGGGTCTGCGAGTGAGCAGAAAGCAGTGAGAAGGTGGGAAAGGTATGCAACAGGCAAGCACAAAACAGGCCTGAGAATTAGGAGAAACCAGTAAGGAGGAAAATGCACATAGTATGCACACACAAAACAGGGCTTAAAGATATGCGAAAGCAGGATGAAGGAGGGCAAGACACAAAACAGGCATTCACGAAACAGGGCTGAGAGCTAGGCGAAAACAATGAGAAGGAGGGAAAGCAAATCAGCATTCACACACAAAATGGGACTCAGAGCACCTTTTGTGTTTTGAGTGGTTTTCTATGGTTTGTAAAACATAAAAATGTTTAAGTATAATGTTAGAAATGGGGTCTTTGGTTGGCAGTCAGGTTGCCCCCCGTCCAAGCAAGGACCCTCACTACTAAAGGAGAATCAAACTCAGTTAATCCCCACTCACCCCCTTGGTAGCTTGGCATGAGCAGGTAGGCTTAACTCAGAGACAATGTGTTAAGTATTTGTACCAACACACACAGTAATACAGTGAACCACTACAAAATGACACAGCACAGGTTTAGAAAAATAGTAAATATTTCATCTAAATAAACATGACCAAATACAATAAAAATCCACAATACACCATTAAAAATACGATCTTAGCACTTAAAAGCACAAAAATAGAGCCTAGAGGAACAAATGCTGCAATTTGATATTAAGCGGCATCATGATGGAGTTGTTTCCCACAATGTGACGCCACTGGCGCCGTTTATGGTGTCGGATGTACCCCCAGGTACAGTACCTTTGTGAAGCAAGTAGAAAACAGAATGGTGCACGGAGTCAGGGAGCGAGGCATCGCTGGATCCAAGGCAGCGTCAGTTCCGGTACGACTGGGCAGAGGAGCAAAGGCGTTGTGCAGCGGCGGGGTCAGTTGCTAGGTGTTGGCCCCTTGGTACCTCCGGCAGATTCAAAGTCCAGCTAAGTCACGATGCTGAGGGGCGACCTCAAGGGGCCGCAATGACATCACAGGGCCGAAGGCGCTGCAATGGAGTTGGAAGTCACGTATGTCGGACTTACGACACTGCGACCTCAGTAAGGTCGTGTGGGATCAGCGGCTGTGGTGACGCAAGGCCTCTGGAGTTGCTGGGGTTGTCACTTTTCTGCAAGGTCTACGGCTTTGGGACAGGCAGCGTTGTGGTTTCCATGCATCCTTAGTGAAGTGGCACGGTGTCATCTGGCATCATTAGACAGGTTTTTTCCAGAAATTCCCTTCCAGGGGCCCAGGAACTGGAATGGCACCCTCTGGCAAGCTAGAATCTACAGCATGTATACTCAAAACTGGATGGTGAAGCCTTTGCTGTCCATGAGACTTCAAAACAGGGGGCAAGCTCTACTCCAAGCCCTTGGAGATTCTTCTTAAGCAGGAATATACCACAAAGTCCAGTCCTTGTCCCATTTCACAGGCAGAAGCAGCAACAGCAGGATAGCCCAACAAAGCAGTCACAGGCCATGGCAGCACTTCTCCTCAGCTCTTCAGCTCTTCTTCTTGGCAGAAATACCTCTTAAATCCAGAAGTGGTCTAAAGTCTGTGGTTTTGGGTCCACTACTTATACCCCTTTCTGCCTTTGAAGTAGGCAAACTTCAAAGGAAAGTTTCTGTTATTGAAAAGATTCTCCCTTGCCCAGGCCAGGCCCCTTCACACACCATGGGGTTGGAGACTGCATTGTATGATGGTAGACACAGCCCTTTCAGGTGTGAGTGACCACTCCTCCC
Organism: Pleurodeles waltl; assembly: GCF_031143425.1. Taxonomy (NCBI): domain Eukaryota; kingdom Metazoa; phylum Chordata; class Amphibia; order Caudata; family Salamandridae; genus Pleurodeles; species Pleurodeles waltl. Next base: position 360,093,850 of record NC_090438.1, read on the forward strand.
TCCACTCTAGCACAGATGGCGCACCAGGATATGCAGACTACACCCCAGCACCATTTGTGTCGCTGTCTAGAGGAGATGCACAACAGCCCAACTGTCAAACTGACCCATACAGGGAATCTACAAACAGGCAGAGTCACAGAATGCTTTAAGCAAGAAAATGCCTACTTTCTGAAAGTGGCATTTTCAAACTGGCAATCTAAAAACCAACTTCACTAAAAGATGTATTTTTAAATTGTGAGTTCAGAGACCCCAAGTTCCAGATTTCTATCTGCTCTCAAAAGGAATCTACACTTTAATAATGTTCAAAGGCAGCCTCCATGTTAGCCTATGAGAGAGATAGGCCTTGCTCAGTGAAAAACTAATTTGGCAGTATTTCATTGTTAGGACATGTTAAACACATCAATACATATCCCACTTTTAACATAGACTGCATCCTGCCCATGGGGCTACCTAGGGCCTAACGTAGGGGTGCATTACATGTATAAAAAGGGAGGATTCAGGCCTGGCAAGTGGGTACACTAGCCAAGTCGAACTGGCAGTTTAAAACTGCACCCACAAGCACTGCAGTGACAGGTCTGAGCCGTGTTTACAGGGCTACCCATGTGGGTGGCACTACACGTGCTGCAGACCCACTAGTAGCATTTGATTTACAGGCCCATGGCACCTCTAGTGCACTTTACTGGACAGACCATCAGCATTGGTGTGTTCTGTTCCAGGGCGGTGTTACACTGTAAAGTCTACCCCTTGTAGGGAAATGGACCACCTCAACAGTTTTGGATTCTCACTCCATATCTATATTAACCATCTGAGGAGCCTGTGGTCGGTCTGAACCACGAAGTGACTACCAAACAAGTAGAGTCTTGGCTTCTTCAGCACCCAGACCACAGCAAAAGGTTTACACACTACAGTAGTAGTCTCAACCGACGTTCCATGGGAAGTAACCACCTACTGATAAAGACTACAGGTTGATCTAGGCCCTCTTCATTTAGCTGTGACAATACTGCTCCCACAACATGCTCTGAGGCATTGGTCTGCACGGCAAACTCCTGGAAATATCAGGTGCCTTCAGCACAGGTGCCATGCACAAGGCTGCCTGCAGGGCATCAAAAGCTGTTTGACAGGACTTAGTCCAGATCACCTTCTTTGGTTGCTTTTTAGAGGTTAACTCTGTTAAGGGAGCAACAATGGTGCAATACCCCTTAAAAAGTTTCCTATACTAACCTGTGAGGCCTAAAAAGGCTCTCACCTCAGTCTGGGTCTTGGGGGGGCCAGAACAGTGTCAATCTTGGGCTGTAGAGGTGCCACCTAGCCACTTCATACCTGGTGTCCCAAGTACACTACATAACCCTGCCCTATTCACACTTGCTAGATTTAATAGTGAGGCCTGCCTTTTCCAGGGTCTCTAACACTCTACACAGGTGCTGCAAATGTCTCTTCCAAGTAGAACTCAATACAGCAATGTCATCTAGGTAGGCAGCACTGAAATCATCCAGTCCAGCCAACACCTTGTTAACCAACCTCTTAAAGGTGGCAGGGGCATTTTTCTTCACAAAGTGCATCATCCTAAACTGGTAGTGCCCATCTGGGGTAGAAAATGTGGACCTCTCCTTGTCCCCCTCAGTCAGAGCAATCTACCAACATCCAGACGTTAAGTCAAATGTGCTCAGATATTTGTCAGCCCCTAACGGATCAATGAGCTCATCAGCTCGGGGATGGGGTGCGCGTCAGTCATAGTGACCGCAATGAGTCCACAGTAAACCTCACAGAACCTAAGTTCTGGAGTGGCACCAGGAGCAGCAGCTTGTGGGACCAAAACCACAGGGCTGGCTCAAGGGCTACCAGAAAACTCAATAACCCCTAATGCTAACATCTTGGATACCTCATCCTTGATGTTAATCCTAACGTTGTCAGTCACTCTGTGAACTTTATGTTTTACAGGAGGACTGTCCCCAGTGTCCACGTCATGTGTACACAAATGAGTGACCCCTAGGATCAATGAAAATAGTGAGGCAAGCTGTCCCAACATCTGGCGACAGTCCCGCTGTTGTTGTAGAGTCAATGAGGGAGAGAGGTTCACACCCTCCACTGAACCATCTTTCTCCTTGGCAGACAGGAGGTCAGGAAGAGGCTTGCTCTCCTCCTCCGCCCCATCGTCTGTTGCCAAGAGCATTATTACCTCAGTCCTCTCAAAAGGAGGCTTGAGGCGATTGACATGTAGGACCCTCAAAGGGTTCCTGGGAGTCCGCAAGTTCACCAGGTAGGTGACATTGTTCTTGGTCTCCACTATCTCAAATGGCCCAGTCCACTTATCTTAGAGAGCCCTAGGCTCCACTGAGACCATTACCCAAACCTTTTGGTCATGCTGGAACTCAACCAGAGTGGCATTCTGGTCGTACAAGCACTTCATATCTTCTTTGCTTCCTGGCTTGTTTCCAGGTTCTCTTGGGCGAGCTTCCTGAAGTGAGCTGTCTGGTTCCTAAAAGACAGCATGTAACTGAATACATCCTGGGGGGGCTTACTGGAGGCCTTCTCCATGTGTTCCCTAACCAGATTCAAAGGTCCCCTGACAGGGTGGGAATACAGTAACTCAAGGGGGCTAAATCCAAAACCCTTTTGAGGCACCTCCCTGTAGGCAAACTGAAGGCATGCCAAGAGGACATCCCACTTACGCCTCAAGGGCTCTGACAGGCCCATGATCATTTCTTTCAAGGTTTGGTTGAATCTCTCAACCAGACCGTTTCCTGCAGGGTGGTTGCGAATGGTGAACTTATATGTCATCCCACACTCCTTCCACAGAGGCTTATTATAAGTTTATATGAAGTTGGTACCCCTATCGGAAACCACTTACTTTGGGAACCCCATGTGGGTAAAAAAAAAACATCAAAGCATGTCCCACCACAGGGGGAGGTGACTGAGCGCAAAGGAATGGCTTCTGGGTACCAGATGGCCTGGTCCACCAAGACCAGGATAAACCCGTTGCCCATGGCTGTTTTGGGATCCAGAGGCCCCACAATGTCAATACCGACCATTTCAAAGGGGGTGCTGACTAAAGGAAAAGGTTAGAGGGGAGCCTTACATTTACCTTCCACTCTTGCCACTTGCCTGACAAGTTTGGCAAGACTGACAGTGTGCATCTGAGTGCCTGCACATTTGTGGCCAGTAAAAGTGGGTGACACGCCGCTCAAAGGTCTTGTCCTGCCCCAAATGTCCACCTAAAGGCACATCATGAGCCAGAACCAGTAGGAAGGCTCTGAAGCACTGGGGTACCACCAGCACCCGGGCTGACCCAGGTTCAGCAACCTTAGGCTCACTGTATAGGAGGCCGTCCTCCCAGTAGATCAAGTGTGATCCAGACTCACTGCCAGACTCCTGGTCTACAGCCTGCCGTTGCAAACCCTCCAGAGTAGGGCATGTTCTCTGTGCCTCACAGAATGCTTCCCTGGTGGATACCCCTTCCTGCTGCCACCGGGTCAGCTCAGGGACCTCCCCCAACTCAGCTACCTGCTCCCCTGTAGGCTCCGGGGTATCACTTTCAGGCTCCACCTCCTCCCGGATCATGAGAACTGCCTCCTTGCCCTTCCTCCTTCTGGCAGACACCTGGGCCACTCTTTGAGACTCTAGGGTCTCCTGATCACCCTGACGGGCTGCCATTGACCAGGTGGACACACACACACCCACCCAGGCAGACCCAACATCTCCAAGTGAGACCTGTGTTCCACCTCCTTGCAAGGGGAATTCTCCAGGTCATTGCCAAGCAGACAATCTACAGGCATGGATGGACTCTTAAGACAACTGAGACCCACTCATTCAAAGGGAACCTGTGCCACTCTGCACAAATGTTCTGAGTTGTCTACTGCAACTACTTGGTGAAGTACATGGGGATCTAGCTGCTCTTCAGACACCACATGACTTCTCACCGTAGTCACACTGGCTCCTGTGTCTCTCAGAGCCTCCATTCTCTGTCCATTGATGGTCAACTACTGCCTGTACTTCTTACTGTTCTCAGGCACAAGGGTTCTCTGGACCATCTCACTGTTTCCTAGTGAGACAAGGGTTATCTAAGTTGGCTCCCATCCTCCTGGAACCAACTCATTCACAAGTGCTACACTGGCCAAACCCTGGGCTTGAGCACACGTGGGTGCCTGTATCCCCTTGGGACATTTGGGGTCCCCCCTCACATGACCCATCTGGGCACATGCATAACACTTGCGGGGACCTCCCTCTGCAGGTTTCCCTTTAGAAATCCATGGCTTCTTCTCAAATTGTGTAGGAGGCTGGCCTGGTTTGTAGTGGGTACCTTAGGTACTTACACCTTATAGCAGGTCCAGTAATCCCTTATTTGTAAAATATAGTCAGTGTCTAGCAGCTTAGGCTGTCTAGGGGTAGCTGAGCTGTAGCAGAGCAGCCAAGGCTGAACTAGCAGACATGCAAAGCTCTTGCAATACCACTATAGTCACACAGTACTTATACACAATAAAAGACAATACTCAGTGTTACCAAAAATGAAGGTACTTTATTTTAGTGACACAAGGCAAAAAATATCTTAGAGGCAATACTCCTTATGGAGGTAAGTATTATACACAATATATCCACTAGTAACCAAAATCAGGTAAGTAGACAGTCATAGAATAGTGCAAACAGATACATACACAATAGGTTGCAATGGGAATAGCGGACCACAAACCATACACTAAAATAGCAGAATGCGAAAGTCGGATTCCCCCCTAGGCAAGTGTAGTGTATAGAGGGGTGCTGGGAGTGTAGGAAAACACCAAAGGTAAGTAAAGTACCCCACCCCAGAGCCTACTCTACAAGTCGTGATAAAGAATTATGCAAGAACCAAGCAAGACTGGAAGCAACCAATGATGGATTCCTGGACCTGAAGACCTGTGGAGAGAGGAGACCAAGTCCACAAGTCGATGAAGAGTCCCGGAAGAACAGGAGCTCCTGCCCACCTGGAAGAAGGTGCAAAAGTAGATTCTCCAGTTGGAAGAAAAGTACAGAAAATGCACTAAAGAAGATAGCTGCAAGAGACGTCCCATGTCGAGTTGTTGGATGTAGGCTGTTTGTGTCGCTGGATTCTGCCAACAAGCCTTGGTTCACGTAAGTACGCGTTTTGCGTCAAAGAGGAGCTGTCTGGACCCAGGAGGGACCTGGGGGTCTCAACTCAGAATGAGGAGACAGAGGGGACTCTCAGCACTTCAGAGAGCCCTCAGAAGACCCGAAGGTCAGAAGACCAGGCGTCACTCACAGGAGTCCCAGGACAAGGGGAGAAAGGAGTTGCAAAGTACGGTTGTAGCAGCACTAGGCAGAAGGATCCCACACCGCCGGAGAACAACTCAGAGAGCTGTGGATCGTGGGATAGAGTGCTGGGGAACTGGGCTATGCTGTGCATGAAGAACTTTTGGAAGAGGTGTACAGATGCCCAAGGAGCTGCAGAAGGCGTGATGCACAGGGGTACTGTCTGGCACGGGGAGGCAAGTCCTTACCTCCACCAAATTTGCACAGCTGCACCTTTGGACAGTTAGGGTCACTCCGGTCTACCACCTGTGTTCCAGGATTAAGCTCGTCAACAGGAGAGGAGTCTCAGAGTACCAGTCGTCATCACAGAGTCACTCCACAGGAGATTCCTTCGGTTATTCTGGTGCAGTGTGAAGACAGGCAGTCCTCAGAGCGTGCACACCTTGGAAACTGTTGCAGTTGCGGGCTGGAGCTTAAGTTATAGGTCACAGTAGCCTTCCTGGATACTGGATACTTTGTTGCAGTCACAGCGGTTCCTGGAGCAGTCTGCGTTGATAAGACGGTCAGAAGTTGAAGCAGAGGATGCAGAGGAGTCCTGGTGGAGTCTCGCAAACTGAATCTGAGAAAACACCAGGAGGAGAGCCCTGAGATCTGGATTGGCTACCTACCCAGGTATGCACCTTTCAGGAGAGGTCTCTGATGTCACCTGCTGGTACTGTCCACTCAGATGCTCCCAGACGGTCCCCACACCTTTAATCCAAGATGGGTAACACCAAGGACTCTCTGGAGGAGCTCTGGGCACCATCTCTGGGGTGGTGATGGACAGGGGAGTGGTCACTCCCCTTTCTTTTGTCCAGATTCATGCCAGAGCAGGGACTGGGGGTCCCTGGATTATGCAAGGAGGGCACCGTTTGTGCTCTTCAAAGCATTTCCAGAGGCTCTGGGCGGATACCCCTCCCACGCCTGTAACACCTATTTCCAATGGGAGAGGGTGTAACACCCATCTCCTAGAGGAAATGCGTTGTTCTGCCTTCCTGGGATTGAGCCGCTCAATCTCCAGGAGGGCAGAAACCTGTCTGTGAGGTGTCAGCAGCTGGGGCTGCAGTGGAAACCTCAGAGAGCTAGTTTGGCAGTACTGGGGGCCAATGGTGGAGCCCCCAGGGTGCATGGAATTGGCCCCCCAATACCAGATTTTGGATTGTGGGGTCAATTTCACAATCTTAGACACCTCACATGGACATATTCGGAGATACCATTGTGAAGATACATATATGTATTTACAAATATGTAGTGCATGCTTATAATGGTATCCCCACACTCACAAAGTCCAGGAAATTGGTACTGGACAATGTGAGGGCACCTTTGCTAGTGCAAGGGTGCCCTCACACACAGGAACTTGACACCTAGCCTTCAGTAACTGAAGGTTAGACATATAGGTGACTTATAAGTTACCTGGTGCAGTAAAAATGGCTGTGAAATAGTGTGTGCACTATTTCACTCAGGCTGCAGTGACAGTCCTGAAAGAGTGTTTGTATGAGCTCCTTATGGGTGGCAAAAGAAATGCTGCAGCCCATAAGCCTCTCCTGGAACCCCAGTGCCCTGGGTACCAAGGTACCATATTCTTGGGACTAATAAGGGGGATCCAGTGTGCCAATCTGAATTGGGATATGGAGTCACTAAACTATAGTGACACATTTAGTAAACAGAGAGAGCATAAGCACTGGAGTTCTGCTTAGCAGAACTCTAGTGACACAGTCAAGCATACTGACAACACATGTAGGCCACACACTATGAGCACTGGGATCCTAACTAGCAGGATCACAGTGAGACAGTAAAACATTGGGGTAACCATGCTAGAAGAAAGCCACCTTCATATAACTGGGGCTGGGAATCCTTATCCTGGGAACTAGGTTGTGGCCCTTTAGAGAACTCCCCCTGTTTATCCTTACCTCCCCACTTCTTTTGAGAGGGACCCTGTCCACCTTTTGTGTGGTCTCCCCATATCTCTTTTGGACACTGGTGCTCCCCCAATAGTCCGCTTCCTGTGCAAGCTTCTTGGGGCCAGTCAGCTTGCTGTCAATCAGGTGCCGGCACAGTTCTAGAAAACAAAGACTGTATAAGTGCTCCTAAGTAATTAAGTTGTAAAGCCCCTCATAGGTTGTTACCTTACTGCCCTTCACCCAACCATCCAGTGACCTTCAGAAAGAGTCAACACATTCTAGCCAAGTTTGGGATTCTTTCTTCTTGTAGGACTTATACTTCTCCTTCTACTGCTCAGGGGTGAGACCATACCTTGTGAGTAGTGTGTCCTTCATTATAGAGTTAGTGAGCCCCTGATGATCCCCTAAGGATATCAGAGTATCCCTCTCCTCTACCTCAAAGTGCTTCCACAGACCTGCCCCCTCAATGTTCTTCAGGGACCAAGTTCATGTGGAGAGCAGACTCATACCCCTTGAACCACAAGTATATGTCATTCTCCCTCTTTAATCCCTAACTAGGTCTTTGGGAATGTGTACCCTCCTCTCAGGCTGTACTGTGGTACTGCTATCACCACCTCTATTAGACTGGCTCCTCTGATCTAGTTCCCTCAAACTAAGCTCACGAGCCAGGAACAGCTTCTTCTCTTTTAGGGCAAGTCTTCTGTCCTCCATTTCCCTCTCCATTTTCATCCTCAACTTCTCTAACTCCAACTGGTGAACACTCTCTGCTTGTCTGTCCTGCAACTCTCAGGAGTCTGACCCTTGGATGACACACTGCTACTGCCCTGGAGACCCCCCAGCCACAACAGGTACATCCACAACCACATTATAGACACTCTGCATCTCCTCACCCTCATCCTCCCCCTCTGTGTGCCAGCCAGCCTCCTTGGCTGTCACCTATGCCCTCAGTGCCATTTGCAGCTTCTCCTTCCTAGATTTACAGGCCCTGGGCACCTCTAGTGGACTTTACTAGGGACTTATTAGTAAATCAAATATGCTAATCATTGAAAAGCCAATACATTCAATTTTACATAGGGCGCACTTACACTTTAGAACTGGTCAGCAGTGCTCAAGTGCCCAGAACAAAAACAGCAAAACTAGAGCTCAGCACACAGAAACAACCTGGGTAGTAGAGGCAGAAAGTTAAGAGAGACCACGCCAAGGATGCCAGGTCTAACATATAATATTTCTCCATTAGATGATGCAGCGGATATGTTTGTCTCTTTTCTGAGAGAGTCATAGTAATAAATAAAAACTGTAATATTGGAGGATACTGAGTTGTGTATCTTTGGTAGTACTTTTCCATGTTATTGGTCTTACTACAGTTACATTCATGCAGAGTTTTATGTACATAATTAATTCTACCATAATGAATATATTTTAAGAGTAAAATGATCAAGGTTTTTAGAAAATTCGTAAAATATATCTATGTCATTGCTCTGTGATTTCACTCACTGCAATGATTACTCCTTGTGGCATTCATTTATACATTTGATGTATGAATTTGTTTTTGTGTTGTAAATGTAAGGAATGTATTTAGTGTTCTGCTTTCTCCAATATTTTTTGTTAAATATTTTTTATTATTCGTGAATTTGTCAAAATATTGCTTGATCTAGGTTCCGGTGTCGTGGATGTTCATGAATTTTGTGTGTTTTTGACAAAGTGTCAACGGCATATAATCAGACATTCTATTTAATCTTTGATGTCAGTAGTTCACTAATAAAATATCATAACTGTAATATGTATGGTTCATTTTACGTTTGAAGTCCTTTTTAAAACATTTTCAATACTCGCAACAACGTCAGTATCCACAACGACATTGGCAATTGCGAATATCACATGACTATGAAATAAAGTGATTTAATTGGGTAGGACAGTTTTTAGTAACCTGGAAAGGAAGATCCCACCCAGTTTCCTTTTATTTACACCTGCAATGCTGATAATGGAGGCTTATTTTTCAGTTTGTTTTTACAGCAAAGTTTCCAAGTTAGCTTGCTGTTTTTTGACAATTTCAAAGAAGAAAATTGTATCTGGTGGAAGTGGGGAGCAGGAGCCACACCATGAGGAAGGCACGTCGTCAGAGAATGAACCCCCTGCTAAAAAACATTCGATTGCTTAGGAGTTTTTTACTATTCCCTCTGGGGAGAAGAAAACTGTTGTAAAATATGTGAAGTCTTCTCTATGTGAGAAAGCTCTGTCTAGGAGCATTTTTAAAACGTAGTCATGTGGGATCATGAGCAAGCTTATCCATCTTAAAACCTATCACAGTAGGCACTTGGCATGGGCCCCGCAGGAACGGAGTGAGGCCAAACCATATAGATCCAGAGCTGTAATGCTAACACCAGGAAAGCCTATCCCTGCTGAGTTTTAAGAACACCACAAAAATCTTCAGAGCTCCAGAGGATTGGCACTTTTTGCCTTGACTACAATAAAGACCTTACTGTAGGAGGGCAGTCAAATTGATCTAGTTTGCAGACTGCAAAAGACCATAAGTGGTGATTTGTTTTCCTTACATTTTAAATGTGTTATCCTCGTTTTGATTTTTTACTGCTAATTGTTTTCCCAATTGAAATTTTATTTTTGAAAATTAAAAAAAAAAAATACAAACTTTTACAAAACTTGGGAAAAAACTATGAAATAATTCAGAAAAATAAAACAAACTGCCTGTTAGAACCACCTTTCATGGTTAAAAAAATGATACACTGTGTGTGTGTATTCATAAGAAAGAGTGGTTCAATAAATGAGTGACTGGTTGTGTAAAAGACTGTATGGGTGAGTGATTAGGTGGGCAAGTGGTCGTATGGGTGATTGGCTGTATAAGTGAGTGGCTGTGGATGTGAATAGCTAAATGAGACTGTGTCTGAGAGTATTATTGTTTGAATGGGTAAATGAGTGGGTTTTTGATTACGTAATTAGGTAAGTGACTGGGAATGTGAGTCCTAGTATGCGTGAGTGAATGTAATTGTGAGTGACTGTATGGACGAGTGAGTAGTTGTGAGAGTTGGTGTATGGATCACTGAGTGCTTATGTTAGGGCTGTAAGACAGAAAAAGTGGGTGAGTGACTGCATGAGTAAGTGACTGGAAGTGTGATTTGTTTTAAGAGTGAGTGACTGGGTGTATGAGTAGCTGTATGAGTGAGTGATTGAGAGTGTGATTGCCTGTGTGAGCGACAAACTGAGGACATGAGCAACTGTATGAGTGATTGACTGAGATTGTGAGTGGACGTATATGTGAGTGACAGATGTGTGAATGTCTGTGTAAGTGAGTGTCTGAGTGTGTGAGTGGCTGTAGGTGTGATTGACTAGGTGTGTGAGTGGGTCTATGATGGAGTAGCTTGGCTTCAAAGTGGCTTTATGAGTGAGTAACTGTCTGTGTGAATGGCTGCATTACTCAATGAGTGGGTGGGGGCTGCTGTATGAGTGAGATCATGGGTATATGAGTGGCTGTACATGTGGGTGACTGGGTGTTTGAGTGGCTGTAGGGGTGAATGACTGGGTATGTGAGTAGGTCTATGGGAGACTAATTGAGTATGTGAATATCTGTAAGGGTAATTGAGTGTGTGAGTATTTATATGGGTGTGTGAGTGGGTTTGTGAGTGCCTGTGTCATTGCGGAAGCTGGTGTCTGAGTACCTCTATGGTTGAGTGAGTGGTTGTGTGAGTGGCTGTATAGGTGAGGGATGGGGTGTGATAATACCTGTATGAGTGAGTGACTGTGTGTATGTGTCTATATGGCTGAGTGAGATGGTCTGTGAGTGCTAGTTTGAATGAGATAGTGGGTGTGTGAGTGCATGTATGAGTGAATGACTGGCTGTGTGAGTAGCTGTATCAGTGACTGACTTGTATGAGTGAGTGACTGTGTGAGTGCTTGTATGTGTGACCAACCTGTGACATGAGTGGCTGTATGAGTGACTGAGGGTATGAGTGGTTGTATTGATCAGTGGCTATGTGAGGGGTTGTAAGAGTGAGTGACTGGAAGTGTCAGTGGTAGTATATGTGAGAAACTGGAGTGTGAATAGGTGTATGGGTGAGCCAGTGGGTGTGAGAGTTGGTGTATATGTCAGTGAGTGTCTGTGTTAGTGGCTGTATGAGTATATGACTGTGTGAGTACCTGTGTGGCTGACTGACTGGGGACGTGATCAACTGTGTGAGTGTCTGACATTGTGAACGGCTCTATGGGTGAATCACTGGGTGTGTGAGTGTCTGTATAGGTAAATGACTGAGAGTGTGAGTGCCTGCAGGACTGACCAAATGGGGACATGAGATGCTGCGTGAGTGAGTATCTGGGAGTGTGAGTGGTAGTATGGCTTAATGTTAGAAATGGCCCTTTCTGCAGGGTTAGCCTCAAACGTTTTGCTTTTCTCCTCCAACTTTTCTGACCTTTTTCTGTTGGCTTTAGGGCTTGGGCACTGTATCACTGCTAACCAGTGCTAATGTGCATGTGCTCTCTCCCCTAAAACATGGTATGATTGACTTACACCTGTTTGGCATATTTAATTTACCTGTATGTACAATGTAAAGTGGTATACCATACACTGAGGGCCTGTAAATTAAATACTACTAGTGGACCTGCAGTACAGATTGCATCACCCACAGAAGTAGCCTTTCAAACCTGTATCTGCAGGGCCTGTGTGCACAGTTTACTGCCACGTTGACCTGGCATTTCAAACTACTTGCCAAGGGCTGGACTGTCATTTTAGAACACCTAAGTCACTCCTACAGTACCTCTATGGGCAGGTTGCTGTGTATGCAAAAGATAGGACATGTACTTTTATGTTTTGCATCTCCTAGTAGTGACAAAGAGCCTATTTCATTATTCACTATTGTGAGGACTGCTCCTCTCGTAGGCTAGCATTGGGAATTCCCTTGTATGTTTTAAGTTGTAATTTCTGATCTATGAGAAGTAGCTTTGGAAGTATTTTGGTATGTTTGAAATGATGAGAAATCCTGCTTACTGATGAAGTTGGAGTTTCTATTACTATTTTAGAAATGTAACTTTTAGATAGCGGGCATTTCCCTGTGCTTATAACTCCTGTGTTTTGCAGTCTGTCTCCAATCTACATCTGGTCTGTGCTGGTTAACAGCTCCCCTTGTGCATTACACTCAGACATCTATACACACAGGTAGCTCCATTGCATCTGCATTCCATCTGCACACTGATGGGTCTTCCTGCCCTGGAAGGGTGGAGGGGCTGAAAGGGTGGATGGGCTCTTATTTACACATTAAAGGGTAGTGGCCTGCCCCCACACAAAGGGCTGATAACCACCCACAGATAGTCCAAACCCAGGACTTGGTTGAAAAGGGGTTTATGGTACACTTCCAAGGGCTTCCATGAAGTCACCCCTTGATTAAAGACACTTTGAGAATAAGTACAGGGGCTCTGACCCCATGTTTTGAGAGCACTTTTGGATCTGTGACTGAACCTGTGTCAGAAGAACTGCTGAGCGCAGTTAAAGTACTCATCTGGACTGCTCCTCTGCTGCTGTTCTGCTAATTGTTGGGTAGCATAAAGGACTCCCTGGATTGATGTTCTACTTGGTGCACTGTGTCCTGCTGCTTCTTGACTTTGTGTTCACCATACACTGTAGGACTGCCAGGAGAAACCACCATTGTTTGTCTTCATGTGCTGGCCGGCTTGCCTCTTGTGCTCTCAAATGTTCTGGGACTGGGTTGTCCCAGAATCCGCCATGGGATTCTGGCCCTCACAGTCCCCACACACACAAGCAGTGCCTAATGAGGGCTATATATGTTTTCCTTGCTGAAGTGTACCTCTAGTGCGCAATTAAGTGCATCTGCCTTCATTCTTTTTCTGTGCCAGTTCAGCATGGGCCTTAGTGCCTCATGTGACCTCCAAGGGCCATGCTTTCCAGGGACAGAAAATCACTGATGCGCTGGGGTAGCACCTTGCCTTATGAAGCCAAAGAGAGGCTCTGCAACTGGAGGAGGCTGCTGACACTGCCTGGACGGATGAGTAGGGTAGCCACTGTAGTATGCACTCAAGGGCAGTGGCCACATCGGGAAAGCCCGGCTCTGATCCCTAATTACTCTGAAGGACGGAGTGTTGTGTGACAGTGTTGCCTCCCCACTGCTGATGGTACTTGCTGGAGCGGCTCCCAGCTGCATCGTAGATTCTAATTTCACACTTGCTCCCTATATATCACTGAGAGGTTTCCTACAGTGTTCTTCCTGAAGGGAGGGGCTGCAGGACCTCAGTTCAGCGGTGGGGGGCACAGCAAGATCTTGCACCAGCTCGTGCCCCATTTACTGCTTGGTTCTTTTGATAACAGCGCTCCTGAATGCTCCGAAGAGTCCCAGACCCACCTACCTTTAGGAAGCTGCGACTAGGCAGCAGCTGCTCCACAATATTTGTGGGTGACTGTCCTTCACAATTTCCCATGTGGGGGACCCTCAAGTTTTCTCATCTGACTTAGGCATTGTGGCCCTCATTACAACCCTGGTAGTAAATGCCGCCGACCGCCATGCTGACGGCCGCCAACATACCCTGACCCGGGCGGTATACCGTTACGGGTATTATGACCCAAACAGAGAAATCCGTCACTATACAGACACCCTCACAAGTCTGCCAGCCCAAAGGTCAGTGATAAACTGGCGGGACCAAAACCCACACCATTACGTCAACAGAAATACACCCACAGCATCATGACCCACGAATCACTGTGGCAGTCATTCAACTGCAGTAAACCATTGGCGGTACACACCGCCTCGCTCAACAAAACTACACCACATTGGAAAATTCAAACTATACACACCTGACACACATACACACACCACACCACACCCACACATCCAATCCAATAAAACACACACCCACATTACCCACAACCCCTTACAATTAAAAAGAATATTGCCGACTGAGAGAGAGAGACAAGCCAGGAGCACCCACTGAATCAGAGCCACATAACACCATCACCCATACACCATCCACGCACCTCACAGCATACACCTCAACATATCACCCCACACACCCTCACACATACCACTCACACTACACCCATGGCATCACAAAGACACCCCAGGTTCTCTGAGGAGGAGCTGTGGGTCATGGTGGAGGAAATCATCCGGGCAGAGCCACAGCTATTCGGATTACAGGTGCAGCAGACGTCCATTGCAAGGAAGATGGAGCTATGGCAGAGAGTCGTGGACAGGGTCAATGCCGTGGGACAGCACCCCAGAACAAGGGATGACATCAGGAAGAGGTGGAACGACCTACGGGTGAAGGTGCGTTCTGTAGTTGCAAGACACCAGGTAGCCATAAAGAGGACTGACGGTGGACTCCCACCTCCTCCTCCACAACTAACAACATAGGAGGAAGAAGTCTTGGCGATCATGCATCCTGAGGGCCTAGCAGGAGTGGACTGGACTCAGGTAAGTCAAATCTTTACTACTATATCCCCCACCCTACCTGCATGTCATCACAAACTCCTACCCCTATCCTCACCCCCATCACTCCAGCATCTCACATATACCCAATACCAAGCCCTGCATGCAACACCAATGCATGGACACCCATCACAGACCTGCATGGACACCCATCACCACAGCATGCACACTAGTGACAATCACTTAGCCAAACCAATAACATCTCACACAACCCAAACGTGCCCTCCTAATAACAACCATAGGGGGAAACACATCCATGCACAAGATGGAACACGCAGATCCAATAATCAAAAAAGCATTTACATCCCCATAGGACCCTCACTCAACATCACCGGTGAAGAGGTGCCACCAACATCCAGTCCCCCCCAGAAGAGGCCCACCGTGATGACAGCAGCTCTGCACGCCTGGATCACGATGACCAACCTGGCCCATCAGGGACCTCTGGACAGTCGGTTACCCTGTCAAAGTTCCAACCCACCGCAGATCCTCCCCCTCAGGAAACACCAGCACAGCACCCACCCAGCGGGCCCATCCCTCTGTCTCCAGGACACGTCAATCAGCAGTGTGTCCACTACTACAGGGACCCCAGGCAACCCCACAAACCCAAGACAATCAGAGACCTGGGGTCAGTGGCAGTGGGCACACGGTTCAGGGGACAGAGGCATAGGACAACAGGGAAGCTGGGAGGACTGCTCTGTGACAGGGGGAGGACAGGCCAAGGGAACCCACTCTCCACGAGGCACTTGTAAGGATCCTGGTAGCATACAACCATTCCCAGGAGACCTTGGGCCAGATACTGGCCAAGTTGCAGGAGACCCAGCAGCTGCAGGAGGGACAGTACCTAGGGATCAGTTAGGACCTCATACACATCCACACCATTCTGGTCACCATTGCAGGGGTGCTGGCTGACATTGTCAATACCATGAGGGGGGCAGTGGCACACCAACGGGCACCTGACACTAGCCACACCGAAGAACAGCTCTTCACCTCTGCCGGCGCAGGGGACAGGAGGCCCGCCACAGGACCAACAGGCCACCAGCACCCCCACCCCTGCAGAAGGAGAACCACCCTGCAAACGGTCCCTGCAATCCAGGCAGAAGCCAGAGAACATTGCCAAGACCCCCACCAGAAAATAAGACTCACCTGAATGTCACCCTTGTGTCCCACTCTGTCACCCTGCCCACCTTGTACTGCCTTTGCTCCCCTTCCTATGGCACCTTGGACAATGCACCTGTGATACAAATAGACTGGACTCTATCCTGGTGTAGGAAAGTCTTCCTTTTTTGCCCTGATCACCCCCACACTTTTCGGACAGGTACTGGTGGTTACTGACTCTTGGCTGTGCCCTGGGTACTGCTTACCAGTCCCAGGGCCAGTGCTCTGTGTAAAATGGATATGCAAATTAGGCTAATTATAATTGGCTAAGTTAACCTACCTATAAGTCCCTAGTATATGGTAGGGCATGTAGGTTTAGGGACCACAGCATAGGTGGTGCACACCTAGGTGCACTGCTGAGGTGCCCAGTGTCATTTTAAAGGCAGGCCTGCCTTGCTGGCTGCTTTTAAATTAAAGTTATATGCAAATTCGACTTTGGAATTAAAAGTAGTTCCAAAGTCTTAAACTACCTATTTTTACATATAAGTCACCCCTAAGGTGTGCCCTATGTGCCCCTAGGGCTGGGTGCCATGTAACTACAAGCAGGGACTTTATAAAAATAGATTTATAAACCCTGGTGAGGTAAAAACAGCCAAATTAGTTTTTCCCTCATTGAAGTAAATGGCCTTCATAGGCTAGAATGGGGAGACTTTATTTTAAATTTTAAAGTCCCCTTAAATGTTGCATACCAAGAATTTGGTATCAAATTAATTGTTGTAATAAATCCCACAACTTCCAGTTGTTGGATTTAATATAACTTGTTCAGGTAAAGAGTTTTAGACTTTACCTAAAAAGTTGCCAATTTCAGCCCTGCATTGTTTTTGCTGCTGTGCTCTGATTGGCCAGCCTGCAGCAGCTTAGTCAAGCTGCCTTGATGAGGTGTGAAGTGTCCTGGCTTCACACGAAGGAATGTGCTTGTGGGAGAGAATCTCCCCTCAGCAGATGGTGAGGCAGGAAGGGGGAGGGCTGCCAAACTGGTCTTCAAAGGCAGAGAAGGACATTTGGAGCAACCAGCAACACCCCCACATCCTGCAACCCCAGACAACTAGGTGCCCCCTTGATTAGATTAGGAGAGGGCAGGAGAGGGGTGTGTTTATGATTTTTAGCCACACCAGTGGGTGAGCTCAGCCAGATGTAACCTCCAAAAATCAGATTCAGCCATGTTGGATTTTTAGAGAATGTTGCCTTTTGGGATGGATTTTTGCCACACTTCCCAGGAAGTAGTCATCACAGGGGGACGACCCTGTACCTGATTGGAGAACCAGGACCCCCCTGTTTTTCACCCAGGAGCAAGGATAAAACTGGCAGACCTGCCCCCACACCTCAGATCCCCGCCAGATTTCAAGAAGAAAAGAACTAAAGGAGAAGAAGGACTGCCCTGCTGGACCCCTGGCCTGCACCTGGAACCTGCACTCAGAAGGACTGCACCAGCTGCACACTTGGGCTTCACCACAAGAAGGACTTTGCCTGGCTTCAAATGGTTCAAGGAGGGACTCCCTGTTTGCTACAGGTGAAAAATTGCTATCCAGAGTCCCCCTGCACCAACTCCTGAAAAGTGACCAGCTGACCACTGTCCGGTGGCCAAAAAGGAGTTTGCGCAGGTGCATTCTGGGAGTTGAAGTCCGCACCCCCCAAGGACCATCTCAGAACTTCTGGACCCTTGGGGTGAGCTGTGGACCCCAAAAGAACCTTAAAAGAACATCTGGGTGAAGCCCCAGAAGTTTGGAGAAGATTTGAGAATTTTTGTAAAAAAGCTCCAGAGAGGGACCGATCCGCCGCGGAAATTCTAGCCGGCTTGCCTCAACCGCGACCCGGCCTGACTTGGTGGTTCGTCCCGGTAAAGAAAAATCTCAGAACAAGAGACTAAGTCCGAAGGTAAAAAGTTGACCGGGACCTCCCAGCCATTGTATCCGAGAAGGGCTCCACGGACGTCGGATCAAGATCCAGGTTTACCCCGGTCGAAGGATTTTCACCTTCGAAAAAACGACTACGTCCGAAGGAAAAAATCTCCACCGAGGAATCCAGCATCGCGTATCCGGACAAGGGCTCCAGGAGGTCGGATTCGACTGGCAGGTTCGTCCCACTGATGAAAATCTTTAAAATAAAGACTAAGTCAGAAGGTAACTTTTTAACCGAGGCCTCCCGCGACTTGTAGCCGAGCAGGGCTCCATCGCGGTCGGCCTGAAACTTTGACTTTGCCCCGGTCGTGGTGCAACCAGATGACCCGATTGGCGCTTTTTGTTTCTAAGCGCTAGAAAAATAATAATTCTTTAAAAATTCATATCTCCGGTTCCCTTTATCCGATTTTATTCGTTTTTGTGTCATTTTAAAGATAAAAATATAAACTATTTTTATAAATTGGTTTTGGATTTTTAAACTGTTTCCTGTGTTTTATTTAATTACTGTTTTGTGATATTTGAATGCTTTACACACTGTCTCCTAAGTTAAGCCTTGACGCTCGTTACCAAACTACCAAGGGTTGAGCTGGGATTAATTTACTGAGACCTAACTGTACCTAAGTGGAGGTTGGTGGCTTGTTGCTAGGTGTAGGTACCTACCTGCCCTTACCAATAACCCATTTTCCAACATTTTTGGTGGCACCGGTGGGATCCTGTACTTGTGTTCAGTATCACGTTACAGTTTTAAGTTAAAAGAATTAAAAATCCTTTAAATTGTCCTAGTGCAAAAATTATTATTTTTTAATTTTTAATTTTTTTAAAAAATTAATTTGGATTAATTTCAATTATTGAATTTTTTTAATTTTTCTAAATTCTTGTTTCCAATTTTTGCAAAAAGTTTTTGTTGACACAAAACCAGGGAACCATGGAGCTTGATCTGGCTAGCCTACCCACACTGACAGTAGTCCAGCTTAGGGTGTTGTGTATTGAAAGAGGGTTGCCTGCAACCACTGATCTCAGGAAGCAAATCCTGATCAAATCCCTGACAGCATGGGCTGAGGCCCAAGAGGTAGACTCAGAGGAAGCTCCAGAGGAGGGAGAAAAAGGGGAGGATGCTAGCTCTAACCACTCAGGGGAGGGAAGGCATCTGAGCCTAAATGAGGACGAGGAAGAACGGTCCTCAGTAAATACAGTCACTAGGGGCAGACCCAAAGCTAGTGGTGGGAAGGGGGTCCTTTCAGGAGGAGAGAACCCATCCATCAGAGAAAGAGAGCTGGAGGCCCAGCTAGCATACATAGCTTTGGAAGCAGACAAGCTGGCCCTAGAAAAGAAAAAGTGGGCAAACAAGGAGAAAAGAGATGGTGGCAGCGATAAAGAAGCTGAGGTGTCCCTGGGTGTTTTTTTTTCCCCCAGATTACCCAAAGGGGTGGTTCCTGCCTATGTAGAGGGGGATGACATAGATAAGTGGCTGGGAGCCTTTGAGAGGGCCCTCCAGATGAGGAGAGTCAAGCCTCAGTACTGGGGTTCACTTCTTTGGGAGTTAGTTCCCAACTCTGGGAGGGATAGGCTCCTAACCATGAGTGGGGAGGATGCAGACTCATACCCCAGTATGAAGAGTTGCTTGACTAAAAAGTTTGGTCTGACCCCAGAGCAGTATAGGCTCAAGTTTAGGGACACCCAAAAGACAAGCACCCAGTCCTGGGTGGACTTTGTGGACATTTCAGTAAAGGCACTGGAGGGCTGGATGTAGGGCAACAAGGTAAATACCTTTGAGGGGCTGTACAATTTGATTATGAGGGAGCACCTTCTAACCAATTGTGTCCAAGAGAAGCTCCGCCAGTATCTAGTTGACTCTAAGTTGACCAACCCCAGAGAGCTGGGGGAGGCAGCAGATGACTGGTTAAGAACTAGGGTTAACCAGAAACCCCCAGGGGGTGATCAGAAAAAGGGAGGACATGGTTCTTCTCAGGGGAAGAACCAAGGGAAAGATGATAAAAAGCCCAAGGAGTCCTCACAAGAGTCCCCAAAAACTTCTCAGGGTGGGGGAGCCCCGAGCCATTTCACTTTAAAAGGGAAAGGGTATCAGGGAATGAATTATGATCCTGCTAAAGCAGGAAGGTTTCAGGAGCTTGCTAAGGCCGGCAAGTGTTTTGACTGTCATCAACCTGGACATAAAAGAGGAGATGCTATCTGCTCCAAGAAGCCCCCCACTGGTGGGCAATCCCAGGGGATTGCTAGTGTAGGGTTGGGGGTGGAAGTTGGCCCAGGGCTGGAATCAGGGTACACAGAGGTCACCTTAGTATCCGTGGGTGGGGTGGACATTGCAACTATGGCCACCTTGCCTCCCATCATGGAGAGGTATAGGCAGAGGCCTAAAGTCAATGGGACTGAGGTGGAAGCTCTGAGAGATACAGGAGCCAGTGTGACAATGGTCACAGAGAAGCTGGTTTCTCCAGAGCAGGTCTTACCTGGTGTCTTCCACCAGGTGACTTATGCAGATAGCAGAACCAAACTCCATCCCATGGCCATGGTGAGTCTGGAATGGGGAGGTGTGACTGGCCCTAAGAAGGTAGCTGTAGCTCCTGCCCTCCCAGTAGAGTGTCTGCTGGGAAATGATCTTGAAGCATCTGAATGGTCAGAGGTGGAGAGAAGGGTCCATGCACAGATGCTGGACCTCCCTGAATGGGTGTGTGCTGTGACCAGGTCACAGGCAGCACAACAGGGAAGTGCTGGACACTTGGACCCTGGAACAATGGGCCAAGCCTCCAAGAAGAAGAGAAAGGGCACTGGGTCTGGCTTGCCAGCCCCTACAAGTACAGAGGGTCAACAGGAATCCAACCCTGAGGGGGAGGATCTGACCTCTGAGGGAGGGACACTTCCCCTGCAAGCTCTGCCTGACTTGGCCGAACTGCAAGGGGCAGGTGGGCCCACAAGAGAAGATTTGTGCCAGGGACAAAGAGAGTGTCCCACTCTTGAGGGCCTGAGGCAGACTGCTGCCAGGCAAGAACAAGGGGATACCAGTGGGACCCACAAGGTTTACTGGGAGGATGGAGTTCTCTACACTGAGGCAAGGGCCCTCAAACCAGGGGCTAATAGGAGAGTAGTGGTCCCCCAGAAGTATAGAGAATTCCTCCTTACCTTAAGCCATGATATCCCCTTAGCTGGACATTTGGGACAGACCAAGACCTGGAACAGGCTGGTCAACCATTTTTATTGGCCCCAAATGTCAGAAAAAGTCAAGGAGTTTTGCAGCTCCTGTGTCACCTGCCAAGACAGTGGCAAGACAGGGGCAAGCCAAAGGCTCCCTTGATACCACTGCCAGTGGTTGGGACTCCCTTTGAGCGGGTGGGGATTGACATTGTTGGTCCCCTAGACCCACCAACTGCCTCAGGTAACAGGTACATTGTGGTGGTTGTGGACCATGCCACCAGGTACCCTGAGGCAATACCCCTCCGGACGGTCACTGCTCCCACAGTGGCTAGGGCCCTACTTGGTGTGTTCACCAGAGTGGGGTTCCCAAAGGAGGTGGTCTCAGATAGGGGCACAAACTTTATGTCAGCCTATCTGAAAGCCATGTGGGATGAGTGTGGTGTTACTTATAAGTTCACAACCCCCTATCATCCACAGACCAATGGTCTGGTGGAAAGATTTAATAAGACCCTGAAGGGCATGATCATGGGTTTGTCTGACAAACTCAGGAGGAGATGGGATGTCCTCCTCCCATGCCTGCTGTTTGCCTACAGAGAGGTGCCACAGAAGGGGGTTGGATTCAGCCCCTTTGAGTTACTGTTTGGGCACCCTGTAAGAGGCCCATTGTGCTTGGTGAGAGAGTCTTGGGAAAAGCCTCTCAAAGAGTCCAAGGAGAATGTGCTAGATTATGTGCTGGGCCTGCGGTCACGCATGGCTGAGTACATGAAGAAGGCAAGCAGAAACCTGGAGGCCAGCCAGGAGCTCATGAAGCTCTGGCATGATCAAAAGGCTACCATGCCTGAGTATCACCCAGGACAGCTGGTGTGGGTTTTGGAGCCCATGGCTCCTAGGGCACTTCAGGCCAAATGGACTGGGCCCTATCCAATTCTGGAGAAAAAAGGTGAGGTCACCTACTTGGTGGACCTTGGCACCCCCAGGAATCCTCACAGGATCCTGCATGTTAACAGGATGAAACCCCACCAGGACAGGGCAGACATGACCATGCTGATGGTCACTGATGAAGGGAAGGAGGAGGAGGGTGAACCTCTGACAGACCTCCTGTCCTCAAAGGCACAAGATGGGTCAGTGGAGGGAGTGGTACTCTCTCCCAAATTGACAGATCAGCAACAAAAAGACTGCAAACAAGTTTTGAAACAGTTTGCTAGTCTGTTCTCCCTGACCCCTGGACTCACCAATTGGTGTGTCCATGATGTTGACACTGGTGACAGCTTGCCTGTCAAGAACAAGCTGTACAGGCTGTCTGACCAGGTCAAGGCCAACATCAAAGCTGAAGTGGCTAAGATGTTGGAGCTCAAGGTAATTGAGCCCTCTGATAGTCCTTGGTCCAGTCCAGTGGTACTGGTGCCCAAACCTAATCCCCAAGGTGGGAAGAAAGAATTTAGATTTTGTGTGGACTACAGAGGTCTAAACGCAGTCACTAGGACTGATGCTCACCCCATACCTAGAGCTGATGAGCTCATTGACAGGTTGGGGGCTGCCAAATTCTTGAGCACATTTGATCTGACCTCAGGATATTGGCAGATTGCCTTAAGTCCAGGAGCTAAGGAGAGGTCAGCATTTTTCACACCAGAGGGCCACTTTCAGTTCAAGGTGATGCCCTTTGGCATGAAAAATGCTCCTGCCACCTTCCAACGGTTGGTGAATAGAGTCCTGTCTGGGTTGGAATCTTTCAGTGCAGCTTATCTGGATGATATAGCTGTATTTAGTTCCACCTGGAAGGACCACCTGGTCAACCTGAAGGAAGTGCTTCAGGCCCTGCTTCAAGCAAGCCTGACTATCAAGGCAAGCAAGTGCCAGATAGGGCAAAGCTCAGTTGTGTACCTGGGCCACCTTGTTGGTGGAGGCCATGTACAACCTCTCCAGCCCAAGATCCAGACTATCCTGGATTGGGAGGCTCCTAAAACCCAGACTCAGGTCAGGGCCTTTCTTGGCCTGACTGGGTAGTACCGGAGGTTTGTTCAGAATTTTGGGACCATAGTGGCCCCTCTGACTGAGCTTACCTCCAAGAAACAGCCCAAGAAGGTCATTTGGACCCAGAGTGTCAGAAAGCTTTTGACACCCTAAAACAGGCTATGTGTTCAGCACCAGTGTTACTGGCCCCTGACTATAGCAAGGAGTTTATAGTGCAAACAGATGCTTCAGAGGAAGGGATTGGGGCAGTGTTAGCACAAGTTAATGAAGAGGGCCAAGATCACCCAGTTGCCTTCATCAGCAGGCGACTACTCCCCAGAGAGAAAAAATGGAGTGCCATTGAGAGGGAGGCCTTTGCTGTGGTCTGGTCCCTGAAGAAGTTGAGGCCTTACTTGTTTGGCACTCACTTCTGTGTACAAACTGACCACAGACCTCTCAGATGGTTGATGCAGATGAGGGGGGAGAACCCAAAACTGTTAAGGTGGTCCATTTCCCTACAGGGGATGGACTTCACAGTGGAGCACAGACCTGGGACTGCCCATACCAATGCAGATGGCCTTTCCAGGTTTTTCCACTTAGCTGATGAGGACTACCAGGGTGTAGGTTAGTACCCATCACCTTTCATCTGGGGGGGGGGGCAGTGTAGGAAAGTCCTCCTTTTTTGCCCTGATCACCCCCACACTTTTTGGACAGGTACTGGTGGTTACTGACTCTTGGCTGTGCCCTGGGTACTGTTTACCAGTCCCAGGGCCAGTGCTCTGTGTAAAATGGATATGTAAATCAGGCTAATTATAATTGGCTAAGTTAACCTACCTATAAGTCCCTAGTATATGGTAGGGCATGTAAGTTTAGGGACCACAGCATAGGTGGTGCACACCTAGGTGCACTGCTGAGGTGCCCAGTGTCATTTTAAAGGCAGGCCTGCCTTGCTGGCTGCTTTTAAATTAAAGTTATATGCAAATTCGACTTTGGAATTAAAAGTAGTTCCAAAGTCTTAAACTACCTTATTTTTACATGTAAGTCACCCCTAAGGTGTGCCCTATGTGCCCCTAGGGCTGGGTGCCATGTAACTATAAGCAGGGACTTTATAAAAATAGATTTATAAACCCTGGTGAGGTAAAAACAGCCAAATTCGTTTTTCCCTCATTGAAGGAAATGGCCTTCATAGGCTAGAATGGGGAAACTTTATTTTAAATTTTAAAGTCTCCTTAAATGTTGCATACCAAGAATTTGGTATCAAATTAATTGTTGTAATAAATCCCACAACTTCCAGTTGTTGGATTTAATATAACTTGTTCAGGTAAAGAGTTTTAGACTTTACCTAAAAAGTTGCCAATTTCAGCCCTGCATTGTTTTTGCTGCTGTGTTCTGATTGGCCAGCCTGCAGCAGCTTAGTCAAGCTGCCTTGATGAGGTGTGAAGTGGCCTGGCTTCACACAAAGGAATGTGCTTGTGGGAGAGAATCTCCCCTCAGCAGATGGTGAGGCAGGAAGGGGGAGGGGTGCCAAACTGGTCTTCAAAGGCAGAGAAGGACATTTGGAGCAACCAGCAAC
Source organism: Pleurodeles waltl (assembly GCF_031143425.1). Lineage (NCBI taxonomy): Eukaryota > Metazoa > Chordata > Amphibia > Caudata > Salamandridae > Pleurodeles > Pleurodeles waltl. The sequence goes on from NC_090438.1 coordinate 360,118,196, forward strand.
ACCCCCACATCCTGCAACCCCAGACAACTAGGTGCCCCCTTGATTAGATTAGGAGAGGGCAGGAGAGGGGTGTGTTTATGATTTTTAGCCACACCAGTGGGTGGGCTCAGCCAGATGTAACCTCCAAAAATCAGATTCAGCCATGTTGGATTTTTAGAGAATGTTGACTTTTGGGATGGATTTTTGCCACACTTCCCAGGCAGTAGTCATCACAGGGGACGACCCTGTACCTGATTGGAGAACCAGGACCCCCCTGCTTTTCACCCAGGAGCAAGGATAAAACTGGCAGACCTGCCCCCACACCTCAGATCCCCGCCATATTTCAAGAAGAAAAGAACTAAAGGAGAAGAAGGACTGCCCTGCTGGACCCCTGGCCTGCACCTGGAACCTGCACTCAGAAGGACTGCACCAGCTGCACACTTGGGCTTCACCACAAGAAGGACTTTGCCTGGCTTCAACTGGTTCAAGGAGGGACTCCCTGTTTGCTACAGGTGAAAAATTGCTATCCAGAGTCCCCCTGCACCAACTCCTGAAAAGTGACCAGCTGACCACTGTCCAGTGGCCAAAAAGGAGTTTGCGCCAGGTGCATTCTGGGAGTTGAAGTCCGCACCCCCCAAGGACCATCTCAGAACTTCTGGACCCTTGGGGTGAGCTGTGGACCCCAAAAGAACCTTAAAAGAACATCTGGGTGAAGCCCCAGAAGTTTGGAGAAGATTTGAGAATTTTTGTAAAAAAGCTCCAGAGAGGGACCGAACCGCCGCGGAAATTCTAGCCGGCTTGCCTCAACCGCGACCCGGCCTGACTTGGTGGTTCGTCCCGGTAAAGAAAAATCTCCGAAAAAGAGACTAAGGGGGTCATTCTGACCTCGGCGGTAAAAGGCTCTTACCGCCGGTCAGAAGACTGCCATTCTACCGCTGCGGCCGCGGTAAACCGCCACGGTCATTCTGACCCACAACTGCCAAGCCGCCAAAAACCCGACATCCACGGAAGGCCGCCTCCTCAGCGGGCAGCGATAAACTGGAGATGACCAAACCTCCACCGCCACGCCAACACAAACACGCCCATGCCATTACGACCCACGAATCCACGCAGCGGTCTTTCAACCGCGGTATTCCATTGGCGGTACACACCGCCGCGGTCAAAATACACACCCAGCTCCAAAACACAGCCACATTGGACAATTTGAAATACGCACACCTGATACACATACAAACACCACCCCCACACATCCAAGCAACTATAAAACACACACCCACATCACCCACAAACCCCCACTAGTTGGAAATCGGAGAGAAGGCGATAGAGAGAGAGAGAGAGAGAGAGAGAGAGAGAGAGAGAGAGAACAGCATTTGAAAACCCCAACACACACAGGAACCCAACATCATCAACCACACCACCTCTACGCACACATCACCACACACCACCACTCACATCACCACAAACACCACCCCACACCTCATCCACACCACCCCATGGCACCCCAAAGACACCCCAGGTTTTCGGACCAAGAACTCAGGGTCATGGTGGAGGAAATCATAAGGGTAGAGCCCCAGCTCTTCGGCACACAGGTGCAACACACCACAATAGCCAGGAAGGCGGAGCTATGGCAGAGGATCGTCGACAGGGTCAATGCTGTGGGACAGCATCCCAGAAACCGGGAAGACATCCGAAAGCGCTGGAACGACCTACGGGGGAAGGTACGGTCGATGGTCTCAAGACACAACATCGCTGTGCAGAAGACTGGCGGCGGATCACCTCCCACTCCTCCCGAATTCACAGCATGGGAGCAAGAGGTCTTTAACATCCTGCATCCTGCGGGCCTCGCTGGAGTAGGCAGAGGAATGGACTCTGGTAAGTCTAGTCTCAACTACTCCCCCCCCCAACCACCAGCATGCCAACCCACACCCCCACCCTCACCCCCAACCCCCCAGCACACATCCTCCCTGCCAATGTCTCACCAGCACAACCCACCCAACCCAAAAACAAACCCTGAATGCCAACACAAACCATGGACACCCATCACCTATGCATGACCACTGCACATACCCATCGCCCCCACAAACCACCCTCACAACTCCTGCCACAAAGGAATGCCAGCACTGGGGGACAAGGGCACCCACAAATCGCACGCCATGGAACACACAGAAGCAATAACCATACTCTTTCACCACTGCAGGGCCCGAACGCCAACACACCGGCCAGGAGGGTCCAGATATGTCCATCCCACCCCCAGAACAGGCCCCCAGTGAGGACAGCAGCTCTGTCGACCTGGAACCTGATGACCAGCCCGGACCATCGGGGACCTCTGGACAGTCGGTTCCCCACACACAGACACAGCCCACAGCAGACCTAATCCCCTCTGGGAATATCAGCACATCTCCCACCCAGCGGGCCCATGCCTCTGTCTCCAGGACAGGTCAATCAGCGGTGTGTCCGCCACTACAGGGCACCCAGGCTGACCCAACACCCCAACAACAACAGGGACCTGGGGGCAGTGGTAGTAGGCACACCGTCCAGGGGACAGAGGCCCGGGGAAACAGGGCAACTGGGAGGGCTGCAATGCGACAGGGGGGGGAGGACAGGCCCAGGGAACCGACTCTCCAAGAGGCCCTCACCACTATCATGGGAGCATACCACCGCTCCCAGGAGACAATGGCGACGGTACTGGCCAGGTTCCTGGAGATCCAGGCACAGCAGGAGGAACGGTACATGGGGTACAGAGAGGAGCTCAGGAACATCGTCCTGTCCCTGAACCTAATAGTCACCACATTGCGGGACCATGTGGCACCCCAAAGGGCCCCTGTCACCAGCCCGGACCAGGAACAGCCTACCACCTCCGCCGGCGCAAGTGGACAGGACGCCCCCACACAACGACGGGCAACCAGAACCCCACCTCCTGCTGAAGATCAACCACCCCGCAAGAGGAGCCTGAGATCACAAAGGAAGACAGAGTAGGATGCCAAGACCCCCGCCAGCCTAAGATCCCCCCGGATGTCATTCCACTGTCCCACATCGTCACCCTGTCCAATCTTGAACTGCCCCTGCTCCATCCTTCCACAGGCATATGGACAATGCACCTGTGCGACTGAGAACTGGACTCTGCCATGGACATCACTCCACCCCCACCCATCACCGTTTTACTATCATGGACCTATATGTAGCACTTTAAATAAATCACTAATTGCACTTAAAACACTCAGGAGTCTGCTTGTATTCTTAACAAATGTATTACACATAACGGTTCAAAAATGTTCAGTTACATTGTGATGACAACATACCAATGTCAATGTGCTTTACTCCATGGCCGAACAAACCAGAAGTCACGCAGTGGGTCATACAGCTCTGAAAAGGCAAGGGAAAGTCACAATTCAGTTGAAAGGAACTGGGGGGAAACACAGAAAGTAGAGATGCAGGAGGCCAGAAGTAAATGTAAAATGGCGTGGGGGATTCTTACCTGGGTGCTACTGAAAATACTATTGTATGACTGTGTCCCTGTTGTCCGTGTCGTCCCCGTCGTCTTCCTCCTCTTCACTCTCCACAGGCTCCACAGCTGCTACGACACCACCATCTGGACCATCCTCCTGCAGAAAAGGCACCTGGCGTCGCAATGTGTAGGAAGTTGGCTCTGTATGTGCTATTTCAAAGTAAGGAATAGCATGCACAGAGTCCAAGGGTTCCCCTTAGAGGTAAAATAGTGGTAAAAATAGATAATACTAATGCTCTATTTTGTGGTAGTGTGGTCGAGCAGTAGGCTTATCCAAGGAGTAGTGTTAAGCACTTGTTGTACATACACATAGACAATAAATGAGGTACACACACTCAGAGACAAATCCAGCCAATAGGTTTTTATATAGAAAAATATCTTTTCTTAGTTTATTTTAAGAACCACAGGTTCAAATTCTACATGTAATATCTCATTCGAAAGGTATTGCAGGTAAGTACTTTAGGAACTTCAAATCATCAAAATTGCATGTATACTTTTCGAGTTATTGACAAATAGCTGTTTTAAAAGTGGACACTTAGTGCAATTTTCACAGTTCCCAGGGGAGGTAAGTTTTGATTAGTTTTACCAGGTAAGTAAGACACTTACAGGGTTCAGTTCTTGGTCCAAGGTAGCCCACCGTTGGGGGTTCAGAGCAACCCCAAAGTCACCACACCAGCAGCTCAGGGCCGGTCAGGTGCAGAGTTCAAAGTGGTGCCCAAAACACATAGGCTAGAATGGAGAGAAGGGGGTGCCCCGGTTCCGGTCTGCTTGCAGGTAAGTACCCGCGTCTTCGGAGGGCAGACCAGGGGGGTTTTGTAGGGCACCGGGGGGGACACGAGTCCACACAGAAATTTCACCCTCAGCGGCGCGGGGGGCGGCCGGGTGCAGTGTAGAAACAAGCGTCGGGTTCGCAATGTTAGTCTACGAGAGATCTCGGGATCTCTTCAGCGCTGCAGGCAGGAAAGGGGGGGGTTCCTCGGGGAAACCTCCACTTGGGCAAGGGAGAGGGACTCCTGGGGGTCACTTCTCCAGTGAAAGTCCGGTCCTTCAGGTCCTGGGGGCTGCGGGTGCAGGCTCTCTCCCAGGCGTCGGGACTTTAGGTTCAAAGAGTCGCGGTCAGGGGAAGCCTCGGGATTCCCTCTGCAGGCGGCGCTGTGGGGGCTCAGGGGGGACAGGTTTTGGTACTCACAGAATCAGAGTAGTCCTGGGGTCCCTCCTGAGGTGTCGGATCGCCACCAGCCGAGTCGGGGTCGCCGGGTGCAGTGTTGCAAGTCTCACGCTTCTTGCGGGGAGCTTGCAGGGTTCTTTAAAGCTGCTGGAAACAAAGTTGCAGCTTTTCTTGGAGCAGGTCCGCTGTCCTCGGGAGTTTCTTGTCTTTTCGAAGCAGGGGCAGTCCTCAGAGGATGTCGAGGTCGCTGGTCCCTTTGGAAGGCGTCGCTGGAGCAGGATCTTTGGAAGGCAGGAGACAGGCCGGTGAGTTTCTGGAGCCAAGGCAGTTGTCGTCTTCTGGTCTTCCTCTGCAGGGGTTTTCAGCTAGGCAGTCCTTCTTCTTGTAGTTGCAGAAATCTAATTTTCTAGGGTTCAGGGTAGCCCTTAAATACTAAATTTAAGGGCGTGTTTAGGTCTGGGGGGTTAGTAGCCAATGGCTACTAGCCCTGAGGGTGGGTACACCCTCTTTGTGCCTCCTCCCAAGGGGAGGGGGTCACAATCCTAACCCTATTGGGGGAATCCTCCATCTGCAAGATGGAGGATTTCTAAAAGTTAGAGTCACTTCAGCTCAGGACACCTTAGGGGCTGTCCTGACTGGCCAGTGACTCCTCCTTGTTTTTCTCATTATTTTCTCCGGCCTTGCCGCCAAAAGTGGGGCCTGGCCGGAGGGGGCGGGCAACTCCACTAGCTGGAGTGTCCTGCTGGGTTGGCACAAAGGAGGTGAGCCTTTGAGGCTCACCGCCAGGTGTGACAATTCCTGCCTGGGAGAGGTGTTAGCATCTCCACCCAGTGCAGGCTTTGTTACTGGCCTCAGAGTGACAAAGGCACTCTCCCCATGGGGCCAGCAACATGTCTCGGTTTGTGGCAGGCTGCTAGAACTAGTCAGCCTACACAGACAGTCGGTTAAGTTTCAGGGGGCACCTCTAAGGTGCCCTCTGGGGTGTGTTTTGCAATAAAATGTACACTGGCATCAGTGTGCATTTATTGTGCTGAGAAGTTTGATACCAAACTTCCCAGTTTTCAGTGTAGCCATTATGGTGCTGTGGAGTTCGTGTAAAACAGACTCCCAGACCATATACTCTTATGGCTACCCTGCACTTACAATGTCTAAGGTTTTGTTTAGACACTGTAGGGGCACAGTGCTCATGCACTGGTACCCTCACCTATGGTATAGTGCACCCTGCCTTAGGGCTGTAAGGCCTGCTAGAGGGGTGTCTTACCTATACTGCATAGGCAGTGAGAGGCTGGCATGGCACCCTGAGGGGAGTGCCATGTCGACTTACTCATTTTGTTCTCACTAGCACACACAGGCTTGTAAGCAGTGTGTCTGTGCTGAGTGAGGGGTCTCTAGGGTGGCATAAGACATGCTGCAGCCCTTAGAGACCTTCCTTGGCATCAGGGCCCTTGGTACTAGAAGTACCAGTTACAAGGGACTTATCTGAATGCCAGGGTGTGCCAATTGTGGATACAATGGTACATTTTAGGTGAAGGAACACTGGTGCTGGGGCCTGGTTAGCAGGGTCCCAGCACACTTCTCAGTCAAGTCAGCATCAGTATCAGGCAAAAAGTGGGGGGTAACTGCAACAGGGAGCCATTTCTTTACACAAGCCCCCCCCAGCCCACAGGCCAGGAGACTCAGCCCAAGCTGGGAGAGTCTTCCTAGTCTGTCAGGCGAGGAAGAGTAGGAGAAATAGGCTGGTTAGTTGCAGGGCCTACTCTGCCTTACATCCTTCTGTTCAGGTCTTTCCCTTTGGGGAACTGACCTACTTCCACAGTGATAGGACCTAGTCTGAATTGCCTCTTGTCTGCCTCTTCAATGTCTCCACCCATTCTTTCTATTTTGGTCTTAGAGGTATCCACCTCTGCTAACCTTATCTTGGCCAGGGTTACCCCTAGCTTACCCAGAGAGGTTACCCAGAGCTGGAGTAACCCCACCATGACTAATAGGGTCAGGGGGCCTAACTTGCTATTTGGCATGGGGTCAGACCACCATGCTAAGGATAGTGCAGCCATAAAGGCTAACACCCAGCAGAGGCCACTGACAGCTGTCAGTGCCCAGAACCACACCTTTAGCTCTTCACCTAAAAGGGAAGGGGCTAAGTTACAGGCCTCTTTGGGTTCAGGTTGCCTGTCTGCTGTATTAGAGTGGGGGGTTACCACATCTTGTAGTAAACACCCTTCTTCCACTCTTTCTTCTGTTAGCTGAGGAGCCACCCACTCAGGTTTAACAGTTGCCTGACTAGCCAGGACTTCTTGTGGGTCAGGTTGGACTTTATCAGGGCCATTTTTGGAGTTCTCCCCTACTGGAGCAGAATCTCCTTGGCTTGCTGTAACCTTGGCTAAAGGTTGTCCACCCTTCCTACTCGGTTTTCTTTTCTTCTTCTTCTGGGGCCTGCTTGCATTTACTGCAGAGGCAGGACTTCCAGAATCCTTGGGAGAGGACTGGCACTGGACCAGTTCCCCTCTTGGGCTCTGACTAACCTCTGGGTAGTCATTTCCAAGGAGACAATCAAGGGGGAGGTCTGTACTGACTACTACCCTTCTCCAGCTAAGAGTGCCACCCACTTCTATGGGCACTAAAGCCACAGGCCTCTTAGTGACCCTGTCTAGGCTAACTCTTACCCTGGCAGTCTCACCTGGGATGTACTGGTTTGAGAGCACCAGCCTGTCATGCACAATAGTGTGACTGGCACAAGTGTCTCTCAGGGCAGTGGTTGGGATTCCATTCACCAGTAGGTGGTGGAAGTGTCTACTTCCCTCTGGAATCTCCAACTCACCTGTTGGGCCCTGTTTCCAGTTGAAGGCTATGAAGACCTCCTCATCTGAGGAGTCATCTCCCATGGCTACACTGGTTACCCCTGGAATTTTGTTCTGGGGTTTGTTTTTGGGACAAGAAGTGTCCTTGGTGTGGTGCCCAGACTGTTTACAGTTGTGGCACCATGCCTTAGTGGCATCCCAGTTCTTACCCTGGTACCCACCTTTGTTTTGGGTTGTGTCTTGGGGCCCACCCAGCTGTTCTGGTTTTTGGGGGCCTACAGAGGACTCTTTTTCTTTGTTTCTAGTGTCACCCACTTTCTCCTGGGGAGTTTTTGTAACCCCTTTCTTTTGGTCACCCCCAGTGGAAGTTTTGGTTACCCTAGTCTTGACCCAGTGGTCTGCCTTCTTTCCCAATTCTTGGGGAGAAATTGGACCTAGGTCTACCAGATACTGATGCAACTTTTCATTGAAGCAGTTACTTAAAATGTGTTCTTTCATAAACAAATTATAAAGCCCAACATAGTCACACACTTCATTTCCAGTTAACCAACCATCTAGTGTTTTTACTGAGTAGTCTACAAAATCAACCCAGGTCTGGCTCGAGGATTTTTGAGCCCCCCTGAATCTAATTCTATACTCCTCAGTGGAGAATCCAAAGCCCTCAATCAGGGTACCCTTCATGAGGTCATAAGATTCTGCATCTTTTCCAGAGAGTGTGAGGAGTCTATCCCTACACTTTCCAGTGAACATTTCCCAAAGGAGAGCACCCCAGTGAGATCTGTTCACTTTTCTGGTTACACAAGCCCTCTCAAAAGCTGTGAACCATTTGGTGATGTCATCACCATCTTCATATTTTGTTACAATCCCTTTGGGGATTTTTAGGATGTCAGGAGAATCTCTGACCCTATTTAAGTTGCTGCCACCATCGATGGGACCTAGGCCCATCTCTTTTCTTTCCCTTTCTATGGCTAGGAGCTGCTTTTCCAAAGTCAATCTTTTGACCATCCTGGCTAACAGGGGGTCATCTTCACTGGAGTTATCCTCAGTGATTTCAGAGGTGTTGGTCTCTCCTGTGAGGGAACCAGCATCTCTGACTATTATTTTTGGAGTCAGGGTTTGAGGGACCCTGTTCTCCCTAGATAGGTCTGGTAGGGGGGAATTTTCCTCCAAGTCACTATCCTCTTCCTCTGAGTTGCTACCCTCAGAGGGGTTGGCCTTTTCAAACTCGGCCAAAAGCTCCTGGAGCTGTATTTTGGTAGGTTTGGGGCCCATTGTTATTTTCTTTATTTTACAGAGTGACCTTAGCTCCCTCATCTTAAGATGGAGGTAAGGTGTGGTGTCGAGTTCCACCACAGTCACATCTGTGCTAGACATTTTGCTTCTAAAAGTTGGAATACTTTTTAAGAATCTACAACTGGTTCTAGAATCTAATTCAAACTTTTACAAACTTTTAAACTCTAAAAGAAATGCTAAACAGGGACTTAACACACAAGGCCCTAGCAGGACTTTTAAGAATTTAGAAAACTTTTCAAATTGCAAAAATCAATTTCTAATGACAATTTTGGAATTTGTCGTGTGATCAGGTATTGGCTGAGTAGTCCAGCAAATGCAAAGTCTTGTACCCCACCGCTGATCCACCAATGTAGGAAGTTGGCTCTGTATGTGCTATTTCAAAGTAAGGAATAGCATGCACAGAGTCCAAGGGTTCCCCTTAGAGGTAAAATAGTGGTAAAAATAGATAATACTAATGCTCTATTTTGTGGTAGTGTGGTCGAGCAGTAGGCTTATCCAAGGAGTAGTGTTAAGCACTTGTTGTACATACACATAGACAATAAATGAGGTACACACACTCAGAGACAAATCCAGCCAATAGGTTTTTATATAGAAAAATATCTTTTCTTAGTTTATTTTAAGAACCACAGGTTCAAATTCTACATGTAATATCTCATTCGAAAGGTATTGCAGGTAAGTACTTTAGGAACTTCAAATCATCAAAATTGCATGTATACTTTTCGAGTTATTGACAAATAGCTGTTTTAAAAGTGGACACTTAGTGCAATTTTCACAGTTCCCAGGGGAGGTAAGTTTTGATTAGTTTTACCAGGTAAGTAAGACACTTACAGGGTTCAGTTCTTGGTCCAAGGTAGCCCACCGTTGGGGGTTCAGAGCAACCCCAAAGTCACCACACCAGCAGCTCAGGGCCGGTCAGGTGCAGAGTTCAAAGTGGTGCCCAAAACACATAGGCTAGAATGGAGAGAAGGGGGTGCCCCGGTTCCGGTCTGCTTGCAGGTAAGTACCCGCGTCTTCGGAGGGCAGACCAGGGGGGTTTTGTAGGGCACCGGGGGGGACACGAGTCCACACAGAAATTTCACCCTCAGCGGCGCGGGGGCGGCCGGGTGCAGTGTAGAAACAAGCGTCGGGTTCGCAATGTTAGTCTACGAGAGATCTCGGGATCTCTTCAGCGCTGCAGGCAGGAAAGGGGGGGGTTCCTCGGGGAAACCTCCACTTGGGCAAGGGAGAGGGACTCCTGGGGGTCACTTCTCCAGTGAAAGTCCGGTCCTTCAGGTCCTGGGGGCTGCGGGTGCAGGCTCTCTCCCAGGCGTCGGGACTTTAGGTTCAAAGAGTCGCGGTCAGGGGAAGCCTCGGGATTCCCTCTGCAGGCGGCGCTGTGGGGGCTCAGGGGGGACAGGTTTTGGTACTCACAGAATCAGAGTAGTCCTGGGGTCCCTCCTGAGGTGTCGGATCGCCACCAGCCGAGTCGGGGTCGCCGGGTGCAGTGTTGCAAGTCTCACGCTTCTTGCGGGGAGCTTGCAGGGTTCTTTAAAGCTGCTGGAAACAAAGTTGCAGCTTTTCTTGGAGCAGGTCCGCTGTCCTCGGGAGTTTCTTGTCTTTTCGAAGCAGGGGCAGTCCTCAGAGGATGTCGAGGTCGCTGGTCCCTTTGGAAGGCGTCGCTGGAGCAGGATCTTTGGAAGGCAGGAGACAGGCCGGTGAGTTTCTGGAGCCAAGGCAGTTGTCGTCTTCTGGTCTTCCTCTGCAGGGGTTTTCAGCTAGGCAGTCCTTCTTCTTGTAGTTGCAGGAATCTAATTTTCTAGGGTTCAGGGTAGCCCTTAAATACTAAATTTAAGGGCGTGTTTAGGTCTGGGGGGTTAGTAGCCAATGGCTACTAGCCCTGAGGGTGGGTACACCCTCTTTGTGCCTCCTCCCAAGGGGAGGGGGTCACAATCCTAACCCTATTGGGGGAATCCTCCATCTGCAAGATGGAGGATTTCTAAAAGTTAGAGTCACTTCAGCTCAGGACACCTTAGGGGCTGTCCTGACTGGCCAGTGACTCCTCCTTGTTTTTCTCATTATTTTCTCCGGCCTTGCCGCCAAAAGTGGGGCCTGGCCGGAGGGGGCGGGCAACTCCACTAGCTGGAGTGTCCTGCTGGGTTGGCACAAAGGAGGTGAGCCTTTGAGGCTCACCGCCAGGTGTGACAATTCCTGCCTGGGAGAGGTGTTAGCATCTCCACCCAGTGCAGGCTTTGTTACTGGCCTCAGAGTGACAAAGGCACTCTCCCCATGGGGCCAGCAACATGTCTCGGTTTGTGGCAGGCTGCTAGAACTAGTCAGCCTACACAGACAGTCGGTTAAGTTTCAGGGGGCACCTCTAAGGTGCCCTCTGGGGTGTGTTTTGCAATAAAATGTACACTGGCATCAGTGTGCATTTATTGTGCTGAGAAGTTTGATACCAAACTTCCCAGTTTTCAGTGTAGCCATTATGGTGCTGTGGAGTTCGTGTAAAACAGACTCCCAGACCATATACTCTTATGGCTACCCTGCACTTACAATGTCTAAGGTTTTGTTTAGACACTGTAGGGGCACAGTGCTCATGCACTGGTACCCTCACCTATGGTATAGTGCACCCTGCCTTAGGGCTGTAAGGCCTGCTAGAGGGGTGTCTTACCTATACTGCATAGGCAGTGAGAGGCTGGCATGGCACCCTGAGGGGAGTGCCATGTCGACTTACTCATTTTGTTCTCACTAGCACACACAGGCTTGTAAGCAGTGTGTCTGTGCTGAGTGAGGGGTCTCTAGGGTGGCATAAGACATGCTGCAGCCCTTAGAGACCTTCCTTGGCATCAGGGCCCTTGGTACTAGAAGTACCAGTTACAAGGGACTTATCTGAATGCCAGGGTGTGCCAATTGTGGATACAATGGTACATTTTAGGTGAAGGAACACTGGTGCTGGGGCCTGGTTAGCAGGGTCCCAGCACACTTCTCAGTCAAGTCAGCATCAGTATCAGGCAAAAAGTGGGGGGTAACTGCAACAGGGAGCCATTTCTTTACACAATGCAAGATTGTGAAGCATACAGCAGGACACGATGATCTGGCACACCTTCTTGGGTGAGTACATTAGGGATCCCCCTGTCATATGCAGGCACCTAAACCTGGCCTTCAGGAGGCCGAAGGTCCTTTCTATGATCCTCCTAGATCGCCCATGGGCCTCATTGTACCGTTCCTCTGCCCTGGTCCGGGGATTCCTCACTGGGGTCAGTAGCCACGGCAGGTTGGGGTAACCAGAGTCACCTATTAGCCACACACGGTGTCTCTGTAGCTGTTCCATCACATAAGGGATGCTGCTATTTCGCATAACATACGCGTCATGCACTGACCCAGGGAACTTGGCATTTACATGGGAGATGTACTGGTCAGCCAAACAGAACACCTGGACATTTGTCGAATGGTAACTTTTCCTGTTTCTGTACACCTGCTCATCGTCTTTTGGGGGTACTAAGGCCACATGGGTCCCATCAATAGCACCAATGATGTTGGGGATATGTCCAAGGGCATAGAAGTCACCCTTCACAGTGGCCAAATCACCCTCCTCAGGGAAAATAATGTAGCTCCGCATGTATATCGTCAGGGCAGACAACACTCTGGACAAAATCTTAGAAAACATAGGCTGAGACATCCCTGATGACATGGCCACTGTTGTCTGAAAAGACCCACTTGCCAAAAAATGGAGGACTGACAGAACCTGCACCAGAGGGGGAATTCCTGTGGGTTGGCGGATGGGGGACATCAGTGCTGGCTCCAGCTGGGCACACAGTTCATGTATAGTGGCTCGGTCAAGTCGGTATCGAAGTATTATATGACGTTCCTCCATTGTCGACAGGTCCACCAGCGGTCGGTACACGGGAGGATTCATCCTTCTCCTCGCAAGTCCCAGCGGACGGTGCCTAGGAAGGACAACATGGAGCACAGAGTCAAGCAACCCACAGGTACGTAACTACAGCTTGCACAGTACACGATTCTCAATGCATTGAATGGCTTGTATGAGTGACAATGCAAGGCCTAGGCCTGTGTGACGCAGTAGAAATCAGGCCATGTGGGCCCCTGAAATGGCGGCTGCCTGACCTGAGAAGTGTGACAGTGGGATGTGAGGTCAATGCGTGGCGTGACACACCGTGGCGGTAGGCGGTCGAAGACCGTGGCGCCAAGCCGCATTGGTTAACTACGAACCCTA